>NC_064626.1:649940341-650573341 GCF_023864275.1 Schistocerca cancellata | reverse complement strand
CGATATTTGTGTTGTCTCTGTTATAAAAGGTTCTTTGCTTTTACTAATAATCGAATAGATAAATCGAAATATCAGTTAGCCAAGACAGCAGCATTAAATTTTTTCGTTTTTAGTTAAATATTTTCTTCCTTTTTCTTTTTTTTTTAAAAAAAACAAAGAGTAGGTTTTATCCGTAAAGTCTGCATTGTCTTCAAATACTGCTTTGTTACAGGAAATGGGAAAAGCGATCAGTGCCATTTTAGTAACAACGTCAACGGAAACGAGTAACAAACTCATGCCATAAGAATTGCACGGCATCACTGACACGATAATATCGGTATTGCAGTGTGTGGTGGCTTAAGTAGGCGTATATATATATATATATATATATATATATATATATATATATATATATATATATATATATATATATATATGCTTTAGCATTGACCATTCTTAATGCCCAAATAGTGTTATAAGCCCCAACTACAGCATGATTTTTTAAAAGAGTTTCAAAAAAGTAGACTCAATAGGAGAACACTGTTTCTTTTTTGTAGTATTCAACCACTTATCACTTTTCGAGAAAAGTTGAGAACAGGCAATGTATTAACTTTGCGTATTTAATTTAATATTTCAATTCTATGCGTCTTGAAACTGAGAGAGCAAAACTTTTTCAATCTTACATCGGTTTCTAAGATTATTACAGGAAATAATACAAATAACAAAGCGAAAATCTATTATTTCAGAAACTGGTTATTCTGAGCGATTTTGACAGTCAGGTTAACCTGGCGTGGGACAAAACCCATACAAAAGAAAGCCGGTTGTTTCAGTGCTGACAGCCTTCCCTAGCCCGACTGTCTGTGGATGAATGGCAGCCCATTCTTCCTCAAGAGGCGACACCAGACAATTTAGTGATGCTGCAGGCTGGGGTGTGAAGTGAATTTGATGTAGTAACTGATCCCAAAGACATTCCATTCGGCTTAGATCATTGGGCTGCGCAGGCCAGTCCATTTCAGGAATTTTATTGTCCACGAACCTTTCCCTCACAGATGCTGCTTTGTGAAACAGTACATTGTCATAATGATACAATCATCGTCCCCGAACTGTTCCTCTGCTGTGCGCAAAAGCCGGCCGGAGTGGCCGAGCGGTTCTAGGCGCTACAGTCTGGAGCCGCGCGACCGTTACAGTCGCAGGTTCGAATCCTGCCTCGGGCATGGATGTGTGTGATGTCCTTAGGTTAGGTAGGTTTAAGTAGTTCTAAGTTTAAGGGGACTGATGACCTCAGCAGTTAAGTCCCATAGTGCTCAGAGCCATTTGAACCATTTTTTTGTGCGCAAAACACACTGCTATGAAACTTCTTCCGCCTTTAGTGTCCTCTTAAGCGTGATAAGTGGCCACTTCATAACCAGGGAAAACATCCCCCAACCTCCTCTGTACCTCGCTTTTGGCACTACGCGATCAAGTTCCGTAGGCATTAGCTAAACACAGGCTCTTCCAACAGATTGCCACGGGTATAACGTAAATAATCATTCCCTCATTAATACTCGTTTGTGGTCATCCACAGTTTAGTGACGTAGCTCTGTACGCCACCTCCTCTGTCGATTAGCACTGACAACAGAATTGTGTGGCTAATGAGGAGCTACTCAACCAATGAAGCCTATTCTTTGTAACCGCCTATGCACATCACGGTGCTAACTGGAACAAGCGTGTGATTCCTCCTCTGATTTCATACGACATTTTACAACCACCTTTCGCAATGCTCAAGAGACCCTGTCTATGGTTATCTGCGCATTATATTGGGAGCCGCTATTTTAATGCTGTCTGCATGCTGCATGTAGTCAGTCGGTTGGGACGTAGCAGCGAGGAAGTCTCCGCGGCGCGGGGTCAGGCCGGGACCCCTGGCAGATTGCACGTGCTGTCGGATCGTGAGGCACTAGCTGCGAGAGCGACAAAGTTCGTTGCCCACCGAACCTGGACGCTGAAGTTGAGTGATCAGTTAACCTGTTATGAAACCTCAACTATTGTGACACCTCTTTGGTCATTTGCGGGTTGTTGCTCCCTGGGCCGTTCGGCTAGCAGCAACGTATATGTGTTGGAATCATCGAAAGCTTGCAGCCGTCTTCCTATATTGTGATTAACTATTAAATTGACTGTTACTTACCAGTGAAGTGCACGAGCAGTATTTTCTGCCCTGTGGCCCTTAACGCCCCAGTTACCTGCCCTGGTCGTTAGCGTAGTTTTCTGGCAGTGTGCCTTTCCTCATCGTGTTGATGCTGTCCAGCAGGGCGTGTAGTTCGACAGCCTTTTAAGTTGTTTGGTTCATATTTTGCTTAGAGTGGTTATTGTTCCCTTGGCTGTTTTAGACACCAAGATGTAGTGCTGCTCATATCCTCGTCCTCGGCCGGTATTTCCCAGTGTTGTGCCATTGGTCGGGCATAATGGAATTGGTCAAATTGTTGGTAGGTCCTTGGGCCGTCCCTAGGTTGGGTTGCCATCTGATTATTTAGCTACAACTCTTGGCTGCCAGTCTCACCTCACCTTACGTTAGAGCTACGTTCTCAGGTCGATCCCTGGAGCACTTGTTAGCACCATTTGTTTTGTTTATTTTAGACTGTGATTTTCATGTTAGTTGGAAATATTGTGCGAGGCCTTCGACCGACTATTAATTCCGTTCTTTTAAATTTTATATAAAGGCCTTCAGCCGTGTTAAAATTTTGAAGGTTGATTTTATTTTATTTTATAAAAAAAAATCCTGAAAATTGGTTCTATCTGAAATTGTTTGTAATCCAGGCCCGAAGCCATTAGTTGTTTGATGTGTTGTGTGGCCTTCAGCCGAGTATTTACGTGAAACTCTTTTAATAAGACCTTCACCGGGTGTATTCTTTAAAGGAAAATTTTTTTATAAGAAGGAAGGAGTTTATTTTAAATTATTTGTTGACTTGTTGTTCAGGCCTTCAGCTGTTTCAAATTTTTTGTGGCCTTCAGCCATGCAATAAGTTAATACTTCTTAAATTAGGCCTTTGGACATTTAATGGAAATTTCCTGCTTAGTGAAATTGTTTATTAATGTGTTTCAATTATAGTTGTCCTTAAGACGTGTAGTATAAGCCTTCAATCGCTAATTGTTTCAACCGCAAATTTTTTTAAATTTTACCTTCTATTTTTAATTGCTTTTGATTTCTAAGCCCGGCCTTCAGCCGTTCTTGTTTCTGGTGTGGTTTTGGGCCTTCAGCCCAAGAAGCATCTCAAGTTTTCTTTAACTAGGCCATCAGCCGTATTGTTAATTGTGATCTTTAAAGAAATGTGTAAATAAGTGATTCTTAGAAAAATAAAGTTGTGTATTTGATTGTGCAACTCACAGTAACTGTTTACGGCCCCATCCACAACCGGAACCTTATCCTGTGTGCTCTCGGAGTACCTACCAACCAGATTTCAACAGGATTCACCATTCTTCAGCGTCATAATTAGCTAGTTGTCCCTGGAGGCGAAAAAGACAGAAAACTGTACAGCTGAGTTTATTCTACTGCTTAGATTTGTACGTATGTATGAAATATTGATACAGTTTTAAAAGTGAAGAAAGTTTTTTAATAAATCGTCAGTACTGAACTGGCACAGAAAATTAGCGAAAAATCGTGAAACCGGTCTACAGCCTAGACTTGGCTTCAAGTGATTTCTAACTATTTATATACATGAATTAATGGCTTGGCTCCCAAGTTGAGAATTGGTTAGGCGAAAACATAATATCTTTGATTTGTTGTAATGGTAACATCTAAGTTCTGACCTACTGTAAATTTGTTGCACTGTAATCCCTGGGACTGTAAGTTAAATTAGTGTTACCTCCATTCCAGAATGAGGATTTCACTCTGCAGCGGAGTGTGCGCTGATATGAAACTTTCCTGGCAGATTAAAACTGTGTTGTCACACTGGAATCACCGTCTACTTCTGCCATCACAACAGACCCAGACGAAGAACTTCAATATACCGTCATTGGCTGGCTACAGTCTCATGCAGCAGAATTTTTACGAACGATTGGAGGATTTTAATATGCATACAGGATCCTGTACTGCATGCATATACAGTATTTTGGCTTTTTGTACTGATGATCGAAAGTATTCGCCTGATCGTCGTGGAAACTGCGTGTTTATATCTAGCATCTGTCTGATTTTGACGTACTGAATTGTATCTTGAACTAAGAGTATTTGTGTATGCATTATGAAATTAGTTTGACAACCGTGAAATTAAGGTTCATTAACGGATTCGTACTCCTAATATTATTGAAAGTTATTTAATTTTAGCGAAATAGCAGAATACAATAGTTACTTATAGATAAATAACATTTATCTGTCACGTAACCTGTTAAATAAAACTTTTATTATCTCGTCCAGCATGCTGTAATCTTACTTTCCAAAGTTTTTCCATCTCTTTTGGCAGGGAATACAACTGTACACAATAAAGTCTGGCCAAAATTTAGCTGAAAAATAACCCCAACCTTCTGCAATTTAAAGCCCTGCGTTGGGGTCTTTACACAGCAACGTTTTGCTGTCACAAATATTGCCACCTCTAGACGATGATGCAATCGTAACTCGGAAAAACAATATTTGGATTCATGCATGCAATTAGCGCGACTTCTGATTCACATTCCAAGAGGAATTTCCTCTTTTAATTGCACTGTTACATGAATTATTTTAGATGTAACTGTAGACTCATTCAGTTACGATGTTAGATTTTTCTGAAGTAGTTGTATTTGATTAAATTATTCCATATGGCCGATTTGCATCCTAATCGCCCGCGCAGTTCATAGCTTTTTCTTTTTTATTCTGCGCTTCCAGCAGCGTGTGCTGTGTTTCTCCCGATCTTAACCGAATATCTTTTTGTTTTAGTCAGTCGTTATAACAGATTGGAACATTAAATTCTCAAAAACACTTGCTGAGGAAACTGCAGTAAGAGAAGAAGTCTGAGATTCACGTTAGATGTCCATAATGAGGACTTACTGCATGTAAGCTAAGAAGAAGCTCCTAAATTCCATCACTTTTAGTATTCCCATTGTTAAAACAATACCCATACACTTATCGCGGTCGGCAGTACGATAAATGAAATTAATAAAACTACTTCCATGCACCGACACAGATCGTTTAATACGCTAGGATAAGTTGTAAGTCGATGAAAAATACAGTAAAGAAATTAATCAAAAAATCACTTGCTGACGTACTATCTAACTTTAAATGTGTCAGAAGAACTGGCGAAACTGGTCGAAATCAAGGCAAATGCCAAACGACGTTCTAGCTTGTCGCCGGCCGCGGTGGTCTAGCGGTTCTGGCGCTGCAGTCCGGAACCGCGTGACTGCTACGGTCGCAGGTTCGAATCCTGCCTCGGGCATGGGTGTGTGTGATGTCCTTAGGTTAGTTAGGTTTAAGTAGTTCTAAGTTCTAGGGGACTTATGACCTAAGATGTTGAGTCCCATAGTGCTCAGAGCCATTTTTCTAGCTTGTCCTCGTTACTGTTCTTTTTAGCTCCGAAAACAAAGTGACTGGGAACTGGGAAAATAGAACCTATGGTGTAAACCTTGGTTGCTGCAAAGTAAAACTCGTTGGTGGAACTGCAACTATATCTATTAAATGATAAAGAGCTCTCCCATCTGAAGAGAAATTTCAATAAACTGTAGTAAAAACCGGGCTCTTGATTTCATTTGAAGAGACACAGTACAAAGGAGATCAGGATTCAAAAATCATCATTTTAGCAGAAAAATTTGGAAAATATCCTAAGTGGAGGTATCCGAATAGCTGTGCATTAACCGATGTCAACTGCATGTAGAACATTATACTTTGAATTCAGGTGCTGTCGATAAATATGAGAAAAAGAGTTTACTTAGCGTGTGTAAAAATAAAAGTAAACACAGCAAGAAGCTCTGAAATGCTCTTTAATGGCCTAGAAAGCTTTTCTAAGGGTCATAGTGATAAGAAAATAATGCGCTAAATCGCAGGACGATTTTCAATAATCATTTTAAGTATTTTGCGGCGATTATATATTCATGATTACCAATTAAATTCCTGTAAAGCGATTACTATATGTGGAAAAAAAATCAGGCCGTTGAATGCTGCTGCGTAATGAAAACAAAACATAGCTGCAGTTATTCAACGGTAGGTGAAATATTTTAATCTGTTACCGAACACCTTTTGTCTGTAAATAAGTGAAAGGTAAGGTTTTACGTTGTGGCCAAAGACGGACCAATCGGGCCTGACCGATTACCGTGTCGTCCTCTGCCAACTGTGTCACTGCATGTGCTGTGGAGGAGCATGTGGTCAGCACACCGCTCTCTCCGCCGTTGTCGGGTTTCTTGATCTCGGAGCCGCCAGTACTCGGTCGAATAACTCCTCAGTTGATTTCAAGAGGCTCAGTGCACCCAGTACCAGTTCTCTCACCAAGGAAAAAGCCACTGACAAAACCTTAAATCGAACCCGAATGTTCCGCATGGGACTCAACTGCATTGGCCATGCAGCTATTGAGGTGAACAGTTTGTACAGAGAGCAAAAGGAATCAGTGAAGGGAAACACACGGGAATTTATCAGTACCTTTCGATACACTGCATGGAAAGGATAGTGTTCCTTTAAGAAAATGGGAAAAAAGAAAAAAAAATGTTCTTTTGGTAAACTGGCAAATAAAGAAAGAAATTTAACAAACAGATAGATACCAGATTCAGAGAGATGAAAAATTTGGAATTAATTAAAGGAACGTTTTGGAAACATTCTCCCACAATACAGGTAATGGACAGGAGTGAACACGATGTTCACTGACTCGTCATTGTGTTTCGTAATTTAAATTAAGCATTGTTTTGTTTACGAAGGATTTTATTGTTTTTAATCGTAATGCTTTGGCATCACAGTAAAGTGAGACAGTTGGCAATTACAACTGTAAATCGCAGCAACCACCACGATCAGATCGACTCAGAAAAGTGCGATTTAGACAAGTTGTGTGTTCATTTCTGAGCTGTAGAAGTAGTGCCACAATCACGGCCATACAGAATCTCAACGGGCTCATGCTGCTAGTACCTGCGAGACCATATCGCTCACTCCGCCGTGAAGGACTATACATCCACATCTCGGACAGTGAGTCAGGAACTGGACTTGATTGCAACAATACAAATAAATATCCAAGCAGAGTGTGAGATGTTTCCATGACAACCACATTATCGACTTCTCTTGACGTGGCTGCCGTCAATGGTGTGCCGAGCCACAACACCGGACACAGGTGTAGTACCATCTTGTCGAACGAGTCCCGGTTCTGCGCGCAGTACCATAATGGAATATCCGTTTTCTCAGCCTCCGAGGAGGACAAACTATTCCAGACTGCAGTTGCATCGCCATGTGTGCTGAGCATCAAGCGCGATTTTATGTGGTGCCGTTGGGTACACAACACGACCACCTCTGGTTCACATAGCCAGTAATTTGGACAGCAGCTATTACATTTCTGACTTGTTAAGGCCGGTCACTATACTCTGTCCCGGAAGTCTCCGTTAAGTTATCTTTCGAGAAGGCAGCTCAAGATCACATGCTTCTGTCCCGACCTCCCTCAATAGTGTGTGTGTTTCACTGTTGCCATGGCAGCACGTTTCCCAGAAGACACCCACTAAAACAACATATGGTCACGGGATCCACAGACTAGCTCGTCACTGCTCACCATCCACTAAGATTGATGATGATGATTTTATCCAGGCGGAAGGGAATGACGTACCCGTATCTGTCATCCGAGCTGAGTTCGACTCGATGCCTATTCGGGCGAGGGCTGTTAACGCTACCAGAGGTGACAGATCTTTATAGCTTAATTCACAGCCTGAAACCCACAATTCACCTGTAAAGCTAATCGTGGCATCTTCATACTATTTGAGTACAATAAACTAAATTTTCTTATTTGCTATCCTTCGTGATTTTGCAGTTTTCATGGTCAATAGTTTATACAACCTAATGTCATATTTTATGCCAAGAGACACAGCACTGAACTGTTGTCTTGTCAGGTACTACCTGTATTGATCTAACTGTCGACAGGTTGTTACAGTTTAATGGTTGGTGCGATGAACGCTTACTGCTGTAGCGCAGCCGACAGAATAACCGACTGCTAACCTAGTACACATTATGTAATGTCCACCAATATGTGTTTCATTTATGATTACGATTATGTTTATTGAGAGCGACGGGATATCCCATTAGCTGATATTAGGTGGTGCTTGACAACTAACAGGGCAGAACAGTCTGGGTAATTTCCATTAGCTGTCGTTATTTCTCTCTGCCTCTCTGCCATCTGCTTTCAGTGTGTGTGTGTGTGTGTGTGTGTGTGTGTGTGTGTGTGTGTGTGTGCTTGCATTTATGTTATCTAAACCTGAGAGCATTTTTGTTCCTATCGTGTCTCACTCAATCTTGAACCTTACCAAGATAAACAAATTCAGCTTTTACAGATTTTATGAGAAGAACATGACTATCTATAAATAAATATCACCCAATATCTACATTTCCAGTTAAATAATTTCTATATTTAACTTGAGCGACACATTTTGTGTGCGGTACAGCATGTATAAATTCTCAAGCATTACACAATGACCCATGTGGAAACTGTGGCCCTCTTGACTCTGTGGTATAGGGTGCACCGTCATTAACACAGGCAAAGGAAGGATATTAGAAAGATGGGCATGGAGTTCTATATTCTATGGGTTGTGTGTTTCACGTGATAATACCGTGGCACAACATAGGTCGAAACTGTTCAGACGCTCCTCAATATGCCGCCTGTTTCACAACAGGCGCAACTGTAAGGAGGATTAATACTATGACCAAATCCTTTCGTTGTAGCTTTGTTCAGATTATAAATCATCTTAGAGAAAAGTGTCAATACGAATACACGATCGCTAGATGTATTTAACGTATTTTATTTTAGTATTGGTTAATTGGTTAAAAACAGTCTTGGTTGCAATTTTAGTTTTTTATTTTTCAACGACGAGTTGAAATTGCAACCAAGACTGTTTTTAACCAATACGGTTAAGCACTGGTTTGCTGTATGCCACATATGGATTGGAAGAATTTCTATTTTATTTTCAATACTGTCCTGATTACAACGATGCATCACAGCAATACTGACACTGTTAACATTACTACATATACACTGGTGTCCAAAACTAAAGCAAGAAAACGTTCTACTTACAGTGCCACAAAAATGTATAAACAGGCGATAGTAAAATAGAAAAAATATAAAGAATACATAACATACACAACTGCAATATGGGTAACGTTAATGTGCTCAGTATGGTGCTTGACTACCTACGGCAGCAATACAGACCTGACATTGACAGGGCATGTTGTCAATGATGTCGTCAATCTGATGTTGAGTTAATAACGCCAATTTTTCCTGCACAGCTTTCGCAAGTCTTAAAGAGTCGTTGGTGGATGCTGGACTGTTGCAACCCGTCTCCCTAGCGCATCCCAGACGTGCTCTACGGGATCCAATTTGGAAGAGCGATCAGGCAACGCCATTCCGTCTCCAAGAAAACAAAAACCACCTGTGCTCTTTGAGGTCGAGCAGTATCCTCCATCAATGCGCAGTCTGGTACCACAGCACCTCGCAAACAACCACACATGACGTCCCAAAGCCGGCCGCGGTGGTCTCGCGGTTCTAGGTGCTCAGTCCGGAACCGCGCGACTGCTACGGTCGCAGGTTCGAATCCTGCCTCGGACATGGATGTGTGTGATGTCCTTAATTTAGTTAGGTTTAAGTAGTTCTAAGTTCTAGGGGACTGATGACCACAGATGTTAAGTCCCATAGTGCTCAGAGCCATTTGAACCATGAGGTCCCAAGATCTCGTCACGATACCCGACAGCAGTTAAACCTCGCCGATTCATCCGTACAGTTCCAAGGAGAGGTGTTCTAGTGATCACCATAATCCCTGCCAAAATCATCAGGGATCCTCCTCGATATTTGTTTCTTTCCATAACGTTTAGATCCAGAAATCGTGTTCCACGTTCCCTCCAGATGCGAATCCTCCAGACAATATAGGAAATCATCTGCGGAAAGAACACTGGCCCACAGTTCGATCGTCCATGTGGCATGTTGATGACTCCACCCTAGACTTTTCCTGCTGCGAAGACGCGTCAGCGGTACACACACAGCAGGTCTTCGACAGTAAAGGCCATTCTGACGAAGCCTTGTGTACACCCTTTGACTCGATATAACGCATCCCGTGAATGCTGCGAGGTGAGATGCCAGTTGCCATGCAATACTAAGTGGGTACCGTCCTACCTTTACAGCCAAATAACGGCCCTCCCTTTCTGATGTCACACATGGTCGGATACAATCGCGGTCTCTATAAACTGTCGCCACACCCGAGAAACGATTCACATTAAGCCACCGCAGAGAAAGAACATGCCATGCTGCACCGTTTGTGACTGTGTACACAGCGATTGTGGATATGTGACCAACCGACAAGCACCACCCCGTTTTATAGGTGCCCTGACGGCATCGTTGGCGTCGTTGTCTATTGCCGAAATGCCATATTCAGTGCAGAACATGATCGTACGGACATCTGTTGACAGTTTGTATGATTACATCGTGAATGAGATACAGGGTGGGAAAGTAGCAGTTTGTTGCTTTAATTCTGAACACTAGTGTTCTTTCTTTGTGAAACACATACACAAAAACCTAGCTAAAAACTCATTAATGTAATTTTCGAGGTCTGTTCATTGCTGAAATCTTAATTATTCCCCTTTGGGAAACGTTCATTACAGGCACGTCGAAGTGAAAGGATCCATTAACTGCAATTTGTCACGTTGAAATACGAGTATACGTGCTATCATTCGAAGCAAACAGTGTCCCCTCTTAAGTGTGTTTACTATGAACTTGCTGCTGTCTATTAAGATAATTTTCATTTCTGATGCTAAAGTGCTAAATACATAGAAGTTCACGGAAATGAAATGTTCAGTAACTCATCTAAACTCAATTTCTTATGGTTCACTATCCTCCTTACCGAAACCAATATTAGTCTCAGTAGAGTTGCATATTTACGTCACTGAACAAACTTCTCATTACTTCTACAACAAATTATTTGCTGTCATTGTCAGCTCAGAAGTAAACGCACAAATTGTCTAAATTACCCTTTTTGAGTCGAGATAATGTTTTGTTGCTGCGATTTATTGTTGTAACTGCCAATAGCGCCGCTTCATTGTGAAGCCACTAAGACCAGTAAACATATTTATAAACGATAAAAAATGCTTCATTACACATTATGAAACACACCGACGAAATAAAAAGAAGATTCATTTATCATTGTGTCTCAGAATCGACACATACCATTTATCTGTGGGCAACAAGATATCTTACACAAAGAGATGAGCACTCTCATACCACAAAAATTCTTATGTAGAGTGAGACTTTGTTTTCACTGCTAGGAAATTTAACAGCTTTTAGGTAAAGTGACTTCGCTGGAAAGTAATTAAATTTTGATTTCGATCTCAGCAATATGGCTCCTGTGTTCCGATCACTAATGTCCATAATGTCTAGCTAGTTACATCTGACACAGTGAATAATTGCCGTTACGATTATATGAAACATAATTTCCAACTCTAGCGAATGGAAGTGGCATTACATGGGAGAACGAATAATAGAACATCTACATCACATCAATACGCCACCAGCCACCTGACGGTGTGTGGCGGAGGGTACTTCTGGTACCACTAACTGATTCCCCCTTTCCTGTTTAACTTCAGTGTGGCACATGGGATGAAGGGTCGGTAAGCTCTCGAATTTTTCATCGTAATGCTTTCGCAAGATATACGCGAGAGGAAGTAATATGTTGTACGGCTCTTCCCGGAAACTAGCCTTTCGAAATTTCAGTAATATACCTCTCCGTGATGCACATTGTGTCTGTTGTTTATTGAGCATCTTTGTAACGTTCTCGCGCCGACTAAGCTATCTCGTGACGAAGGCGTCGCTCCTCGTAGGATCTCTGGTATGAGCTGCTGACTGATGAACAATGCTCAAGGAATAAACGCATTGTAAGCCATTCCTTGTGTGAATGGGTTACATTTCCTGCTTTTCCTACCGTTTGTTTTATGTGGTCAGTCTACGTGAGGTCGTTCTGGATAGTTGCTCCTAGATTTTTACGATACTGTTTCCAGAAATTTTTCGTCAGTAGTGCAGTTGTGCAGTAGTGGATTTATTTTGCTATGTATGTGAAATATGTTATATTTATTTAGTTGAGGGTCAACTGCCAGAGACAGCATTATTCATCAGTCTTCTGTAGATAATTTTACCAATTGATATTGTTTTTTGGCGTTGATACTTTCTTATAGACAACCACATCATCTGTGAACAGTCTTAAAGAGCTCCCGACGCTCTCCACTAGATCATTTACATACACTGTAAACAGAAACGGTCCTATCACACTTGCTTGGCGTACTGCTGAAATTACATTGCACATGTTGATTTTGTTCCGTTAAGAACGTCATGTTCTGTCAGCAAGCAAGTCCTGAATCCAGTCGCAAATCTGATCCGATATTCGGTAAGCTGGTACTTTTTTTTTACTAGCCGCCACTGCGGGACAGTGTCAAACGCCTAGCTGAAATCAAGGAACACGGCATCATCCAGTACGCCGTTGTCTACGGTGCTATTGATCTCACGAAGAAACGGAGAAAGTTGAGTTTCGCAGCCGGCCTGGGTGGCAGAGCGGTTCTAGGCGCTACAGTCTGGAACCGCGCGACCGCTACGGTCGCAGGTTCGAATCCTGCCTCGGGCATGGATATGTGTGATGTCCTTAGGTTAGTTCGGTATAAGTAGTTCTAAGTTCTAGGGGACTGATGACCTCAGAAGTTAAGTCCCATAGTGCCGAGAGCCATTTGAACCACATTTTTTTTTTTTTTTTTTTTGAGTTTCGCAAGATGTCTATTTGTGGAATGCGTATTGTTTTTCTACGGGAGACTTTCCGTTCTCCAAAAACCTCGTAATTAGTGAGCATAAAACGCGTTCCAAAATTCTACAACAGACTGACGTCCACGATATAGGCCTGTGCTTATGTGCATCTATCCTACTACCCTTCTTGAAAAAGGGAATGACTTGTACTCTAGCGAACTACGATAAACTGCTACTAGAAGATGAGCAAGTTCTTTCGCATAATCTCTGTAGAATCTGAAAGGTATCCCATGTACTCCCCAATTGGTTCTCTCCATATTTGTTATTTCGACGATCGTAGGATGGTTGAAATGAGGGACCCTATCACGATTTTGCAAAAATGTTCGAATGTGTGTGAAATCTTATGGGACTTAACTGCTAAGGTCATCAGTCCCTAACCTTACACTCCACTTATCCTAAATTATCCTAAGGACAAACACACACCCATGCCCGAGGGAGGACTCGTACCTCCGCCGGGACCAGACGCACAGTCCATGACTGCAGCACCTTAGCCCGCTCGGCTAATCCCGCGCGGCACACGATTTTGCACGCTCAAACAATTTATGAAGACCGAATTCAATATTTCGACCTTCTCTGTTTTATCTTCTGATACGGTGCCTGTGTGGTCACTAAGTGGCTAAATACGAGCGCGTAGATCATTTCGATCCGATTTTAAGTAAGACCAAAACCTCATAGTGTTTCCAGTTAGATCTGTCAACAAAATTTGACTTTCAGAGTCATTCAATGCTGCTTTCGTAGGTCTCCTTGCCTTCATTTCCGCTTTGTTCAGCTTTTGTTTGTCTGCTACGTTTTGATTGCTTTTGAATATGTGATGAAGTTCTCTTTGTTGACATAGCAGTTCAAGTGGCTCTGAGCACTATGGGACTTAACTTGTAAGGTCATCAGTCCCCTAGAACTTAGAACTACTTAATCCGAACTAACCTAAGGACATCACACACATCCATGCCCGAGGCAGGATTCGAACCTGCGACCGTAGCGGCCGTGCGGTTCCAGACTGTAGCGCCTTTAACCGCTTGGCCACCACGGCCGGCTAGCAGTTCTCAGGCTATGAAACCACGGCGGGACTTTCCCATTCCTGAAGACCCTGCTCGGAACATATTTGTCTAAGTCATTGTGTATTGTGTGTTTAAACCGGGGACCTAGAAACGATGCAGAGGCTTCGTCCCGCCGTAGCCCTCAGTGGTTCACAACCCCACAACAGGCTACAGCAGTCAACCCACCCCACCCAGGTTCATTGTGCTGTTCGGACCCCAGTGGACCCTCCCCCCCCCCTCCAGACATGGGAACGTCTCTTGCCAGACGAGTGAAACCCCAAATGTTTGCGTGGTAGGGTAATTATGGTGTACCTGTACTTCGAGACAGCGTTTGTGCAGCAATAGCCGACATACTGTAACTGAGGCGGAATAAGGGGAACCAGCCCGCATTCGCCGAGGAAGATGGAAAACCGCCTTAAAAACAATTCACAGGCTGGCCGGCACACCGGACCTCAACGTTAATCCGCCGGGGAGCGGCACGCTTTCCCGCTCGGGAAGCAGTGCGTTAGACCGCACGGCTAGCCGAGCGGTCCTGTCTAAGGCATAGTCAACGATGCTACCGATTTTTTTTCCATTCGTTCCTCACATCTTTGTCCTCGGCAGTTGTCGTCGATTACTCGGATACTCTTCAAATTTGTATCCTGTTACTCTTCCTAAGCAAAATATTTTCCTAGCTTTCTTAACAGTTCTTGTGATAACCATAATCATAGTTGCTATCATAGCGTTATGATCACTAATAACTTCCTACACCGATGAACCTAAACATTATGACTACCTGCTTAACAGCATGTGGGCTCGGCTTTAGAACGTAATACAGTATAGATTCTACGTGGCATACATTCGTAAAGTCCTTCACAGGTTTACGCAACCACCTGGCACCAGATTTCTACATACTGGTTACGCAATACCCGTAAATTCTAAGCTGGTGGTTTGTGGGCTTAGAGTTGGTGCCCGATAGTGTCCCAGGTGTGTTCCATCGGGATCATATTATGCGGGTTTGGTTGACAAAAAATTACTAGAATTCACTATCACGCTCATCAAAACATTGTAGCACATTTTTGGCCTTATCACATGTGCATTTATCCCGCTGGAATATGCCAACTCTGTCGGGAAGGACGTGAAGCTTGAAGGGATGTAGATGGTCCGCAATAACGTAGTCCACAGCTGTCATGGTGCCTTCAACTCCTACCGGAGGTCCCATGGAAGCTCATAGCGTAGAACTGCTCTTTGTGTGATGTGCTTGTGGAGCAGCCGTTTACCTGGATGACTGCGTATCCGGACACAACTACCGACCTGATGCAATAAATATCGTTAATTCATCCGACCTGACGATAAGTTTCTATTGATCCACGATCTAATCTCGATGATCCCTTGCCGGCCGCAATCGTGACTGACTATGTCGTGGGGTCGAGTGGGGTCGTCCCCTGTCGAGCAGAGTGCGCTGCGCACTGTGCTCCAGAACACTTGCGTCCGCGCTGCCACTGTAGTCAGTCGTCCAGTCAGTTACACATCGCCGTTCGTCCTGCTTTACAGAGCGGGCAAGCCTCCAGCCTTCCCGTTTTCTGATGACGCTTGTACGTCCAACAGCTTGTCGTCTAATCGTGGTTTTATCACCCTTCAAGCAATTTGCAGTGATGCCCACGACAGCAGTATGCGGACAGAAGACTAGGTTCTCCGTTTCCGAGATGCTCGTTCCTAGGCCGGCCGCTTTGGCCGAGCGGTTCTAGGCGCTTCAGTCCGGAACCGCGCTGCTGCTACGGTCGCAGGTTCGAATCCTGCCTCGGGCATGGATGTGTGTGATGTCCTTAAGTTAGTTAGGTTTAAGTAGTTCTAAGTTCTAGGGGACTGATGACCTCAGATGTTAAGTCCCATAGTGCTCAGAGCCATTTGAACCATTGTTTTGCTCGTTCCTAGGCCCTGCGCATTAACAATTTGCCTTTTGTCCGATGTGCTTTTTTCAGAGGATTTCCACATTATCAGCCCACATCGTATCCCGATTAATTGCGTATTCGTTGTAATGTTGATGCATTAAGTTGTTCTAAAAGCGGTGCTGATATTCAAGATAATAAAAGCTGGTTAAAAGCTGTGAGCTATCTGAGGAAGTTATCCTTGCATTACTGAGCAACTGTTTCACCAGGTATCCAGTCTAGTTTCCCAAATTGCCAACCAGACTAACATTGATTATAATCTTTTAATAGTCATCTTACGACGGCCGGTGATATATATATATATAATGTGTAATTTAAATAAAAAGAAATAAATCAGTTTATATATAGACATTTATTTTAACATTGATCATTGTTCCGTTAAAATTTCAGCGTATCAAACTTGATTCAAAACTAAACTGGTTCCTTATTTGGGATTGTCAAAATATGAGTTTGTAATTTTACAGAACACATCAAATATGGAGCCAAGATTGGGAGACTGCATACAGAACTGCATTCATAAAATAACACATGAAGAACGTTGAAACATATGCAAGAGGAAATTAACCACAACCAACCAATTCAATTTTCACCCAAAGAAGTTATGGTCGTAGCACAATCCTGTCCATCATAAAATTACCACACACTGGTACACTAAATTCATACTAATTGTCTGTGAAATCTTCTCGAAAAGAATAGTTGAGGGCTACTTTGATGATTACACCACATGCTTCACGTGGTTAACTTGGTTTACACAACTCCACAATAATTTTGATAATTAAAATAAATTACATCGAAACGCAATTTACAACGGGAAAACCTCAAACTGGTTACTATCGTCTTACAGTTAACCTGATGGATCAAACAATTGTATAAGCACGTTGTACTGGGTTGAACATAAAGAAAAGTTGCTATATTGAAAAATATTCTCAAGACCAGATGTTATAATCTCACGCACATTCGCATTTGAGATTGTGATCTTAGTTAGAGTTACAGATCATCAACATGTGGTTCCACTTTACTCACAAACGAGTGACAAAGCAACTACTGGAAGATATTCTGAACTTCACACTTGAATTACACTGCGTTGCAATTTAAGGTAACATAAGATATTTTAGACCTAAACCTGAAATAAAGGGGATTAAATTTTCAGTTATGCTGAACTTAAGAAATCCATTGTGCTACAGATTTAGCAGGGACGCGCTTAGCCGGAGATCTTACCACTTCAGATGCTCACCGCAGACCGACTGCCCTGGGCCCCTACTGAGGGTGCTTCATAGATACAAACGGAAGTGGCCAGAGATGCAGCTTCCTATACCAACATGAAAAGGAACAGACAGGACAATACTAAGAATAGAAACCTCTTTGCTTTTAGAAAGCGTAGCTACCTGTTCTGACGTTGGTCCTGCTGTTCTCTACCAGACAGGCTTTTCTGCTACCATCAAGCATGCAACTACATTTGCTCATTCATCCTTTCACACAGAAGGGAAGGGAGATGACAGTATCTTATCATATACACTACATAAAAGAAAGCGCATGTAGGTTCCGTATGAGACTGTGTGACATGAATTACATATAAACTGTGTTTTAAAGTGTAGTAGTGTGACAGATCGTTCTTGTTTATGTGTAAAAGTAACACGTTCCACTGCTCAGTCTCCTCCCAGATAGAGTTAGAAACACCACAGTAAATTTAGAAGAGGAATTTATGCCGTAAATGACAACAGATTTAAGAAATTAACATGAAACGAATCCAACAGACACATTTCATCGTCTCTATTGTGCTTGTACACTTTCCGTACCGCCTGAAGTGCTGCAGCGTCAACAGGTGGCATTCCGCCACGCTGTGAATGATGATCATAATGTTTTGACTCATCAGTGTGTACGTTAAATGATCGAAATCCGTGATAATCTCGCTAGATCTGACTGAATTACTTACTGCAATAAATGGTCGCTAGTAGCTGAAATAGTCAATATATTTTTTTGTTATGAACAGTCCTATAACAGCACATAGAGAGTGGAATACTTCTTGACGAAAATTTTGTATAACAGACAAAAGGGTTTTATGGCCTGAATCAATATCAATCAAAATTTCCAGAAACTGATGCTTTGACGAAACTGGAATGAGTCAATTCTTCACTCTCATGAAACAGTCATTGCAAATATACATAACGACAATCGCTTCTCTGTCTGTAAAGGCGCTACAAAGACTTTAAAAATATTCTAACTGACTAATTTATAAGGTAGCTAGTAGTTTGTATGATAATGAAGAGAAAAAAAAAATGAACACGAGATATTTCCATTTTGACGATCCATGTTGTTCGATACTCTATGATCAGTTACATCAGGCATTAAAATGAGTTCTTAGGAAGTTCGAATATCGGATCTCACTGAGAATAACTGCATTAAATTCAATTATCTCGTAACAAAGGCAAGTCTAATATTTTCACAAGCTGCTACATGGTCGCGAATTGAACAGAGACCCGAATATAGAATATATTTCCTTTACTTCAGGTCTACGGTGACAAACTGTTTGCCATCAGACTACCGATTTCGGTCTATAACGTCCATCTTCAGATCTGCAAAGCAATATGGGAAAAACACAAATGCAAGTAGCAGATTGCCTACAGCTTAAAACAATAAAATAGACCATAATGAAAAGTATTACTGACATACTGGTGTATTCGTGCGCTTTAAATATGGAGAGGCATACCTGTTCAATAAGAACTGGTCCTAATATAATGGAGCTATAGTGACATCGTAATGATAAATACAAAATCAGCGCCAGCATCTTCAAATGTACATGTATAATAGCGTACACATGAGTTATCTTGTCAACAGCACTACTGTTCAAAATGTATGTCAGTAATAGTTTTCATTACGGTCTATTTTATTATTTCAAGCTGTAGACAATCTACTAGTTGTATTTGTGTTTTCCCCACATTTTGCTGGAGATCTGAAGATTGTGATTACAGACCAAAAACGGTAGTCTGATTACAAAAAATTTGTGACCATAGACGTGAAGTAAAGGAAATTAATGTTTAACATGTTTGGCTAAGGGTAAACAATTACGTCAAATAAATCGTTATATTTCCAAACTAGGCTATTTAAAACTGATTAATTTGTGTACACGATTGACAGTTAATACTGCATACTTAACCACTTCACTTCAAAAGTTATTTCTTTAAATTAACCTGTACAGCAGTTATACACACATCAAAAAAAGTTTTCCATCACCTCGCTTCCGAGAGTTCCGAGACCTGTACAGAAAATTGGAATATAAATCAACATAAACATGATTTCCGCCCTTTTTATTGCTCATGATAACCACACATTGCATGTTATACCATCATACAACGAGATCTTCGGAGGTTGTGGTCCGGTTTGCTGTATACACCGGTGCCTCCAATACCCAGTAATACGTCCTCTTGCATTCACGACTGCCTGTATTCGTCGTGGCATACTGTCCACAAGTTGATCAAGCACTGTTGGTCCAGATTTTCCCACTCCTCAACGGCGATTTGGCGTACATCCCTCAGAGCGGTTGGTGGGTCACATCGTCCGTAAACAGCCCTTTTCAATCTATCCCAGGCATGTTCGATAGGGCTCATGTCTGGAGAACATGCTGGCCATCCTAGTCGAGCGACGTCCTTATTCTGAAGGAAGTCACACACAAGATGTACAAGATGGGGGCGCTAATTGTCGTCCATGAAAACGAATGCCTCGCCAATATGCTGCCGATATGGTTGCACTATCAGTCGGAGAATGACATTCACGTATCGTACAGCCATTACAGCGCCTTCCATGACCCCAAGCGGCGTACGTCGACCCACATAATGCCTCTCCAAAAAAGCAAGGAACTTCCACCTTGCTGCATAAGCTGGACACTGGCTCTGAGCACTATGGGACTTAACTGCTGAGGTCATCAGTCCCCTAGAACTCAGAACTACTTAAACCTAACTAACCTAAGGACATCACACACATCCATGACCGAGGCAGGATTCGAACCTGCGACCGTAGCGGTCGCGCGGTACCAGGCTGTAGCGCCTAGAACCGCTCGACCACTCGGCCGGCCTAGACAGTGTGTCTAAGGCGTTCAGCCTGACAGGGTCGCCTCCAAACACGTCTCTGACTATTGTCTGGTTGAAGGCCTATGCGACACTCATTGGCGAAGAGAACTTGATGCCAATCCTGAGCGGCCCATTAGGATTGTTGTTGGGCCCATCTGCACCGCGCTGCATGGTATCGTGCTTGCAAAGATGGACCTCGCCATGAAGGTCGGGACTCATGTTGCGCATCATGCAGCCTATTGCGCACAGTTTGGGTCGTAACATGACATCCTGTGGCTGTACGGAAAGCATTATTCAACATGGTGCCGTTCCTGTCGGGGTTCCTCTGAACCATAATCCGTAGGCAGCGGTCATCCACTGCAGTAGTAGCCCTTGGCTGGCCTGAGCAAGGCATGTCATCGACAGTTCCTGTCTCACTCTATCTCCTCTATGTACGAACAACATCGCTTTGGTTCACTCCAAGACGCCTGGGCACTTCCCTTGTGGAGAGTCCTTCCTGGCACAAAGTAACAATGCGGACGTGATCGAACCGCGGTATTGAACGTCCGGGCACCGTAGAACTGCAGACGGCAATAGCCGTGTACCTCCTTCCAGGTGGAATGATTGGAAGTGATCGGCTGTCGGACACCCTCTCCGTCTAATAGGCGCTGCTCATGCATGGTTATTTACATCTTTGGGCGGGTTTAGTGATATCCCTGAACAATCAAAGGGACTGTGTCTGTGATACAATATCCAAAGTGAAACGTCTGTCTTTAGGAGTTCTGGGAACCGGGGTGATGCAAAACGTTTTTTGATGAGTTTAAATAATATGTTGCTCTTCTCTCATAATCAGCAAACCTGCTAACAGAAATTTCTTTTAGGAAATACTACTTCATCTAAACGATAAGGCAATTCCTAACGTGATAGCTCTTAATTTATCTTCAGCTGATGATTTAGGCGTATTTAGAGTTCCCATCAGAAAAACTGTTATCGCAGCATGTGCAAAATCTACCGTCCTTCAAATCTATGTAATTCGTTCGTTACAAAGCAGATACTGAGGTAATGTTGACAGATTTCGTTATTGTTAATTATAGAGACTTTCCCTACACATCTGTATATTTTCTGGTTAATAAGAAGCACTAATATCTAACATAGCTAAACATGTGCGCCCTAATTTCCGGTCAGTGACTCCAGATACTATTCACGTAGACAGTAACCCACTAATAATTAAATGAAAGCTCTGATGATCAAGAAAGTTGACGATATCACTAAACAGGTAGTATAATAATAATAATAATAATAATAATAATAATAATAATAACAATAATGATTATGATGGTAACAAAAACATAGAATTTTTAATAGCCAAACATGGACATTGCACTCTATGATATTTGTTTTGACAGAAGCTTCGTTTCTGCCTAACAGTGGTGGAGGTGATGTTGGTGGTGATGTCTGCAACACCGAACATACTGCTGTGGCATCCTAGAGAGTCTTACTTGTTCTCAGATTGCTTTTTCTTGTGTACATTAATGATCTCTCATTAGTTACACTGTCAGAAGCTGAGTTCGTTTTGTTTGCAGATGACACAAGTTCTGCAATAAATAGTATGTCGAGTGTAGTTCTAGAAAGATCTGCTAATGATATTTTCATGGATATTAAACTTCGAAAAGACTCACTATATGCAATTCCGACCCTGTAAGAGGTTTCCACCCAGCATATGCATAAAGTATGAAGAAGAGCAGATAGAAGAGGTTGACAGTCTTAAGTTCCTGGGATTACAACTTGATAATAAATTCAGTTGGGAGGAGCACACCACAGAACTGCAGAAACGCCTTAACAAATCTGTATTTGCAATTCGAGTGTTAGCAGACACAGGCGACATAAAAATGAAAAAGCCTGCATACTTTGCCTACTTTCATTCCATAATGTCATATGGTATAATATTTTGGGGTAACTCTTCAAGTCAAACAAAAGTTTTCAGACTCCAAAAGCGTGTAATATGTATTATTTGTGGAGTAAATTCACGGACGTCCTGTAGAAACCTCTTCAAAGAACTGGGTATACTAACTACTGGCTCTCAGTATATTTACTCCTTAATGAAATTTGTCCTAAATAATATATCTCTTTTTCCAACAAACAGCTCAGTTTATACATACAATACCAGGAACAAAAATGATCTGCACAAAGACTTAAAAGCACTTACTTTAGTTCAAAAAGGGGTCCACTTGTAACGTGCGCGTGGGGCACACAATACACGGTAAAGCCTGTGCTATGGTAATTGAGCGGGGTTCACCTTATGAGAAAGGATTTTCGTATAGATATCGACCGCGTGTACCTGAATGGTGACAAATCAGACTTACACCCACTCTGTAATAAAAATGATCCATCAAGCAAGTACAAAATTCAATTACACGTCAAGATGGAACAAAAGCAACACTGAAGATGCTACCAATTTGATAATAATACGGCCGCCAGCCTAATTAGGGATTAACTGAGTTTCTTCCCTGTAAAAGTTGGTGTATATTCATGCAAAACAACAAGTAGTAACACTGCATAATATAGCAGAATTTTAGAACCAGAAAATCTATTGAACTGATAGTTTCACGTTCAGTACTGATATGGAAAAACCATGAATACATAACACTACACTATAATGTATACTACAAAACTTCGTACTGTCTATTGATCTGATTAAAATCGGGCATAGGTTACCCTAGAAATAGCACTTTCGAGCCACACACACAAAATGTCACTTTTGATAAAGATAAAACAATGATAAATTTTGGCTTTTATATTGACTTTAACTTTTGCTGGTCAAACCAATGTGGAACGCTTTAGAATTCAAATGAGTAAAGGAGGGGGGGGGGGGGAACCCTGAAACTGTTATGATCACTATATTAAAAAAATTGATTACTGAAATTATCATACGTTCAAGATTTCCAGTATATGAGTTACTACTCTTTTTATCTTATTTATTTTTCATTTAAATACCTCTATATCTGTCTCGAAATAATTAAACTTCATTACTATATCAATATTAAAGTTATCTTTCAATTTCGTTAGACCTTCGTTTTTCATTTACTGGTTCATTAGCAAAACAGTTCTTTAAACACCATTCTGACATAACTAGGTCTGCAAGTAATTATTATTTACACAAAATTTAATTTTTCATTTCGGGACACTCGGATTGCACAACATTTGGAAAGGACCCTGTCTGGGTTAGTTGTGAGGATAATTAAATGAAGGGAAAGTTCTGGTAAAATTTAGGTTATTATTGAACAGTTCACTCTATGGTCCATACGAATACAGTACTAAAAGTTTCAACCTGCTTTTATCGATGCGGCGTTGGCGAGCGGCGAGATGGCGAGGCGCAGAGCACACATACAACCACAGCTATGGCTGTTGACGTATCGGCACTTTAATTCTTCTTAGCGTCGCAATACTTTTCCATTTAGTGCCTATGGAATTTTGCCATCCTGTGTGGGCGATGGAACAGCATACCCGAGGCTCAGTGAAACTACGTCTTCCAGGAGAGCCTCCTCGCTCCAGAAGGTGTTGCTCAGACCAATGCCAAATTCCAACTACTACTGCTGAGCCCGTTGTGCCGTGCAGTGCCCGTGCGCATTTTCCCGCGCTCGCCTGCCATCCACCTATTACCGCTCCCTTACAGACAAGGTATTCACCCGAGGTTTTGCATTCTACATATCCTAACACATTGCCTACGTATGGACCAGACGCACAGTTACAATTTTAAACATCTTACAACAGTTTCAACATTTGTTGCATTTCAATTCTATTACAATATTGCTTGACATTTGACAAACATTAATATTCACATTGAAACTTGTTTACAGTTTTCTTAACACAATGGCATGAAACAAAAAATGAAATCAGAACATCAATTACACTAGTTTATCGAAAAATCAGAAAAAAAATTTACTTATATGTACAATAGTACAGCGTCGTTGTTGTTGCACACTACTCAGGAACACTCATCTTCAATAATTTGCCAGCAAACATAAAAAAATTTAGTTACAAATAAAGGTCAGTTTAAAAGGAACCTGAAAGTCTTCCTAGTGGCCTACTCCTTCTACTCCATTGACGAATTTTTTAATAGAAACAAATGATGTATTGTATATATTTATACTATTAGTATTGTTATTTCAGCTTTTTTTAAAAGAAAATTGACATGTTCCACATCCACGAGGATCTACTCAGCACGGATCTATGGAACGAAAAATTAATCTAATCTAAGATAACGCAGATATCTATGTCAGGTAAGAGGCCAACAACATGTTGCCTGAATTGAAGATTTTATGTGATTTAAATGCCCTCCACCTCCTGTCTCATATACAAATACATCTCTCTCACAAAACGAAAAGGCAGATGGAAGGAGCCAGCTGCACCTTGGGTTTTATACTACTGATCGTGACATAATGTGGAGTCAACAGTGGAGTAGGGCTGTTCGCAGTTGCGTAATTACGAACGAAAATATTTGTGTTTAACTGGACCATTAAATTCAACGTATTTTATACATGAGCTCAATAAAATTGCAAGAAAGAACATTAATAATTATGAAATTCACAACTTGTCGTTATTTTAAATTTCTTGGTTGCCATCAAAATATACACAGAAAATTACAGATGTTAGTCGCCTCCGGCGAATAAGAGAATACAGTCGGGTGACGTGCAATGTTAGTATTATAACTCCACTATCTGAACAGAGTATTATCTTCCGACCTTTTGACACCAAAGATGTGAAATATTTTATGTCATCATGTATTATTAGGTTACGATATCGTTTTCCAAACTGTTTCCAGTGTCATATAATTTTACGAATAAATTCCTCTTGGCTTAGACGCTGATCATGTAACAGCAACTGAATTTTGGTGATATTGTTTACAGTGAATGAACAGAGGATGTACTTCGGTAACAGCTCCACTGATCAAGAAAACAAGTCACAGTTTTTCTTTGGGCAGCTTTTCTTTCATTTTTCTCCAATAATACTTGCTGCTAAATTGAAATGGTTACTGCTTGTGGAGAAGTCAGAAGCTGTTAAATATTTGGAAGTCTCCATGGAAAGTGTGTGTTGTTCCACGAAAGAATAAAAAAAACTCCGCTTAATAAGAATTCTGAGATGATTTCCTTTAGAAGGGCATTATCAATTTTCTCGACAATACTTTTTCCAAGAACTTGTACTCCATATCTAATGCATTAGCGGTCGATGTTTTTCATAGACCTACCGAACTGATGAAATGTGACATCATCACTTGCAGGTCGCAGCGACCCGTTGTGTAATATTTATAAAATATTAAACAACCTTTCTTTCTATTATTGTAAATAAATAAAAGGAACCTTTTTTGATAAAATACTTTTCATCATTCTACAAGTAATATTCGATTGCAATATGCAGTATTTCAAATGTAAACGCTCTGACTCTACAAACAAAATTTTGCTTTACTGTAAAGTGTATAGAAAACAAAAATTTCAGCACATCTTGTGCATATTGCTGATACGAAAATCGTGTGTCTTTTGGAGCATCTTCCATATGGAGCAATATACTTCGAATCGTAAAAGGCACAATGGGACTACAGTATTCAGAATTATTAATTCATACGATACTACGTTCAGTTAATTAAGTAATTGTGGCACTAGGCTGCCTGCTGCAGATTAGTTAATATATGCTCATTGTACAATTAATCCTGAAATAGAAGATGTTCGGAAACTGATAAGGAGATTAACACTGACAAACGAAATAGTTGATTCACCGAATATCAGAATAAATACCTTTACAAAATACAGTGAATGAATGAAAAAAAAAATACCGAGAAGTTCCTCAGAGAGCACGGGGGCCTTGAGTGCAAGGTTGAAAGAGGCCAATGATGTGTACGGCATTCGACACCCCATATATTGTCTACCACGCAACCACAATACTGGCTACTAATTACAACAGGGAGCGGGAAATGGTAACCGCAGTGTGAAGTTATGGAGCGTAGCTGAAGTGGTGCTTAGCCGACGAGTAACACAACAGTGTAACAGTGCTGGTGGCGTTGACACAAAGCAGAGCAATGGCAACGATAAAAAAAACGAACATTGCATTACATCAACAACAATAGATGCCGAAGTTGCCATTTAGTCTGTAAGGAAGTCAAGGAAATGTGTGGACAGTGTACGTGAGTAGTAAATTGATGACGATGTGTGTATTACATGTGAAAGTGATATTGAAACAGTTGTGGAACCGTGTAGCTCATCATCCTTGCCGGACAGGGAGCGAAAAATCTCGTCTCCAGTGAAACATAGTAAGAGACAATAATCGTCCAAGGAGCGGTTACTAAATATAATTACGTACATGGGAGATCATCCGCAACGTAGTAGAAAAACAATAATGAACAAATTTCTAATTAGTCAGCAGCAATATGGCCGTATACTGCGTAAAAAAAAATTGGGATATTCAAGGGAGGACAGAGCAAGGAGGTGAGCTGCATCAAACCAGTCTTCGGACTGCAGACAACAACAGTTAAATGGTATATATGTTGTGAACCCACAACTTTTAAATGACAGTGGTCCGCAATAAAGAAATTATCTAAATCTTTAAGGTCGGTTGCAAATTTTAATCCTTCTCTTTACGAATATGAGTCCTATGTTTTAATATCTACGCCTCTGTACTTGGCTGCTTTGAAAAGTACGTGAGAGAGAATGGGCAGTTCAGAGAGGGTGGGGAGGCGTTTAGGGGGAGCGTTGGGGAGGAGAAGAGAGTACACACACGGTTAGCGAATCCTTACAGATACGGAAATCCAGTGCTACGTAGTCTAATTATTCGCATACTAGCTTGTTTCAAAGAATCACACCATGAACTTTCATGCTAAATAATTCGAAGGTAATTTCATGACTGTCGAATATTAACACTACTGAACGTGGTTTAAAAATGAAGAAACTGCAAAAAGGTGGGAATTGAAGCAGATGGGACCTGGATAAACTGACTAAATCAGAGGTTGTACAGAGTTTCAGGGAGAGCATAAGGGAACAATTGACAGGAATGGGGGAAAGAAATACAATAGGAGAAGAATGGGTAGCTCTGAGGAATGAAGTAGTGGAGGCAGCAGAAGATCAAGTAGGTAAAAAGACGAGGGCTAGTAGAAATCCTTGGGTAACAGAAGAAATATTGAATTTAATTGATGAAAGGAGAAAATATAAAAACGCAGTAAATGAAGCAGGCAAAAAGGAATACAAACGTCTCAAAAATGAGATCGACAGGAAGTGCAAAATGGCTAAGCAGGGATGGCTAGAGGACAAATGTAAGGATGTAGAGGCTTATCTCACTAAGGGTAAGATAGAAACTACCTACAGGAAAATTAAAGAGACCTTTGGAGAAAAGAGAGCCACTTGTATGAATATCAAAACCTCAGATGGAAACCCAGTTCTAAGCAAAGAAGGAAAAGCGGAAAGGTGGAAGGAGTGTATAGAGGGTCTATACAAGGGCGATGTACTTGAGGACAATATTATGGAAATGGAAGAGGAGGTAGATGAAGATGAAATGGGAGATAGGATACTGCGTGAAGAGTTTGACAGAGCACTGAAAGACCTGAGTCGAAACAAGGCCCCGCGAGTAGACAACATTCCATTGGAACTACTGACGGGCTTGGGAGAGCCAGTCCTGACAAAACTCTACCATCTGGTGAGCAAGATGTATGAGACAGGAGAAATACTCTCAGACTTCAAGAAGAATATAATAATTCCAATCCCGAAGAAAGCAGTTGTTGACAGATGTGAAAATTACCGAACTATCAGTTTAATAAGTCACAGCTGCAAAATACTGACGCGAATTCTTTACAGGCGAATGGAGAAACTGGTAGAAGCCGACCTCGCCGAAGATCAGTTTGAATTCCGCAGAAATGTTGGAACACGTGAGGCAATACTGACCCTACGGCGTATCTTAGAAAATAGATTAAGGAAAGGCAAACATACGTTTCTAGCATTTGTAGACTTAGAGAAAGCTTTTGACAATGTTGACTGGAATACTCTCTTTCAAATTCTAAAGGTGGCAGGGGTAAAATACAGGGAGCGAAAGGCTATTTACAATTTGTACAGAAACCTGATGGCTGTTGTAAGAGTCGAGGGGCGTGAAAAGGAAGCAGCGATTGGGAGGGGAATGAGACAGGGTTGTAGCCTGTCCCCGATGTTATTCAATCTGTATATTGAGCAAGCAGTAAAGGAAACAAAGGAAAAATTCGGAGTAGGTATTAAAATCTATGGAGAAGAAATAAAAATGTTGAGGTTCGCCGATGACATTGTAATTTTGTCAGTGACAGCAAATGACTTGGAAGAGCAGTTGAACGGAATGGACAGTGTCTTGAAAGGAGTATATAAGATGAACATCAACAAAAGCAAAACGAGGATAATGGAATGTAGTCGAATTAAGTCAGGTGATGTTGAGGGAATTAGATTAGGAAATGAGACACTTAAAGTAGTAAAGGAATTTTTGCTATTTGGGGAGCAAAATAACTGATGATGGTCGAAGTAGAGAGGATATAAAATGTAGACTGGCAATGGCAAGGAAAGCGTTTCTGAAGAAGAGAAATTTGTTAACATCAAGTATAGATTTAAGTGTCAGGAAGTCGTTTCTGAAAGTATTTGTATGGAGTGTAGCCATGTATGAAAGTGACACATGGACGATAAATAGTTTGGACAAGAAGAGAAGAGAAGCTTTCGAAATGTGGTGCTACAGAAGGATGCTGAAGATTAGATGGGTAGATCACATAACTAATGAGGAGGTATTGAATCGAATTGGGGAGAAGAGGAGTTTGTGTCACAACTTGACGAGAAGAAGGGACCGGTTGGTAGGACATGTTCTGAGGCATCAAGGGATCACCAATTTAGTACTGGAGGGCAGCGTGGAGGGTAAAAATTGTAGAGGGAGACCATGAGATGAATACACTAAACAGATTCAGAAGGATGTAGGATGCAGTAAGTACTGGGAGATGAAGAAGCTTGCACAGGATAGAGTAGCATGGAGAGCTGCATCAAACCAGTCTCAGGACTGAACACAACAACAACAACAACTGAACGTTGAGGTTGAAGTAGGTCAGAATGAGTACATACACACACAGTACTGCGCCCACAGGCGTGCGCAGTATCCGGGTGGGCATATGCAGCTGAAGGCGCAGGCGCAGGGTAGAGCCTCCCGCCGAGCAGAGTGAAAGGGAAGCATGCTGGCTAGGGGCGGGCGGGGCACTCATCTCCGAGTCTGGCGGCGCCTCATCAGGCATCAAACGCGATAAACAGTCTCACTGTGCGCTCGCGGCGGAGCGAGGAATAACAACGGCGCTGTATCGGCGAGTGCAAAGGGAAGCGCGTAACCGAGTTTGCGCGTCGCCACCCACCGTCGGAGCAGTGTGCGCATTTGCATGAATAATAAACGCCGCCGCTGTCAGCGATGGGAGGCGAGCCGTTTACCGGGTAGTTCTGTTTTCGTGCCTACTCTGGGAACGCCGTAATTAGCGAACTCGTATCGCGATGCTTTAATTTTGTCGCTCACAATGTATCGCCAGCGTGCCCAGTTATTGCTTTGTGCAGGAAGAAAAATAAGCTATTCGTATGCAAAAATGGTCTCAACTGTGTTTATTATTAGCCCTCTGGAAAGAAACCCTCCGCTGAGTACCTCTGAGTAAACTTGAAAACATGTTACTAGAATGGATAAGACAACGTGATCTAATTGGCCAGACTACTATTAACTTTTATTTACCTATTCATTCGGTTCCTATGAACGTGTCGGCTGGATTTTGTTACATCACGATCAAGATAGCTTTTGGTGAATTAGCTCAGAATTATACTCTGCTAGTGTATGATATTCCTCGATTGCAACTTGTCTCAAAACTTTTGAATTCCATGTTGTTGGACGCAATCCATACTGCCAGCATGAGGGCATGATTGCTTTTACGCAGACTTAAAATTTTAATAATTTAAACGACGCTAGCTTTTTGAAATGCTGTACTTAGTATCAGCATCATACGACATGTGATATCACTGATGGATACATGTCCCCTTCAGGCTCCTCCACGCGTTACTTCAGCTACTCATAACCATATTGCACCTGTATGTTTTATAATGCCCTCTACCTACAAGAATAATAAGAGACGAAAGTTTACTTTGTAAAGGCCTGAAGACACGGGAAAATGGCAGCTAAGCACATCAAGATCGTTCAGAGATTCAGATCAAAATTTTGTAATGATACAGAGTAAGCTGTAGTTTTGGTGAATCGTCAGCAAGAATCACTTCATACGGAAGAGGATTACTGAAGTAGTGAGAAATAATGGTGTGCATTTGAAATTCTCTGAGTCTGTGTAGACGGGTTGAAGATCACCACAAGAGGAAGGAACTGTCCCCTAACGTGATAGAAAATGAAATGAAAGGTGCCGAGCTGCAAGACGTTATGGATTCAATATTGGATTCAGAGTTTAACAGAGATTTGGAAAACTTGCAATGAAACAAAGCAGATGGCGCAGATAATATTCTCTCAGAATTTCTAAAATTGTAAGGGAAGTGGCAACCAAACGAATATTCAAGTTAATGATTATAAAGAATCCGCCTCGGTTGCAAATTGAAACCGGATGTTGACCTAGGTTTCAGCGCGGATAACCACGCCTTCTTCGGAACACACTAAAACTACAAACTGCCTAAAGAGGTATGGCCCAATGTTAATACAGAACGCCCATAAGGCCAAAAGACCCGCATAAAATGTAAAATAAACGGTACGTGTGTCCCATGTCAATAGCTATACTTAGCTCAAACGTCAGAAGCGGGCTTCCTCACCCCAACCAACGTTCGGTGGGCTGCGGGCTCTCAGGTAAAGAGTTTCCATATGTCGCCAACCATGCATCTACTATTTGTACATCCACTATGTATATTCCCGTACAGGTCAGACGTTGAACTGGACATGCATCGTAATCAGAATAACAGAGGCACTGAAATATCGTGTTTATCTTCAGATACCGAGCAAGCGACTTTCCAGTGCAACGTCTGACCTGTGCGGAAGTATGCATAGTGGATGTACGCGTTCGAGTCGTAGGCGCCTGGTGGCAACATACACTCCTGGAAATGGAAAAAAGACCCACCATACTTGCTCCGGACACTGCGAGAGGGCTGTAGAAGCAATGATCACACGCACGGCACAGCGGACACACCAGGAACCGCGGTGTTGGCCGTCGAATGGCGCTAGCTGCGCAGCATTTGTGCACCGCCGCCGTCAGTGTCAGCCAGTTTGCCTTGGCATACGGAGCTCCATCGCAGTCTTTAACACTGGTAGCATGCCGCGACAGCGTGGACGTGAACCGTATGTGCAGTTGACGGACTTTGAGCGAGGGCGTATAGTGGGCATGCGGGAGGCCGGGTGGACGTACCGCCGAATTGCTCAACACGTGGGGCGTGAGGTCTCCACAGTACATCGATGTTGTCGCCAGTGGTCGGCGGAAGGTGCACGTGCCCGTCGACCTGGGACCGGACCGCAGCGACTCACGGATGCACGCCAAGACTGTAGGATCCTACGCAGTGCCGTAGGGGACCGCACCGCCACTTCCCAGCAAATTAGGGACACTGTTGCTCCTGGGGTATCGGCGAGGACCATTCGCAACCGTCTCCATGAAGCTGGGCTACGGTCCCGCACACCGTTAGGCCGTCTTCCGCTCACGCCCCAACATCGTGCAGCCCGCCTCCAGTGGTGTCGCGACAGGCGTGAATGGAGGGACGAATGGAGACGTGTCGTCTTCAGCGATGAGAGTCGCTTCTGCCTTGGTGCCAATGATGGTCGTATGCGTGTTTGGCGCCGTGCAGGTGAGCGCCACAATCAGGACTCCATACAACCGAGGCACACAGGGCCAACACCCGGCATCATGGTGTGGGGAGCGATCTCCTACACTGGCCGTACACCACTGGTGATCGTCGGGGGGACACTGAATAGTGCACGGTACATCCAAACCGTCATCGAACCCATCGTTCTATCATTCCTAGACCGGCAAGGGAACTTGCTGTTCCAACAGGACAATGCACGTCCGCATGTATCCTGTGCCACCCAACGTGCTCTAGAAGGTGTAAGTCAACTACCCTGGCCAGCAAGATCTCCGGATCTGTCTCCCATTGAGCATGTTTGGGACTGGATGAAGCGTCGTCTCACGCGGTCTGCACGTCCAGCATGAACGCTGTTCCAACTGAGGCGCCAGGTGGAAATGGCATGGCAAGCCGTTCCACAGGACTACATCCAGCATCTCTACGATCGTCTCCATGGGAGAATAGCAGCCTGCATTGCTGCGAAAGGTGGATATACACTGTACTAGTGCCGACATTGTGCATGCTCTGTTGCCTGTGTCTATGTGCCTGTGGTTCTGTCAGTGTGATCATGTGATGTGTCTGACCCCAGGAATGTGTCAATAAAGTTTCCCCTTCCTGGGACAATGAATTCACGGTGTTCTTATTTCAATCCAGGAGTGTATATATGGAAGTTTGAGTATGGCCGTGAGTCGTGCACGGGTAGAGAAATGGCAAGGTGACCGCTCGCGATAAGCGGGAAATCCAGGTTCGAGTCCCGGTCCGGCACGAATTTTCATTGTCATCATTTCACTCCACAGCTGGTGGTTGTCCTGATTCTCAATTGCGAATTCATTTGATGTATTTCATAACGGCTGTAGGCACCGCAGTGCGTGTTCCTTCGGACGTGTATGCATGTCAAAGGGAAGTTTGCATCATAATCAGAATAACATAGGCACTGCAATATCGTAAAATCGTATCGTTTCCAAGAGTTTCTTGCAGACAGAGCTCAGTACGTTGTTCTTAACGCAACAATATCGAGCGATGGAAAAGTAATCTCACGAGCACCCCTAGGAAGTGCATGTGAATGATTTGATGGATAACGTCGGAAGCTCAATGAGGCAGTTTGCAGATGATGCAACTGCATAATTACACAATTAAGACAGTCTGATGGGAACAGTAAAAACCGTAATATATGTATGAGTAACCATTCGGGCCTTAAGTAATGTGACAAATATTAGGGAAAGCGGATGCCAGAGTGAAATTCATAGAACGAATCTTCTTCATTCACGAGAGAAGAGGCTTACAAAACACTTGTTCGACCGATTCTCGAGTGGTGTCAATCAGTTCTGGTACTCTTATCAAGCACACTAATAGAAGAGATAGCTAATAACCAACGAAGAGCGGCTCTTTCGTCACGGGATCGTTTAGTCGGAAGGAGAGCGTTACGTTGATGTTCTGTGACAGACGCTAGAAGAGAGACGCTGTGCACCACGGTTGGCTTTGTTGTCAAAAGTCCGCAATCGTGCTTCCCTAGAAGTCAATCAATATATTGAAACTTCCTGGCAGATTAAAACTGTGTGCCCGACCGAGACTCGAACTCGGGCCCGAGTTCGAGTCTCGGTCGGGCACACAGTTTTAATCTGCCAGGAAGTTTCATATCAGCGCACACTCCGCTGCAGAGTGAAAATCTCATTCTGGAATCAATATATTGCTTACTCTTACATGTGTCTCGCAAAATCACCATGAAGGTAACAATCAATATATTAAAAAAAAAATGGTTCAAATGTCTCTGAGCACTATTGGACTCAAATCTGTGGTCATCAGTCCCCTAGAACTTAGAACTACTTAAACCTAACTAACCTAAGGACACCACACACATCCATGCCCGAGGCAGGATTCGAACCTGCGACCGTAGCGGTCACGCGGTTCCAGACTAAAGCGCCTAGCACCGCACGGCCACACCGGCCGGCTCAATATATTCGAGCTCATAGATGGACTCATGAGGTAATGACAGTTGAGCCGTGCGTGACTCGTGTTACCGCCATCACCCTGCTTTTTTTGCGTTTTTCCACATCACTACGTTAAATTAAATTACTACTGTCACTGAGTTGCTCCTTTGCCTGCCCGTGAGCGGCGTCAGCAGCGTGTATCGATATATCACCTCTCGTAGTATCTTTCCTCGACTGCTATTACTCCGGGTCGTTGTCTCTCGTAAGTGAGTTCGGGTTGCGGGTTCGGGTCTGCCAGTCAGTTGGAACGCGTGTCAGTCAGTTGGAACGTGTGTCTTGCAACCTTATCCTTAAAATTATCTTCCAAGCTTAAACATTGCTGCCTTCTACCTTTAAAAGATTATGGTAATATATTTTAAAATTTTGAAACTTAATTGTGGCCTTCAGCCATTGGTATTCCACATTGCATATGTTTGTTCTATCTGCTTTGCCTTGAGGTTTTCCACTTAGCCGTGAAATATGTTTTTTTTAAATTACATTTTTATCTTGTTGATATTTAAGATTTCTTGTTTTGAACATTGTGGCCTTCTTCCTTTTAATGTCTATGGTAATACATCCTAAAATTTTGAAACTTTATTGTGGCCTTCAGCCATTTCTATTGCACCTTGCATGTTTGTTCTATCTACTTTGCTTTCAGGCTTTCCACCTAGCTGTCATAGATTTTTAAAATTATTTTATTGCTATTTTAATTGGATTTTCATCTTGTTGATTTTTAAGATTTCTTGTTTGGAGGCTTTCAGCAGTGAAAGAGTTGCATTTGGTAAAGGTTCGGCTATGTGCCGCTCTGGGTTGTAAATGTGTTATTATATTACAATTAGAAGGTGAAACTGACCCCAACCTTATTTGGCCCTTTCCACAATCCTAATTGCCTGTTCTGCTCAGCGGGTTTAGCGGGCGTTTCAACAGTGTAGTGATTAACTGAGTAACCAGTAACTAATATTTAAAATGAGGACAGTGTAGCGAAATGTAATTCAGCCAAACTGTGACTCTCGAAATCTATTTGCATTCAGTAAACTGTATTTACACTTTCGATGAGTATTGATAACTATCTGTATTACTGGAAATAGTTATTTTTGGTCTATGAGAGAGCAGCAGCCGGAGATTCGGATGTCAAGCAAACTGGGGTGCTGCTTGTAGAGGTAGTTAGGCGATGGTCGTTGAACATTCCTTTCTCACATGTAACGGGGAATGGACTAATGGAGAATGCTAAGCGTAGGAACAGAGCGAGTATTGGAATAAAAACAAGCCAGATCACGACGACTTCCTCTTACATTATTTATTTATCCAGCAGTACCTTCAGTGACAAATGCCGCCCGCAATGACTCGGAGTGCCAAAGCCTACAAAGTGCCAGCCAGCTACCTCTGTTCAGCTGCGGAAGAACGAGGCGTCTATTTATCCTGGCGGTGCGCGAAGAGTCGGACGCGGCCGTAAATGAAATTTAATTATGCAGTGCCTAAGGAGCGCTTCTGCTGTGCCTGCGCGGGCGGACGAGTGCCGGCACGTCCTCGGCCGTCACTCTCAAGAGCCAGACTGCGACAAGGACAGACGGCGACGACGCTCAGCCAGTGTTCATCAGGCAGCCGGGAAACAGACGAGCCGGCCGGCCTTAGCTCTCGGCAAATATTTTCGCGGCCGGGCGAGTGCAATTTGTTTACAGTACAGCGGGTCCACGACCGTGAGATTAAATTTATTCTGGCGTGTACCGCTGGCGCGCCTCTTCTGTGTAAGCAGGAGTACCCACCAACCCTGCAGGGAGGCTGCTTGGGCTCCGGAACCGGCTAAAAGCCCCTCTCTCCCTCTCTCCGACCCCCTCCCCCCTTCGGGCTCCTTGCTCGGTTTAAGTGCTTAATTGCCTTTTGCAATTTTAATTAATTGGCGGCGACCGCAGAGGTGATAGAAGCGGAGGCAGTGGTGGTGGGTTGGTTTTAGTGGTGGTAGTGGTGGGGCTGTAGCTACAGGGGGCTCGCACATCACTCCCGGCTGCGTTGGCATAAATTATGTGCGCGTCGGCTTGCCACCTGCCACGTATTGATGGAACCTGCGGCCCGCTGGCAGTGCTGCCTGATTCAGTGGCCTCAGCCTCAATCCCAGGCCTCGTGCTCTCTCCTCGCCACTAGGATTACGACTGCAGCTGTTCTTAGGGATGAGGAAGGTAAGACTGGGAGGGACAAAGTCTTGGAATTTGCAGTACCACTAAACACCTACAAAGAATCTTGGAGGAAGGAAGAATAGGATTTAACATCCCGTCGACGTCGAGATCATCAGCGACGGAGCAGAAGCTCTGATTGCGGAAAAACCTCCTGTGTAATACAGAGGTACAACAGATGATGGACGCTATAGTGATTATACAGATATGGTTATAATCAGATTTTAAATATCCATGGAGTTTTACGTATTTGTCAAAAGCAATTTCGGCTAACAACGGTAAATATAAATCTGGATGGCCGTAAAAGTATCTGAACCACTGTCGTCTCAAATGCCAGTCCATTCTTTCACCACTGTGCCACCTTGCTCGGTGTGAAAAATTTTCAATGTGGTTTCGAAATACAGAAACAGTAGCTTACGTGGCGGATACTTGTTGAGACGTTGAGAATCTCTAACTCGTTTTCAATTCTACATCTATATCTACATTTTATTACTTATAATCAATTTCGCATGCAGATTCGAAAGACACGGTGGTTCACTCTTAGTTCGAGGTTCGAGCTGACAATCTCGTTATACCGAACAGATTTTGTTGCATTATGTCCATCTTGCTCAGTGGTTGTTCGTAATAGTCAAGAACAGTTTTATCCATCTATATTCTGCCCTTATATAGTTAATATATTCTACCCTTATATGCTAACACACCAGCTACAGTGTTCAATTCGTGCCGTGAGCGCATTCGTAGGTCTATACAAATATAATTTCAGAGGTAACCTAACCTGTGTGCACTGACCACCAGTTAAAAATTGTCATTCCGTCTCAGTAGTGACCAATTAGAGAAAGAAGTGTTGGCATTTTGCATTTGCCGGCCATAACCTGCAGGCATGACGACCTATGTACAACGCAAGTGTGACAGATGTGATAATATCGTGATCACATAGACATTGTTAGAAAAAAATGGCTCTGAGCACTATGGGACTTAACATCTATGGTCATCAGTCCCCTAGAACTTAGAACGACTTAAACCTAACTAACCTAAGGACATCACACAACACACAGTCATCACGTGGCGACATTGTTAGAATGAGATTTTAAATATCCACGGGGTTCTATGTTTTCTAGATCCACTCCAATTTCGATGTAACAGAGATTTTATAACTGACGCGTTTGTCGTTTCTTATGGATGTTACCGCTGCCGAGCGGGGTAACCGCGTGGTCTTAGTCGCCTTGTCACGGTTATCGCAGTTACCTCTGTCGGAGGTCGCAGTTACCTCTGTCGGAGGTTCGATTCCTCCCTCAGGCAAGTGTGTGTGTGTGTGTGTGTGTGTGTGTGTGTGTTGTCCCTAGCGTATGTTGTTTACATTAGATTAAGTAGTGCATAAGCCTAGTGAACGATGACGTCAGCAGTTTGATCCCATAGGAAACTACCACAAAAAAGTTACCATTTGCAGGTGATCTTAAGTTTCCATTGTTATGCAAACAAAACGTTTTTATGTTCTACATATACATGTATCCATTTATTTATTTGTACTTTGTAGCAGCTGCCACTGGCGATATGCTCTATGGTCGAATAGCCGTCTGGGAATTAAATATGTTTACATGCAGATCAAGGTGGACAACAAGATGTAGTTTAACAATACTAACAACCTTACGGGGCACCAAGCTCACATGATTTCCACAGCTTCCTGAATACAAATGATCCTTTATCTCCGACAGTCGCAAGGAATAATCGCTAGATTTTTTCTGCCATTAGTACGGCAGACTGAATCTTCGTGTTTACTGTATGTTCCAGCAGCTTTCACACGAAGTAAATGGTAATGGCACTAAATGTGCTAATTAATGTAGGTTCTACTCGGTACATGGTATAAGATGATTTAATTGGGTGACAGCCAAAGTAAACAACTGAGCAAACTTTGAAATGGGTGCATGTGTGTGTGTGTGTGTGTGTGTGTGTGTGTGTGTGTGTATGTATGTGGGTGTATGTGAGGTAGAGGGAGAGAAAGGGGGGGGGGGGGAAAGGGGAGAAGAAATTATGGTTCTCTTCCTCTGCAGGCTCTTTAAAGAAAATTTAGGTGTAATGAAGGCTGTGTGGACAACGTTCCAGAGCAAAACAAAATTAGTAAAAAATTATGATAATAATTAAATCAATCAAGATTTATTTCTATGATGCCTGTAAGGATGCTACTCGCTTCGAATACGACATCTGTGAAACTTGATAACTACAAATGCTCTATCGGCGTGCAAAATCAGAGTCATCGTTGGAGTCTTTGAGTGATAGGACGATCAGTTTATTCTCAAACTTAATTTGGGAGAGAAATTACTTTTGTCGCATGAAGTCCAATGACATCGAATGATACGTACTAATGAACGATGTTTCTGTCCTTAGCTGGAAAGAGAATTAGTACAAGTTTTAAAATGAAGGTATTTTGTCACAAAAATATTATAAATTCGAAGATGTAAGACTTCAAAAATTGAATGAGCAGTAGTGTACAATTACATTTGTGCTTTTATTTGAGATAATTATATTATTTATTGTTCCCCAGTTGTACTGGTACCCATGAACTGCTAAGAACCACCGATATGTCGATGACAGTTACCGTTCTATGCTGACCTACCATCATGTGTCACTTTGAAAAGTTCTGGCTTAGACAAACTGTGAATGACTCCTTAGTTGCTGCAACCATGTATAGTGTTGCCAATTTACGAGGGGCAGCCTGATTTCATTTAATTTATTTATTGAAACTTCCTGGCAGATTAAAACTGTGTGCCGGACCGTGACTCGAATTCGGGACCTTTGCCTTTCGTGGGCAAGTGCTCTACTAACTGAACTACCCAAGCACGACTCAAGCCCCGTCCCCACAGCTTTACTTCCGCCAGTACCTCGCCTCCTACCTTCCAAACTTTACAGAAGCTCTCCTGCGCGGGTTGAGCACTTGCCCGCGGAAGTCAAAAGTCACAGTTTTAATCTGCCAGGAAGTTTCATATCACCGCACACTCTGCTGCAGAGTGAAAATCTCATTCTGGATACTTTGTTTATTGTTATAACAGAAGAAAACTACTGCCAAGAAAATGATGAATGTACTTAAAATTTAAAAAAAAATCAGAGCTAAGGTAATTGCACTTGCTAGTGGCAAAGCTCTAGTAAACTATGTAAATGCGAAATTGTGACTTGAATGCTGCAAGTACCACCGAAGCTGGACTAACGGCCACACTGAATTATAGATGTTCTTACAGAGGTCACTAGTCGGTTTGGTGGATGAGATAGGAAACTTTCAGCAAAGCATGACAACAGATGGCGCTTTTGCAGGACTAGCCAGCCTCCGTTTGTTAGAACAATGTTGTCTCCTGAAATCTAAATGATGGTTCAAATGCTCCTGCTTTACAAACCACGATAACTTTGCACTACTGATGCATTTTAGGATGTGGATTATTATCCACCACAAAATCTAGCAGTTGATTGCCTATAGTTCATAGGCACTATCCTCTAATTTTTATGGAGCATGGACCTGCCTAGTTCATTGATTATTCGGGACTAGTTTCGCACTTGTTGTTTTCAAGGATAACGCATGTATGGGTCCGCACTGAAGAAAAACAGATTCCTAATAGTAAATTCAGCTCTAATGAATGGAGGAGTATAGTACGAGTAGTTCTTCAGACACTCAATTCGTGAACTGAACAGGAATTATATTCAGCACGCAGTAGAATAAAAACTACCATCCTCACTTTGTAGTTACTCTACAGCTTTGGAAGTTGAAAGTACTTTCATTACGCAAGGTTTTAATACTGTCGGCAACCTTCTTTGTTCAGAATTTGCTACATGTCTTCGTAAATCCTGGTACACTAATTACAAGAAGCAGAGACATTCCGCGGTATACAGTGGTTTCCATCCGTCAAAAGAAAAATAAGGAAAATTTCTTCTGTAAATTCTCTAAACGAAGCAGGGATAGTACCAATTTATTTACTGTCCTAACTGATTAATAGTTGTTTCTTGGTGTAGGACACGAATGCGGCCTATAACTTTTCGGGCAACGTTCATATAGGATGTAGCCACCAAGGTCCTTCCTCTATTTCACACATGGTAAAGAAGCAGCGGATTTTAATATTTTTGTCAAATGGACTGCTGTTGTCCCGCTTTGTCTTCCATGACAATTGACGATATATGGAACATCAGCCGGTATAATATTAACCACAGAGAGATCGCTGAACAGCCGTATGTTTTCAGATGTTATTTTATTTAGACGACCACTTTCGTCATCTCATTAATGCTATCTCCAGACCCCCATGCACTCCATGTATAGACGTTCAGATACATCGATACTTGCATAACTGGATCCATCAATATCTGGATTCCGTGGATTCGTTTTCACGGAACCCAGATATTGATGGCTACAGTTATGGAAGTGTCGATCTATCTGATTGCTATACATGGCGTGCATAGGGGCCTGACTATGGCGTTAATTGGATACCGAAACTGGTCATACAAATGAAGTAATATTTGAAAACATACGGGTGTTTGGCGATTTTTCTGTTGTAAATAACTTACAAGATGGTTTATTGAATTCTTAAGAATACATATGATGCTGCAGTTACCTCAAGTCGCTTGTGAACATGCTAAATCGCTATTATTATTTGTGATGGGCATTTTGGAACTGTGTCGTAATCCGGAGCTAGTATCGACAACACCAAGGAAATGAACTGACACAATATACTTGTGCTTCCTCCTAATAAAGATTGTTGCAGCCTGACCATACCAGCTGCTGTAGCAACCAATGTGGGTAACCTATTATTGTAATAAAATATGAGCCAATCTTTTGGACCGAAATCTGAGGAAAGGCTCTTGTTCAGTATCTCATTTTTATTCAGAAAAATGGTTCAAATGGCTCTGAGCACTATGGGACTTAACTTCTGAGGTTATCAGTCCCCTAGAACTTAGAACTACTTAAACCTATCTAACCTAGGGCCATCACACACATCCATGCCCGAGGCAGGTCGCGCGGTCGCGGTCGCGCGGTTCCAGACTGTAGCGCCTAGAACAGCTCGGCCACCGCGGCCGGCTCATTTTTATTACTGCTGGACATTGTACTCAAAAGTATTTTGTTGAAATCGAAACACTAATAATTCAGAGGAGGCTAATATGTATAACTGAGCATCTTCCACACATTATCACTATTTCACTTCGTATATCTATAGTGGCACATTACATGAAACAGAAATGGGGCTATATTTTTACACTATTGAGGAAAGATAAATTTGCAAGACCGAATTAGTAACTATTGCTTCAGTTTAGTAGTGCCAGAAGATTCTGAAATGTTTGTGCTGTTCTGGTGCAGATTGTTCAGGCGAAATCTGCACGTAGAATACAAGCAAAATTCCATAGCTGTTTGCAAGTATGCCGGCTCGCTATATTTCGCATGTTGCGCTGACGTCACGCGAACTACGCATGAAAATCGCTCCACTTCTCTCTCTCGCTAACTCTCTCCTCCTCCTCTCTCTCTCTCTCTCTCTCTCACACTCTCTCTCTCTCTCTCTCTGTGGTGTGTGTGTGTGTCTGATACTAGGAGCAGCCTCAAGAGGACAAGAGAATCGAATTGTGTGTGTGTGTGTGTGTGTGTGTGTGTGTGTGTGTGTGAGGGAGAGAGAGAGAGAGAGAGAGAGAGAGAGGGAGAGAGAGAGACAGGACGAGGAGGGAATAGCATACCCATTGGATGAAACCAAACAAAACAGAGGTGAGAGATAAAGAAGTAGGGAAAAAAGCGTGCTGCAGGAGGCGAGCGCTGCGGGCTCTCGGCATGGTTATAAATTGTCGGCTAACTGGAGCTGACAGTAGTGCTGCTGCGCTGTGGCCGAGCCGCTGAATAATTCTTATGGAGGGGTAGGAGTAAAGGGGAGTAGGGTGGGGGGTGGGCAGAAGCGAGATTCCGCCCGCACCAAGCGTTCTCGCACCCCAGCTCGGCTCGGCCCGACCGCAGCAGTGGCGCTCCTTCGCTCCTTCGCTCATCCGGGACGGCGTGAGGGCGGGTCTCAGTCCCGCGCACTAGCTTTCCGTGTGAACTTTATTTTATGGTGGGATTTCCCTCGGATATGCAGTACGAGCGCGTTACTGCAGCTCCTCGGCCAGAATGAGGAGCAGAGGAGACCCCGAGATAAACTCTCCGCAGCGGCAAATCTGCTTCACGGATTCTTGATTTCTAATGGAGTAGTTTACATTTGCCGCAAGAGTCATACAAAAGGATTACGGGCGTCTAGACTATCGGGATAAGTTGACTTATATCGCTTTTTCACGCATACTGGGGATCAATGGAGAGCTCTTTCGTGACTGTCCTTTTTATTTTCGAAGATTTTCTACTCTCAGACGGACAGACTCAGCTTACAGAAAAGTGAAAACAATCTTCTGTGAAATTATAAGCAAGGGTGGTAACATTGAGAGTGCAGTGGCAATTCTCCTCTGAAATGTAGAGGAGTGAGGGGATAAATCCGGCCTCCCTCCGGCATGGGTGTGTGTGCTGTTCTTAGCATAAGTTAGTTTAAGTAGCTTGTAAGCCTAGGGACCGATGACCTCAGCAGTTTGGTCCCTTAGCAATTCACACACATTTGAAAATTTTTCAAGGGATAAATGGAATGGCCGAGCGGTTCTAGGCGCTACAGTCTGGAACCGCGCGACCGCTACGGTCGCAGGTTCGAATCCTGCCTCGGGCATGGATGTTTGTGATGTCCTTAGGTTAGTTAGGTTTAAGTAGTTCTAAGTTCTAGGGGACTGATGACATCAGAAGTTAAGTCCCATAGTGTTCAGAGCCAGTTGAACCATTTGAAATATGGAAAGAGTACACTGAAGACATTTACGAAGGCGGCGATAACATCATAGAAGAAGAAACAAGAGTCGATTTAGAAGAGATAGGGGATACTGTATTAGAATTAGAACTTTGGAAGACAGAAGATCGAATGAGGCGGTAGGGATACACATCATTCCATCAGAATTTCTAAAATGATTGGAGTAAGTGGCAATGAAACGACTACTCACGTTTTGTGTAGAACGTATGGGACTGGCAGTATAACATCAGACTTCCGGAGAATCATCATCCACACAATTCCCAAGACTGCAGCAGCCGACAAGTGGGAGAATCATCGCACAGTTATCTTAACAGCTGTAGTATCCAAGTTCCTGAGAACGATGATACATAGAAGAATGGAAAAGAAAATTGACGATGTGTTAAACGGCGACTACTTTGGCTTTACGAAAGGGAAAGGTGCCAGAGAGGCAATTATGCAGTTGATAATGGAAGCAAGACTAAAGAAAAATCAACACACGTTCATGTCAATTGGTGCAACGTATTCGAAATTCAGGGAAAAATAGGGGTTAGCTACAGGGAGAGACGAGTAATATACAATACGTCCAACCAAGAGGGAACAATGAGAGTGAAGACCAAGAACGAAATACTCGGATTAAATGCGGTGTAAGACAGGGATGTAGTCTTTCACCCCCACTGTTGAATCTGTACACCGAAGGAGCAATGATGGAAACAAAAGAAAGGTTCAAGAGGGAATTAAAATTCAAGGTGAAAGGATATCAATGATAAGATTCGCTGATGACATTGCTGCACTCAGTAAAATTGAAGAATTACAGGATCTGCTGCAGGGAATAAACAGTCTAATGAGTGCAGAATATCGATTGAGAGTAAATCGAAGAAAAGTGAAAGTATAGAGCAAAAGCAGAAATGAGAAGAGTGAAACTGAACATCAGGTTTGGCGGTCATGAAGTAGATGAGTCCTAGGAATTCTGCTACCTAGACAGCAAAATAACCCATGACGTAGAGAACAGAGAGGACATGAAAAGCCGACTAGCACTGGCAGAAGGGGCGTTTCTTTCCAACAGAAGTCTACGGGTATCAAACAAGGACTTAGCTTCAAGAAGAAATTTCTAAGACTGTACGTTTGCAACACAGCTTTGTCTGACACTGAAAAAAAAAAGGTTCTGGTGACGTCTAGCGGGGTACTTACTCGGCAGTCCATCACCATATTTTCAGTCGCGTGAGAAACTCAGTGCTCTCTTTTCTTGATCTCAGTCGAAAGCTACTGCGTGGCACGATAAGACCAATGACCCAGTATTTAGGTATGGCTCATCCTATGTGCCACTGTCACCCAGCCACTGTCTCACATTACCTCGGTGACGGAGAGTGATGAGCGTTTCCATTGGACTAATTGTGAGGAACGCTTTCCCTCGTGAGTAGCAAGGGAAGTGGCGCAGCAATCAGCACTCTGGACTGGCATTCGGGAAGAGAGGAGATGAGTATTGATATGTATTCTCTACAACCCATCTGTTCCACTCGCAAGTAGTGCCCAAGGAATAGCGAAAAAACGTGAAACGTGCTGCTCTTCGTTTGACGTTGTGTTCCTTTTTGTAGTTCCAAATGACTGTTTGAAGTTTTGTTGTCATGCAGTTTCAGAAACTGCTTGGTTTGTTGGACAGAAGAGAGGCCCTCTTTTACTTGCTGTTTTAATTTTAGTATAAGGATACGTTTTTTTTTTCCTGGAGGCGAATAAATTTAGCAGCTAAAACTGTATCACTTCCAAATCTAATACTTCCAGCAAAACATTTTGCAAGATCTGTATAAATTTTACCTCATTTTCTATGATTTTACTCATTACAGTTATACACTTTTGATAAGGATCGAACACAATTCGGTGGGTGAAGGGACAATACAAGACTCGAGACTCCATGCACTAATGAACAATAAAGTTAAGGACGGTTACCAGCATGTACATCTCCCTTTCACTCTGATAACAGAGATTGTAGAGCTATAACTAGCTGCCCACAGCACAAGGGGTCGAGCTGAATCAGAGTCTCACACATTACTTTGTAAAAACTTCTTGTCACTGATCAGTCACAACATAGTTTGAACACTTCTAAGAGGAGACTTGCAGTACTTTTCCCTATCACTGGCTTAGGGACCTTACGATGAGTTTCACCACTCTCGATGTATCGTTCTGTCTTTTATACCAAGCCTAGGACGGAAGTTCGCTGCAGCTGATTACAAGGGTGTGCATCGACTTGTTTGTACAATTCCATTTGGAGTTCGGCAGCTACCAGCAATTAATTTATTAAGGCTAGCAGAGCAATGATCGAATCTATGTTTCCTCTGGTGTGCGCAGTTCGCAAGCCCCTAACGATGGATGTGTGCAATTTCTCTGACGCAGTCTTGGGACTCGAGAGCTCTTAGCAGTGACATCCCATTCTAACTAACTTCTCATTGTAGACTAATTAGGCAAAAATGACATCCGTGATCTTTATGTATTATATACAGTGGAAATGTAGAAATTTGGAAGTTGGTGCTCTACCATAGTTTGTCGTTTTTATTAATTTATGATTTGGTTAAGCTGTTATCAAATAGCTGAAACTAATTTTAATGATTTGCGCGTTGTGCCATTGAGTAAATGAAAGAAGACTGAGTGAGTGAGTGAGTGAGTGAGAGAGACAGAGAGACAGAGAGAGAGAGAGAGAGAGAGAGAGAGAGAGAGAGAGAGAGGGAGGGAGGGAGAAGCGCTGCGTCCTTCTTGTTGTTAGATGGATATCACTCAGCGAATACCGTGCACCTGTATGGATATTCTGGTAAATGTCATGTAAGACCGCTGGATTCGTTGGACCCGCTACAACTTCGGATCCTGGGTGTGTAACGACTGCTAACACAACGTTTGGAGGAGAAACCTGCAAGATGAAAGATATACAAGTTTGCAGATCAAACTGCAACATGTTCCGAAATAAATATATGTAAATGACATTTTAATCATTAATTCGAACTACAATTGCACAGGATTGAATTCAATTATGAAATGAAAGTGGTACAAATCCTCATTTCTAACGCTATCGTATTCATACTAAAGAAAACATAGACATCGTGAATGAAGTGGGCTAATCCTGAAAGAAACGGCGAGCGATTCTCTGAAACGCTTTTACTAAATATCATCCAACCAGAGCTAGTAACCACTCCAAGCAAACCTTCGAACCACCATACAGTTGTCCAAGAAGTAAGATGCGATGATAGTATAGTATATCTCACGTGAACTAAAGAAACTTGATACCGCTTAGCCAATAGGCAGGCCTCCCTTCCTGGTACTAAGCGAGAACGTGGTTTACGCCACAGAGAGCATAACCTCCCGAGTTTAATGGACATCGGCGATATTATTGAAATCGTTATTTATTTAGAATAATGACCGTAACTCTAACCCATACTTCTGACTGCCTGTTTGGGTGAGGACGCGTGGACAAGATAGGCGCGTCTCCAGAGCCACCGACTTGTTGGAGGCGGTGCTGTCGCATCGTGATGCAGGCGAGCCTGGCTGCAGTATTCTGCAACCTCTTTCAGAGATCGTCCACTTTGCTCTCCCATTTGTGCACGAAACGTGCTTCCACCAGCGAAAAGAATTCTTATATCATCCATTACCTATATCCATATGGCTTTGTGCCGTACTGGGGAAGCATGATTTATCCTGCGTTACTTCTCCACAGACGATGCATTCCACTCGTTACATCTGTTTGAATGACTAATAGAAAATGCAAAAATGGCTCTGAGCACTATGGGACTCAACTGCTGAGGTCATTAGTCCCCTAGAACTTAGAACTAGTTAAACCTAACTAACCTAAGGACATCACACACATCCATGCCCGAGGCAGGATTCGAACCTGCGACCGTAGCGGTCTCGCGGTTCCAGACTGCAGCGCCAGAACCGCGCGGCCACTTCGGCCGGCTTAGAAAATGCATTTGATTACTCTGTTACCAGTTATATTGTTAGACATCAGTCAACATAACCCTGATGGGGAAGTTACATCTGCTGGGCTACTTTGTAAAAGCCGTGCGGGATTAGCTGAGCGGTCTTAGGCCCTGCAGTCATGGACTGTGGGGCTGGTCCCGGCGGAGGTTCGAGTCCTTCCTCTGGCATGGGTGTGTGTGTTTGTCCTTAGGATAATTTAGGTTCAGTAGTGTGTAAGCGTAGGGGCTGATGACCTTAGCAGTTAAGTCCCATAAGATTTCACACACATTTCCTTTCACTTTGTAGAAGGGTTGTCGGACTTCCTTCTGTGTGAAACTAGGGATCGTCATTAGCAGTATTTTTCAGTGATAAATGGTGGACTAAGTGTCCTTAACGTAGATTGATGGTGATAACTACAATGCTCTGATATATCTAGGAATGTGTGTCCTGCTGCTGCATAGTGCTTATTCAGTAACCTAAGCTATTTGTGTAGGAGATGGTTCTGTGTCAGCTTTCTCGCTCCCCCATTGATCGATAATCTAATGTGTTCCCTGTAAACACTCTTAGATTTACGCCAGCTTTCTGCAGTACATAAATCCTGCCAGTATTTTCTGCAGTGACATATCTTTAGCAAATTAAATGTACAGTATGTACTTTTTGTGCACTTGATCCAAATTAAATTATGTAGTCTTTCATTCGTAGTCTGTGTTTCCGCATGAAGACACTTCGTTAGTAAATTACCTTTTGCAAACAAACCGAATGTCGGGTTTAACTGGATTTTAACAGGTTCTGGTAGTGAGTGCTCTTGTGAATGCGTCATTTCTTATGTTGTACTTAAAATAAAGCGATAGTCTTTTTGGCACTGTTTACACTGTATCTGCAACATGTACTCGTACATCCATTGTGTATGTTACCGTACAGGTGAGACATTTTACTTGAAAGTTGCTTGCTTAGTGTCGGCGGATAAATACGATATTGCGGTGCCTGTGTTATTCCCAATTATTACGCAGTGTTCATTTGGACATTCATGCATTTCCATCCCCATGCACTTAATCTTTCTTCCTTCCACTTCCAAGCGTCGTGGATGTGGTCAACACACTCTAACACTGCTGTTGGAGTATTGTACGATTTACTATATATATGAAAACTTTGAAAGAAGAATAATCCCACAACCAGAATGAGATTTTTAGTCTGCGGAGGAGTGTGCGCTGATATAAAACTTCCTGCCAGATTAAATCTGTATGTCGAACCGAGAATCGAACTCGGGACCTTCGCAATATCCTTTCTTCCAGCAGTGCCAGTTCTGCGAGGTTCTCAGGAGAGCTTCCGCGAGGTTTGGACGGTAGGAGACGAGGTAGTGGCTGAAGAAGAGCTGTGAGGATGGGTCGTGACTCGTGCCTGGGTAGTTCACTTGGTTGCGGCACGGTAGCTCAGTGTGTTGGATCAGAGAGCTGGCTGGCCTCTGTAATAAAAAACTGAGTGAAAGAATCAACAAAGAACTTCAACGCATGTCATGTGACGTCCGCTATGACCAAATACAACGAACAAAATGCAAAAAAAAAAAAGGGGGAAGTTGGTAGAGCACTTGCTCGCGAAAGGCAAAGGTCCCGATTTCGAGTCTCGGTCCGGCACACAGATTTAATCTGTCAGGGAGTTTCAATCCCATAACCATTTTGCAAACGGGTGACCCGGTGAGCATGCCTGCGAGTGAAAGATAAACATTTTGATATTGTAAAGGCGTTTGTAATACTGCTATTAGGATAAAATTTATACACAACATAGATTTAATTCCGTAGATAACAAAAAAAATATTTTTGAAAAATCAATTTCTCGAACCCAAATCCGTTACACCACACTCAAGCACGATGCCCACGTAAGAGCGGTTGAAAAGTGAGGGACGTTTCCTGCTGCACTACATTTTTAATCCCCTTTATTTTGTTTTAAAAGTTCCTTCTGGCAATGGTGGTCGGAGCACTTTTGCTGTGTTGTTTTTGTTACTATTTCTTCTCCGGTACTCTGGTAAAGACTATTAGCTTTGAACGTCTGTATTTGTCGAATTAATAGTCATACTGACATAACCCGTTAGCACGGTCGTTTGCAGACTGGCTGGCTATAGCAGCACAGCTGTTTTGTGTAGCCGTTGTATCGTGACCGTCAGACTGGACGCTGTGTAATGACACTCCCACGGGACACCCTATCAATAAAAGGAACACAGACGAAAGTGCGCTTAGTCTCGCTTACTGTTTCTCCTTTCCAGCCTTCCGCCTGCGTGTACGGGTACGTGCAAAAGCTGGAGTCGTGATCAGGTCGAGTCGTGGAGGAGGGTGCTTACGGCAAACACCAAAATGCCCGGCACTAACTCAGCCCGGTCGCGAATGACACCCCTCCTCCCGCTACCCCCCTCCCCCCCACCCCCCGCCAACCAACAGCTCAGCGCGAGGCCCGCCGTCAGCTTTTACGATCCATTGCGGGGCGTATTTGAAAACGAAAGGGTGGCGAGGGAAGGGCGGAGTTTCCAACGTCAGCTCGGGGGCGACAGTTAACGCTGGTGTAAACATTTTCGGGGTGGTTACGCGGTTTATGACAATGATGATTCATAGCCAGATTACGGCCGGCAGGTCGCCATGAAAAATGTTCGGCTGTTGGTGCCGCCACATTTTTGTCGCGAAATATTCAATTGTACGTCGTGGACGTAACCACTGGCCCATCTTCGTGCCGTGTGAAAACCACACAGCGGAACGTAAATGTGAGAACATCATGCAATTTATTGCAATACAGCTCCATACAAATACGTGTCTGGAAAAAGGAATGTGTAACGTGCTTGTGCACTACTGTGAAGTCAAACTTTCTGAATAAATGGTTACCGTCATAAATGTGCTGTAAGTGTGAAATATTGCTACAGTAATCACTTACTGTGTGTAAACTCTTTTGCTGTCTACGTTCGAGAGATTTCCTACTATTGTGACAATCATCATAATATCAAGGAACGGCCATCTAACACGAAGAAGATACATTACTTCTGTGACCACACAACCTCATACAGAAGAGCGCTATATTTGCCAATGCCATAATGCAGTCATAGCACTGGATCTTTTGATTCTTATACAACTCGCTCCAGTTGCGGTTTAGCGCGCCATCGGCACTGTGTTCAATTAATAGTGAGTACCACTTCAATTGAAAGTTACGTCAAATTCTCTCCACTGGCATTCAAAGTGGAAAGGGACAGAAATGTGAATGATGTAGCCGGCGTAGAATGTTGGTCTTACGATGCTTTTTAGTCTGTGTAAGAAATTTCAGCTAACGTAAATGCTTTGCCTAGTTGGAGTACAGACATACATAGACTATTGACGAATTGTAGCTCATGGGCAAAGAGAGACCACTAAAGCCATCTTAGAACCGATGTTCACTACTTTCCCGAGAAAAGTTGTAAAGTAAATTTAGAGAACCCGGAAGAATGTACAATGTACCAAATGTTCCTACAAAATTTCATGGAACTTTTGCAAAGTAGTCCTAATGGATAGAATGTATATATTGTTATAGATAGCTTAGTTGGTTATTTGAAAAGAAAAACAAATATTACTGCAAAAAACGTCATAGGACATCATCAATTTTTTTAAAGTAAAATGTTTGGATTCCTTCCACCATAATCTAAGCTAACAAAAGTATCTTTTCAATAATATATGAGAAGTATTCCGTTAATGTACCTTATTCTTCTTTCGTACAGTCAATTAAATCACTAGCTGATGTAACGTCAAATGTAAACACACCTTCACCATCTCGTCCGTTGTCTGGCTCGTGTTCGGTATGTCACATATCAATGTGATGCATAGGCTAAAGCAAAGCTGTTCCTTAGCAAGTAAAACGTAAATAGCTTGTATATAATGCAAAAGCCTTTTGGCGAAAAGGAAAATCAAGACTATTCCGTTATATGTGTACGAAAAATCCTCACTGCCATCCGACGATGGTCCCAGGCCAGAAACTAATTAAGAAAGTGTGGCTGGTTGCAGTTTTCTCTTTACTGATATTTGTAATAATTCTCACGATTCTATAGCACTTCTCATAGTGAGCATGGAAATAAGGTACACATCGAACTTATAGAAAGCAAATTTCCCTCTGTCGATGTGCGAATGGAATAGTGTAGAATGTGGCTAATATTTTCACTAAGCACGTCATGCCTTGTACTGGTGTCCGTGGAGATTATAAATATGAAATCCTAACTGCACGCTTCCTCAGCGGCGACTTTTTGACTCATATTCTGGCTATGGTTTATAAATGAAATACGCTAGCTGCATGTACCGGGTAGTTAAAGTGCAGTTACAGAGATCCAGTGCCGGCTGTAACTGTCACACGGCAGCGAAACTTTGTAAACATGCTAATGCGTTAATGCGGAACCGGTGTACGCTGGAAAAAATTAGTACCTATTTTGGCCACTCGGTACAAATCCGGCGCTGTACACCTTATGACGGTATGATATCCATCATTTCTCACGCTAGAACGTCGGTGAACAGAATGGCTATCGAGAAAACATACTCTATTGGTGAAACTATTTTATATGAACGGTAGCAGTTAGTGCTGCTGACTGAAAGGTATGAAAAGAGACCCGATATCTACATCTACATCTACATCTACATCCATACTCCGCAAGCCACCTGACGGTGGTTTCGAGAACGTGATACTAAAATTCGAAAACACGGATTAACGGACTTGCGTAATTAAGTCTGTGTTCCACGCATTAATACCAGGAGTTAAATTCATCAAAATACAAGAAATTGGTTTTACAACTCTCAAAAACACACGTTCACATAGGTAAGAAACCGAGTTTGTAAATAAACGGCTAAAGGCAGGTGCATGTTGAGCACTTTATGTGAATTAACTGTGCTATCAATTCTATAGTAATATTCTAGTATCGGGGTCAATACTAGGAATGTATCGGCAAGGGAAACATTATCACAGAACATAAAAACATGCACTCCTAAGGCTATAAGGTTCCGTACTTAAATCCACTATAATGTTAAAGCCATGTGGTTTCGGAAATCTAGCGGTTCTGGCGCTGCAGTCCGGAACCGCGGGACTGCTACGGTCGCTGGTTCGAATCCTGCCTCGGGCATGGGTGTGTGTGATGTCCTTAGGTTAGTTAGGTTTAAGTAGTTCTAAGTTCTAGGGGACTTATGACCTAAGATGTTGAGTCCCATAGTGCTCAGAGCCATTTGAACCATTTTTTTTTGGTTTCGGAAATGTTTGTCGTGCAGAGGGCTACACACTTAATATTCTAACATGGGACATACATCCACTCTGCAAGTTTTCTATCCCACTCGCTACAGTGACAAACTTCAAAATGATAAAACTACTTCCTTCTGCACCAAACAAAAACAAATTTTTTTTGTGATACATAGCAACATAGCTTTCTTGAGTGTATAGCGCCCACTGCTCGCATCCAATTTCGGTTTAGAATCTATACTGTGCTTGCATCAGTCATGTAAAATGATCATCAACAACTGAAATCCCTCTTACAAGGAAACAGCCAAATCCATAGCGGTGCTGTTACACATGTGAAACTGCAGGCCATGCTGCGTTAACAACGCAAACAGAAGAATAGGATTTGGAGTACCTCACAGACAGCTGACACTAACTAAGAATCACTGCAGTTGTGAAACTGAAGACTCGATTTCTGTCCAAGATGTGGCAGAGAAATGGAGTAATTCTATAACATCTTCATTCATCTAGAGGAGAATTTGCAATAGGTTTTCCATCGATTGACATGATTCATCACACATGTGTTGGAAGTACTCTGCTAACTGCGGTATGGAGACGTTTGCTGTAAACGATTGCAGGTAGACAGCGCTCTAATCCACACAATAAAACAAACAGTTGTATATGAGTTGAACGCAAGTTGTACCAACAGCTGATACACCCCGAGAAAACAAAGGAAAATGGTTAAATGTGTGATAAATGACCTGCAGCAACATCTTCCTCTCTTCAGAACACGTCATCAACCTACAATTAAATCACACCTCGTTACAACCTTATATCAACCGATAACTTCGTCTAATTTCTGTCATCCTTTAACGCAGAGCCATGTCAATTTAGAAGTAGATATTTCTCTTTCCCAGGAAATCGTCAAATACAGGCATATGTGACTATACAGGCATATGTGACTATTACCACAATTGACATACAGCAGAATGTTTCTAAAAAAACCATGCAACAAATGTTCTGTAAGGTATTTGCTAGCTGATTCTGCATGGTTGTAATTGGTGGTATGTACAGAGAAGCACTTTGTAAATACTGTTTGTTAGGGTTTGAAACGCCTAAACAGTCCTTCATAGGATCAAACACACAATCCATTCTGTAGCTGTATATAACAGCCCCCCTCCCCTCCCACCGCCAGCTGGTAATACAATGCTCTTTAGCTGAGGTCAATTTATAAAAATCTATAAAATTGTTGCTGATAACTGGGCTTATGCTGCAACATACACACATCAAAAAAGTTTTGCATCACCTCGGTTCCAAGAGTTCCGGAGCCTGTACAGAAAACTGGAACAGAGATCAACAGAAACATCATTTCCACTCTTTTTATTGCTCATGAAAACCACACATTGCATGTTGTACCATGATATACAGAGACCTCCAGAGGTGGTGATCCTGACTGCTGTACAGACCGGTACCTCTAATACTCAGTACCACGTCCTCTTGCATTGATGGCTGCCTTTATTCGTCGTGGCATACTGTCCACAAGTTCATCAAGGACTGTTGGTCCAGATTGTACTGCTCCTCCACGGCGATTCGGCGTAGATTCCTCAGAGTGGCTGGTGGGTCACGTCGTCCATAAACAGCCCATTTAAATCTATCCCAGGCATGTTCGATAGGGCTTATGTCTGGAGAACATGCTGGTCACCCTAGCCGGACTATGCCGTTATCCTGAAGGAAGCCATTGACAAGATGTGCACAATGGGAGCGCGCATTGTCGTCCATTAAGACTAATGCCTCGCCAATATGCTGCCGGTATGATTGAGCTGTCGGTCGGAGGATGGCATTCATGCATCTTACAGCCGTTACGACGCCTTCCATGACCACTAGCGGTGTACGTCGGCCCAATATAATGCCACCCCGTAACAGCAGGGAACCTCCACCTTGCTGCATTCGCTGGACAGTATGTCTAAGTCGTTCAGCCTGACCGGGTTGCCCCCAAACTCGTCTCTGACGATTGTCTGGTTGAAGGTATATGCTGCACTCATCGGTGAAGAGAAGATGATGCCAATCATGAGCGGTCCATTTGGCCCCTATGTACCGCGCTACATGGTGTCGTGGTTGCAAAGATGGACTTCGACATGTGCGTCGGGAGTGAAGTTGCGCATCACGCAGCCTACTGCGCACAGTTTGAGTTGTAACACGACGTCCTGTGGCTGAACGAAAAGCATTATTCAACATGGTGGCGTTACTGTCAGAGTTTCTCCGTGTAATAATCTGTAGGTAGCGGTCGTCCACTGCAGTAGTAGCCCTTGGTTAGCCTGAGCGAGGCCTGTCATCGACAGTTCCTGTCTCTGTATCTCCTCCATGTCCGAACAACCTCGCTTTGGTTCACTCAGAGATGCTTGAACACCTCCCTTGTTGAGAGCCCATCCTGGCACAAAGTAACAATGCAGACGCGATCGAACCACGGTACTGACCGTCTAGGCATGATTGAACTACAGACAACACGACCCGCTTACCTCCTTCCTTTTGGAATGACTGGAACTAATCGTCTGTCTAATAGGCGCTGCTCGTGCATGGTTGTTTCCATCTTTGGGCGGGTTTAGTGACATCTCTGAATAGTCAAAGGGACTGCGTTTGTTAGACAATATCCACAGTCAACGTCTATCTTCAGGAGTTCTGGGAACTGGGATGAAGCTAAACATTTTTGATGCATGTATAAGGGAGATGAAAGGTTTTACATGGAAAATTATGTCGAGTCATGAGAAAGATATCGGTATTGATAATTCCAGAGCCACAGCTATCAGGAGAAGGTATTCCCGGTACTTCACTCGTTGTACAGTGTCATCATACAGGTGAAGCAATAGTAATAATTGTAATTAGAGAGATAAATATGTGGTTGTTTCCTAGGACAACACTGTTTCCCGTGCAGGACATGTAGCAGTGGTAAAGAATTGTTCTGACTGACCGATTAGTCGGTACTTGACCGCAGCTGCAGGTCGGCGCCCTCTGGATAGCTGAATAACTAACTAATACTCAGTATGTGTTGGGCTGTCTCCATAATCGCGTGTGTTGCATATTTTTCTCTGTGGAAAATTGAGCGATCAGTATCGATCAACGCCAAGTACGGCGCTGGAATTAATAATAGCACCCCAATTCCAACCACTACAGTCATACTCAGGTGCATTCCATGGCGGGGGATCGTCACTCTTGCATACATACGCATCCAAGACTGCGGCTGAGGTTGTGGCCGCAGTTTCCGCCGACCTCTGAGCATTGGCACTGGCGGTGAATGATGAGGTAAGTGCACTGCGTGTGGGCATCGGGACCTGAGTGCACACGATGTGTGAGTGTTTCAACGATCTGCGACATCCAGCCATGACAACTACTTCTGCTGCTGCTGGTACTACTACTACTATTATTACTGCTACTACGGATTGAATCATAGTTTAACTGTGTAGAATTTAGTGCTTCTCAGTACATCGCAGTGGACTCCATCTTGCAGAGGTATTTTGTTGTTGTTGTCTCTATCCTATCACACAATAGGCCCTCCCTCCTTATTTTGAACGTAGGGGAGAGAATCAAATTTAGGAATTCTGTAATGCTTTAAAAAACCAAACAAAAGGTCAAATTTTCGATTAATCAGTTTATTTTTTTGGTAGTTGTGACACAACGAACGATGCCTACTTCTTTTTTAATGTCTTTGTTCCATCTGCTACAGGTTTCCATAGCAGCGGAAGTGTGAGAACAAAAGGGAGCACACTGACTACCAACACAAGGTCTGCATGAGCTGCGAGGGGCATGGCAGGGGGATGCAAGTGTCGAGAGGCGGGGGAAAATTGTGTGTGTGTGTGTGTGTGTGTGTCTGTGTGTGTGTGTGTGTGTGTGTGTGTGTGTGTGTGTGTCTGTCTGTCTGTTTGCATACTTTGGTTGACACAAACAGGAATCATTCACGAGAGAGAGAGAGAGAGAGAGAGAGAGAGAGAGGGAGGGAGGGAGGGAGGGAGGGGAGAGGCACAGCATGTGTTGTGACAGGTAGGAAATATCGAAGGTTGCAGCCACCGACACTATGTTCGGGGATTAGCGTGACTTCCGTCACGTGCGATGCATGATGTGGCAGGTGGTGTGGCAGCCGACATGATAGCAGTAGTGGGGCCTGAGCGGGCAGAGTGCAGCTGCCGGCCGGAATGGCCGAGCGGTTCTAGGCGCTACAGTCTGGAACCGCGCGATCGCTACGGTCGAAGGTTCGAATTCTGCCTCGGGCATGGATGTGTGTGATGTCCTTAGGTTAGATAGGTTTAAGTAGTTCTAAGTCAAGGGGACTGATGACTTCAGATGTTAAGTCCGATAGTGCTCAGAGCCATTTGAGCCATTTTGAGAATGCAGCTACAGTATGTGTGAGTACACAAAGTGTGGGCCTGGCGAACCGATCAGGGCATGGGTGTGCACTGCCCTGTGGCCAGTGCGAAAAATTTTGACAGTGTTATTACGTATTTGGGAATAAAATTAAAAGCTCAGCAATTCCATAGACTCCCTAGTATCACATAAATTGGTTGATCAATGTTCCACACTTTGCTGTCGATTTCTCGCTAATCGAACAATCTCCACCATGGAAAACTGAAGGATGTCGATTAATTAATTCGTCTATCAATTTGATAGAGTGTGAGGTGGGCCATTCGAACAATCTGAAGCAGCTTGTGAATACCGATAGTGGCGCACTAGGCTCTTTCCTGCCATTTTTTCCATCAACTTAATTATTAACTCAATTAATTCAATATCAACAGTGGTGCATTGTTTCCGGGATTTCCTGGAGAAGTGGGTGACAAAGAAAATTTGCCAAGAAACCCAGTTCAAAACTGCGTGAAATTAAAAAACTGGCTCAGAAACTGGCGGCAGAATGGCAGAGGGTGGAGAGGGAAAACCCATGACATCACTGGGGGTCAGTGTGGTTAATTAATTAATTTGATATCAGTTTGATATAAAGTGATGTATAACGATATTTTAAGGGATGCCATGAAGCAGAACAATAGGTTTGAGCTTTGATGTATACTTGCCCCTGATGTAGGCAACCCCCACTAAAAATTGCCTTTATGATGGCCTTGCCCCACTTCTTGCAGGGGCCAACAAGTCTCACGGATCTCAAGACTGTTGACGGTTACCTGTGCCAGACGTACAGAGAAGCATGCCAACACTTAGCGCTACTGGAAAATGGCAACCCTTGGGAATTAATACTACCAGAAGCTTCACTCACAGCCTCAGCTGAACAAATGAGACTTATTCGCCTGCCGGCCGCTGTGGCCGAGCGATTCTAGGCGCTTCAGTCCGGAACCGCGCTGCTGCTACTGTCGCAGGTTCTAATCCTGCCTCGGGCATGGATGTGTGTGATGTCCTTAGGTTAGTTAGGTTTAAGTAGTTCTAAGTCAAGGGGACTGATGACCTCAGATGTTAAGTCCCATAGTGCTTAGAGCCATTTTGAACTTATTCGCCATAATTCTAACAACAAGTAACCTATCGAATCCAAAAGAGCTATGCGACTCCTTCAAAGAGAGTATGAGTGATGACATACTCTACCAGATCCGACAAGCTCATCCTGAATTGACTATCGAATTCAACTAAGACATCTTCAATGAAGCGCCCATTCGCCTGGAAGATAAATGTTTAGCAATAAACAACCAGACATTAGCACAACTTGGGATGCGAGTTCCACGAAAGATGCTATCAGTACACTAAAGTTCGAAATTGCTAAGGAAAAACTTACAACATAAAAGAACTACTTCAGTACATTGCTCGCAACAAACCACTCTTCAGTGATAATCAAAAGGTCATTTACAACGCTATCATGGACCGGTTCGACAACAACACTGGCGGAATTATTTACTTGAACAAACCAGGTGGCATCGGGGAATGATTTCTGATAAATCTATTGCTGACGGAAATACATGCAAAACAACACATCGCACTTACACTCGCATCCTCGAACATTGCAGTCACACTTGCAGATCGAGGACGAAGTGCCCATTTCGCCCTGCAATTATTGTTGAATATAGCCAAAGAACAATTCCTTGTACGTGAACTCTCAAGAGCATTTGCACAGGTTAATTCCTAGAGCAAGCTAAAATTATCTTCGGAGACGAATGCACAATGGCACATAAAAAAGCAGTCGAACCCATGGGCAGAACACTGCAAGACTTACGAGGAAACTCTGAAGTGACGGGAGAAGCTTTACTCATACTCTTAAGAAATTTTCGACAAACACTTCCAGTTATCCCCAAGTCAACGCGAGCAGACGAGATCAATGCATGCTCAAAAAATCAAATCTCTGACCACATATAAAAATACTGTGACTAACAAAAAATATGAGAGTTGAACTATCGAAAGACGAAACAGCAGCACATTTTACTCAACAACTTTTACAAATAGGCGAAGGCACATACCCTAGTGTCCAGACGCCCGGTCTCGTTAAGCTCAACAGTGACTTCTGCAACATAACTACTTATGAAAAAGAACTCATCGACCAAATTTATCCAAACAAAATTCACAACTATACCAACCCAGACTGGCTAATTGAAAGCGCAATTTTGGTAACTAAAAATAATAATGACACGATGGTAAACGTTGAGGAAAGAATTTCTAAACTCTTTGCAAGTACCAGGAATGCTATTACACTGTCTTAAAACTGGATCTTAGATCATGCTACTCAGAAATCTCAACTCACTAAAGCATGTAATGGAACAAGGATGACCGTCAAACAGCTATCGAAGAACATAATCGAAACTGATCTTATGACTGGCAAGTACAAAGGACACACACTATTTACCCCCAGAATACCACTGATACCTACTGAATTGCCATTCCAAATTAAAAGGCTTTAATTTCCAATCAAATTGGCCTGTAGTTTTACAATTAACAAATTGCAGGGACAACCTTTTAAATACTGTGGCCTCAGCCTCAAAGACTCCTACTTCTCTCACGGTCGACTATACGTAGCTTGCTCTCGAGTAGAAAATTAAAAAGATTTGGACTTATGTACCCTGCGAAGCAAAATGAAAGATGTGCTTTATAAAGAAGTATTGTAAATGGTTAGAATATGTTTACAATGATTCTTTTTATCTCTTATACTTTAAAGTTTATACTTTTATTGCAACTACCACACAGCCTCATATCACGTCCGTGAGCAAAGTCGAATACCTCAGCTGCTATACAGTATATACAAGTACCAAGAGGGAACAATGGAAGACCAAGAACGAAGTGCTCGGATTAATAAGGGTGTATGACATAGATGCAATCTTCCGCCTCTACTGTCAACTTCTGATTATATGCAGAGCTTAACAGTAAAGGTGAAAGATTGTATCTCTGTCATACACCCTTTTTAATCCGAGCATTTCGTTCTTGGTCTTCCAGTCTATGACGTAAATAAAAGAAAAGTTTAAAAATGGGGTTAAAAGTCAGGGTGAAAGGATAAATTCCTCCCACATACATCTCGTGAAACGACGTCCTTATCGAGTGGAACAGGGAAGGGGTGATCAGTTAGTGGTATGAGAAGTACGCTCGACCACACACCGTCACGTGGCTTGCAGAATATTGATGTAGATGTAGATAAGATTTTCTGGTGACATTGTTATTCTCTGTGAAGGTGAATAACAATTTCAGGATCTGTTCAATGAATGGTCTAATGGGTACAGGATATGGACATAGAGTAACCGAAGGAAGATGAAAGTAACAAGAAATAGCAGAAATAAGATGAGCTAGAAGCTTATCATCAAATCTGTGATCACAACGTAGACGAAGTTAACGAATTCTGCTACTTTGGAAGCAAAATAGCCCCTGACGGGCGAAACAACAAGAATATCAATTTCCCATCATCCGCTATCTTCGTGGCGTCATAGGTTCAAGCGCGAAGTTGGCTGTAGGCTCTATAGCTGTGTTACTGATCTTTTTATATCGAATGAGAATTTTAATTACATTTATTACATTGTTGTACTTTGGGCAACGTTTCTTACTTACGAGCTTTAAGCAAATACTGGTAAACTGTGCTGGGGTCTCCTTCCCATTAGAGATGTTTAGAAAGTTATTAAGGTCATTTTGAAAATAATTAACCTTTCTGTAATGAGTGAAACTTCATACTGCATGCATAAGTGACTATTCGAGTACATCTGGATCTTTAAACGTTCTGCCCTTCTTGAACTGCAACAGCAATAATGGCCTCCAACGTCCTATTGTTACAAAACAGAATTTAAAGAAAATAACTATTATTTGACATATTTCATTGTAATTACCTCGTATGGTGTTATTACTATAACGCCTATTTGATAAAACTAATATTCCACCTATCTAGTGAATAATATTTCGAACTTTTGGTTAGACACACGGTCTTAGATTGTCTAATATTGTGCTGTGGCAAAATGCTACGTCGGTCATCTGCTGGAGATCTACAACTACATCAAACTCAAACAGTTACCAAACACAATCAAACAATTTTACAAACTTATGCGGATTTCTGATCAGTAAGGAAAATCGGATAAAGTTGACTGTCTGTAATACAATAGAAATGAGCTCTGAAGATTTTGGGAAACAATTATGAAAATACGAGAAAGTCTGAAACACACCACATGTCTTTAATCTTGCATAGTGAGGGCACACGTCTTCATTTCAGAGGCCTTTCCTTAGGAATTACTATACTTGATTAGACACTTCACATATCCTTTATTCTGACTGCTCATCGTACATGTGAAGATAGCTATGTATTGCTGGGAGATTCGTTTCTCTGAGAGCCGTATCACCGTGAAGACTGAATAGAACAATGTGAGCGCTTACAATCGCTGACTATTACATTTGGAATGTTCGTAGAGTTGAGAACTCAACTGAATTCTTTTTAGTGAGATAAATCAAATCAACGTGGTTCAGTTTAAACAAGTTTAATGTTACGATATATCACCGAAATTCGTACGGAGAGATTGGTGCTGTAAAGTAACAAGCGTGTAGTAGAAAATGAAAATTTGTATCAGGCATTTTTTTATTTAATTCTTTCTTATTCCGTCTATTTGATTATGCTAAATATTGATCAACAGACGTATCTAGGATAAGCCATTATTCTTCATCAGACGTTCTATCCCCATATTTATCAAATGTGAACGGCTGGTCACCGGCGTCGGGAATAAATAGGAGCAAAACATTAGTGACACTGAAAGTTCGGGTGGTACTGAAGCGTGCTCGGCTGACATAAATCGTTAAGGTGTAAGTGCGATAAACATGAATTCCCGATTGGAGTCGTCATCTGACACAAATTTTCATTTCCCAATAAACACGGATTTTAAGATGGGTATCTATAGTCAGATAAAGTATAATGGTTTCCACTATCTCGGTGGACTTAAAACACTAAATGTTCCTACAAAGGTGGACGGAATAGCTATAAAAGCTAACACCTTTGTCGTGTTCATTGCTTAGCCGTAGAATGAATGAACCTGTTTCGCACTATGTGACTTTTAGCTCTGAAACCAGCTTTGGTGCACAGCACTGGAAATCTGGTTAACATGATTTGTGATATAATCTCACAGACATTACGCCTCGAATGTGGACGAAGAGAATGCAATATCGCGGGAGGGTGACGAGTGTATTTGTATGGTGTACTGTAGTGAGTCTTTGTGCGTACAAACAGCAATTGGAGAAGGACGAGTTACGACACAGCAATTGTAATAACTACGGCTACGCTACGCTTCTGGCGTTGTCCTGGAAGCATCTTGAAATGTCGCTGTTTGCAGCACCACTCAGCGCCGGCGCTCTTCTGACAAATGCATGAAGAGGCGCGACGCCGTTCGCACATGGACCGCGTCCATCGTGCACAGGTACGTTACACATGAGTGCTACATAGCGCGCACTTCAACTGCGGGCAGGGACATTGCATCTCTGCTGTAAATGTTTATGCAGCCGTTCTCTAATGTGAGGCTGCAGCCCGCTGTTCCGGCGGTGCAACGCTCACCTCTGTTTCATCTGTCGGCTCTTTCGTGGACTGGTGGTTGTCACACGATACACAGCTGGGTCTAGCTGAATTAGGATACTCTAGTTTCACTGTATGGCCATATTATGTGGGCACTACATCTTCGTCTACTGTGTGGTACACAGAAACAGTATACTTATCCGTCAGAAGACAACGTGAACGACCGGAAAGCTTTGTCCTGGGTGGTAGACTAACTTCAAACATGACCGATGTTTCGGTACTGCTGTTGAAACAATCTAATAGGCAAAGTGACTCAGATTAGTTATTTTCAATGTCAGAGTGAATTTTGAACGTTCTGCGTTGTTATCTCATGAAACTGACGGACAAAATTTCGTAATGGACAAGAATATCTTATTTAATGTTTCTAAAGCGGAAGAAGTGGAGGCTCAAAACAAGACTACTCCGACAATTTGGGTGCAGCAATAGTAGATTCCTATAGAATCTTTGTGACTTTGACAATGCTGTCGGGTACAGAATAGATAAAGGGAAATCATCTGCTGCTGTCTGGTTTGAAAAACTATTTATGAAGGGATTACTTCTGCCCTTATGCACATCGACCTGGATGTGGTGCCAGCTATGTAGAACACGTAGCGTAGTCGCTCTCTCCACAGGAATATTTCGAATGGTCCGAGCTTTAAAGCACCACCTAGACTAATATCTTCACAGTACGTCACTATCGTTGAAGAAAAGTTCATTCAGAAGAAAAGGAACGATGCAATACCCGTGTGCATATGTGATGTAATACATGCAAGTTTTTGAGATGAAATATTCGTATTATTTACGCCACTGCATATTCTGGGGCCCATGAGGTCTTCCTGAATACTACATTTTGATGATGCCGAAAGCCAATATGTATATGTATGCATATGTATGCATATGTGAGCCATATGTATGCATATGATTAGGTATATCTTTGCTGTACGTGTGACCTTGGTATAATGTTTACTTGTTGTCTCTGGCGCTCATTTTTGCATACGTGCAACGTGTGAGACGCATCCGTATGATAGGTGTGTCGGACGGGTGGGTATATTTTCGAAACCTATAGAATCCCCTTAAGGAAACGAAGAGTCCCAAACGACAATACATGACAGGACTCTGGCTATGTCCCCCTTAGTCGTATATTACGTGATGTCGCTGGTGAAGAGGTCTCTCGATCTGGAGATTGCCTTGGAAGGACATTGACGGGGATCTTTCGAAGGAATCGTCCTAATATTCACCGTAAGATATTTAGGAAAATCATGGGAAACCTAAATCACGATGGCTGGACAAGGATTTGAACCGCCGACCTCACGAATAGGAGTCCACTGTTATATAATTGTGCCAACTAGTCAACATCGACATCATTACTGAGACAGAAGTAGAGCTGTGAGACCGGGCGTGAGTCGTGCTTCGGTAGCTCAGTTGGTAGAGCACTTGCCCGCGAAAGTCAAAGGTCCCGAGTTCGAGTCTCGGTCGGGCACACAGTTTTAATCTGCCAGGAAGTTTCATATCAGCGCACACTCCGCTGCAGAGTGAAAATCTCATTCTGGAGTGCTGATTCATTTCGGAAATGGAGGAAGTCGGCACTGATCTTCTTGAAGGGACCATACGAGCAACTTCCAAAAAAGAACGACGAACTTATGTGTGGGAGCCACGGAGAACTAAAACAGGCTGACGGAATTGCTATTTGAACAACGATCGTTCCTTGGGGCAATTCCGATACCTGGTTCGCTAACAAACTGGCTTTGACAAGCCTGCCAGTATTTCAGTGCCACCATCATCAAAGAGCTTCCCATACGCCAGTACTAGTTTCAAAAGTGATTACTTTCCAGCGGTAAAAGCGTGAACTTGTTTTGAAGCTCAGTAAGTTAGTTACGTTGACAAACACTTGATGTTGCCTTTCTGGTTTGAAAAGCGACGCAGAAAATAGCGAAATAATGGAAAGATATTTCTGCAGTGACAAAAACGATATTTCATACATTGGTACACGTGGAGATACGAGGGCGCAGCGAGAGTTTCAATGACGTATGAGGAAGGACACATGACGGCTTTCGTATTACACACCGGAAAATTTTCTAACGGGTGAAAAACGACGATGTCCAGTTTATCAAGGGTAGGGAAACTGCTGCTGTTTGTGTACAGTTAACTAGCAGTTTCAGGACGAACATTTAATATATCATAATAGAACAGTACTGCTTAAAGCGCATAGTTCACTGACGAGTGGCTTAAGGCAGATTGGATTGTTCAAAAACCATATTTGATCCCTTGTGAATATTAATGGTATGTTTTAGAAACTCATCTCCGTGCTACACTTAAGTTGCTTCTCTTGGCTGTTGGACTTCGTAAAAATTTTTTTTCCCATTCTTGAGAATGTCTTTTGCATCATCAATACGCTTACTAGTAGACGAATTTTTAAGACAGGCCTATATGTGACGCCAGATAATCACACCCATATTAAAGTGTTCCGAAAATACCAGTTTTTTTCTAGATATGTATGTAATGTTATGCGTTTTCTGGTTTTTAACGTTCTATACTAGCTATTGGTGTTTGGAATGATTATGTTGATATTTTCGTTAACAGAATAGGAAGGCTTCACCTTACACTGTGCCAGTCTTCGTTACTGAAGCTCAGCACGATAGTGTGATAACGCAGACATGAATTTTCACGGTATTTGTCGGTAAAATAATCTGTGGGAACCGTTCTCTAGTATAAAAATACAAATACTGTTTGATGGTAAATTAGGATTCAACACACACTGGACGCCAAAACTGAGAACTAACCCTTGGTGCCTTTGACACTTGTAATAAAAAGAGTCGACTATGATTCTGATAAATTAACGATGTTGGTAAATGAAAGACTGTTTACCAGCAAACTCTTGTAAACGAAACATTTTTTACTTTCCGTTGGTATTCGTTTCTCTTCGTATTAGTTTTTCAATCTTTCACTTTGTAGTGTTACCTGCTCGTCACAGAACGATCTTTTGTAGAGGCACACTTTCTTTCTTGGAATTCTTGAGAATGTCTTTTGCATCATCAATACGCTTACTAGTAGACGAATTTTTAAGACAGGCCTATATGTGACGCCAGATAATCACACCCATATTAAAGTGTTCCGAAAATACCAGTTTTTTTCTAGATATGTATGTAATGTTATGCGTTTTCTGGTTTTTAACGTTCTATACTAGCTATTGGTGTTTGGAATGATTATGTTGATATTTTCGTTAACAGAATAGGAAGGCTTCACCTTACACTGTGCCAATCTTCGTTACTGAAGCTCAGCACGATAGTGTGATAACGCAGACATGAATTTTCACGGTATTTGTCGGTAAAATAATCTGTGGGAACCGTTCTCTAGTATAAAAATACAAATACTGTTTGATGGTAAATTAGGATTCAACACACACTGGACGCCAAAACTGAGAACTAACCCTTGGTGCCTTTGACACTTGTAATAAAAAGAGTCGACTATGATTCTGATAAATTAACGATGTTGGTAAATGAAAGACTGTTTACCAGCAAACTCTTGTAAACGAAACATTTTTTACTTTCCGTTGGTATTCGTTTCTCTTCGTATTAGTTTTTCAATCTTTCACTTTGTAGTGTTACCTGCTCGTCACAGAACGATCTTTTGTAGAGGCACACTTTCTTTCTTGGAATTCTTGAGAATGTCTTTTGCATCATCAATACGCTTACTAGTAGACGAATTTTTAAGACAGGCCTATATGTGACGCCAGATAATCACACCCATATTAAAGTGTTCCGAAAATACCAGTTTTTTTCTAGATATGTATGTAATGTTATGCGTTTTCTGGTTTTTAACGTTCTATACTAGCTATTGGTGTTTGGAATGATTATGTTGATATTTTCGTTAACAGAATAGGAAGGCTTCACCTTACACTGTGCCAGTCTTCGTTACTGAAGCTCAGCACGATAGTGTGATAACGCAGACATGAATTTTCACGGTATTTGTCGGTAAAATAATCTGTGGGAACCGTTCTCTAGTATAAAAATACAAATACTGTTTGATGGTAAATTAGGATTCAACACACACTGGACGCCAAAACTGAGAACTAACCCTTGGTGCCTTTGACACTTGTAATAAAAAGAGTCGACTATGATTCTGATAAATTAACGATGTTGGTAAATGAAAGACTGTTTACCAGCAAACTCTTGTAAACGAAACATTTTTTACTTTCCGTTGGTATTCGTTTCTCTTCGTATTAGTTTTTCAATCTTTCACTTTGTAGTGTTACCTGCTCGTCACAGAACGATCTTTTGTAGAGGCACACTTTCTTTCTTGGAATTCTTGAGAATGTCTTTTGCATCATCAATACGCTTACTAGTAGACGAATTTTTAAGACAGGCCTATATGTGACGCCAGATAATCACACCCATATTAAAGTGTTCCGAAAATACCAGTTTTTTTCTAGATATGTATGTAATGTTATGCGTTTTCTGGTTTTTAACGTTCTATACTAGCTATTGGTGTTTGGAATGATTATGTTGATATTTTCGTTAACAGAATAGGAAGGCTTCACCTTACACTGTGCCAGTCTTCGTTACTGAAGCTCAGCACGATAGTGTGATAACGCAGACATGAATTTTCACGGTATTTGTCGGTAAAATAATCTGTGGGAACCGTTCTCTAGTATAAAAATACAAATACTGTTTGATGGTAAATTAGGATTCAACACACACTGGACGCCAAAACTGAGAACTAACCCTTGGTGCCTTTGACACTTGTAATAAAAAGAGTCGACTATGATTCTGATAAATTAACGATGTTGGTAAATGAAAGACTGTTTACCAGCAAACTCTTGTAAACGAAACATTTTTTACTTTCCGTTGGTATTCGTTTCTCTTCGTATTAGTTTTTCAATCTTTCACTTTGTAGTGTTACCTGCTCGTCACAGAACGATCTTTTGTAGAGGCACACTTTCTTTCTTGGAATTCTTGAGAATGTCTTTTGCATCATCAATACGCTTACTAGTAGACGAATTTTTAAGACAGGCCTATATGTGACGCCAGATAATCACACCCATATTAAAGTGTTCCGAAAATACCAGTTTTTTTCTAGATATGTATGTAATGTTATGCGTTTTCTGGTTTTTAACGTTCTATACTAGCTATTGGTGTTTGGAATGATTATGTTGATATTTTCGTTAACAGAATAGGAAGGCTTCACCTTACACTGTGCCAGTCTTCGTTACTGAAGCTCAGCACGATAGTGTGATAACGCAGACATGAATTTTCACGGTATTTGTCGGTAAAATAATCTGTGGGAACCGTTCTCTAGTATAAAAATACAAATACTGTTTGATGGTAAATTAGGATTCAACACACACTGGACGCCAAAACTGAGAACTAACCCTTGGTGCCTTTGACACTTGTAATAAAAAGAGTCGACTATGATTCTGATAAATTAACGATGTTGGTAAATGAAAGACTGTTTACCAGCAAACTCTTGTAAACGAAACATTTTTTACTTTCCGTTGGTATTCGTTTCTCTTCGTATTAGTTTTTCAATCTTTCACTTTGTAGTGTTACCTGCTCGTCACAGAACGATCTTTTGTAGAGGCACACTTTCTTTCTTGGAAACCACGGAAACCGAGTGATTTTTGGATCTGAATATATCTATATTTTGGTGGTCTTCGTCGGCTGTCGCTATTCTTCTAGACATTTTTGAGTGCCTTTTATCCATAAAATTTTGTCTCTTCATCGGCTCAAACACTGAGCAACTGTTCGGTCAATGTGAGTTCTTCGTTTCTTTTCTCATACAGCATATATCATCCGGAATGAGTCTCACAGCTTAAGTTTATTTCTCTCGAGTTCTTTACTGCTTATTGATCTGTAATTGACATTTTGACTTGAGATTGCCCCCAGATATTCTTTTTCCATTTTTAAATCTCCTTTCTTTTTACATATGTTTCTTGGAGTGTTATGATTCTGCTGTATAAAGTGCATGGAATTTTGTAACTACAGTATAATATTTAACGTCTGTTTTTACTGACACTGCTTTATAATCGCACGTGTGCTTGTATTGTTGATATGCTGTCTCAAGTACTACTTCCCCATATTTACTTAATTTATTTGAATTAGTTGTTTGAGATAGCCAGCCGGAGTGGCCGAGTGGTTCTAGGCGCTACAGTCTGGAACCGCGCGGCCGCTACGGTCGCAAGTTCGAATCCTGCCTCGGGCAGGAATGTGTCTGATGTCCTTAGGTTAGCTAGGTTTAAGTAGTTCTAAGTTCTATGGGACTGATGACCTCAGAATTTAAGTCCCATAGTGCTCAGTACAATTTGAACCAATTTTTGCTTGAGATAGTTTAATTCTTTGACTTCACTGAATTTTACAAAGCCATATCAATTGGCTCGTGAACAACAAGGACCATTCCTATCCTGTATCATGACTGGTGACAAGAAATGGTGTCTTTATGCTAGCATAAGGAAAAGAATGTGCCTACTAGTATTACGCGTCTTACTAAAATATTTCTGTTTGTCGATGGCACTAGCTTGGTGGTGAAGGATGTGTGCTATGTTGGCACTTTTTGAAATAATGCGTTTCAGGAAATAAGTTCATGGCTTGTAGAAAATATTGTAACAATAATGCACGGTAAAACTCAATTTCTACAGTTTCTAACACAGCCTTTGCAGCATCTTTTCTCTTCCGTGCTGCCTGTCTCTCCTCTTGCTATTCTTTTTCCTCTCCCGTGGGGAACATGTCCGGAATATTTTTGAGAACGTGTTCTACGTTTTCAGCAACTGACGCATGAACAGACTCTCCAACTATCTTTCGTTCCTTTTTTCTTTCTTCGTTCCCCTTCTGCTATCCTTCCCCCGCTTCGGCGTTTGAGGTTCCTCCCTTTCTTCTTCCTTCCTGTGTGCTACTGAAGGCCAGCCCCAAGTCAGACGCATAACAGGTATTTGGGTAACGCATAATTCCCAGTCCCAGGTCGACAGGTAGGGTGTGAACGCACCTTCTAGTACAGGCCAGGTTAAGGGAGGGGTGATTGCCTGAGCTGCTACCTTCCCAAACAGTCAATTGGTCCCTCTGCCAGGTGTTCGAGAGGTGTGGCCTGAGGTGTGAATAATCACCTATGGCGGGTGCGCATCCCTCTGAGGATGGGGGACAGTTGGAAGGAGAGCGCCATCGGAGACGCTGGCAATCAAGGGGGATTTTCTCACAGTGAGCCAACCATCTACTTCACAGTCGACGTCTACTTAATGTAAACTGAATGAGATTCACGATTCAGACTTCCTCCCAGCTGCACCACTGTTCCACCGGCCGCTGGTGGACGTGCGGTTCTAGGCGCTACAGTCTGGAGCCGAGCGACCGCTACGGTCGCAGGTTCGAATCCTGCCTCGGGCATGGATGTGTGTGATGTCCTTTGGTTAGTTACGTTTAATTAGTTCTAAGTTCTAGGCGACTGATGACCTCAGAAGTTAAGTCACATAGTGCTCAGAGCCATTTGAACCATTTTGAACTTAAACCTGACTAACCTGAGGACATCACAAACATCCATGCCCGAGACAGGATTCGAACCTGCGACCCCAGCAGTCGCGCGGTTCCGGACTGAAGCGCCTAGAACCACTCGACCACGGCGGCCGGCGCTTCTCCATGGCTATCGGCTCTTCTTGTCAAAGCCAATCAGACGCTGAATTATTCCTGTCATGTTTCTTGCATTAGGCTGCTCGATGGTCTGAGTGAGGCAGAAAACCAAACGTACCTTTCTGATCAGGCCGTCATTCCAGTTCATCAGATGATGAAAAAGGTAGATGCGTCATTAGTGCCCATAAAGATTCTTTTTCTTCAAAGATCAAAGCACGCTATGAAGTTATCACAGTCCGATCATACATTCCGAACCTGATGCGCTGATACCAGTGTAATTGTTACAACCACACTCGATGTCCTTTCGTCAACCAGGCAAATGTGTAACCTGTGGTAGGGATAGTCACGAGAGCGATTGTCTGCCTCCATCTCCCAGCTGCATTGGCGACTTTGCAGCCTTCTCCTGAGATTGTCCCGAGGATCTCCATGAGATCCAGTGAAGGAAAAAGTACGTTACCCTGTCGCTCGCAAGTTGCTGGTAGTCGAAAACCCTGCGTTATACCATCCAGCACTTACGGTACTGTTCTTGCTACATCTCGTTCCACGAAGGACATGGCCACACCACCATGCGACTTCAAATTCATCAACGCAGCTGTAAAGTCGTCAAGTGTCATGGTAGCATCCCGTCTCCTCCAGCTAGGCAACAAGCTACAAAACTTTGGCCTCACCGGGCGAAGTCACCTACTACACAACCAGCAGGCTGGAAAAGATAGAAGGAATACTCCTGTAAAGACTCAGTCCAGCTAACGTATGTTCTCCTGAAAACTTGAAAGGCTCCAAGAAATCAAATACAGGCAAACAGTCTTTCCCTTTGCTGACTCAGAGATTCTCTTCAACAGTATCGCCATGTGATATCCTCACCTGGCTGATCTCCATATCACTGGTGGGCATTGCAACCAGTTTTTTTCCCCTAGACTCCAAGACGAGGGGAGAATGCTGACGCCTCCTGGAGCAGGATCCTTCAACCTTTGCGCCCTGTACCAGTGAATCTTCGAAGGCTGGCACTCAGCGGCTACCGAAGTACCACCCCTTCATTTTTTCCCTCCTCCCATTTCCTCGTCATGACTCTCCTCCAACGGAACATTCGCTGCCTTAGGTTAACAAAGAGAAATTACGGCTACTTTGGAATCGCAACGTTCTCTGCCTCCAGGAAACAAAATTGCATTCTCACGACCGTTTTGACTTTCACATTTCTTTCCAGTCCACTCTGACCTTCCCCCAAGGGTGGAATTCCATCTCATCCGGGATGACTTTCATAGTTAAACCATCGCCCTGACTACCCAGCTTCAGGCTGTTTGTGTCTGCATTTTCCTTCCTCACTTGATCATTTCCCTTTGTATCGTTTACATCCCTCTGCCATTTGGTGTCTCCAGGACACACTTCCTTCAGCTTAGTTGGGCAGCTCACTCACTCCTTTCTGCTGCTCGCTGATTTTAATGCTCACCATCCCCTTTGGGGTTCTGACAGAAACTGTCAGAGAGGTGCCCTCATTTGTCTTAACGCGGGAGCACCCACGTACCTCTCAGACTACATGCACACCTAACCCCATTTAGACCTCCCCTTCTCCACTGCCCACCTTGTCCACCGTCTTGAGTGATCTGTTCTCTCTAAATCATACCCGGACGACCATTTCCCGTGTGCTATCTGTTTGCTGACTCCACCCCACCTACTTTCAAACACAAATGGCAGCTTTATATGGACGACTGGACGCTTTACTCCTCCCTGGCGACGTTCCACAAACAACATTTTCCCAGCTGCCATAACCATGTATATTATCTCACAAACGTTGCCCTTACCGAAGCAGAATGTATCATTCCTCACATTTCCCCTTTACCGTGCTGTGTCCCGATCCGTTGATGGACTGAGGTGTGCCGCAATGCAGTACGCGCGAAGACGTGCTCTCCGCGTTTTTAACCTCCATCCTACGATGGAAAACTGTATTCGTTATAAACAGTTGCGTGCACAGTGTCGTCGCATTCTTCGGGATAGTAAAATGGCTAGCTGGGTTTCATTTACTAGTTCTTTTAACAGTTTCATTCCCTCTCCCGTTGTTTTGGACAACCTCTGATGGCTCTCTGGGACCTAGGTACATTCCCTCGTTTCCGACCTGACCGTAGCAGACGATATCATAGTAGACTCTACTGCTATCAGCTTCCTCTATCGGAAACGACTAGAGAAAGCTCGGGCGATACCTTTCTCTTCTCAGAGTCGTGAGTGCTACAGTGCCGTCTTTACTATGAGGGAGGTAGATCATGCTCCCGTTTCATCCTGATCCTCCGCCCCAGGGCCAGACGATGTTCACTTTCAGATGTTGCAGCACCTTTCTCTTGAGCACAAGCACTTTCTCCTTCATATGTACATTCGCATCGTCGCAGAGGGCATGTTTCCCAGACGCTGGTTTGAAGCCCCTGTTATTCCATACATAAGCCCGGTAAGGACAAATACCTTCCTTCTAGCTACTGCCCCATTTATCTTACCAACTGTGTTTGAAAGATGATGGAACGTATGTTCATGCCTGGCTGGTATAATGGCTTCAGTCTCGCAATTTACTAACCACGGTAGAGTGTGGATTTCGAGAGTACCGTTCTACGCTGAGTTCTGCAGTCGACCACCTTGTCGCTTTCTCAACCCATGTCCTGCAGAAACAGAAGACCACGGCCATGTTTCTCGATATGGGGAAAGCCTACGACACCTGCTGGAGGACTACTATGCTCTGTACGCTCTATGTGTGGGGCTTCCGAGGCTACACGCCTCACTTCCTTCAGGAATTTTTAAAAGAAAGAATTTCAAGGTATGTATGGGTTCTGCCTTGCCGGACACGTTTATCAAATGGTTCAAATGGCTCTGAGCACTATGGGACTCAACTGCTGTGGTCATCCCCTAGAACTTAGAACTACTTAAACCTAACTAACCTAAGGACAGCACACAACACCCAGCCATCACGAGGCAGAGAAAATCCCTGACCCCGCCGGGAATCGAACCCGGGAACCCGGGCGTGGGAAGCGAGAACGCTACCGCACGACTACGACACGTTTATCCAGGAAAACAGTGTGTCTCAGAATTCCATACTGAGCATCGTTCTCTTTGCTATCACCATTAACGCTACGGCCAGTCTCCCGCCAGGCATCTATGGCTCCCTTTTCATTGACGGTTTTGCCATCTATTGCAATTTTCCACGGACCTGTCTTCTTGAGCAGCATCTTCAGTGTTGTCTCGATCGCCCTTAGAAGTGGATTATCGACAATGGCTTTCGCTTTTCCATTGACTAAACAGTTTGTATGCATTTCTGGCGGTGCAGTTGTTTCTTTCACAGTCTTTACATTTTGGGCCTGTTGCTCTTCCGTTCGCTGAAACTACGAAATTCCTAGGGCTCATGATCGATAGGTAACTTTCTTGGTCCTCCCATGTGTGTTACCTGGTTGCCCAGATAATCAAAGCCCTGGTGAAGGATGTGGTTCAGTTGTTCCAGTCTGGTGTGGTATTGAGTGACAAACGGGGCACTCCATCGTACCTGGTCTTTGAGGGGTGGTGTGAGTATGGGGGATGTGAGGGGAAATGGCATGGGAGATATGTCTGTGGACTAGGCTCCTCAGTGTCCCAAGTGTCCTTTCTGGAAAGGAGATCCGGTCGCTCCTTTGTCCGTTTGAAACTAGACTAGGGTGTTTCGTTTATGCTTCTACACTTCCGTCCCTTTTACGCCGCCCCAATACTATTCACCATAGTGGTATCCGTCTGGCCACTGGCGCCTTTTACACTAGCCTGGTTGAGAGTTTGTATGCAGAAGCTACCGAACTACTACTGTCATATCGCCATGATTTTCTCCTCAGCAGATACGAATGCCATTTGTCCGCCGTGCCTGGCCAACCATCCTAATTCTAGAATCAGCAGTGGCCATAATTCAAACTTACGTTTTTTCAATTTTAAGAACTTTATCTTCTAGAGAAGTATATTATACGTATGTTAACAACTCACTCAAATCACCCATTCCACTTAGTAGACTATAGACCTTGACCACTAACAGGAGCAATTGGAGCAATAGTCCTAGTATCAGGATTAGCAAAACTATTCCACCTATTTAACATTAACTTATTTATAATTTGATTCGGAATTACCTTATCAACTATAATTCAATGATGACGAGATGTATGGAGCTCGCCCCTTTTTCTGTTACCTCCTGGAGGTCGCTTTCGGCTGTTGCTCCAGGAGCTTAACTTCACACTACCCACCACTTTTCCAACTGGTGTGAACCCTTCATTACCTCGGCTTCTTGTGGCGGCCCGTGTCCGACTTGGACTTCATTCGCTCCCTAACGACATTATTCCAGCCCTGTTCTATTGCCGTAATTTCGTCGACCTTCGCACGGAACTTGGCGATAATAATACCTTTGTGTACACTCGTGGCTCTCAGATTTACTGCGGTGTTAGATGTGCCTTGTCATTAGCACTGACGATTTTGGGTATCAGCTTCCGGAACACTGCTCAGTATTTACAGCGGAGCTCTTCGCCCTGTATCAGGCCACGCAATACATCCGGCGACACAGGCTTTTCAATTGTGTCATCTGTTCAGACTCTCTCAGTGCCCTTCAGAACATCTGTGTGCTGTACACCGTTCACCCCTTAGTGCAACTGTTTCAGGAAACGTTTCACTCACTCGCCACTGTGATGGTTGTGGGTCCCCGGTCACGTCGGCCTGACGGGAATTGAGACCGCTGACGATTCTGCCAAGGCAGCAGTCCTCGTACCTCGGCCCGCTCTTTGTGTTGCCGTCTGTCTGCAGGCGGTGTCACTTTGGCACCACCACTGGTCGTCCGTTCATGGGAACACGTTCCGGCTTGGATGGCCTCCTCTCGGCCCTCTCGCTGCGGGGATATCGTTTTAGCTAGTTTACGTACTGGGCACTGTGTTTCCAGCCGTTTGTTGAGTGGTGATCCCCCACCACTTTGTGCTCATTGCCTTCAACTTTTGACGGTTCGCCATTTCATGATGGAATACTTTTTTTTAAAACCACTTACGTTCTCATTTATGTTTGCCGTCTGAATTACCGGCCGTTTTAGTGAAGGGCGCGGGGGCTGTCGCCGCGTTTTACTTTTTGTCCGTCATAGCAATATGGCGAAGGACATTTAATCTATAGTTCAAGACCTCCGATGTCTCTATGGCGTAGTTTATGGACTTTTCTCAAAGTCCCTGTTTTTAGCTCCCTTTCCTTCCACCGATTGGGCTTAACGTGTAGTCGTTTCTAACTTCTTTTCGGTTTTCGTGTTCTACGGTTCTGACATGGGCGCGTATGACCCTAGTTGTTTTTGCGCCCTAAAACAAAACAAAATAAAACAAAACAAATTTCTAACATACAATTCAACAAAACCTGACGTTTTACTTAAACAGATTGGGCGTATGATAGTGAGATTCAACAGTTCATTTTCTGGGTTTTCAGGTACATAATAAACTGTCGTTGAAAGCCCATGTCCAGAATCTTGTTCAGAGACTTAATGGTGCCATTTTTACCATCAGAGCAATATCTGTAGTATGCTGCAGTTCTACACGGAAAGTAGGCTACTTTACTTATTTTCATTTGTTTATGACGTATGGTATTGTATGTATTTTTGGTTAATTATTCGTATGTCAGAATCGGGCGGTTCGGGCAGTAAGTGATGTAGGTTCGCAAAACTCCTATCGAAACTTGTTCACTGGTCTCGATATTATGCCTTTGGCATCTCAATATATATATTTTAATGTCGTTTCTTGTTAAAAATATCAGCTTATTCTCAGGAATTAGCAGTTAATACTAGGCTGAAATCCAATCTGCATTTGGATCGCACCTCCTTGAATATTGTGCAGAAAGGCGTACAGTATTCTGCTGCATCCATTTTCAATGAGACACCACAAAAGTTCAAAAATCTTAGCAGTCTTTCGAATCTGAATTGAGAAGTTTCCTCATGAAAAAATTAAGCAGATTCCTATGTGATACTGTGCTCTGTATTTATACACTCCTGGAAATGGAAAAAAGAACACATTGACACCGGTGTGTCAGACCCACCATACTTGCTCCGGACACTGCGAGAGGGCTGTACAAGCAATGATCACACGCACGGCACAGCGGACACACCAGGAACCGCGGTGTTGGCCGTCGAATGGCGCTAGCTGCGCAGCATTTGTGCACCGCCGCCGTCAGTGTCAGCCAGTATGCCGTGGCATACGGAGCTCCATCGCAGTCTTTAACACTGGTAGCATGCCGCGACAGTGTGGACGTGAACCGTATGTGCAGTTGACGGACTTTGAGCGAGGGCGTATAGTGGGCATGCGGGAGGCCGGGTGGATGTACCGCCGAATTGCTCAACACGTGGGGCGTGAGGTCTCCACAGTACATCGATGTTGTCGCCAGTGGTCGGCGGAAGGTGCACGTGCCCGTCGACCTGGGACCGGACCGCAGCGACGCACGGATGCACGCCAAGACCGTAGGATCCTACGCAGTGCCGTAGGGGACCGCACCGCCACTTCCCAGCAAATTAGGGACACTGTTGCTCCTGGGGTATCGGCGAGGACCATTCGCAACCGTCTCCATGAAGCTGGGCTACGGTCCCGCACACCGTTAGGCCGTCTTCCGCTCACGCCCCAACATAATGCAGCCCGCCTCCAGTGGTGTCGCGACAGGCGTGAATGGAGGGACGAATGGAGACGTGTCGTCTTCAGCGATGAGAGTCGCTTCTGCCTTGGTGCCAATGATGGTCGTATGCGTGTTTGGCGCCGTGCAGGTGAGCGCCACAATCAGGACTGCATACGACCGAGGCACACAGGGCCAACACGCGGCATCATGGTGTGGGGAGCGATCTCCTACACTGGCCGTACACCACTGGTGATCGTCGAGGGGACACTGAATAGTGCACGGTACATCCAAACCGTCATCGAACCCATCGTTCTACCATTCCTAGACCGGCAAGGGAACTTGCTGTTCCAACAGGACAATGCACGTCCGCATGTATCCCGTGCCACCCAACGTGCTCTAGAAGGTGTAAGTCAACTACCCTGGCCAGCAAGATCTCCGGATGTGTCCCCCATTGAGCATGTTTGGGACTGGATGAAGCGTCGTCTCACGCGGTCTGCACGTCCAGCACGAACGCTGGTCCAACTGAGGCGCCAGGTGGAAATGGCATGGCAAGCTGTTCCACAGGACTACATCCAGCATCTCTACGATCGTCTCCATGGGAGAATAGCAGCCTGCATTGCTGCGAAAGGTGGATATACACTGTACTAGTGCCGACATTGTGCATGCTCTGTTGCCCGTGTCTATGTGCCTGTGGTTCTGTCAGTGTGATCATGTGATGTATCTGACCCCAGGAATGTGTCAATAAAGTTTCCCCTTCCTGGGACAATGAATTCACGGTGTTCTTATTTCAATTTCCAGGAGTGTATAAACTTACAGTGTGTCGCCTTTTTACGATTCATAAACATTTTATTTTATCTATTATTACTTTTCTGTTGTAATTTCACGTACTGACATGTTCCATGACCATGGAGGATGCTCAGTTTGATCCTACGGAACTAGAAGTGAAGAAAAAAAAATGGTTGAGCCCAAATAAAGCAGCGATTCCCGTACAAATACCTTCGCGCATCCACAAAATATAGAGTGGAACAGCGACGGTGTGCTGTACTACGAATTGCTTCGCCGAGGTGTAACCATCACTGCAGACGCAGTCCAAGAACAACAACCAGAAAGAGTGCACCAAGTTATGGTACTCCACGATAACACGCGCATTCTGTTGACTGACAAAAGGCACTACACAGCAGTTGGGTTTGGAAATCATTCCATACACACCTTATTCACTTGATCTCGCAACCTCGAATTTTCACCTTTCCAGCTCTCTATCGAACAGCCTTCAAGGAACTTCCTTTCCGGATAAAAATGCGCTCTGAACATGGCTCGATGAGTTCTTAGCCTGAAGCATACGTGATTTCTACAGTCGCGGAATCGAAAAGTTTCCCCAGCGTTGGCAGACTGTTGTAAATAATGGAGGAGAATATATTATTTATTACTAAGGTCTCTGTTATGTGTATGTGTTGCGTTTAGCAAAAATGGTTCAAATGGCTTAACTGCTGTGGTCATCAGTCCCCTAGAACGCAGAACTACTTAAACCTAACTAACCTGAGGACATCACACACATCCACGCCCGAGGCAGGATTCGAACCTGCGACCTTAGTGGTCGCGCGGTTCCAGACTGTAGCACCTAGAACCGCTCGGCCACACCGGCCGGCTGCGTTTAACAAATTTACGGAAAAACGCTACGAACTTAAGCACCGGCCCATTATGTTTTGCAACGTTTTTTAACAGTACCGTATCCTCTTTGAGGACAACAATCGGTTAAAGTCTGATAATGGCCTTGTAAGCGAAATGTCTGCTAAAGAAATAAATTAACATCCAATAGTTCGTGTTTTTCATGAATAATTACTATGTCTCTTTTGTGGCAACTGCATCGTAGGTACAAAAATATTGAAAAAGAATTTTGTCTTCAGGGCAATCTATTCCGTTACGAGGTAGGGGTGTTGGGCTACTGCTGCCTGCGTGTTCAGTGAGCTCCTAGGTCTCTCTGTTTGTTTCTGTGAAACGGAACTTTTCCTCAGAATTTTCGCCAATATTTCTGCGGAGGGCGCACGTGAGCTTTTCTCCCACGGTGTGTTACTCGTACCACCGCCGCCGCCGCAGCAGGCACGCTTTCTCCCGCGCCGACACTCGAGGGTAAAATATGCGCGCAGCGCAGCGCGCGGCGGTCTCCTTTTGACTACAGTCGCGGGACAGACGTTGCGGCCCTGAATTAATATCAGTTGAGGCGCAGGGCGGCGGCGGCGGCAGAATTTACGAGCGCGCCGCCACTTTGGCCCGCGGCGCGCGGCTCACTTTATTTTCCGCGTTCCCGGCCGCCACTTGCCGCCCCCGCGTCCGCCCCCGCAGGCCGCCGTGTCAACGCACAAAGACTGCAGCGGCGGCTCGCCACCTCACTGCAGATGCCGACGCTACCGAGCTTCCAAACTTCTTCTGCTAGCTGTTGTTTCCACTGAGGAAGGTACATTGTTGTATGACGTGACTGCTTGTGGAGTTTCACTTACTACTGCGCTGTCGTCGTACAGCATTATTCACCGAGGTTTCAGAATACGAGTAAGCGACCAGTACAAAAGACACTACACTCTTCGCTCTACTGTAAACTGCTTGAGATAAAAAGTACACCGTTTTAGAGGCTTCCAATTCACTCAACATTTTTTGTTGCAACAATGCTCATAAAGTACGTGAAATGATTACATTTACGACCCTATAGCAGAAGCGGTTCATAGTTATCAAATATCGAACCATAGAAACACACATGTTAGTACGTCGTTTAGCCTCCACAGGTGGCAATGCTGGCCCTGACTCCGCTTCCAGTCGATCGTACAGATGGCGAATACTGTGGTGGGATATGTTAGGTCACTCCTACTCGACCTGTTCACGTAGCTCTCTGAGAGTTATTGGCCGAGGAATTGTGCGAGTCACTTATCGTTTCATCATATCCCACACGTACTCGATTGGAAACAAGTCCGGAGAATGTGCTGGCAGCGAAATTGCTGCACGTCTTCCAGAGCAGGTTGACTTTTGCAGGCAGTGTGTGGGAAAGCATTATATTGTTGGAACAATATATCACCTTCCAGTAGCTAGAATAACAATAGAGCAGTTCTCACAAGGTTTTGCACATACCGAGCACTGGTTAATGTCCCTCTAGAAACGCAAAACGTGAACAAGCGTTGCATCTTACTCAACTCAGACTATGCGTGAAGTGTCCAGTGAATTCGAAAGTAAAATTCTATGTACCGACTTGACAGAAAATCCTAGGAACTTCCGGTCTCACGTTAAATAAGTAGATCGAAACAGCATATCCAGACACTCTGGGATGACGATGGCACTGAAACAGAGGATGACACGCGTAAAGCTGAAATACTAAACACCTTTTTCTAAAGCTGCTTCACAGAGGAAGACTGCACTGCAGTTCGTTCTCTAAATCATCGCACGTACGAAAAAAATGGCTTACATCGAAATAAGTTTCAAGGAACAGAAAAGCAACTGAAATCACTCAACAGAAGAAAGCCCACTGGACCTGACGGGATACCAATTCCATTCTACACAGAGTACGCGAAAGAACTTGCCCCCCTTCTAACAGCCGTGTACTGCAAGTCTCTAGAGGAATGGAATGTTCCAAATGATTGGAAAAGAGCACAGGTAGTCTCAGTTTTCAAGAAGGGTCGTCGAGCAGACGCGCAAAACTTTAGACCTATATCTCTGACATCGAGCTGCTGTAGAATTTTAGAACATGTTTTTTGCTCGTGTATCATGTCATTTCTGGAATCCCAGAATCTACTCTGTAGGAAACAGTGATCGTCTGAGACCCAACTCGCTTAATTTGTTCGTGAGACCTAGAAAATATTAGTTACAGGCTCCCAGGTAGATGCCATTTTCCTTGACTTCCGGAAGGCGTTCGATACAGTTCCGCACTGTCGCCTGATAAACAAAGTAAGAGCCTACGGAATATCAGACCAGCTGTTTGGCTGGATTGAAGAGTTTTTAGCAAACAGAACACAGCATGTTGTTCTCAATGGAGAGACGTCTACAGACGTTAAAGTAACCTCTGGCGTGCCACAGGGCAGTGTTATGGGACCATTGCTTTTCACAATATATATAAATGACCTAGTAGATAGTGTCGGAAGTTCCATGCGGCTTTTCGCGGATGATGCTGTAGTACACAGAGTTGTTGCAGCATTAGAAAATTGCAGCGAAATGCAGGAAGATCTGCAGCGGATAGGCACTTGGTGCAGGGAATGGCAACTGACCCTTAACATAGACAAATTAATGTATTGCGAATACATAGAAAGAAGGACCCTCTATTGTATGACTATATGATAGCGGAACAAACACTGGTAGCAGTTACTTCTGTAAAATATCTGGGAGTATGAGTACGGAACAGTTTGAAGTGGAATGATGATATAAAATTAATTGTTGGTAAGGCGGATGCAACGCTGAGATTCATTGGGAGAGTCCTTAGAAAATGTAGTCCATCAACAAAGGAGGTGGCTTACAAAACACTCGTTCGACCTATACTTGAGTATTGCTCATCAGTGTGGGATCCGTACCAGATGGGGTTGACGGAGGATATAGAGAAGATCCAAAGAAGAGCGGCGCGTTTCGTCACAGGGTTATTTGGTAAGCGTGATAGCGTTACGGAGATGTTTAGCAAACTCAAGTGGCAGACTCTGCATGAGAGGCGTTCTGCATCGCGGTGTAGCTTGCTGTCCAGGTTTCGAGAGGGTGCGTTTCTGGATGAGGTATCGAATATATTGCTTCCCCCTACTTATACCTCCCGAGGAGATCACGAATGTAAAATTAGAGAGATTCGAGCGTGCACGGAGGCTTTCCGCCAGTCGTTCTTCCCGCGAACCATATGCGACTGGAACAGGAAAGGGAGGTAATGACAGTGGCACGTAAAGTGCCCTCCGCCACACACCGTTGGATGGCTTGCGGAGTATAAATGTACCCAGTATCTGCTTTCCTCGCTGAAGCCGACGGCGCGCCGAACCACCTTCCAAGTGATCCCCTGACGGCAACAGTCGAGCCATGCACGTCGATGCGGTGGCGTGAGTGGAAGACTGTCTAGAGGTGTGCGTGCCCGTAATCCCACTGCTATTAAGCAGCTCACAACAGTCGTGTTGACACACGTGCACTCACAAGCCCTTCTGTCTGTGCTGTGGTAGCTGCAGCACATCCAGCTTGTGTGACTACTCTCCGAAAGGGCGATCCCGCCACTCGGAATGCCACAATCTGACCTTATTCAAACTCGTTCAGTTGGCGTCTTTGTGGCATGGTTGCCAGCTGGCTTCACACGTTTGCACCACACTGCGCCTTCTGGATGCGAACGTTCCATACTAACCCATAAACACAGATGGTGCTGTCGTAGCTATGCCACTACGGTATCTGTTCGCGGATGATGTTATATGGTGTCATCAGATTGAAATGTACGTCGTCTTTCCAGGTGTACTAATTTTTCTTTCGGCGGTGTATTTAAACGGGTGGTGCTGTCCTAATTGTGCTATATTTTGGGAAAGCGCTATAGATAGTGATGCTAATAATAATACTAATTACATTTATTTTTGTTATTATTATTATTATTATTATTATTATGATTATTAAGGACCCCTAAGTGAGTGAAGCTTGGAATGGAACACCTTTTCTACATCATTGAGCAAAAAATTATGTTATAAAGTTATCAAATTTGTTGTATAATGCTTACGTTGTATAATGTACAGCTGGTTCAAAAGCACGATGCAAAGATCCACGCTCCTGCCCCTCCACACGCACTGCTCGTCAGTAACGACGCACATGTCCATCTGAAGTTATTGTACTTACAGATATTGTGAAAATGCGCTGTACTGAACTACAAATTATTTACTTTCTTTCTTGGTCAGTTTATCGCTCTTTAATAATTTTACAAAGTCGTCATTTATTTTAGTGCCAAACTTGATTCTTTGAAATATTCACCCATTTTGTAGTAGATAAAAAATGTTTTTAATTTTAATTTTTGTGTTATTTTAGATAACATAGTCAAAAATTAAAAAATTGTGTTTAGTGTTTCTTTTTTCCGTGATTCTTTTCGCTATGAATACACGTTACTGATTATTTCATAAGTAACCATTAATTTTCAGCAAAAGTTTTTTCTGATTATTTTACGGAAGTCCTGTTAAACTGAGTAATTGTTTCTTTAGTTCTGTGACAACGTTCTTTTGTGTTCCAATTCATAAAAGGTTTTCAATCTATTCAATTTCTAAAACAACCCACACATATTTTTAAGTGGTTCGTTGTATTATCATTTGAGTATTATTATAATTTTTAGATACGGTATACGTGAGATGTGAAATAACACGAACATTTCATAACAACAATATCTATTACCTAGCAAAAGCTAAATATACAATACATCAGAAGGTAATTATAAGGAAAGCAGCTTACTCATCATAACAAACCTACTGATATGTGAGTGCAGCCCTGGGTAAGAGCTGCTAATAATAATAATAATAATAATAATAATAATAAAGACATATGAATAAAGGCAGTATCGATTAGTTTCGCACTTTTGGAGCCATGTTTAATGTCAACAGAAATGGGATGGAGAATGACACAGGAGAAATTGATATGTCAGAGACAACAGTTGTTAAATAACTTACCTGTAATAAGTGTTGCTGTAGACAGGGGGCGGGAAAAATAGTCGCGGGGAGTAAGGTGCCTGGGGGGGGGGGGAGAGGGTGGCAGGTTTAGATGTCGAGAGCAAGCTGCAGACAAGTATATGAAAGAGACAGATACTGATTTAGAGGGTGAACTGTCTTTTGAAGTTTTAAAGGAATTACATTTTGCTTGTATTCTGAGGGAGATATTTCCAAAGTCGGATTCCTGATCCAGAAAATGATTTTCAGAAAACCACTTTGGGGTGTAGTGGTACAGACTGGATTTTGCTTTCACATGTACGTACTGGTTCAGCATGCCAAGACAGTCGTTTCGAAGTAGTTGCTGTACACAAAACACTCGCAGTCAGAAATCGACCGACTTCTGGCGATCCAGGACGAGGGAATTCTCGGTCAGGACGTCATGAATAAATAATTATTATTTCCCGGAGTATGAGGTGTGATGGGGACGGTGTCCATGTTTGTTGGCTTCCTCGACCAGAACTTAAATTGGGAATTGGGACTTCTGAAGTCTTCCAGCAGTGAATTTATTTCAATTAGGAACGTTCTTTTTCGTTTTACCAGCCAATGGAAAAGTGTACTAAAAGTAAGCATATAAAAAGTATTGCATGCATCTGAATGTTACCTATCGGCAACAAAATAATATACTTGAAATTTGTGGAATTAAAAACAACCTACGAGATCATCTCATATGTTTTTTGTCTTCCTAAACTTGTAGACAAAACATAAGAAACTCTTAGCCAACATAGGCAGTAAAAAAATACTTAATTAACCTGCGATAGAGATAAATGATCTGACGTGTATGGTCATTGTCGCCCGCCCGTTTAGCCGTACGGTCTAACGAACTGCTTTCCGGGTGGGAAGGCGTGCCGGTCCCCGGCACGAATCTGCCCGGCGGATTAGTGACGAGGTCCAGTGTGCCAGCCAGTCTGTGGATGGTTTTTGAGGCGGTTTTCCATCTGCTTCGGTGAATGCAGGCTGGTTCCCCTTATTCCGCCTCAGTCACACTATGTCTGCGATCGCTGCGGAAACACTTTTTCCACGTACGTGTGGACCATAATTACTCTACTATGCAAACATCGGGGTTGCACATTCCTCTGGTGTGAGACGTCCCCCCCCCCCCTGGGGGCGTACCGCACAATTACGCTGGGTTCGACGTGTGGCAGCGGTGGGGTGAGTGGACTGCTGTAGCCTGTTGTGGGGTTGTGAACCAGTGAGGGCTCCGGCGGGGACGAAGCCTCTCCTTCGTTTGTAGGTCCCCAGTTCCATACAGTACAGTACAATAAAATACAATACAATAGTCACTGTCAGCGTACACTATATATTCAGATCAACCTGATAGCAGATGACAAACATGTACTTTACACGAGATGTTCCTTCAAGGAGTTACCTATTTATACCAAAGCTGTAGTCATATATTGTTTCCTCCCAGTGTTTGACCCTTTAAACTAAATATTTTCTTTAGCCTAAATTCTGCCTACTACAAGTTCATTAATTAAATAACGCTAGCAGCGTTTAACATTCAACGGCACAACCGATTTAATTCCTGAACCTAGTCCGACAGATTTGTATGTAATGTCCACTTTATACGCGGGACGGTTTGCAACAACTGCTTCTATACAGTGAGGGCCTCAGCTGGTCGCAGAAGAATGGTGGACATCAACTGACTTGAGCATAAAGACATCTGTGCTCTATAATCTTAACAGACCCAATGCTATAGGGAGTGTGCAGACTGCAAGTACCATACTCCAGCGGAAAGCCTTACAACAGTCTCGAAGCAGTAAGTGATTACACATTAAGTGGCGTGTTAGTGTGGAGATGACGGAATTTAAAGCTCAGGCTCTAGGAAGCATAACTGTGACTGTATTCAATTTGTTCAACAGCGTCAATTATCAACTGTTTCACTATTGGCTCGGGTAGAGCCTTAGCTTCACTTTCACATTCATCCCGTAATACGTGAAAAAACGCAAAATGAACCTCTTTAATCTTTTCCGAAAACACTTGCTTATTAAGAGATTGCTGACTCGCGTTGCAAATGGCTCTGAGCACTATGGGACTTAACATCTGAGCTGATCAGTCCCCACCCGCGCTGTATATTTCATAAATTGTGTGCGCTTTTTGCCGTCAAACATTTATTCAACTGTTTCGCCTGCTGCAGACTACAACGTGAAGAAACTGGATTTTCTTAATATGGCAAAACGTTTGTTTTAGAAAAATGTCTTTCATTATTAATGAAGGGGCACAATGCAGCAATGTGTTTACAGCATCCCCGTAGGCCCACTTAACACTCAAATTTGCCATGGATCACCTTTCTGTTACAGCCTGTCAGAAAAAAAAAAAAAACAGATACTGCTGATGTCGCTTGTTGACGTTGTACATATAACATAATCGTATCACAAAATACTATAATAAACATATTTACGCAATTTACTTTGATTTTAACTTCACAAGATTACTGATTAACACAAGTTTCTCTTAAACACCCTCTTACTCTGCTCGAACTCCATAAGCCTCCGTGATCTTTCTGGAGTCAGTAATGAAATTAGAATGAAAGGAACACGTTGTGCTCTCGATTTCGATACTGTTGAGTTGTGCACTCACGGGGATTCTCACTTAACTTTAAGACACATTACGTTCCATAAATGCTACAATTGTGCAAGAAGTGCAAATAGCGATCAATATTTTTTTTTGTGTATGGTTGACATTTATAGCATCTCTCCCTCTACTTTCTATTTTGTTAAATTGATACACTGAAGCAACGGAGCACTCATTTGAAATTAGAGCACTCCCCCTGTAACGGTTCTTGTATGTCCTCTGAGAAAGGAGTTCAGTCTTATGACGTTTGTTAAACTTTGCAGGAAAACTGGTAGAGCTATTTCACGTACGTAACCACGTCAACGCTGGGTGTCTGACTGGAGCCTTCACTGTGCCATAGATCTGGTCTTCACATGTTGCATGTTGCATGTTCGCCTCTTGCTGTGAGAAGGGAAATCTCGCTAGAGGCTAAAAGAAACTTTTTTTTTTTACAGAAAAGTTCTTAAATAATTTTTAAAATTATGGCTGATTCAGTACCTTGGTAAATAACGGTATGCGCATTAATCACAAAGTACTAAGTGCTTTGCAAACTACCAATGGCCGAAATCCAACAACATAGTTTTACTTAAATATATTTGTGTGCTAGATGCATTTTGCAGCCACCAATGTCGACAGAATACGAGCGAAAAAGTTTCGAGTCAGTCATTGCAAGCTTTGCGTATTCTTAAGGACACCCAATATGTTAAAGATAGTAAACGAATGACGCTATACACTTGCAGAAATTAAGTGCACTCTTTTGTGATTAGATTTTAGTGCTGTTTTTCCACTCTTGTACGCAATAGTAGTCTTACAGTTAGAAGAAAAAGGTGTTTAACAATACTGAAATTACTGTCATTTTGCCATTGAGCAGTCTGCGTTATTTAACGATTGATGCACCGTCCTTTCGTCTTATCAATTGGTATTCGATAATGAAAAGTAGCGATAATTATGTTTAGATCCGTAAGTTATTTTATGTATGCTTTCTTATAGATATTCAGGCCTAAGTTTCGAAAATGGAAACATTACCTAAGAGGTAAAGGCAGAATGGCTGGTCAACATGGTTCTACCGTCATATTTACTATTCGTCGACTGTTAGTCTTCGGTAGGCTGTTACATAACCCTTCACGTAAGGCAGTGATCAGGCGGACGCTGCCAACCCCGTCACGTCAGAAGCAACAGGTGTGGGGCTGTGTTTACTTAATCGTCTCTGTCAGCGGCGTGTGCACGCTAGTATCAACAGGGACCAGGCTGATTAGGCAACTGAGCCGGATTTTAGGATGTATACTGTGAAGCTCACTTCAGTATTCGAGTTTCATCATGCCAGGCATCACCTTGATACGTTATCGATAAAAACCACTATAGGGCGTAAGAAGTGTTGCAGACATGTCTCTAGAATCAACGAAACGTGCGGAAAAATAATAAGTAACTCATTATGGTAAGCACCTAAGCTGTTACACTGAACTAACAGGTATTTTAATTGTTAGATTCGTTCTGAAGGACGTAATTATAATAATAAGCATTAATACCTCAGTCACAATACATGTAATGTCATCAGGTTTGCCGCTCTCTATTTAAATGACAATGTTATGTTTTGAAACCAATACGGAAATCCATACAGTCTCCAGGACAACACCGTATGAGGCAAACTCTACAACAGCGGTAGTAAGACATGTTTTAAGTGGTGATCTGTCGGAATGGTCTTGGAAGAGAGTGTTTATGAGAAAATGGAAGAAAATGGTTAAATTTCGAAATACGTAGGGGTCGTATAGGACAGATGAGTATGATAGCCGTAAGCAGTTTCGACCTTAACAAACAAACCATCCATTATTCAAGTAAGGTGATTTAAGAAAACCATGGAGAATCGCATAGCACATGGGCCGCTAAATTTTCGCCCACGTTCATTAACAGCTTTGCGACCCCAAGGAGTGCTTACATTGTGTTGCGTAGGTAAGATTAACACTCCTACTAAGCGTTTGTTCTGAATCACCGTCCATATTCTCCAATATTTTGCTTCATTTTACCATTAGACAACGTTTGTACTTCCAATCTACTGCATTCATTCTCAGCCACGGCAACAGTAACTTTTTCAACAATTTTTGGAACATCTAGCCACCAGCCTCTCGCAAGAGTAATTCCCAAGTCGCCAGTTAATTCGAACTTCCGAATCATACTCTTCAACCCTTTTGTTCTCTCCGTATTCGTGTAATGTGTCGACACTATTCCTACTATTTTTTAAAAACGGTTTTATGACTAAAGCACTGCTCATCTTGTCTAAATCCACGATGAATGTTTGCAACTGTTGTTCATACAGGTGCTTATGTTTCGACGCCACGTCGCTGTGGTAATACCGGCGCATAACGGTAAGTCATGACACTGACACTGCTAACAACGCAAATAATACCCATGAAGCTGGATACCCATACGATAAATATAGTAGCACTGTTGAGACTATGACTCCGCCGGCGCTGTGTCCTAATTTACACCATATTTTGAATATGGGCGACGGTGATAAACTGATTTTGTATATATTTTGCTACGATGCCACGATGACTTCATGGTTGTAAAATAGGAATACGTCGTAACCTTTTAAAAGTATCTTTCCAATTCTATTAAAGTAATACTTTTCATTATGGCATATTTTACAGTTTTAAGATGTAAATTGTCTACAAGTTGTATACCATTTTTCCGTGTTTTGCTGCAGATCTGAAGATGGTCATTGCTGACGGAAACAGGTAATATAAAGACTAAAAGTTTTGTGATTATTGACGGATAAAAAGAAATAAATTCGAAACGGTAAATAGTTTTCTATACTGGCTCAAGAAGCGAAAGTTTACTTATATCCACCATGTATATTCCACTATGTGAAGAGTTAACGTGGAGACCGGAGCAAGCAGTAAGTGTGATTTGCAGTTTACTGTTAGTTTACTAGGACCTCTGTCTGATACTGTTATTTTTGAATATGTAATGGCGGCTTCGTCCTTTAACCACTGGGTGGCAAAAAAGTAAGTGTCTTTAGACGGGCGAGAAGTTTATCTGGCGAGTGTGCGGGACAGGAGGAACTCTTTCCAGGTAGGATTAAGAAAGCAAATGTAAAATATACGAAGCAAAATAACACGTTCTGTCGCCATTTCGTTCAGTATGCGCTATTGATGCCGAACACGCTACGATGACAGATGCTGCGGAGGAGGAGTTGGGATTTGGATTTCTGTTTCAGAAAAAGTCAAGCAACTCTTTACTTCATCTCACACACATTACGCGAAATGGCCGTAATGGTGAATTCATAAAATAATCAGTACATAACGAAGTTTAAAGACATCGATTCTTCTACACACTATCCGCAAATGGAACACCTGACGTATAAACTATAATGGTATACCAAGTATCTTACCGACTTAACGTATTATGGACCTACAGTCTTACAGCTGAATATCGAAATACTCTCAAAATTACGTTACTCATTTTGATTCCGTAATAATGTTTCGTGGTGCTACAGGAGGTTGCTGAATATCAGGTGGATAGATAGGGAACTGTCTTTATCCTGCCATAAAACTGTCAAAAACTACTTTAGGTTTCTTAATTACATATTAGAGTCTGGTGGTAATACATGAGAATGCTGAAGATTATAGCGGTTGATCGAATAACGAATGAGAAGGCACTGAACTGAATAGTGCAGAACCGAAATTTACGTCACACCTCGACTAAAAAAAAAAAGGGATCCGTTTGCATGACATTTCCTTAGGCATGAAGGAATAGCCAAACAGATAATGGAGTGGAGGGGGTAAAATTGTAGAGGGAGACCAAAGTTTGATCAAAGTAATCAGGGGCGAATGGATGAGATGTTGCATACGATAGACTAGCGCGGAGATCTGCTTTATCCAGTCTTGAGACTCAAGACGACAACAACAATATTAGTATTTGCACATATGATCACCTAAAAACTTACTTAACTTCGACAAATGTACATATTAACGTGAACAACTGACGATGAAACCAATTACGGCGCTATTTGTGCAAATAAATATCATATTCGCTGGTAGCTGTCTTCTTCTTTGAAAGGATCGATCTATATTTTATTCTCAGACACTGTCTCAAATGACCTTTTCCGACAATACAGGAAGCACTGAACTTAACACGATCATTTTTAACCTTTTATCCTTCCTCCATCATTAGTTGTAATACTGATTCGTTGTTATTATCCTGTCATCCTTGCTTTCCACCTATCAGTTAAGGTGGTTGGTACTTTTTACATTATGGAGGCCAGTTCCTTCCCTTGCCTTGTCCAATTGCTTCTAAGAAGCAGGAGCTCGACGGGGCGTTAAGCTGTTATTTGTTTTCCTTCTGTGACAAACTGATGTTTTCCTCGATTTGGTGGAAGTAATAGCTGAATTTGCACCAGAAGCCTGGGAATGGGCAGGTGTCTTTCCAAGGACTTAATGCTTGGTATGTCTGAGCAGAGTAAAATAGAGTGTGTTTGCTTGACTGTGAATTTTCTTTGTCTTCAGTGATATTCCTGAATCCGAATAACTACACTCTCTATACATCTAGTTTTTGTTGAACGTCAATTAAATTACCCACTTTTTTCCACATTAAAGCTACCCAGTGTGGTCTGTAACTGTCTTCTGGCATCGAAACTTGGTAGACATGCTAATGTGTTAATGAGGAACTAAGTTACAACGGAAAAACGGTTGGTTCCTATTTTGGACAACACATGCAAATCTTCAGCTGTACACTGTTTGACACGCTTGCCGTCGTTTGACAAGCTCTAACGCGAACCAACAGTGTGGCTATCGAGAAGATAGACTATGCACTGTTTGTGAAACTGTTTTATGTGAACGACAGCAGTTAAAGTGCTGTATTGAGGGTATTGCCGACTGAAAGGTCTGAGAAGAGCCCCGTTGTCATGAGATTGTTAAAAGAAGATGATAATGAAACTAGAAAACCCGGGTTTGCCAGGTGTGGCACCTAGAAGAGGAAGGCGTCCTGACCCGGTGGAAGTTACTGACGAGGTTGCTGTAACTGACCATGAAACACGTGTCCCGGGGAGCGCTAGTGCCTGTGCGGTGTCACGAGAATTATCCATCCCGTGGACAACAGTGCCGAAAGTTTTCGACTCTGTTTTACATTAGTACCCGCACAAGATCCAGACGGTACAGCAAGAACTTCACGATCCCCAGAAAGTTCTGAAGTTGCTTTTCGGTTTCTGTCACGGATCAAAGTTGATGACATGTGGCCACACAATATTTTGTGAGATGAAGAGGCACATTTTACGCTACAAGGTGCAGTGAATACACAGAACTGCCGAATTTGGGGTACTGTTGAACTGCGTGCTGTACATGAAGAGCCACTCCACTTGCCGTATGTGACTGTGTGGTGTGAATTCACAAGCACATATTCTCGGTTCGTTCTTCTTTGAAGAGAATACAGACAGAGGGCGTGTGTGCTGTAGCGCGACGTCTGCGAGTTATCGAGAGCTCCTTGCGTGGCATGTGATCCTGCTTTGGAAGAGCGCAACTGTGTGGAAACCACTGATTTCTTGCAAGGTGGGACAACGCCTTATGTCTCTCGTCCAGTGAAAGGTATGCTTAATGCAGCCTTCCAGAATCATGCATCTCTAGAGGTTTTCCAGATGCATGACCTACGAGATCACCTAATCTGAATCTATGTGAATTGTAGCTCTGGAGATATCTAAAAAGACGACTTTACCAGCGACACGTTCGATCTCTACCTGATCTGAAAGCCGGTATACAGGAACACATTGCTCAGATTCCACCGTAACTTGCGACGAGGAATTATTGATCACGTCGTTTTACGGAATCAGCATTTCGTTGAAATATCCGGTTCTGATATTGTACCAATTGTGTAAGCGGCGGTTAAAATTCAAATCAACATTATGCCTTTCTCAGTTGTTTGTCCTTTTCTCTCTATGTCTCGTTCCTAATGCATTGCATGTGCAAAATTTTCTATACGTCTTTCTTGTATTCACAGCGCCACATTTGCATCTGGTGGCCAAAATTGGAACTGATTTTTACCAGTGTACATCGGTTAAGCATTAACGCATTACAATATGTGTCATGTTTCGCTGCTTTACGACAATTATAGCACATACTGGACCTCTACGAGTAGATACACAATTATACCCATCCAGTGTATTTACTTTCCACTATTTTGTCTTATATTAGCTACTACGTTTACGACTGACGACTGCAGTACGTTGGGCTGATCATTATATAGAATCTCTGAAAGTCATCAAAGATTGTATTATATTTGTTTGTTTGTTTTTTTTTCTTTTTTTTCTTTTTTATTTACACGCCTTTAATTTTTCCCATCAACATAAACGAAAATCGAAGTATTTCGGATTTGAACTTCATGCAAATTACTCACATGTCCCTTGGCACCCATCCAGCGATCTGGAAATCTCTCACGTAGCCAAACGATCACTTAGTTGTCGCACGCTGTTTTGCACCATGTAGTGTTGTGGAGGAAAATAGAGGATGGGCAATGTAAATGTGACGTGACACAGTACTTCACTATTAATTTTGGTTTCCCCTGATATTTCCTTATAAATTGTCAATTCTCTCTTTTCCAATAATGTGGCTCACGTTCATTGAATAATTTTTCAATGTGGACCTCTGCATCGCCTGACCATGACGTGTGAAATAGTTTTGGGCACTCAGCAACTTTGTTACGCTGTCATCATCTACCTAGTACCATTTCTGGATGTAAAACGGCCTGCAATGATTGAACAAAAGACTGCTCTGACGCTGACTAACTAAGAGTTGTAAATATGACATTAATGACAGCAGTCGAACAGGTGCAAAATAACTATCGTACATAATTTCAAGCTATCCAGGCAGTTACAGTAAAAGTAGTGGTAATGCAAATATAATTTAGTTAAGTACAATTAAGGAGCAGTCTACATCCAGCTGAATGATAGTTTCTTACTGAATCATAGCTTCAGCAGGTCGCGTTCATCGGCAATTAAAGGATATTTTATGTTCCCGAATGAGAATGTGGAAAAACAAACAAGAACTGAGATAAAAGTATGGTATAAATTGCTTAATGAAAGTGTTATATGGAAGGAAACCTAGTCGAGAATATGAGCACTGCGCCAATGCATTTCACCAGCAGCTCCTCCTGTAAGAGCAGTGCTTGCAAATGTCACACGGCTGGTTTGTTTGTGGACTGAAAGGAAAAAAAGGAAAAGTGACGAAATTGTGACATCTCGTGCTGAAAATTCGCTGCTATCTGTTGGAAACACCGTTAGCCATTTCATTACCCCCATTGAATACTGACACGAGATATTTGTGTACCGTCAATTCATCCGGCACACCCGTTCGATGCCTACAGAATGAGGCGGATCGATTTGCAATTCCGACACTATCGCATGACGATAACAGGGCATTTATTAGCGAAGATATCACTGCGCGCTTGTGGCTCGCCGCAGATTTTCAGTTCGCGATAACAGAGCGAGGACAATGCAATATTATTGCGGCTCTCAAGGAACAGCGTCTGTGAAAGGGTATTATCGCTACTTACGCTGCAATGCTCTGATAGCGAAACACGTTGTAACAAAGTTTATAGTGAATGAAACGATTCTCGAGTACCGCTACTGATATACCGTAGGGAGAAGAGTGACCTGATAATCAGGTCAAAGCAGGGTAGGAGATGTCGAATCGAGCAATATTTTCCATATAACCGTAAGTCGGATATGCACTGTTGTGGAGCTGAAGAAACTGAACGGACTATGCCAGTCTTTTACTGAAAAACGGGGCTATTCACAAGTACCTCCGAGGTTTCACAAGACATATCGACCAGCTATGATCATTTAGCAACTCCAGTTCCTCTTAATTCCTCGTTGTTTGATATTTCTCCAGTACTTCATCTTCTCACGCTGTCTCTTCCTTCTCTTGTCCTTATTGATCCTGATTTCCTATTTCCTCCACTTTGAAGGCCTTCTTAAATTATTTTTTGTTAAAAAGTCTCATAACTCTTTTTCCGATTCGTTGATGAAATTAATTTCTTTCTAGTTGCTTTCTTATTTCTGTAAGACTTGCTATTACTGATTTCTTTTTCCAAAGAGATCGAATAATTTTTTGTTTCCTTTCGTTGTATTCAGTGTGTTATTTGTTTTAATTATTGATGTTTAATGTGACTGCGAAAGTATTGACTCGCTGGCTAAATACTCCTGTTTGCCGGAACAAGTCAGCAATTGAGGCCTCAGCAGGAAAACACGCTATTTCATCGAAGTATCGTGTAACTTGCACTGTGTGATAACAGAAGATGAAGCTAATAGCCTATCACAGGATCGAGCATATAATATGCAGAGCAGAATTTTTGACACAGTCTTCTCTTAACAACCTAACCATCGACTATTACGTGCAACGTGAGGTGCTTTCGGAAGTACGAACCTCTGTGCAGTACGTGATTCATTGTAAGAACCATGTTGTTTCTGTTACCAGACAACATAAATTTGCTTTATCTGCTCAGTACGATAAACATTCGAAACTTACTGATAGTATAAAAATAATGGCTCTCGGTCACTACTGTCTGAAAAATGACGATGACTGATTTTATTGTGAGGCTGAGTGAATCCCGTTCCCCAGACCCTCGTAAGCACAGATTAATTTGAGAAGGTATCTGGACTCGAACCCATGGCCTTCCACAACAAAGGCATTGACACTAAGTGTTCAGCTACGGAGGTGGTTGAATTTATTGTGTAAAAAAACTTTAAACTGTGTAAAAACCATTGAATGTGATATCTAATTTATTGTGTGAGAAAAAGAAACAATAATACATCCATTTTATTCATTTCATCTGAATGTTTCTTCAGTTTAGTAGGATGTTGACCATTAATCTGACACATTATAGGGCTCATCATTCTGAAACGAGTTAAACTTCAAGAAATGATGATACGCACACTTAAAGGTTTTTTTTTATTGAAGGAGTAAAGCATAAAGTAATCAAATTTACTGATGAGGCTACGGTATTTGACTTAAACATCTCTCCTCTCTCTCTCTCTCTCTCTCTCTCTCTCTCTCTCTCTCTCTCTCTGTGTGTGTGTGTGTGTGTGTGTGTGTGTGTGTGTGTGTGTGTGTGTGCAGTGTGATATGTTGAAAAATTGTAATTTCTTAAATTTACCGCCCACAGTTATGTTTAATTTTTGAATTTCCACCAATTTTCAAATTTCTCGTCATAATATTGGTGACATCATGCGTTCAACGTAATTGATGGTGTCTTACATGCTAGTTTCAAGGTCAAGGTTAAAATTCTGGATGCTACTGACCCCGTCCACGCGAATAGACAACCCAAACATCAAAGCTCAATTTGTGTCCAGAAGCCTTCTTACTTATGTCTCTCCTGTGATAATTACAGTTATACCTGAGAACAATGAAAATCGTAAGTGGTATTAACCCTTAGTTTTGAATTAAAAAACAGATAATCTTAATGCTTGTTGAATATCACACAAAGTCATAATATTATGTGAAGCCAGTAATACATTTCAGCTGGAAAAACGCTTCATAGGCTCATAAATGCTGAAAGTTGCATACACAATGAGAAAACAACAGTCTGGTGAAATTTCTATTATTTTTCATATACTAGAGAATTTTCTTCTCCAACGACAGCTGCGTGGATTCATTAGTCACATAAATTGTTACCTTTACATTTGACCGAATGAGCCCTATTTTAGTCCTCTACTATCTGTTGTAATGACTGGAGAGATTACCTGCACATGGGCAGCTTTACGATTCACGTATGAATTGCTGGGTCGAGATATAAACTTCCAACTGTCAGATGTTTTCCGATTACAAAAGAGAGTATTCCTACCTGACAGAGGACAAAACGCTTCTATTTTGCCGCTCTCCCATGTGACGTAAAATTCATGGGTGGCGTCACCACCATTCCTGTCGCGATTGCTATATTCCTAATTATTCTCGCGTGAGTTACACGTATCATTCACCTCAATTAATTTTAACTCTCGCATATCGGTGCTGTTAATAGCGCGACGATAAATCTGAAAGGCCTCTACCTGACGGCCATCCACAATATGTCGCCATTATTTAGAGCTGCAGCGCTAACAAGACAGATAGCCTCAGACGAAACTAAAACTATAAAACTAACGTTGTTTTTCTTTTTTTCAAAATATCAAGTATCCGAGTGTCCTTGCTAGTGTTCGACTTGCCTAGCTCACGTAACCACCAGATACATTTCGCCAGTATTTCACTGAATGTACAGGGTGACAATTATTGAACTATGCGAAATAAAATCGCCATCACGAATGGCTTGCCTTAGGACGCTCAAACTGCATTTTTGGCCGCGGGGCATGATTTGAGTTAACATGCGCAGTATGGTTTGGTTTAGCGACGAAACCTACTTTCATTTGGCTGAGTTCGTCAATAAGCAAAACTGGCGTATTTGGAGGACAGCGAATCCGCATTTCACGATCGTGAAGTCTGTTCACTCTCTACTGGTGACTGTGTGGTGCGCATTATCCAGTCACGGAATAAACGGTGCGACGTTCCTTGATGGCACGATGACTATGGACGGTACATGACGATTATGGTAGATGATTTAATCCCCATTGTCCAAAATTACCCTGATTTCGACAAGATGTTGTTCATGCAAAACGGATCTCGGCCACATCGAAGCAGGAGAGTGTCTGATGTCCTGGAGGAGCACTTTGGGGACCGCATCTTGGCTCTGGATAACCAGAGGATACTGGCGTGGGACTCGATTGGCTGGCATATTCCCCGGATCTGAACGCAAGCGACTCCTTTTTTTGAGGCTATAATAAACACAAGGTGTACATCAATAACAACAAAACCATTTCTGAGCTGGAAACAGCCATTCGGGAGGTCATCGACAGCATCAATGTTCCGCCACATCAGCGGGTCATGTAGAATTTCGCTGATCGCCTGAGCCACATCATCGACAATGATGGCAGGCATATCGAACATGTCGTAATCTAAATCCGTATATCTGTAGTGACGTTTACATGTTGAATGAAGTGTGTGTGTGCTGTAGTTTATAACTAATTTACGTTTCTTTCATATACTTCATTAACTGTCACCCTGTACTAGAATTAGAACATCGGTGAGTACACAGAGCAAACTGCCTACGAAATAAGCTTTTGGTACAGTGACGGGCTGTCTGATTTCTACGTACTGACATCCCACATGAAATAATGTTGAACATTGATTTCACGTTTCAGGTGGAAAAACGAAAACAATTAAAAAAATCCCATTCCCAAAAACAGATAGAGTAACGTTTTTCAATGGTTGAACTGCTAAACACGTATTCAGAATGATAGGGACTCAAAATTTAGTTATTCTGCGGCTTTCCTATTACTCTTAGGCGAATTATGGGTAGAATCTTCGACAACATACTACTGGAAACTGTGCTGAAGGAAACTTCCCGACTCCTAGATTTCAGAATGCAGTAGTAACGTTATTTTCTTTCTAATAAATAGTTAATTTTCCACATTCGAGATTTTTAACTCCGTAGTGTTCCAAAAATGGTTCAAATGGCTCTGAGCACTATGGGACTCAACATCTTAGGTCATAAGTCCCCTAGAACTGAGAACTACTTAAACCTAACTAACCTAAGCACATCACACACACCCATGCCCGAGGCAGGATTCGAACCTGCGACCGTAGCAGTCCCGCGGTTCCGGACTGCAGCGTAGTGTTCCCTTACGACATATATTGGCACTTGGTTATGTTTCTAATTACGTAAAAGCGTCTCTTCATATATACGACTAATCTGCAAACTATTTACACAGGGAAATACATTCAGCGTCTTAACTCATATGCTTATTAAACTACCATCTTACGTGTTAGCTATTATTTTTATTATTTTTGAGTCAATCTTATGGCTGGGTTTATGCGACCCGTCACGAATTCCTTACATGTGCCAATCTCTGCGTCTCAGAGTAGCATTTGAATCCCTCCCCCCCCCCCCCCCCCAATTCAGTATTATTTGTTGGATGATGTATTTCTATCTCCTTCTGCCCCGGCAGTTTTTATCCTCTACATCTCCCTCTAGCACCATGGAAGTTAAGTGTTGCTGCCTCTAAATCACGGGGTTCCGGGTTCGATGCCCGGCCAGGCTGGGGATTTTCTCTGCCCGGGACGGGATGTTTGTGTTGCCCTCCTCATTTCATCATCATCATCAACATTCGTGACAGTGGCTGTGTAAAAACTGGAACTTAGCACGGGTGCTGATGACCGCGCAGTTAAGTGCCCTACAAACCTAACATCACCATCATCATCATCATCATCACCATAGAAGTTATTCTCTAATGTCTTACGCATGTCCTGTCTTCTTGTCGCTGTTTTTCATGTGTTACTTTCCGCGATGATTATGTGGAGAACCTCTTGTTCCTTATCTTATCAGTGCATATAATTTTCAACAGCATTATATAGCACCACAGCCCAACCCTTTCGTTTCTCTTCTTTCCCGGTGTTCCCACGGTCCATGAGTTAGTCTACTCAGTCAATATTTGTATTATCGTGGTCTTTGAAAATTGAAGAAGACAGTGATCAGCTTAGTCGTTCATATCAATGCGACAATGCGACATGTGTCAGGTCTCCTATTGTACCCTCAAATCATACAAGATATCGACAGATTTAGTTTCCTTTCTTACTGATCGAATGGGGTGCATCAGATATACGCTCTCCTTTTTTTGTAACTTTTTTTTTTTTTGGCGTGATGTGTCTTGAAGACGGATGTGTCCCCTTGTTTAGTTCAGAGGTTCTGATAAATATTCTGTGAATTCATTGCTATCATCAGTAAGTTTTAGATCGTATATTTCTTGTAGCGTTATCTACCCATGAACAATTTTTTTGGTTATTGTCATTTCTGCCTGTTCCCTCATTTTTGACATGCACTGTATATTAAAGAACATATTCGAAAATGACATCTACACCTTCTCAAATGTGAATCTATTACGTAAGACGTAATGTTCATATTTATGGACTGAAAGCTTAAATATATCACACACACACACACACACACACACACACACACACACACACACACAAACACACATACATACACACACACACACACACACACACACACACACCTATCTTAGCTGCCTTTTTACTTCTGTAGTACACCGTACTTTATATTATTGGAAAGAGGAGCGAATATGTGCGAATGGCGTTCAATCTGTGTGGCCTTGTCGAATGATTTGTGGTTCGGTTGTTAATTGAAATTCAGTGATTGGCGCAGCAAAGGGAAAACCTTTTTCGACTGTGAACAGGCGCCGCCGTTTCATTTGGCTGTTATTTGCGTATAAAATTGTGGCTACGGAGGCAAAACCACAGGGAGGGCCCCCACAGCCACTCTGATAGGCTCAGAGGCCAAGAACACCGCTGCGGATTTTCTGAAAAGAGTACTGCGCGGGAATGTGGGCACTTGGACGTAAAGTTTCACTGTACTGGGGTGTGTGTGGGTTTCTTAAACTATACTGAATATTTACAAATACTTAAATTACAATGTGCTGCAAAGGTAGCAGCATGGCTCGTAGCTCGCATTTATCAAGTATCTGAAACATGCCGGAAATCTACGCAAGGAGGGGGAAAAACCGCAAATAATGTCAAAGTAGATCAATCAAAGCGAGCGCCTGGTTCAGAGTAGCTCTCTGCCGTGTTGACTCTCTGGGGGAAACAGAAGGAACTGGTTATTCAGTCAGGACAAATGAAAATGAAACAAACACACGAAAATGAGCGACAAAAAGGCTGTAGGATCCCCGTACTTCTCATAGTTTGACCATGAATTGCTGCCCTACCAGGCAAACAGTATACTTGGAGGTGATATGTCTGTAGGTGTTCAGTATGTGCGCCATTGAGACTAGGGCGTTTGTGGAATCCGTCAAACATGCTGAGATAAGCAGTTACCTAGAGGTTCAATTTTTTTGTTGTTTTTGTTACTCCTAATGATGGGTTCCGGGGGGGGGGGGGGGGGGAGTGGGGGGCTAATTTCAGGTCCGTAGTACAAACAAAATGTCCACGAACACAGCTACCATCAAAGTAACTTAACATATAGCACACATCAAACGTACCAGTGACGCATGTCAAAAATTGAGATTAGAGTTTAATGACTCGTAGACAAGAAGATCAACAAGAAATTTATATCAGTACGAAGTATCTCGTCTACGAAAACTCACTACTGATACAACCGCTACGTTAAGGTTGGCTGGGGTACAGGAAAAAGAAATGGCACCAGAAGGTGTTCCTTTATTACAAAATTGTGAGATTGGCGTATCAAGAGACGAAACAAGAACCCTTCTAGATACAAGTTATGAACCCTCATAAAAATACCGAAAATCAGACGACATAATGCATCTTATTGCTGAGAATTCCACTGTATAAGCGCATGTCAGATCGCTTTGCATTATGTTCACATATATTTGTAGGACATGGTTACAGATTATTCTTTGTTGTGCTTATTTCATGTTATTTACGAGACTTAATTTGTGAATAAGCACTGTAATTGCTCACCGCTCATGACTGTAATGGGAAGTTGATGGTACTTGCACTTTCTTTGTCTGTGTCACCGAAATTTGCTTGAGTACAAAACTTATTTTATTACCAAATACATTATAACGACGTACTTTGTGGTTTCATCAGTAGCATGCATTTTCCTCAATCAGAGGTTACGTTTGAAGAGGCAGTTACTCATTTTCTTAGCTTTACGGGCGGATGTCCTTCTGTCGCCACATTTGTCATTTTACCTAAGGGAGGAAAGTCGTCTGTGAACCATAGACGGTTTATTCTATGTTTTGTCGTATTATAATCTTTGAGTACTGAGCTTTCAGTTGCGAAGAATGGAGAGAGAACAGCCGAGAACTTGCCTAAACGAGCGTGGAAATTTGCCACTGTGTTACTGGCATCCATATTCATTTACTTTGTTCTGTCCCGTATACATGGAGACAGATAATGAACCTCAAGAGCATTATAAGGATGAATCTATAAAAGATGTTGTTGCGAAGTAGACATCAATAAATGCTTACAATGGGCATAGGCATCCAAAAAAACTTTTTCGAGAGTTGTTGCTGGACATTTCGGTGAAAGAAACGGCTCAGACGAGATTCTGAATGACTGAATGCGATTTGTTGTATACGATGATCTATGCTACACGTAGAATGCTTGATGTCTCCTGGTATCGTAAACGTGAATATGCTTACTTGTTGTGCAGTGTGCGTGACTGGCAGATTGCGAAGTGCGTGGATAATCACTGTTGTCAAAAGTCATTGCTCAGCCTGCTGCAAGTAGTGCGCTCTTGCGACCACCTTCATTTTGTCTTCTTTACGGTTTAAGGGTTTTATACTTTTTGCACTATAGTTACTATGTATTATGTTTACCGTAAAATGTTAACGTACTATGGAGTTGGCATTTGAGGTACGATGTCACCAACGAGACAAACTGTGCGGAACTTCCTTTGTACTTCAACTTACATCAAGTCAGAAGTGTTAACTGCATCTTTGCCAAGTGATTGTCTGCGCCTCGCTGTAGTTCGATACGATTTGCTTCATGTTGTCTGATTTTCCGTACTTCACAGCATATATTTTTACGTCACTTGCGACTATCTCTGTGTTATTGTGACCCCTTCTCTTTCTTTTTTGGAAACAGATGGAACTGAAGTTGATCTAACAAGGATCAAAACAAATCATACAGTAAAATAAAAGTGACCTGCGTGGGGTTTAAATACAGCGGAATAATGGAAGTTGTCACTGTGCCCTCGGGGCAGTGTGTCTTCAATTATGAAAGTATTTACATGTTAATTCTTTCGATTTTCACGTATGTTAGAAAATTATTCAGCTGAATGTCTTGAGCGTATGTAGTCTATGGTACTACAGCCTGCAGGCCATTCAGTCTGCCAGCGTGTTCTCTCGACGAGCAGTTAGGGCATCCTTATTCCTGTAATAGCATATTGCACTTTTCAACGAGTAAACACACGTTTTGTTTTCTATTGGCTTTAACATTATAAATTCATCACTGTGATTTGTGAGATAAAAATCATCCTACATCTGTATTGGTGATGAAATACTATACGAAATGACTTGCAAGCACTACGAACATTTCTACATCCGAGCAGGACACCCCAAGAAGCATACGTTTTTCATATTAGGTACATTGAATGGCTCTGAGCACTATGGGACTTAACATCTATGGTCATCAGTCCCCTAGACCTTAGAACTACTTAAACCTAACTAACCTAAGGACATCACACAACACCCAGCCATCACGAGGCAGAGAAAATCCCTGACCCCGCCGGGAATCGAACCCGGGAACCCGGGCGTGGGAAGCGAGAACGCTACCGCACGACCACGAGATGCGGGCTATATTAGGTACATTGTCCTGCCACCTACTGCCAGGTACTCCATATCAGGGACTTCAGTAATCATTAGACATTGTGAGAGAGCAGAATGGGGCGCTCCGCGGAACTCACGGACTTCAAACGTGGTCTGGTGAGTGGGAGTCACTTGGCCCATACGTGCCGGCCGGCCGCAACCATTAGCCCGCCAGCACGCGAGTGCGTTTATCTTTCCAGCTTCAGCGGCAGATGGGGGCCGACAGCTTGGGAGAGAGCGTGGGAGGGCTGGGGTTGAGGGAGAGAGATAGAGATGGGAGAGTTGCAGAGAGTAAGTCACGGCCTGGTCAGGCTTTGTTCTTCCGGCGGTGCTGGCCGCTTAGCTGTGCCTTCACCGCGGGCACTGCGGAGGCAGAGCAGACGAGAGCAGAAGAGACCGGGCGAAAGCAAACCTGGGTATCCCGCCGCCCGTCTCAGTCCGCAGCCTCTTGGACCGCCGCCGGGGAAGAAATTAATTAGAACTGGCCATCCTGGCTGGCCTTCCTGACTTTGTGGCAAGCTTGAGCCATCTCTCTATGGACGTGTCATCAGAAAACGGCACCTCTGTGGAGACTCAGCGGAGACGCTAAAAATGAATCTATAACTGTTGTCTTTACGGACTCATGTTTCATGGCTATAGGCCTTGGAGAAGTAAGGATCAGCCACTGTTCGGAAACGTCCTTAGGCCTTTTGTGTTTGAACTGGCGTAGTGAATGGCGCACTTAACGTTGAGGCTAAGCGCTGCTTTAACAAATATAAACCTGTAGATTATTTTAGGCTAGAAAGTCTACTCCAGTAAATCAGAATCATATTCTTCATTAGCTCTCAGAGGTCACCTCTCCAGTGACATTCGCAATTACTGCGTCTTTAACTGAATCTATATTGTGTACGTCACTCACTGACCTGCATAGTGCCAAACATGGACCTTAATTTATACAAGATATTTCTGAGAATGTATATTTGGAGAAAGGCATTATGTAGTAGTGAAACATAGGCTGTAGGAAAATCGGAAAAGTAGAGAATCGAAAAGTATGAGATGTGGTGCTACAGCAAAATATTGAAAATTAGGTGGGTTTATTAGGTAAGAAATGAGATTCTCTGTAGAATCACGGAGGAAAGGAAAATATGGGAAACACTGACAAGAAGAAAGGACAGGATTATAGGACATCTATCAAGACAACAGGGACTAACTTCCATGGTACTGAAGAGAGCTGTTGGGAACAAGAAATGGAGACAGAGATTGCCGGCCGCGGTGGCCGTGCGGTTTTAGGCGCTGCAGTCCGGAACCGCGGGACTACTACGGTCGCAGGTTCGAATCCTGCCTCGGGCGTGGATGTGTGTGATGTCCTTAGGTTAGTTAGGTTTAAGTAGTTCTAAGTTCTAGGGGACTGATGACCTAAGATGTTAAGTCCCATAGTGCTCAGAGCCATTTGAACCATTTGAGACAGAGATTGGAATACTTCCAGCAAATAATTGAGGACATACGTTGCAAGTGCTACTCTGAGATGAAGAGGTTGGCACAGAAGAGGAATTCGTGGCAGGCTATATCAAGCCAGTCAGAGAACTGATGACTGAAAAAGGAGAGTGTAAACGAACGAGAACTTAGGTCTCAGAGCGGTGAGGAGCGGTGCTGAAGAGCAAGTCCCGCCTTCCTCTCGCACAGCTGGCAACCTGCAACTGTACTGTGTGCTTTTGTGAATGTAGAACTTACACGTGGCCATAGGAATTGCCGTGGGAGTCATACTAAAACCACACGATGGGCCAAGATTAGTACCTTCAATAATTTCAAAATATAAAAAGGTAACAACGAGGAATGCACAACCCAAAGCAAACAGGAGTACACAACATCAGTCACCTAAAAATTGCCACGTTAGAGTGTCTATGCAATAACCCCAACGTTATTATATACTGAAGAGCTAAAAAACTAGTACACCTGCGTAATGTCGTGCAGGACTCCTGCGAGCACGCAGAAGTGCCGTAGCACGACGTGGCATGAACTCGACCAATGTGGTGATGGAGGGAACTGACATCATGAACCCTGCAGAGCTGTCTCCAAAACCGTACGAGTACAAGGGGATGGATGGAGATCTCTTCGGAACAGCACTTTGCAAGGAATCCCAGATATACTCAACTGACTGGGATTTTAGTGGCCAGTGGAAGTGTTTAAACCCAGAAGACTGTTTCTGGAGACAAAAAAATGGTTCAAATCGCTCTGAGCACTTTGGGACTGAACTGCTGTGGCCATCAGTCCCCTAGAACTTAGAACTACTTAAACCTGACCTAAGGACATCACACACACCCATGCCCGAGGCAGGATTTGAACCTGCGACCGTAGTGGTTACGCGGCTCCAGACTGTAGCGCCTAAAACCGCACGGCCACTCCGGCCGGCTGCTGGAGACATTCTATAGCAATTCTGCACACGTGGGGTCTCACACTGTTCAAGTCCATCGGAATGCACAATGGAAATGAATGGATGCAGGTGACCAGAATGGATGCTTACGTACGTGTCACATGTCAGAGTCGTATATAGACGTATTAGGGGTGCCATATCTCTCCAACTGCACACGCCCAACACCATTACAGAGCCTCCACCAGCTTGAAAAGTCCCCTGCTGTTTAGCAGGGTGCATGGATTCATGAGGCTGTCTCCATACCCGTATACGTCCATCTGCTCCATGCAATTTGAAACGAGACTCCTCCGTCCAGGCAACATGTTTCCATTCATCAACAGTCCAATGTCGATGTTGACGGGCACAGGCGAGGCGTAAAGCTTTCTGTGGTGCAGTCATCAAGGGTTCACGAGTGGGCCTCCGGTCCGAAAGCCCATATCGATAATGTTTCGTTGAATGGTTCATGCGCTGACACTTGTTGATGGTCCAGCATTGAAATCTGCAGGAATTTGCGGAAGGGTTCCACATCTGTCACGCTGAACGATTCTCGTTGGTCCTTTTCTTGCAGGATCTTTTCCCGGCCTCAGTGATATCGGACATTTTATGTTTACCGGATTCCTGACATTCACGGTACACCCGCGAAATGTTTGTACGGGAAAATTCCCGTTTCATCGTTACCTCGGAGATGCAGTGTCCCATTGCTCGTGCGCCGACTGTAACACCACTGAAGTACAAAGCTCACTTAAATCCTGATAACCTGCCATTGAAGCAGCAGTAACCGATCTAACAACTGCGCCAGACAGTTATTGTTATCTTATATAAGCGTTGCCGACCGCAGCGCCGTATTCTACCTGTTTACATACCTCTGAAAAAGCATGCCTACACCAGTTTCTTTGGCGCATCAGTGTAATATAGCGCTCCATTCCTGCCTTTGTCAGCTATCTTCTTCATATCAGCGTAGTTCCTGAACCACCACACCGTCGGCGATCTCCTTATTTACGCCATATCCAGGCCGATTCCTTTGATTACTTCTCTAGACTAACTCTTCAGCTAGTACTTTCCGCAACGACTCACGTCGTAATATATGTACTCAACTGTATTACCTCTCTGTTCTCTATGTTCTTTGTTGTACGTTTTTCTTTCCGAGTCGTTGCGCCACGTCTTCATTTCTCACTTGGCCTATCCGTATTATCTTGAACTCTTTGCTGTAACACCATACTTCAAATGCTCGTGATAGTTTCAATTTTGGTTTCTGCTTACACACAATTTGAACCAATACAGACCTGTCCTAAGAAATCATACTATAATGACACTTTTTTCATACAGGGTGTTTATAAATGAGTATCGGGGTTTTAATGCTTTATAATATTTATTATATTAAACTTACAATTATAAATGATACGTCAAATGAAAGAGCAACTCAAACTGTTTTACCAAGAACCTCATAAATTTTCAGTGTGAGCACCATTTGTCACACGGCACACATCAAGTCTATATCCGAGTTCTTTCCAAACGTTGGTAAGTGTGTCTTCAGTGATTGTAGCAACAGCTTTAATGTACACACTATTGCAAAACACCTGGTAATGACAGCGTGTAACCAAAACGCATTATGACAATAAAAAGTGCCTGGCTGAAAATTGTTTGTATATTTTGTAATATAGTCGCAGACCTCAACAAATTCTATACAACAAGGACGACGAAGAGCACGACGAAGATGTTATTAGGTACGAAAGGCAGGCTCGAACTGGGAAAAGAAAATCAGCTGTGACTTTTTCGTACGAGGCTTCCCGTCGTTTATCTTAAGCGATCTAGAGCTACCACGAAAAACTTAAATACTTTTTTAAATTTATCAATGCATGCTTTTTAGTTTCTACTCCTAAAGTTACAGTGGACTATTAGAGCTTTAACCCTCTGTAGACTACGGCTATTTTCAGCCAAATAGCGAATGAGCTGTAGCGTCATAAAGAGAACAGGGATTGGGAATACGTTAAAGCGGATTTCAAATTACGGGATTTGCCATACTGTCAAGGTAAACCCTATAAGGAGAAGAAGGAAGATTGTGGTTGAACGACTCGCCGCCGACCAGGTTATTACAAACTGGGCAAGTATGAGAAACAGAATCTTAATCGTTTTAGGGAAACGGCGGAAAACTTAGTTCTCGTTGGCTGGATAAGGATTCGAACCACGACCCCGGTATAAGCTTCCAACTTCTTGTGAAAAATCGTACGATGAGAACTAGTTTTATTTTAATTTTTGAGACCACTGTGTCCCAAACAATAATACGAAAGCATAGTGTATCTCTTAAGAGGAATAACAGTTTAAAATCGATGTCGTGCGACACATGTGGCTGATGGACGGCGATTTACGCCGCTGTATCCCCTAATGCGAGTCCAAATACGATGTCACCTCGATCGGAAACATTGGAGAGCTCTGACGTAGGAATACACAGGACTATAAGCACCCTCTGTAATATGACTGGAAAGGTCAGAGTTCTGCTAAAATGACAGTCGAGAGACGTCAAACGAGGGGTAAACGTGAAAGCAAATGTTAATATGCCTCGTTGACACCAAAAGCAAATAAATTAGGACCGGCAGAATGACTGGCCTCGCGTGAATTTGTTTGTCGTAACGCAACATCTCGGCTGGTACAGGCGCATACTGATACAATGTGATAAGCGCATAGAAGCGTAAGGAACACAGGTGTATGCGTCGACGAGCGGGTTGTGTACCACGCAATGCGACCACTACATGGGATGACCGCAGAACCGCTCTCATGTTAGCATCGGACCATGTAGCAACGTTCACAACGGTGGCTCGACGCTGAACACTGCAAAACGTGCGCCTCCAGTTCGACGACGTTTGTTGTGCGTTGGGCTTGCGGAACACTTGCCATGGCGAAGCCGTCCACTATCCAGAAGAAAAAAACCCCACAGCAATACTAAAAGACAAAAGGTACGAGTATCATAGATCGGCCGTCCTTGTGGAAATGCACAACGGTTTGGATCACTTCTGAATACTTTTGCATCGATATTCCGCAAGCTACCTGATAATTTGCGGTAGAGCGGTCTTCGAGTACCTTTAATACTTCCTCCATTTTGTGTTCAATTCGAGAATGGTACTTATTATCTGTCTGTAAGGCTTCTTATGGTATCGAATTGATCTGATTCTACCGTAAATATTGTCTGTCGGCTTACGTAATGGGTATAGTATTGTGTTGCTGTCCGTTCTCGGATAATGTGCTCACAGCGTTTTAACCTTAAATTATACACAACACCTCTTTTGTGGCGTCTGTTATTGGAGATTCACGAGTGTCTCTGTAACGCTCCCGCTCACGGTACCGGATCTATGACGAAATACGCTGCTCTACTTTTAATATTTTAATATTCTTCACACGAAGTAATGTGTGCCATCGGCAGTTGAGCTACATTTGATTCCATATTTTTGTATTACCAGAAGGCTTTGGTGCCGTTCCTGGCGAGTGACTGACAATCAGATTGCATGCCTATGGTGTACTGTCTCAGTTGTAGGACTGGATTCGTCACATCCTGTCAGAAAGGTCACGAGAAGTCATCTACTGAAACAGAAGAGAGATCTGAAATTAGTCAAGGAAATGTTACAGGCTGTCTGCTTTTCTTGATCTATATAAACGGTTTAGGAAACAATCAGAGCAGCTTTCTTAGCTGTCTACAGATGATGCTTAGACTTTTAAGGCCAAGGAAATATTAAAACAAACTGAAAAATGATTTAGACACAAGATTACGTCGTGCGAAAAGTGGCAGTTGACACTGAAAAATAAAAATTGTTAGGTCCTACACATGGTTACTAAAATATCCGTTAATTTCGCTGCCACGACAAATCACACGAATTTGGAGGTTTGTCACTTCGACTAAATTCCTGGAGATTACAGTATTACGAACAGTTTACGTTGGATTCATCGCAGAGAAAATGTAGAGAAATCGACTATGTTTTACTGGTAGAAAAATTAGGTGCTACAGATATGTTAGAGAAACGTCCTGCATTAGGTTTGTCGGTCTTCTTCTGTGGTACTGTTGCACGGTATGGGGCTCTTATAAGAAGACTGACAGACGGCATTTTAAAAGGTCAGAGAATGGCGGCTCCATTTGTATCATCGCAAAACAGAGGAAAGTGTGTCACGGATGTGATAAGCGAGCTGGGTCGCCCATCATTGAAGCAGAGGCGTTGTTCGTTCCGGCGAGATCTTATCATGAAGTTTCAGTAACGAAATTATTCCTCCGGATGTGAAAATATTTAATTGACTTCAACATACATAGGGATAGAGCCGCGCGAGGTAGCTCCGCGGTCTAGGCGCCTTACCACGGTTCGCGCGACTCCCCCCATCGGAGGTTCGAGTCCTCCATCGGGCATGGATGTGTGTTGTCGTTAGCGTAACGTAGTTTAATTTAGATTAAGTCGCGTGTAAGCCTAGGGACCGATGACTTCAGCAGTTTGGTCCCACAGGAACTTACCACCACAAAACAGAGAGAGATGACCATTGTAATAAAGAAAGAGAAATCAGAGCTCGAACGGAAAGAAATGAGTGATCATTTTTCCAAGTGCTATTTGATAGTGGAACGATTGCGAAATAATCCGAAAGTGGTTTTATGAGCCATTTTCGACTCACGTGTGAAATGTATTGTAGTTAGGTGCGAGTAGATGTAGGTTAAAGACACTTGTTAAGCAACCCGGTTTACCGTATTGCTGAATGGTGCAACGAACGAGAGTTTTGTAAGCTGCCATAATCCTTAGAATTCTAGCAGTCAAATGCAGTCTGCCAACTGTTTGTACTACCATTAGCCTTATGTGATGGTTCCATTCTAAATCAATCACTAATACTTAACAACTGAGACAGTGGCTTGCGAACGACTGACATCCACGCACTCGAACAATTCTTGGGTACGCGTTACATTTTGTCGTGTGGTCGGGCAGATATGATATCTGAGTGCGAACCTGCCAGACTCCTCTGCCGTAATGGCCGGTGGCAGCCGTGACACGCCCCGCTAATAATCCGTGGCTGCCACTGACAGGCGTGACCGCTTTAATCGCCGCCTCCTGCTGTCACACAAACCGTTTTTGTCCTGGCAGCCAGTCTTGCACGAGACAGTTCACTCAATTTATAAAAGCCTTTGCACCGTGTGTTACAAGCGCTGAAACAGCTAATCACAACAACATCTAATTAAATGAAATTGTACGAAACTTACTGCAGATTAAAACTGTCTGACAGACCAGGAAACGAACCTGGGACCTCCCAGGAAAGTTTAGGTCAGTACATACTCCGCTACAGAGTGAAACTTCGTTTCGAAAATTCTATGAATTTTACATCCCAAAGCAAACTCGAAAAACACACACACACACACACACACACACACACACACACAAACACACACACACACACCTTTTACTGTTTAACTCTGACGGCAGCTGTTCACCAGACGCTCCCTTCCTTCGAAACCATAAAGACAGAGTGACGTGGTGCTGTGGTGAATGCACTGGTCTCAAAATAGACGAGAAGCAGGGTACTGGTTCCCACCTGCTCATTCAAATTTTGATTTTCTGTGGTTTCCTTAAATTGTGTGCCGAGTGGATTTCTTTGCATAGAACACTACCGATTTCATACCCACTACCCCTGTCTTACCCGAACTACTGCTAATTTGGGGGGATACAATTCAGTATTACGTTTCAGTTCATACGCAACAGTTGAAAAACGTAGCGAGATAATCGTGTCTAGGAATGATGAACGTCTACACAATATGATGCATATAATTACAGGCCTGTACCGCTGACATCAGTCTGTTGTAGGGTTATGGAACATGTTTAATGTTCTCTCATTATGAAGTTTCTCGAGAAAAAAAATCTCGTCTTTGAAAACGATACACGTTTTGTAAATAGAGATAATGCGGAACTCAGTTATCTCTGTTCGTCCATGATGTCTAGATTTCCGCAGGCCAAGTGCCCAGGTTGATACCGTGTTCCCGGACTTCAGAAGACATACGCTGCAGTTCCATGCTGTTGTTTAGTAAATAAAACACGAGCTCACCGGGTATCGGACCAGATTTGTGAGCGGATTCAGGGCTTTCTACGAGTCAGAAATCAATATGTTACTTTTAACGGTACAGAATCGACGGATAGAAAGGTAATTATTGGATTTCCAAAGGGAAGTTCTCTTTGAGTCATTAGCCTTCTGACTGGTTTGATGCGGCCCGCCACGAATTCCTCTCCTGTGCCAACCTCTTCATCTCAGAGCAGCCCTTGCAAACTACGTCCAAAATTATCTGCTGGATGTATTCCAATCTCTGACTTCCTCTGCACTTTTCACCCTCTACAGCTTCCTCTAGTACCATGGAAGTTATTCCCTCTTGTCTTGACAGTCTTTTTGTCAGTTTTTTCCGTAGATTACTTGTCAGTTTTTTGTATATATTCCTTTCCACTCCGATTCTGCGCTGAACCTGCTCATTTCTTACCTTATCAGTCCAAATAATTTCCATCTTTCGTCTTTTGCACTAGATCTCAAATTGTTCTATTCTCTTCTGTTCCAGTTTTACAACAGCCCACGTCTCACTACTACACAATTCTGTGCTCCAAACGTGCATTATCAGAAATTTCTTCCTTTAATTAAAGCCTGTGTTTGGTACTAGTAGACTTCTGTTGGCCGGGAATGCCCCGTTTGCCAGTGGTAGTCTCCTTTTGATGTCCTCATTGCTCCATCCGTCATTGGTCACTTTGTTGCATAGGTAATAGAATTTCTAAACTTCGTCTTCTGCGTGAGCATCAATCTTGACGTAAAATTTCTCGCTGTTCTCATTTATGCTATTTCTTATCACTTCCGTGTTTCTTAGATTTACTAAAAATGGCTCTGAACACTATGGGACTTAAAATCTGAGGTCATCAGTCTCCTAGAACTACTTAAACCTAACTAACCTAAGGACATCACACACGTCCATGCCCGAGGCAGGATTCGAACCTGAGACCGTAGAAGCCACGTGGTTCCGGACTGAAACGCCTAGAACCGCTCGGCCACCACGGCCGGCGTTTGTGTTTTGATTCTTCCTGAGTAATCTTTTAAGTTTCAGCCTATTCATCATCATTACTACATTGTGATGGGGCCACTAAAACGTGGTCCTCGTCCAGGCCTTGAAAACCCAAGGATTGTTGACGGGCCACTGTCTGACCCTCGGCCTTGTGGTGTCATACGGACGCGACGTGGAGCGCCATGTGGACAACATCCGCTCTTCCAGCCATTTTGCCGACTTTCCGCATTGAAGTGCCGCTGGTTGTCATGCAAGTAGTTCCTCAGTTAGCATCTCCAGGCTGAGTGCACAGTTCCTCCCACAAAGGAAAAATCCTTGGTAGTACCGGAGTCTAACCCTGGTCCTCAGCATGGCAGTCATCTGTACTCTGATCGCTCAGCTACGAAGGCAGACTTATGAGGCCATTACTCTTTGCAATACATGTAAATGATATAGTGGATAGATTTGTAAGTGCCACGAGGCTTTTTGTAGACGATTCTGTTGCCTGCAGAAACGTAGTGACATTCTGTAGAAGATTGATGATTCGTACTTTACAGCGATGTACAGAGTTACTAGTGCAGAGGTTCACAAAGAGTTCACACTGTGACTACGTAAAGGCCACAACGAAACAAAAAAGGGAGAAAGGTATTATTATTAGTTCACATCATTTGTCCCAAAAATAATTTTGTTCAAATTGTATACTTTCTATATTGTTACTGACCGATGAAATGGTTCAAATGGCTCTGAGCAATGTGGGACTTAACTTCTGAGGTTATCAGTCCTCTAGAACTTGGAACTACTTAAACCTAACTAACCTAAGGACATCACACACATCCATGCCCGAGGCAGGGTTCGAACCTGCGACCGTAGCGGTAGCGCGGTTCCAGACTGTAGCGCCTAGAACCGGCCGAAGATCGTGATTTAAATGCTCCCTATTTGTCAGAAATTCATACATACAACTACTACTTATCTTCGCCCCAAAACATTCAAAGCACTGATTACTAGGCTCACGAACCTTACTGAAACAAAGTATGTCCTGGAAATATCATGAACCACTGACGACTGAACAATGTCGTTTCCAGAAGGCTGACGTGCAGCTCTTGTTGCCGGGACTGCAATGTTGTGCCTAATTCCGGCTGGACGGACGTGGCTCACAATAAATAAGTTATACAAGACGTATCCTCTCTTTTACGGAAAGGAACGGAAGCTGAGTAAAAAAAATTACGAGAAAGAAAGATGAGGGGCGGGCTGTCATCAAATCAACGACGGGCCGCTTGCGGCCGGCGGGCAGTGGGTTGTGTACGCTTGTGTAGGGACTGGCAGTTGATCCTGAACCTAAGTAAATGTAACGTACTGCACGTAAATAGGTGAAGAAATCCTTTAGTGTTCTACTGCGCTATTGGTGTAAACTTACTGGAAACAATAACAACTGTAAGAAACCTAGAAGTAACCGATAGGAGCGATCTACAAGTGGAATGACCACATAAAACTAATCGTTAAAAAATCAGGTGATAGGTTGAGATTTATTGGAAGAATCTTAAGTAAATATCATTCATCCATGAAATAAGTGGTTAAAACCTTTGTAAGACAGTTTCTTGAGTATTTATCTTCTTTACCTGGTTGCATTAACAGAAAACTTCGTCAAGATCAGGCGAAGAGCAGCACGGTTTTCGTCACGCGATTGTTTCATGGGCGTGACAGCGTTACAGAGAGGTTACCGTTGGTTTTCAGAGGGCGAGTGTTTGGAGAAGAGGCAGATGACAATAACCACCTCCCACATATATCTCATGAAATGGCCATGACCAGAAAATCGAAGAAATCAGAGCTCATCCAGTATTCTACAGACGGTCGTTCATCCCACTCACCTTTTGCGAAAGGGAGAGGAAAGGGGGAAAGGGAGGTATAAGCTCTCCACCACAGACTATAGGATGGTTTGGGGAGTATATGTGCAGATACAGACTTGTAAAATATTTTACTTTTTTCCCAAAAGTTCTTAGTAGAATCTGCTCTCTTTATTATATGTAAACATTAATTTATTGATGCCATACTATCAAAATAAAGTAGAGTACTTTTGTATGACTAGGACCAATTTCAACCAAATTTGGCACAGAAACAGCAGGCCTCATGAGCATCATCACTGTGGTATTTATAACCACCTAGCTTCAGTAGAGGTGTAGATATGGGAGGAAAAGTGTTTTTTCCGGTCCCTGGTGAATAGGCTGCCCTTCATGACAGACATGTAGTCTGAAAAAATTATGGGCGTGCTAAATAAACCTGCTTTGTAGTGCATCCTACAGTCAGGGGGCAATAAACAGTTTTCCAGGCCCCGATATGTAGGCTGGCCTGCATTACAGGTGTGTTTTGTTGCAGTAGTACTGGCTAGCTTAATCGACCTGCTTTGCATGCTGACCTGCACATCAAGAGCAAATAAACATTTTCAAGTCCCTGATGTGCAGCCTGTCCGACATAACTGACATGTTCTGGAATATGTATCAACCTACTCCACTGAGCTGCCCTGCAACTGGTAACTGTGATCTGGGGGTAGTGTCTCTGACTAGTAATCAAACAAGGTCGGTCCCAGTTTAGAAATGTGCCACTGATTAAATTTTGATTAAAAATCAGCATTGGCGGCCGAGGGCTTACGGCATAAGAAGTCACCATCATCCTGCCAGTAGCATCGCCAAAGAGGGTGGAGGATTGGACAGAGGTTCAAGGCACTCTTGTCCTTGGAGTGGGAAACTGCTCCTAAAGGCGGAAGAATCAGCAATGATCAACGGCATGCAGATGCAAAAGGCAATGGAAACCACTGCATTAAAGACACATAACGTGTATCCACAGGGTATGTGACCTGTATTTGAAAAAGTATCAAGATGCTCTCTCCATTGGCAAAAGATTCCGGAATAGTAACCCATTCGGAGCTCCGGGAAGGGTCTGCCAAAGGGGAGGTGACGATGAGATAAAGATTGAATAAGCTACGAAAGAATAACGTTCTAAGAGTCGGGGCGTGGATTGCCAGAAAATTGAACATGGTAGGAAAGTTAGAAAATCTGAAAAGAGAAATTCTAAGGGGTCACTGAAGTAAAATGGAAAGAAGACAAGGATTTCTGGTCAGATGAGTACAGGATAATATCAAAAGCAGCAGAAAATGTAGAACGAGAGTAGGATTCATTACGAAGAGAAATCTAGGGCAGAGAGTATGTTACTGCGAACAGTTCAGTGATAGGGTTCTTCTTACCAGAATCGACAGCAAACCAACAACGACAACAGTAGTTCAGCCGTACGTGCCAACGTCGCAAGTTGAAAAGATACAGAAAGTATATGAAGATACTGAAAGGATAATACAGTTCGTAAAGGTAGATGAATATCTAATAGTCATGGGAGACTGGAATGCAGTTGTAGGGGAAGGAGCAGAAGGAATGATTACATGGTAATATGGGCTTCAGACTAGGAATGAGAGAGGAGAAAGACCAATTGAATTCTATGATAAATTTCAGCTAATAACAGCGAATACCACACGCGGAGGAGGTATATTTGGAGAAGGGTGAGTGATACGGGAAGATTTCAGTTGTATTATACGAGTAACAGAAGAAATACTTCAGCTGCTCGATGGAAAAAGGAAGTACAAAAACGATCAAAAAAATTCAGCAGTATAGAAACACAAGTCAGTGAGAAATGAAATGGATAAGATGTGCAGGGAAGCTAAGATGAAATGACTGCATGAAAAATGTGAATAGATTGTTGGAAGGACTGAATCACCATATAGGAAAGCCAGAACAAACTTAAGTGTAATTAAAAGCAAAGGTGGTAACATGAAGAGAACAACCGGAATTCCACTGTTAAATGTTGAGGAAAGAGTGGGTAGGTAGAAAGAGTACATTGAAGGCCTCTATGAGGGGAAAGATTAGTCTGATGTGATAGACGAAGAAACAGGAGTCGATTTAAAAGAGATAGGCGATTTAGTAGTAGAAATATTAGAATCAGAATTTAAAAGAGCTTTGAAGGACCTAAGATTAAATAAGACACAAGGGACAGATAACGTTCCATCAGAAATCTAAAAAAAATATTGAAAATGGCAACAAAACCACTATTTACATTAGTGTGTAGAATATATGAGTCTTTTGGAAAGTATCATCTACATAATTGCGAAGACTGAAGAATATCGCACAGTCAGCTTAATAGCTCATGCATCAAATGTGCTGACAAGAATAATACACAGAAAAATGGAAAAGAAAATTGGGCATGTGCTAGATGACAATCAGTCTGGCTTTAGAAAAGGTAAAGGCACTAGAGAGGCAACTCTGACGTTGCGGTTCACAATCGAAGCTAGTCTTAAGGCAAATCATAGGCTTTGTTGATCTTGAAAAAGCGTTCGACAATATAAAATGGTGCAAGATGTTCGAATTTTGAGAAAAAGAAGCTTAAACTATAGGGAGAGACGAGAGTAAATCGAAGAAAGAAGGAAGTAATGAGAAGTAGCAGAAAGGAGAACAGGAAGAAACGTACGAGCAGGATTGATGGTCACGAAGTAGATGAAGTTACGGAATTACACTACATAGGCAGCAAAATAACCAATGACAGATGGAGCAAAAAGGACATCAAAAGCAGACTAGCACTGGCCAAGAGGGCATTCCTGGCCATGAGAAGTCGACTAACGTCAAACATAGGACTTAATTTTGAAGAATACATTTCCGAATATGTACGTTTCGAGCACAGCATTGTATGGTAGTGAAACATGGACTGTGGGGAAACCGGAATAGAAGAGAATAGAAGTATTTGAGATGTGGTGCTACATTTGAATGTTGAAAATTAGGTGGTCTGATAAGATAGTGAAAGTGGAAGGTTTGGACAGAATCGGAGTGGAAAGGAATATGTGGAAAACACTGACAAGAAAAAGGGACAGGATGACAGGAGATGTGTTAAGACGTGAGGGAATGACTTCCATGGTACTAGAGGGAGCTGTAGATGGCAAACACTGTAGAGGAAGACAGAGATTGAAATATGTCCGGCAAATAATTGAGAATGTAGGTTGCACATGCTACTCTGAGACGAAAATATTGGCACAGGAGGGTGGGCTGCTTCAAACAAGCCAGAAGACTGATGACTAAAAAGAAAAAAATCTGCAGGTCGTTGTGGTTAATGTGTGAGGTATGGCTGCTGACAGGTTGACGACTGAGAGAAGTGAAAGGTGTAAGGGGGGGGAGGGGGGCAGTGAGAAGACGCAAAGAGAAGAGGGTGATGGAAAGAGTGAGGGGGAGGAGGAGGATATGGTGAAAGGGAGAGGAAGATGAAGATACACTCCTGGAAATTGAAATAAGAACACCGTGAATTCATTGTCCCAGGAAGGTGAAACTTTATTGACACATTCCTGGGGTCAGATACATCACATGATCACACTGACAGAACCACAGGCACATAGACACAGGCAACAGAGCATGCACAATGTCGGCACTAGTACAGTGTATATCCACCTTTCGCAGCAATGCAGGCTGCTATTCTCCCATGGAGACGATCGTAGAGATGCTGGGTGTAGTCCTGTGGAACGGCTTGCCATGCCATTTCCACCTGGCGCCTCAGTTGGACCAGCGTTCGTGCTGGACGTGCAGACCGCGTGAACGACGCTTCATCCAGTCCCAAACATGCTCAATGGGGGACAGATCCGGAGATCTTGCTGGCCAGGGTAGTTGACTTACACCTTCTAGGGCACGTTGGGTGGCACGGGATACATGCGGACGTGCATTGTCCTGTTGGAACAGCAAGTTCCCTTGCCGGTCTAGGAATGGTAGAACGATGGGTTCGATGACGGTTTGGATGTACCGTGCACTATTCAGTGTCCCCTCGACGATCACCAGTGGTGTACGGCCAGTGTAGGAGATCGCTCCCCACACCATGATGCCGGGTGTTGGCCCTTTGTGCCTCGGTCGTATGCAGTCCTGATCGTGGCGCTCACCTGCACGGCGCCAAACACGCATACGACCATCATTGGCACCAAGGCAGAAGCGACTCTCATCGCTGAAGACGACACGTCTCCATTCGTCCCTCCATTCACGCCTGTCGCGACACCACTGGAGGCGGGCTGCACGATGTTGGGGCGTGAGCGGAAGACGGCCTAACGGTGTGCGGGACTGTAGCCCAGCTACATGGAGACGGTTGAGAATGGTCCTCGCCGATACCCCAGGAGCAACATTGTCCCTAATTTGCTGGGAAGTGGCGGTGCGGTCCCCTACGGCACTGCGTAGGATCCTACGGTCTTGGCGTGCATCGGTGCGTCGCTGCGGTCCGGTCCCAGGTCGACGGGCACGTGCACCTTCCGCCGACCACTGGCGACAACATCGATGTACTGTGGAGACCTCACGCCCCACGTGTTGAGCAATTCGGCGTTACGTCCACCCGGCCTCCCGCATGCCCACTATACGCCCTCGCTCAAAGTCCGTCAACTGCACATACGGTTCACGTCCACGCTGTCGCGGCATGCTACCAGTGTTAAAGACTGCGATGGAGCTCCGTATGCCACGGCAAACTGGCTGACACTGACGGCGGCGGTGCACAAATGCTGCGCAGCTAGCGCCATTCGACGGCCAACACCGCGGTTCCTGGTGTGTCCGCTGTGCCGTGCGTGTGATCATTGCTTGTACAGCCCTCTCGCAGTGTCCGGAGCAAGTATGGTGGGTCTGATACACCGGTGTCAATGTGTTCTTTTTTCCATTTCCAGGAGTGTATATTCAAAAAGAGGGTGCGGAGGAAATGGGGGAGGAGATGAAGCAACAGAGTGTGGGAAGCAGGAGACAGACAGACAGATAGAGGTGATGTAATGAGGCGGATCGATAGAGGGAGGAGGAGCTTTGTTCAATCTATGAGCCAAACGTATATACAGGTAAAGCCATGGGAAAAAGGCTAGTATTTAAATAAAATAATCGTTCGGAGTTCCAACTCTTCCGCTATTGCTCTTTTATGTTCATCTTAATTCCCTGCACCAACACTAATATAACAACAATAGCACTATTTCATACGTTTTTTCCAGGTTTGGATGGGAAAGTTGTTCTTTTTTTTCGATCTCTTCATGTCAGATCTAACAAACGTTTTAATTAATATTCGTATGTGTAACACCTCCAGAATTTTATTTTCGTGGGAAGAGACAACAAGAAAGCCATCAAAAATTAAATCCGGCGGCAAATATCCCAAGTATTCGCGGTCCTTATCATAGGTATCTCAAAATTAATAACGTTTTCCCAGAAATTAGTCACAAAGGTCTGAGTAATAGTATCACTCAAGATAGTTACGTAATGTTGCAAAGCATCAAAAGAATAACAACAAATCCCTTACATTCAAATCAGAATTATCAGCACATAAACAGCCCAGCCTCAGATACTTTCTACAGGGCTGAACGGAATTCCAATGGATAAAGATAGTGAGACATGAGAACTAAACACAAGAAGACAGATTGCCACAGGAAATACTTACAACAAACATAGTAGATATCTCACCTGAAAAATAAAAACGCAACTGACATCAAACATAGCTGCATACACCAATATTAGAGTACATCACACGAGAAATGATCATACAGCAGGGCGGATACAAAGTAACAAGGTGAGGGCCATAAAGAACACACACACACACACACACACACACACACACACACACACACACATACACACACATATATATATATATATATATATATATATATATATATATATCGTATATTGACTTTTGACAGTAAAATAACCCACAGAAAGTGAAAAAAAATGAGAGAACAAGAAATACATATGGCTTATAGAACAAACAATAGACGATTGAAAAGATTAAAAATCCTAGCACAGATAAATTCATAAAGCAGGTATATACCAGTTAAATGGCAAAGATTCTGTTTAAATGTATGCGGGACATACTTGTAGAAATTAAAGAACATTTAAGAGCACTGACAAAAGATAGTGCATACTCCACATTTGCATACCACCTTAATGAAAAGAACCAGCACCCTACACCCCAGTGGCACAGAAACAGACTTCCAGATTTTAATACACTGTAACCATCTCTACTATTTATGAAAAACAGTAGAAAATAGCTGTGGTGTCACCGCCACACACCACACTTGCTAGGTGGTAGCCTTTAAATCGGTCGCTGTCCGCTAGTATACGACGGACCCTCGGGTCGCCACTGTCAGTGATTGCAGACCGAGCGCCGCCACACGGCAGGTCTAGAGAGACGTCCTAGCACTCGCCCCAGTTGTACAGCCGACTTTGCTAGAAATGGTTCACTGACAAATTACGCTCTCATTTGCCGAGACGATAGTTAGCATAGCCTTCAGCTACGTCATTTGCTACGACCTAGCAAGGCGCCATTATCATTTGCTATTTATCTTGTGATGCATGTACCGTCAGATCGATGTTCACCAATTATGAATTAAAGTTAAGTATTCCATCAGCTACGTTCTTTGCTACTATAAATTCCCTTAACTGTTCCAGACCTCACGCCAGCCTGCGTGAGCTTAAACGCGTGCCTTTCGGCTACCAATCATAGTGGCTTGGCTGTCTTGCCAAGTCACAACAATAACCACATCCAAAAAGCTATATGCACAGAGTATAAAAGACATCTGCGCTCCCCCCCCCCCCCCTCCCACACACACACTCGCACATACAAGCGCGCATGTGCACCCGCGCACTTACAAACGAAACAGGAGACACACGTGCACAAATTCGTGACCGTGAATCGATAGCAAAAAATTTTGTCAGAAAAGGGGTACATGCCACTGTTTTAACGGAATACAGAGTTTAGACAGTATATTCTAAGCTAAAATAAAATACACACGCTGCCCTAAAATCAACGTGTTCCAGATGACATATTGTATTAATATAGACTTGCGGCTGATTTCTGTAGGCTGGAACAGGACACACATAATATTAAAAAGGTAAAACACATATAATATAATTTAAAAAGAACTTTTGTGAACAAATTCCTAACCTACAAAAAATTTATGTGTACATATATTTAAGAAACAATAAACGAAAATTGAGCTACTTTGGTAAAAGGTGTTTTGGTATTAGACATAGTAAAATTTGTGCTCTTGCAAGAAGGTGGGTCATCATTATTGTTTCCTCATTATTTTCTGAAAACGCGAGAACAGAGCTTAAAATGCCATTGTGATTATTTATGTATTAGAGAAGATACATTTATGTGGTATTGATAACTATTTTGTGAAACGCTACACTAGCGACATAAGCGTAATATACAATCACACATTAAAGCGACAGAGCTTCATTGTTACTTATCTGGTTGAATTTTCTTCTGGGTTTGTGGTATTTACTTCTTAAGGCTGTACAAGTTCTGAGAAGAAAACGCTATCTGCCCTCAAAACCTTTTTCCTTCCTTTGTCCCAGTGCTCTGCTTCAAGGACGGGCGCCACATACATCGATCATATTTCCATGTCATCTACAAGTCAAAAGGGGGTGTATGATAAAGGACGAGGTTTGGTGAATCCAGCAGGAGCATAATACCTTTAGAACAGTACCTACACAGATGAAATACTTCGCAGAATTGAAGCTATACTTTTTTCAGGATGTGGTGCAAGTTACTCATTCTATCATTTTCTCTTATTTGATAGAGACGAGGGAGATAAATATCTCAGATTCAAAGCAATTATTTTTGAATGTAGTCCAAGATTATCTCTATTATCATTACAGATATTTGTGTTACTGGAGTAACAGGTATGAATAAGATGCAGAGGTATTGAAAAATCTAAATTATACGGAAAATTGTTGCGGGGATCTCTTAAAAGGAATGAGTATACAACATATAAAGGATGACAAGGGTACATGGAAACAGAAGCGACGATGCGAGAAAAGTTGATAGTTTTAATAACTCTAAAAAGACACAGGCACTCGTTCTTTTACTTTTTACATTTTGCACATAATTTATTAGTGTAGGTTTGAGGCGACTGATATACTGTACTCGTGCAGTTTCAACATCATAGCGTGACAGCTGTTGCAATTGGACGAATGCCTCAATACGGTGAAATAGGGATCAGTATCGGATGTTCTAAACTTGAGATTTTCTGTCGAGGCACCTTCCAGGATACACCACGAAACAGCATCACGCTCACATGAGGATTAGTGGTAGGTTTTGGATTGTTCGTATCGCTGATGGCATGCACCGAATGTGGAGACCGGTCTCTGTAAACTCTTCGCCCATTCAGCTTACGAGAGGCAGCCCCGTCAACAGGATATGGGTAGGTAAGTGGGGAAAGGGGCGTGAGTTCCAATATTGGGCAGGTAAGAAAAAAGTGCACACACTATATGATACCTACTTTTTTCTCTACGACATCGCTGTATAAAATTTTATCGGTTTATTTGTCGCGTCAAATCTGTTTAAAATTTTGAGCTTTCGAATAAGTCCTTCGTTGTCTTTGTCACAAAAAGCTGCTGTTGTAGTGACCATCCATAGCCCATAGATGGCTTGTGATTGGTCGGTACAGGTCATCATTATGTCATTCTACAAGTGACTGTGTCCATGTTTGCACTGGTGGTGCCAGTGCTCTCGTACAAATGTGAACAGTTAAGTTCATTAATTTTGTCACTATTTCGCCCATCTGCGTTTTATCGGTATGTTGACGATTGTCAGAATACCCGGGGCCATGGCATTGGTTTTCCATTGTCACCAACAATGATTAAATTTGTAATGGCGTATTTTGAGGGGAGCGCATTACAGTTGATTCGTTTCACCCTTCGTTTTGTTACGAACCAAGGCAGTATGGGAATGGGAGAGCCAAAAAGTCCTCACAGCTTGGCATTGCTTAAGAGCAGGAATGGGTCAACACAAGCCAGCCGCACGGCGTTAATATTCCGACATGGTTTATCGGTTACCTAGAGTGAAACATCAACATTTCTACACTCCTGGAAATTAAAATAAGAACACCGTGAATTCATTGTCCCAGGAAGGGGAAACTTTATTGACACATTCCTGGGGTCAGATACATCACATGATCACACTGACAGAACCACAGGCACATAGACACAGGCAACAGAGCATGCACAATGTCGGCACTAGTACAGTGTATATCCACCTTTCGCAGCAATGCAGGCTGCTGTTCTCCCATGGAGACGATCGTAGAGATGCTGGATGTAGTCCTGTGGAACGGCTTGCCATGCCATTTCCACCTGGCGCCTCAGTTGGACCAGCGTTCGTGCTGGACGTGCAGACCGCGTGAGACGACGCTTCATCCAGTCCCAAACATGCTCAATGGGGGACAGATCCGGAGATCTTGCTGGCCAGGGTAGTTGACTTACACCTTCTAGAGCACGTTGGGTGGCACGGGATACATGCGGACGTGCATTGTCCTGTTGGAACAGCAAGTTCCCTTGCCGGTCTAGGAATGGTAGAACGATGGGTTCGATGACGGTTTGGAAGTACCGTGCACTATTCAGTGTCCCCTCGACGATCACCAGTGGTGTACGGCCAGTGTAGGAGATCGCTCCCCACACCATGATGCCGGGTGTTGGCCCTGTGTGCCTCGGTCGTATGCAGTCCTGATTGTGGCGCTCACCTGCACGGCGCCAAACACGCATACGACCATCATTGGCACCAAGGCAGAAGCGACTCTCATCGCTGAAGACGACACGTCTCCATTCGTCCCTCCATTCACGCCTGTCGCGACACCACTGGAGGCGGGCTGCACGATGTTGGGGCGTGAGCGGAAGACGGCCTAACGGTGTGCGGGACCGTAGCCCAGCTTCATGGAGACGGTTGCGAATGGTCCTCGCCGATACCCCAGGAGCAACAGTGTCCCTAATTTGCTGGGAAGTGGCGGTGCGGTCCCCTACGGCACTGCGTAGGATCCTACGGTCTTGGCGTGCATCCGTGCGTCGCTGCGGTCCGGTCCCAGGTCGACGGGCACGTGCACCTTCCGCCGACCACTGGCGACAACATCGATGTACTGTGGAGACCTCACGCCCCACGTGTTGAGCAATTCGGCGGTACGTCCACCCGGCCTCCCGCATGCCCACTATACGCCCTCGCTCAAAGTCCGTCAACTGCACATACGGTTCACGTACACGCTGTCGCGGCGTGCTACCAGTGTTAAAGACTGCGATGGAGCTCCGTATGCCACGGCAAACTGACTGACACTGACGGCGGCGGTGCACAAATGCTGCGCAGCTAGCGCCATTCGACGGCCAACACCGCGGTTCCTGGTGTGTCCGCTGTGCCGTGCGTGTGATCATTGCTTGTACAGCCCTCTCGCAGTGTCCGGAGCAAGTATGGTGGGTCTGACACACCGGTGTAAATGTGTTCTTTTTTCCATTTCCAGGAGTGTATATGTGAATGTGAGCGAGCTCAACGGAAAACTACAAGACAAGTGGACATCGAACTGGCTTCGGAACGTTAAGTAAGATGTAAAAATGCCTGTCAGGGTCCAGGCAGAGCGGTTATAGTACTGAAACAAATTCATTAAGCAAATGCAGCAGGCGAGAGAGCGCTGACCACTCGTAATCAGCGGCACTGATTCGGTCAGTATGAATGACACTTCATAGCAACGCCTTTGTTCAATATAAATACCCCTACCAGATAGCTTAAAGGTAGTCGATTAATAGGGCTGGTGGCGTCCATATCGTTTGCACTCGATTCACTGTCATGTTATCGCTGCCTGTCATAATAACAGCAGTTCCGTAATCATGAATAACCGACGCCAGAGCGTAGGACTGCAGCTGCCACTGGTGGGCATCCATTGTTCCACCACCACTGTTCCAGTCCTGCACACGAGCTGATCCGATACTTCAGCTTTGTACGCACCAAAGGACCTATCTAACTGGCGGGTCAGAATCAGCGTACTTCACGACATCAGACATCACAGCATCCGACACCACGGCCCATTGATGGAACAGTGAGGGCAGTGACCAGAGAGGGACCGAGCACTTTCAGGACAGCATGTGAATCAATTACACACGCATGACGGTCACACCTCCTTTGTAGCCATCTCCCGCTCTGGAAGCGCCAACGGACTGACGCGCAGGCAACCTGCCAGACGAAGACTCGCAGAACGATCCTTCGGCTGACACAGCGCAGTCTAGCAGCCTTTAGTCTGAAACTGACGACACCAGATCCGTCTATAGCCTAAAGGGCAACCGGCTGCCGCTGAGGCCAAAGCTATGTGATACAGGGTGTTTCAAAAATGACCGGTATATTTGAAACGGCAATAAAAACTAAACGAGCAGCGATAGAAATACACCGTTTGTTGCAATATGCTTGGGACAACAGTACATTTTCAGGCGGACAAACTTTCGAAATTACAGTAGTTACAATTTTCAACAACAGATGGCGCTGCAAGTGATGTGAAAGATATAGAAGACAACGCAGTCTGTGGGTGCGCCATTCTGTACGTCGTCTTTCTGCTGTAAGCGTGTGCTGTTCACAACGTGCAAGTGTGCTGTAGACAACATGGTTTATTCCTTAGAACAGAGGATTTTTCTGGTGTTGGAATTCCACCACCTAGAACACAGTGTTGTTGCAACAAGACGAAGTTTTCAACGGAGGTTTAATGTAACCAAAGGACCGAAAAGCGATACAATAAAGGATCTGTTTGAAAAATTTCAACGGACTGGGAACGTGACGGATGAACGTGCTGGAAAGGTAGGGCGACCGCGTACGTCAACCACAGAGGGCAACGCGCAGCTAGTGCAGCAGGTGATCCAACAGCGGCCTCGGGTTTCCGTTCGCCGTGTTGCAGCTGCGGTCCAAATGACGCCAACGTCCACGTATCGTCTCATGCGCCAGAGTTTACACCTCTATCCATACAAAATTCAAACGCGGCAACCCCTCAGCGCCGCTACCGTTGCTGCACGAGAGACATTCGCTAACGATATAGTGCACAGGATTGATGACGCCGGCCGAAGTGGCCGTGCGGTTAAAGGCGCTGCAGTCTGGAACCGCAAGACCGCTACGGTCGCAGGTTCGAATCCTGCCTCGGGCATGGATGTTTGTGATGTCCTTAGGTTAGTTAGGTTTAACTAGTTCTAAGTTCTAGGGGACTAATCACCTCAGCAGTTGAGTCCCATAGTGCTCAGAGCCATTTGAACCATTTGATTGATGACAGCGATATGCATGTGGGCAGCATTTGGTTTACTGACGAAGCTTATTTTTACCTGGACGGCTTCGTCAATAAACAGAACTGGCGCATATGGGGAACCGAAAAGCCCCATGTTGCAGTCCCATCGTCCCTGCATCCTCAAAAAGTACTGGTCTGGGCCTCCATTTCTTCCGAAGGAATCATTGGCCGATTTTTCAGATCCGAAACGATTACTGCATCACGCTATCTGGACATTCTTCGTGAATTTGTGGCGGTACAAACTGCCTTAGACGACACTGCGAACACCTCGTGGTTTATGCAAGATGGTGCCCGCCCACATCGCATGGCCGACGTCTTTAATTTCCTGAATGAATATTTCGATGATCGTGTGATTGCTTTGGGCTATCCGAAACATACAGGAGGCGGCGTGGATTGGCCTCCCTATTCGCCAGACATGAACCCCTGTGACTTCTTTCTATGGGGACACTTGAAAGACCAGGTGTACCGCCAGAATCCAGAAGCAATTGAACAGCTGAAGCAGTGCATCTCATCTGCATGTGAAGCCATTCCGCCAGACACGTTGTCAAAGGTTTCGGGTAATTTCATTCAGAGACTACGCCATATTATTGCTACGCATGGTGGATATGTGGAAAATATCGTACTATAGAGTTTCCCAGACCGCAGCGCCATCTGTTGTTGAAAATTGTAACTACTGTAATTTCGAAAGTTTATCTGCCTGAAAATGTACTGTTGTCCCAAGCATATTGCAACAAACGGTGTATTTCTATCGCTGCTCGTTTAGTTTTTATTGCCGTTTCAAATATACCGGTCATTTTTGAAACACCCTGTATATATTGAATCATAAATTCAGTAATAATTAATCACGTTTTAGTGCTGTTAACGGCGCTCCACAGGTCCTCGGGCCGCATGTCTTAACAAAACAGTAGGAGTCCCAGCCCGGGAGTGGGTGTCCCCTACAGTCATATCGATAGGCCGCTATGTCGACGTCATATTCATGGTCTGACCACGTGGCGTCGAAGCACGAATCATCTGAAATACATGCTCCGCCACAATAGTTACAGGGTTTGACATACGAAGTTAGTGCCGTCTAAGAAACGAAAATTTGGAAATATTGAACAATCATGCGATGCTTTACCTATTGCGCTTCACCCTTTTAAAAGTGATACAGCTAACAAAACAAGTAAGCTACCTAAGAATATAAAGCAGATACCGCGCCCGCTTAGGACAGTCTTTATATCAGAGTTCCTGGAATTTATAATATTCCTTGTGGGTGCAGAAGCAACTTCATCGGTTTGTGGATCATTACCGATAGTTGTGCAGAACATCAAAATGATATTTACAATCGAGAACTTGAGAAATCAACAATCGCAGAATGAAGTCTCATAAAATAGGCTAAAATCTGGTCCCAGCTTCAGCATACTGTGTTTCTGTATGTAAGGAGCACTAGGAATTAGAATTTACGAGAACAGATTCTGCCGAGACAGCGGCTATAGCGTTAGTGGCGTCGAAGCCAGCATTCGCCGCTGAGAAGGCACACAGAAATACTTCGTATTGTTTACGTTCCTACGAGAACGCTTGCACTCCAGTACAGATAAAATCTCTGGCAGAACGACTTAATGATGACTTACGTCGACCGATCACAAGACATCTAGGGATCCATGGGCTATAAATAGTCACCACAATAGCAACCATAACAGTCAGTTGTTGCTGACGAAGACACTACAGGAAAGCTAGAAACTGCACCCAGATTTCAAGCGACAACTAAAACGAGAATTTTTTGTGTGTGTAAATGGTATGACTGCTGAAGGTCCCAGCCGAGTTATGAAGGAGGCTCCTCCTGCGGGTACTGAGGCATAGCGTGGAGTCCTCTGCTGGCCGTAGATCAATCATGTCGGATGCAGTGGCGCTTGTCGCTTGGGTTACGTGGCCGCTCTCGGTTCCAAGGGAGATGGCTGCTGCTTCGCTCGGATGATACAAGAAGAGCTTACCAGCTGCAGCACGTCTGCAAACTGTAGAGCGAGCAGGACCAACCACGTGAAAGGGACATCTACAGGCTGCTTCACAAAGCCATGTTGACTCTTAAGCAGCGTGCCTTTTAAGTAGGACAACAAGACAAGGTTTGGAAAATGTTTATTTTTGATTAAATGTGTTAACATTCGCAAGAACTAACTAATATAACGAACGCAAAAAAACCGCACACGAGCATAATCTTGTGAATCACTGCTTACAGCACTGCATCGCTAGGCGGGAATTTTATTCCTCTAATTAGTGTTCTTGTACGCTAGTTGTAGTTCTCTGTCGGCATAACCACATCTTCCACCGAAAGCGCTGCTCGCTCTACAGTTCACAGACAAAATGTCAAACTGAGGACTGATGCTAATCTTCTGGGGCAGTGTTGGCCATAGATTTCTGGACGTTCGCTGTGGTGTGGAAAACTGTTGGGTCCCCCTTGCTAGTTCACGGGTGCTGTACCTCGTGAAATCAGCTATCCAGGTACATTATATGAAGGGGAGAGTGTTGTACATGGAGGATCGTGTTACATTGCAGACAGTCATTAAAAATTTCCAGTATTGTCTGCTGTTTTTTTGATTTTGAGTTATATTAGATCGCAGAATTTGATTTTCACTCTGCAGCAGAGTGTGCGCTGATATGAAACTTCCTGGCAGATTAAAACTGTGTGCCGGACCGAGACTCGAACTCGGGACCTTTGCCTCTCGCAGGCAAGTGCTCTACCAACTGAGTTACCCAAGCACGACTCACGCCCTGTCCTCACAGCCTTAGTTCTGCCAGTAGAGCACTTGCCCGCGAAAGGCAAAGGTCCCGAGTTCGAGTCTCGATCCAGCACACAGTTTTAATCTGCCAGGAAGTTTTATATTAGATTGGGTTTCGTGTATCATTTGCAAATGTTTATAGTTCTACACTTTTAAGTGAAGCATAAGCTATTAAAACTGCCTGAAAGATTTCGTTAATTCTTCAGTTACATGATTTTATGGTGAGTAAAATTCTGCGTATTTTCCAGAACATTTATGTAACGTCTAGATGCCATGCTTCGTTGGTCGTGTGCCATATTTTACTTTGAAACGGAGTGTCTGCTACGACGGAACATTAGATAGTTGAAAAAGGAATCCATTAATGTTTTAACAAATTTACCTTTCTTAAAGATTGAAATGTGTGTTAGTTTGCAATAGCTTTTATTTCAACATGTTTCTTGATAATACTTCTATTTAATGTGATCTCTTTTACTGATTACTGACGCGTGATAGAGTAGATATGTATCAGGTAAATTATTAAATACAGTACTTACTACATTTTCTCGCTTACAACATTTTTAAATTTCACTAATATATTTGTTCTCAGGTGCACGATCTAGTTGTACCGTGAAACATTTTGTCACATTTAGAGAAACTTTGCTTTTCCGGAGTCAGTTTTGTAATTTCAGGAAGAGAGTAGAAAAAGAGTGTTATTATTTAAAATTGGAGTGAGAAAAAATATTAAACTCCACCTGGTCTGACTAGAGATGAAATTCTGAGAAGTTTTCGAAGGTACAAGAGTCCTTACCACCGCTCAGTATCCACTTTGCAGGCTAAGTCAAATTCAGAGGTCCTTTTAATGAAATTTCGCCAGTTCATGTACCGAGAGCGAAACTTAATCGTCTTAGAATGGGAACGGGATTCTAGTAGTTTATTTTCGAAACAGTGCTATATGAATCGCAGAATTCAGCGCTGTTGATGGTAAATGTTACGCTCTAGTCGTACCGGAACAGAGCTGGATGAAACTCAACAGAATGTTCGGAAATATTTAATGGGAGCCGTAAAGTTGAAAGTGTTGTTAATAAAAATTCTCTATTTAAACTAGACTGAACTGCATGTGACTGCTTTAGTCTTTAATAAAACTTGCATCTGACTGCGTATTTAACTGAACTGAACTTTATCTGACTGCATGCAAATATTGTTGGAAAATTAATACTCAAAATACACATCTGACTGCATGAAAGTTTAGTGGTAAAAATAAATGAAAGTCACAAACCTGCATCTGACTGCGTCTGTGGACTTTGCTCGTGCACTCCTTCCCGTTTAGCCGATAATAAAACATATATTCAACTCAGCCGTAGTGCAATGGCATAAAATTGTCATTCTACATAACTTTACTCACTTTGGCCCTGTTTGTTACTTACTAAAAATTCTGTCCTGATCTGAATAATTTGCCAGCTGTGCAATGGCATATAGATTATTTTACTCTGATAAAGGAAATTATTAGCATTACTCATGGGAACTTTACTTTAATGTACCTTTTGGTTCAATGCAAGCACAGGATGCGGAGAACGACATACGGTGTGAGATGAAACTCTAATTTTATCTAAAAAATATTTATTGTTCAAACTTTTAAGGCACATGTGAAAAACTAAAAAAAACTTCTATAGCATGGATTTACAAGAAAGTTTCACAAAACGCTTATTGCATCAACAATGGGATTTCTATCTAGCTTTTAGACATTATTTAAGCAAAGAAAACCTATTTTATTAATTATTCTTTCTAGTTTCCCCAGGTATGTGCTGAGTTTCGCTCAATATATAGCTTACTATGTGCGTAGCGCCAATTCTTACTTTGATGCTGTCACGACCCGGCTGCCTCCTGCAGGCATCTAGCTCCGACTCGAAACACGTCTGATGTCTCTGCGCATCTCCTCACCACTCTCAAACTTTTACCGCGTGCACCTAGCTCTGTTAGCTGTCAAAGATCTTACTACTCGAAGACGTACTACTCGTCCAACCTTGCGGTTGGGAACTATCGACATTTTTCACTGGCTCTATCCTGATCGAATCTCAGCACATACATTTCAAAGTATACTGAAAAGTTTGGTTAGATTCCAGTCACACAAAATGGCTTGTGTACATAGATCATCGTTGATTTAGAAATAATTACTGGTGCGAATACAGCTCTCGCTTTTCATACACGAAATCCTACTAACCAAGAAAGCAGAGACATTCTTATTTTTCTGGACTGAGTTCCGCACTATACCACACTGAACGAATATCTTTTGAGCAGTAGAACCTAATCTATTGCCCAAGACGGTGAGTTTATGCCAAACACGAAGGTAACGTAAGTAATGTTGGAAGTAAGTGTGACCTGACCACTCCTGTTCTCCATGTCCCTGAACGATCAGTCGGATAGAACGGGCATCAATATGACACAGTTAGCTCACGACTCTGTTGTGTGAGGAAAAGCGCTGTGGTTGAACAACAGCACGAGGGGGATTACGGATGGCCAGTACAGAATTTCTATCTGGTGTGGCTAATGCGATCTTACTTTAAATCTAGATGTATGTAAGCTACTGCAAACAAATGTGGGGAAACTCATCTGTAACGTTCGATTACAATAAAAACGATGTGCTGATTGACTCAAACAAGTCGGTTAAATATCTGTGCGTAACGTTGCATAAATGAAACGTGTGCAGGAAGTGCCGCGTGGGATTAGCCGAGCGGTGTAGGGCGCTGCAGTCATGGACTGTGCTGCTGGTCCCGGCGGAGGTTCGAGTCCTCCCTCGGGCATGTGTGTGTGTGTGTGTGTGTGTGTGTGTGTGTGTGTGTGTGTGTGTGTGTGTGTTTGTCCTTAGGATAATTTAGGTTAAGTACTGTGTAAGCTTCGGGACTGATGACCTTAACAGTTAAGTCCCATAAGATTTCACACACATTTGAACTTTTTTTTTTGCGCAGGAAGTCAGTTGTAAGGACCGCAAATAGCTGACTGTAGCTTACTGGAAGAGTTCCGGAAAAGGAGACACCGAACAGACAAAGTTTATACTATACATTCTTGACAACCGCTCCAGTACTTGAGATCTTCACCACATCGGATTGAAGGAAGGAATGGAAGTAATTCAGATGCCTGCTGTTAGATTTGTACCGGTCGTATCGATTCGTACGAGAGTGTTACGGAAGTGTTCCGTGAAGTTAGATAAGAATCCTTGGAATGAAGATGGCGACCGTTTCGTGAAATACTATTCGCAACGAAATGCAGGACTCCACTAGATTCAACGCTCATCTCGCATAAGGACTGCAAGGGAAAAATAATGGATTTTAGGGCTCGTAAAGAGACATACAGGCAATCGTTTAAAAACTCCCTACTTATGTAAGCGGAACAGTAACGGGAAAATGTAGCGGTACAATCCTTCTATCCAGCTTTTAAAGTAAATTAAAGAAGCTAACCACCTGGTTACCGTGTCTTGGGTGTTCAGTCCTGGGAGGGGGACAGGGAAGGGAGCGAGCGGTTAGACTGCTGGATTATTGGAAATGACTAATGACCAATCTGGCCTTCAGACAAGAAAATTTGAACAGTTGGTTTCCATGAGCAAGGACACTTAACTGTCCTACCAAGGGATGATTAGAGCAGGCTGCGTGAAAAATGCTCTCAGGAAATCACAGAACAGAAATGATTGTAATAATACAGAGACGATTAAGACAAACGCTCAGAGCACAAAAATAGTAGCTTGCGATAGAGAAGTCTGACTGAGACAAGAAAACCAGAAGTGTACACGTAGGTTTCCGCGGCCGTTGTCACAGTCAATAAAATACTTGGCGGTTTGAGGCCGCATTGTCATCTGTAAAACTGCGATGTTTCGGTGACTGTTGCAAGGCTCCTTCCTCAGGGTGTATTGCTAACTCCTGGATGAGCACTAGTTTGGATACTTATACATTATGGACGAGTGCTGTCATTGGATGTGAGGGTGAGGAGGAAGGGTATTAGGGGTTCATTTTATTGGTCTAAGCATTGCGTGTTGTCATTGGAGTTTCCTTAACTGCTTGCCATTGGTGGAAGTCGGGGAATAGGTGACTGATCGGCGACTACAGCGTAGCGTTGTTTACTAACTGCCTGGTATAGACTAGACCGCGTCAACGCTCTGTGTACCCTCCACCGCTGTGGCCTACGGAGCGCCTGTTGCTCTGCGGGAGCTGTCCTTCCGCAAAGCTGTCACTGCTGGCAGCCAAGACGCTGCAAGTCGGTACCCGCCTTCTCTATTCATATTGTCGGGTCGCTCGGCTAATTTCTATAGCCTCTCTAATCTTCCTCCTCAAACTAAACAGCTGTTTCGCCAGTGCGCGTGCCTCTCGAAATTCGATCTTCATGCTGCACTGTTCCTGATGTTGTGCCACGCTGATTTGTTGTATTGTTTCAGGCGGACATATCTCTCGTGTTCAGTTAACGTTGCGCTTATCGGACGCCCAGTCCCACCTACATACACCAATCCACATTCGCACCCAATTTCATAAACTCCGGCGGCATGAAACTTGTCAATTGTATCTTTCGTCGAGCCTAGAATGTCCTTTATTTTGTTGTTGCTACAAAAAATCGGCTTAATGCCTGCCCGACGGAGAATTTTGCCCAGCCGTTCAGTAACACCTTGTACATATGGTTGCACGATGGTGTTGTGTCCTTCGTTCTGCATTTCCTTGTTGCTCTCCGTCTTCAACGCCATGGTTTTGTGTATCATCCTCATGTCGTAGCCATTAGCTCCAAAACTGGACCTGGGGTTCTGTAGTTCAGCTTGCAGGTTGTGTTCATCACTGATCCTGTAGGCTCTCTTAGTTACAGTTTGCAGGGCCTGTGCGGCTGGCCCCGGCGGAGGTTCGAGTCCTCCCTCGGGCATGGGTGTCTGTGTTTGTCCTTAGGATACTTTAGGTTAAGTAGTGTGTAAGCTTAGGGACTGATGACCTTAACAGTTAAGTCCCATAAGATTTCACACACATTTGAAATTTTTTTTTTTTTTTTTTTTTTTTTTTTTTGCAGGGCCGAATTCTTTTGCTTAGGATGGTGGTGGGGGGATGCATGCAGGTACCTGTCCGTGTTTGTGGGATTCCTATAAACTCTGTGTCCAAGCTATGTTCACTAATCCCTGTATCCGTTTGGATGCTCGTTATTAACGCAGAATTATTTGTTGCTAAGATGTCAAGTGTGTTTTCACAACTCATGAACTAACTGCTCTAAATAATTTTCAGAGAATGCGTTTAGCACAATTTCGGATAATGTTTTATGCGTACCTCCGGAATTAAACACGTATTCTTGCCAACATATCTAGGGTAAATCAAAGTCCCCACCAACCATAATAGTATGAGTCGTGTACGTGTTTGGAATGAAACTCAAGATTTCTTTGAACAACTGTATTATCTGAATCGGGAGGTCGGTAAAAGTATACTAACTCACAAGAACTATCTACTTCAATTATGCTACAAGATAAATTACTTCTAACAGCAACATACACGCCACCGCCAACCTTGTTTAGCCTATCCTTTCGGAACACCGTTAGGATCTTCCCAAAATTTCGGCTATGCTTATCTCCGGCTTTAGCCAGCTGCTTTAGCCAGCTTGCAGTGCATATAACGATTTGAGCATCAGTGCTTTTTATTAGCGCTTGCGGCTCTGGTACTTTCCCAACACAGCTACGACAATTAACAGTTATACCGATGGTTTCAGTATTTACGGTCTTCCTGTGTTCGGCATGCACCCTTTGTGGCTGAAGCCCTTCGTGTGTTTTCCCGAGACCATGTAACCTAGAAAACCGCCCAGTCCGCGCCACACAGCCCTTGCTACCCGTGTTTCCAAGTATTTCTTTCCTCGCTAATGATGTGGAGATCCATCTCATTGATCCACTTAATTATCTATAATTTTCAACATCTTCGTCTAACACCACATATTAAACGATTTTTCCCCCTCGTCCGGTTTTCCTACAGTCCATGACACACTTCCATCTAATGGTATGACCCAGACACACGTTCTCAGAAACTTATGTCTCAAAGAAAGGGCAGTTCTTTTTTATACTGGTACACTTATTTTGATAAAGAATGCTCTTTTTGCCTATGATAGTCTGCTCTGTACTATGACTGCTAATAAACACCAGCTATTTTAGTAACAAACATTGTATGTGATATTGATTCAGAGTAAGACGTATCTTATTGATTATTTTTGTATGTATTTATGTATGTATCAACTGAATGTGGGGAAAGTTACATAAATCCTACCATCTCATGTCTTAAATCATTCCTGTGTAATGTATATGCAGAGGAGAATTGTAATCGGCGAAAATTTTTATAAGAGGGTTGTGAAAAATGGAAACGAACAGTTGAAACTCGCACATGAATTGTAAAGACGAACGTAAGGGACGTGAGTTTTATTAGTGGAAAAGACTGATAATTTTGCGGAAAGGAGACAGTTTTATTTGTGGTAATAGTTAGAAGATGTGACGTATAGAACTGTAACAGCCTAGCGAGCTACTGGGAGCAGTTTGAGACGTTGGAGACAAGGCAGAATGAAGAAGTTGCCAGCATATTACCTTGGCGGCATTACTAGAATGAATTACTAAATATCAAGAAGTGATACCGATTTTGAAATAATCAATGAAGAAGAGACGGCCCAAAGGGGACATTACAGGAGTCAAGATTGAAGGTTCAGCGCTGAAGGCAACAGGAGGTCAATAGGGCGTTGCAGATGATTCATCAGAAGAATGGGAATATTTGATACATAAGCAAAGACTCTGTACGAAGGAGATAACAGCATTATTTCGTCTAAGAGAACGAGTATGGCTATGAACTACAGTGGAGAAAGTAGTTGAAAGTAACTGTGTATTGTTTCGTCGGGTTGCGTATGTGGACTGTGAACTAAGTACTGGTAGATTATCTACAGTGAGAACCAAAGCGGATGATAGTTAGAAAGTCAACGTTTAAATAAATAGGCGCCAGATTTCTACAAACAAATTTTTTCTGTGGTCGTTCATTGTTGTACTTGAAAGCTTTGTGTCTGTGGATCTCATCAGGTTATCCCATCTAAATATCCTGCCGAAGAGTTTTATGAGATTTTATCAGCAAGGCAGTTTGCTGAACATTTTACAGGCGAGGCGACTCATCTTTATATCTTCATCCCACATCTAAAACGGAGATTGGCAGCAGCTTCATCCACTGTTGAGACAGAACGAAATCTACGTCTTTGGTTTTAGCTAGTATTTTCGGCCAACAAGTGAGACTGTTTTCATCAGAAATAAACGTTACATAGCAGTCTTTATGTAAACAAAGGTAGCAATGAAGAGCGATAATAATAAGTTCAAATATATTCTCTTTTACTTTCAAGTGCAGAATTTTGTCTCAGTCAAATGCTTTCCTTATTATATACCTCGAGAGGTAAAATCATAGATACTTGACTCCTAAGTATCAAATGAATGGTCGTATTTTGCTTCCTCTACATTCACTAACTTTCCTGCTCATTCATTTGTTTCACGTCGCCATGCACAATAACGAAAGCCAACTTGATATACATGATCTAACTTATGGCAACAGTAAACACCTCAAGGTACAGTTTTATATTATTTTTATGTAGAGATACCAGTTTAAATGTTCTTAATTTTACACGAGAAAATTCACTACAGTTACACTGGTACAAAGCCGTTCAGTGAAAACAGAGAAGTAACTTAACAGATCTCAATAGTTGATAAAGTATAGCTGTGATTTTATATGTGTATCTGCTTTATGTAAGTGTGATTGTGTGAATGCATGTGTGGAATTAAGTCACCTGTCATAGGCAAGATCAGAAATGAGGCTAGCCACTTTGGGGTTTGGCGAAAGGATTGGTCTAGTGTTGAGTATTTTGGTGCAGCCGTAGCCAGTTTGGTGAAAACATCTCGAATGGTGGCTATTGACAAAGGTAGTCTGTAGCCCTTCAGGGATTTCCTCAAATCAGTATCACTGAGAGAGCAGTATACAACTGTATTAGCGACGGACAGACAGCATTATTTAGGCAGTCGGTCAGGCATGTATTCACAATGTGTATACAAATGTTTTAGTATCACTTCCTTGTTTGGTCAGCTATACATTAGATCTCGAAGTAATAGAATTTTTCCTTCATTTCGACTGGCCATCAACTGACGAATAAGTAAAAGAACAGTACATAAGAATCGTAGAACAATATACCGGGTGATCAAAAAGTCAGTATAAATTTGAAAACTGAATAAATCATGGAATAATGTAGGTAGAGAGGTACAAATTGACACACATGCTTGGAACGACATGGGGTTTTATTATAACCAAAAAAATACAAAAGTTCAAAAAATGTCCGACAGATGGAGCTTCATCTGATCAGAATAGCAATAATTAGCATAACAAAGTAAGACAAAGCAAAGATGATGTTCTTTACAGGAAATGCTCAATATGTCCACCATTATTCCTCAACAATAGCTGTAATCGAGGAATAATGTTGTGAACAGCACTGTAAAGCATGACCGGAGTTATGGTGAGGTATTGGCGTCGGATGTTGTCTTTCAGCATTCCTAGAGATGTCGGTCAATCACGATACACTTGCGACTTCAGGTAACCCCAAAGCCAATAATCGCACGGACTGAGGTCTAGGGACCTGGGAGGCCAAGCATGACGAAAGTGGCGGCTGAGCACACGATCATCACCAAACGACGCGCGCAAGATATCTTTCACGCGTCTAGCAATATGTGGTGGAGCACCATCCTGCATAAACATCGTACGTTCCAGCAGGTGTTTATCAACCAGGCTGGGGATGATGCGATTCTGTAACGTATCGGCGTACCTCTCACCCGTCACGGTAGCAGTTACAAAACCAGAATCACGCATTTCCTCGAAGAAAACAGGTTGGTTCAAATGGCTCTGAGCACTATGGAACTCAACTGCTGAGGTCATTAGTCCCCTAGAACTTAGAACTAGTTAAACCTAACTAACCTAAGGACATCACAAACATCCATGCCCGAGGCAGGATTCGAACCTGCGACCGTAGCGGTCTTGCGGTTCCAAACTGCAGCGCCTTTAACCGAAGAAAACAGGCCCGATAACGGTAGATGTTGTAAATTAAATCCATATCGTGACTTTCTCATCGTGCAATGGAGTTTCCACACAGTTCTAGGATTTTTGGTAGCGCAAATTCTGCAGTTGTGAGCGTTGACAGACCCTCGGAGCGTGAAATGAGCTTCGTCGGTCCACAACACGTCACTCAACCAATCGTCATCTTCTGCCATCTTTTGGAACGCCCACACCGCAAATGCCCTCCGTTTCACTAAATCGCCGGGTAACAGTTTATGATGCCGACGGATTTTGTACGGATATCATCGGAGGGTACGCGTAAGTGCCAACCAAACAGTAGTGTATGGAACGCCGGTGCGACGTGCGACTGCACGAGCGCTGATTTCCCCGTGCATAGACGAACTCGCTACAGTCTCCATTTCTTCCTGAACTGTCTCAGCAGCATTACGCCTTGTGCTCGGTGGGCCACTACGGGGTCTATCGTCTAACAACTCGTGGCTTCGAACTTCGAAATCATTCTCGCCACAGCTGCATTCATCAACCGTCCTTTACCAGTTCGAATCCCCTTCCTACGGCGATAGGATCGTAACGCTGAACTAGCACATTCCCCATTCTGATAATACAGCTTCACTAAAAGCGCCTTTTCAGGTAACGTCAACATGCTACGACTGCTGGCGCATCTGATACTCTCTCTCATTTATACACGATTGTCATGCACAGTCACTGACGTTTTGCTGTCCTGCGCCATCTGTCGGACATTTTGTGAACTTTGTTTTTTTTTTCGTTCTAATAAAACCCCATGTCATTCCAAGCATGTGTGTCAATTTTTACCTCTCTATCTACATTATTCCGCGATTTATTAAGTTTTCAAATTTATACTGACTTTTTGATCACCCGGTATTTAACACAACATGTCATACAATGATACAGAAGCGATGTGGGTGTATTTTATGAAGGAAACATGTGCATTTATCTGGCTTTGTGTTCTTCCGTCATCTCAACAACCATGCTTGAACTCCCTTGCCGCGTCTGCACGTTGTAAGAAACTTGTACCGGAACGTCGCCGATAGAAGTGCGCTCCTCGATTCATCGCTGCTGCGAGGCCCCTTAAATTAATCCGCTACCTTGGCTACGACCGGCGAAGCCTACGCGTTAGGGCGAGAGCAGGCGCGAACGCGCCAGCGAATGTGCTGCTCGCAGAGCACACTTCTTTTTTTTTTTTTTATTCACAGAAATTACACGACTGGATATCTGCACGCATGCATTTTTAATAGCGTTACTCAATTAGGGAGGGGCCAGTGGAATGCCGCTGCCAGTGGCCATTTCCATTATGCAGGCTGTGCGCGGCGCGCAAATGAGAATCGTGTGCGTCTGCATTATTCACTGCTACAGCCAGTGTCCGTTCCGGGTTCGAAGCTCAGGCGATATTGGCGTGCTGTAGAGAAATCCTGAGGGTTGGTGAAGCGTTGGCAAACCAGATGTGTCTACAAACATATTTAATGCTCATATAGGCTGAGGCAGACATACGGAGCAGTAAAATAAAAAATACGTCCTGCAGTTTTGTTCACTGAATGTCGTCTAAGGTAATGGATCTCACGAATGCTTCGTTCGCTAAATGCCCCTTGTGACAATGCATGTTATGAACGCTTTTTGCGTAAAAATACCCGCGGTGTCAAAGTATGGCGTGATCGTTTTGGTCACCAAACAGCAAGAGTATGGCACAAAACAGAAAAAGGTAATGATTGTAATGATATTCTGTCACTATGTACAAAATAAGAGGAAGAGTGCCATACGTCAGTTAGCCTTTTTCATTGACAAAATATCTTTCTCCATAAAGTAGTGACTAACTGCAGTTAAAGCATGCAAATTATAAATAGAGTCAAGTTTTTAACTATAACGTATTACTGTATTGGCGCTGAAGGGGACTGATTCGAACGGGTCATACAGCCAGTGAAAAATGACTTTATTACTTGCTTTGCTCACTTGACGCATTTCAGACTTATTTCCATCATCAGATATCCTAGTGCACAGAGGGTCACAGTATACAGGCGTATGTAACATAACCTTCCAGACTACTACAGCATACAGACTTCTGTGTCACCTTATGTTAGATATATCTCTAGTGACGCTCGTATCCTGTGAACCTCTATACACTTGGATATCTGATAATGGAAAAAACTGAGCAAGCGGAGTAATACAGCCATTTCTCACGAGCTGTATATCTTATGAGGCGACCTATTCAGCTCTAATACACCACATAACTCATACAACGATGGTCGCCTGTCTCCTACATGTTTCCATATTTAAACTACACTATGTGATTAAAAGTTCCGGACACCCCCCAAAATGTACGTTTTTCATATTAGGTCTTTTTTGCTGCCACCTACTGCCAGGTACTCCGTATCAGCGACCTCAGTAGTCAGAATACATCGTGAAAGAGTAGAATGGGGCGTTCAGCGGAACTCACAGACTTGAACGTAGTCAGGGGATTGGGTGTCACTTCTGTTACGTCTGTACGCGAGATTTCCACACTCGTAAACATCACTAGGTCCATTGTTTCCGATGTGATAGTGAAGTGGAAACGTGAAGCGACACGTACAGCACAAAAGCGTACAGGCCGACCTCGTCTGTTGACTGACAGAGATCGCAGACAGTTGAAGAGGGTCGTAATGTGTAATAGGCAGACATCTAACCAGAACATCATACAGGAATTCCAAACTGCGTCAGGATCCACTGCAAGTACTATGACAGCTAGGCGGGAGGGTAGTAAAGTTGGATTTCATGGTCTAGCGGCTGCTCAGAAGCCACACATCACGCCGGTAAATGCCAAAGACGCCTTGCTTGGCGTAAGGAGTGTAAACATTGGACGACTGAACAGTGGGAAAATGTTGTGTGGAGTGACGAATCACGGTACACAATGTGGGGATCCGATGGCAGGGTATGGGTATGGCGAATGACCGGTGAACGTCTTCTGCCAGCATGTGTAGGGCCAACTGTAAAATTCGGATGATGTTATGATGTTATGATGTGGTCGTGTTCTTCATTGAGGGGGCTTGCACCCATTGTTGTTTTGTGTGTCACTGTCAAAGCACAGGCCTACATTGATGTTTTAAGCACCTCCTTGCTTCCCACTGTTGAAGAGCAATTCGAGGATGGTGATTACATCTTTCAACATGATGGAACACCTGTTCATAATGCACGGCCTATAATGGATTAGCCTGCCCACAGTCCTGACCTGAATCCTACCTTTGGGATGTTTTGGAGCGCCGACTTCGTGACAGGCCTCACGGACCGCCATCGATACCTGTCCTCAGTGCAGCACTTTGTGAAGAATGGGCTGCCATACCCCAAGAAACCTTCGAGGACCTGATTGAACGTATGCCTGCGAGAGTGGAAGCTGTCATCAAGGCAAAAGGTGGGCCAACACCATATTGAATTCCAGCTTTACCGATGGAGGGTGCCTCGATCTTGTAAGTCATTTTCAGCCAGGTGTCCGGATACTTTTGATCACATAGCGTACATCAATTTTAAATATTATACACCAATTACCATCCAATATTAAAACTGAAACAGTTGTTAACATTTTTCTGAGTGAAACCGAAAACTGCCACTGCCGGCTCCGTTAAACTAAGTGACCTAGTCTGAAGAAGGGGGAAAATGATGGTACTTAGTTCTAGAAGTAATATTACCGAATATCTGCACCGTTTTGTTTTTGTTCGTCTTCGACGATCAATGTATTTAGAAAAGTAAGTCAGGATTCCACATCTCTCATAACCTTTTTGCACCACTCAATGGGTCAGGACCATGGAAACACTAATAACCAGCATAAAAATTTTTTTTTTGGGGGGGGGGGGGTGATACAGTAATTAAGAGAGCTGTTCTTTGTGCAGTTGATCATAGATTTCAGCAAAGAATAACCAAATGTTCTCGTTCACCACTTTTGTCGATTATAATAGTAGCTTGTTATAATGCTCAACTGCAAGACAAAGAGTAATGGCAGTAAGATCGGCACCCGTGGCCTTTTGCGAGGGGGTGGTGTGGAGTTACTGGAATTGGCAACAATCTGCCAAAACTGACGGTAGTTGGTGTGACGACTGCGCAGCGCTCCATAACAAACAGAGCAGGAGTGCCACAGCTTGCCGCGCCACTGGCCCTGTAATTGGTCACCAGCTACGTGTAGTGACTGCTGCTCATAATTCATGCACGTTGCTAATTAGAAGTACTGCCCTCTGTAAACTCATGCATACTGGTCACAAGGGATACGTGTGAGCGTGGTCGCAGTTGCCGCCCACCAACCACGATACGCGGTTACGTTGCAGCTTCCTGGTTCCCTCCACGCTGTGCTGTATACAACACAGACATGGAGTACGTAGAGAGTCTTTTGTATAAACAGTGATATCTGCAACTAAATACGTAAGCCACAAGTCACCTTAACGCACGTGGCGGGGGCCTTTGCGTACCGCTGTTATCCTTTCCACCTCTTACTGCTTCCATTACGTTATTTTCACACCTGATACAGGTAGGCCGGCAGCAGCATACTACGCCGCTCTTCGGCTACAGGGATGAAAAACGATACATAAGGAGACATCGAAAAACAGACATGGTGGATAAACAACAGTAGACATACAAAATTAAAATACACAGAGCCGTTCAAGGGCGCAGTGTCCAAAAGAAAAAACGTTCAGAAACGTGGACACGCACAGAGATGACAGAAATGACACACGCGATCGATGGAGCACAAACGATGAAACACTGGAACACGAACACACACACACAAACACTAGGCGATGATCTCCGGGGCGCGAATGTTCACTGTAGGTGTATGAGTCTGGGGACCTGACAGGGGGGAAAAGGTGGAGGAGGAGGGAGAGGGGAGGGTGTAGATGCCAGTGGCAGAGGAGATGGGAGGGGGAGGAAAGAAGGTAGGTTGTAGGGGAAGCCCGGGGGAGGGGAGGAAGGGAGGAGGGAGAGAAGGGAGAGAGGGTGTCCTAGGGAAAAGACACAACTGGTGGAAGGGGAAGATGGTAGGTGGGGTAGATGGAGGGGAGGAGCCCACCATCAGGCAGAGGGAGTTGGCAGAAGCCACCTTGGGCGAGGGTATGGAGAGTGGAGAGACGGAGAGCAGGTGGGACGTGGAAATACAGGCGCGGCAGCGGATGGGGGTGGGAGAGGATGGGAGAGACAAGCGGGTGAGGGGAATCAAGTTTACGGGAGCTGTATCTGTTCGAGGAAAAGAAGGAGGTGCGGGAATGGAATGAGGTCATACAGGATCCGCATGTGGGGCGGGGGGGGGGGGGGAGGCCGATACGATAGGCGAGGCGGAGCGCATGGCGTTCTAGGATTTGAAGGGATTATTCCATTAAGAAACGGAGTCTGTTTGTAAGGCTCCGTATGAACCAGAAAGGAAAGCAAGAAAAATTTGACGTCCGCTTAACGACCAGGCAGCCATGACAGAACACAAGGCTGGGAAAAACAGGAATAGAGCAGATATTCAGCCTTGTCATTTTCGAAGGATGTGAGGTGTTCACCGTTAAGTGCTATACACAGAGGCTACCACACAGCTAGTCTCCAGCGTGGTGCCACAAACGGGTAGTTACGCTTAGGCGCCACTTAGACGGCGCACTTAACAGGGATCATATTATGCTTCAGCCATAAGTCATACAGATACTTCGCTTCATCCGCTGTAATTATGACATGAACCCACAGAAGGCGCCAGCAGTAGGGACTACGTCCTGCTTCCGCTTGACGTCAGAAACTTCGCAAAGCAGTATTCGTTCCAAACAATACTGTTGGAGGAACATCCGCAACTGAGCATTACACCAGAGGTCGAAAATACTTGTACAGCTGTAAGGTTCTTTTACTGCTTCGAGCATGGATGTGTGTGATGTCCTTATGTTAGTTAGGTTTAAGTAGTTCTAAGTTATAGGGAACTGATGACCTCAGATGTTAAGTCCCATAGTGCTCAGAGCCACTTTTTTATTTAGAACACGACCGGTTTTGAGCTCTTATACGTCTATCTTCAAGTGTCGCACTGAAAATAATAAGAAACGGGATATAATTTTTACACGCAGCAATATACGCGTTAAAAAAGATTCCATAAAAGAATTCTAAAAAAAAACACTGATCGGGCTAGGTGCGTAAAACCTAAGCCAATGGAAAGTGACACCAGACAGTGCTGCAGACGACTGCCTGGGTAAAGAAATATGCAAAGAATACCAGGACACTTACACCTGATGCTGTGACTCCAAGCGCCGCGGTGGGCAATTACAAGACGGGGTGTGCTACCAGCGAGCCCAGAGTATGGAACAGCGTACGCGAAGGAGGAAGCAAGCAGAGTGGCAAAAGTGCTGTCATCCGTTGACGGGAAGAGGACCACGTGGCCACTAGCCAGGTCGTTCACAATTTCAATTAGAGATTTATATTTAAAATCAAAAAATCAACCTAATGAACAGATATCCGATGCGGTATTTTATCGCGCCTTCCCAGGTAATTTGTGTCACTGATTTCAGTGAATTTCGCACGTATATTGACGCTTGTCGCATCACAAACGGTACCTATGTTGAGCAACAGTAATGGGAGTTAAGAACTATGAGAAATACTATGTCCACTACTATGTCCATTTCTTTAAATTTTTGTAGTTTTCGTTCAGAGGTACAATTAAAGTGCAGCTACTCACTGAGATCCAGTGTGGACTTCAATTATAGAATGGCAACGAACCTTGGTAGAGTGCTAATGTGTTAACATGGAATCGATTAACGCTGGAAGAACATTAGTTCCAATTTTGGCCACCAGGTGTTAATCTGGCGCTGTACACTGTAAGATGCATCCAGGCTGTCATTTTACAAGCCATAGTGTGATTGATCAGAAAGACTGTCGAAAAGAGAGACCGTATTCTGTTGGTGAAACTGTTTTTTACGAACAGCACCAATTACACTGCTGTACTGAGAGAGTACCACCAACTGAAATGTGTGAGGAGAGGCTCTATACCATTAAATGATTTAAAGAAGATGGTAATGAAAATCGAAAATACGGGTGAGCGTGGTGTGGCATCTGGAAGAGAAAGGACCTTACCGGTGGAAGTCATTGACGAGGTTGCTGTTGCTGTACATGCAGCACGTGCCCCAGATAGTGCTAGTGCTCCTGCAATGCCATGAGAATTGTCCATCCCATGGTCAACAGTACGGAAAGTTTTGCGGCCTATAGTGCACTTGCACTCGTACGAGATCAGACGGTAGACCCACTGAAACATCATGGCGCACAGCAACGTTCTGAATTTTCTTTTCGGTTTTCTGCGTTGATCGAAGTTAAGGACATGTGAACAGGCAATACATTGTGGAGTGACGAGGCACATTTTCCACTACACGGTGCAGTCAGTACACAGAACTACTGAATTCAGGATGCTGTCAAACCGCGTGTTGTGAACTACGAGCCATTGCACTCGCCATATATGATTGAAGGACCTTCTTTGAAGAGAATACACCCAGAGGACTTGCCAGATGTACCTTGACGACTGCACGTTATCGAGACCACCTCGTACAGCATGGGATTCCTGCATATGGAAGAGCGCAACTGCGTGGAAACCATCGTTTCCGAGCAAGATGGGGCAACATCTCATGTTGCTGACTCACTGAAAGATTTGCGTAATTAAACCTTCTATGAAATTGATATCTCCAGAAGTTTTCCAGCTGCAAGACCTGGAAGATCACATGATCTGAGTCCATGTGACTCATGGCTCTGGGGATGTCTAAGAGAACACATTTACTAGTAACAGGTCCCAACCGGTATACAGGAACACGTTGCTGAGATACCACCGGAACTGCTGCGAGCATCTGTTGATCATGTCGTTTTACGGATGCAGCATCTCGTCGACGTCTCTGGTGTTCCTATTGATCAAATTGTGAAAGCGGCGGTTAGTACTAAAATCAACATTATGCCTTTCTCACTTGTTCGGCCTTCTCTGCGCATGTCCCGTTCCTAATCCATTACGTGTGGAAACGTTTCTATAAGTCTTTCTTTCATTCACAGCGCGATTTGCACATGGTAGCCAGAACTGGAACTATTTTTTTCCGGTGTAAATCAGTTCCGCATTAACGCATTAGCATATCTACAAATTTTCACTGCCATACGATAATTACAGCCCACGCTGAACCTATGAATAATTGCACTTTAATTGTAACCACCCAGTACTTCTAAATAACCCTATATAAGCAGCTTTCGATGAGATCGGGTAGGCTGCGGTGGGAATGTGCCAGTGGTTCATTGATTTGGAAAGGCACGGCAGACATGCTGTATGTCAACCTCTACACATCACGTCTCCTCTTATTATCTGCGCTCGTTTTTAACCATGCCTGCTCGGAATTGTAACAAGTGGGATCACCGACGGATATCATTGTTGTCATTACTGTTACTGTTCTCACCCTCAAGAGTTTCATTAGTATAGCTTTATATTCTCACGTAATTGTGAAGCGTTTTTTTATATTAATTGTAGGCTGCAAGGAAATGGATTGCTGTTAAGTTTTGGTAAAAGATAAGCAAGTAGTTATCCTTAAATTATTGAGACTGGTTTGTTATAATTAATTCCTTAAATTGAAAAGGAAGTTGATTTTACTTCAAGAAAAAAAATGTCTATCGTAAAGTGGTTTCACATAGTTTGTGTACTACTAATTTAGTTTGTCATTTTCATAACAAATGCAGTTTGATAGTCTTGCTTATAAGGATCAACAAACACACGTCGAACAGTGACATCGTTGCTGTACCATTGCAATGATCCACAGGCCACTTGGGTTGTGCGTCCAGCATGCTTCCACAAATGTGAGGGTAGAACAATCATCTCATTGTGGTTTCCTTAAATCGATAAAGGCAAATGCCAGAATGGTTTCTTTGAAAAGGACTTGAAAATTTTCCTTTCTCCGCCATCCTCAATCCGAGTACGTGCTTCGTTTCTACCGACCTCGTTGCCCACGGGATTTTAAATTCTGCTCTTTCTATTCAGCTTTTTTCAACGTACGTTCAAAATCTTAACAAATTAGTCCAAACCAAACGGAGCATCTCTTCATTGGTTTACCGGGTGGGTTGGAGAGGGCGAAACATTCCGATTCAACGTCCCGTGGCGACAAGTTCATTATTGACGGAGCAGAACTTCGGATTAGGAAAGGATAGGGAAGTATTTCAAAGGAACTACCGTGGAATTTACCTCGATTTTGACAAAACACCGAAAATCTAAATCAGGGTAGCCTGACAGGGACTTTAATCACAGTCCGCCCGATATGAGTCCAAGGTCTAACCACTGCGACTCTCACTCGGTACAAGTGATAACGCGAATACCTGCGACGTTCCCGCATTTACTCTAGGACTCCGTACGAAACATAAAACTCTGCTAAGTTTATGGCCAAGCGGTTCTAGGCGCTACAGTCTGGAACCGCGCGACCGCTACGGTCGCAGGTTCGAATCCTACCTCGGGCATGGATGTGTGTGATGTCCCTTAGGTTAGTTAGGTTTGAATAGTTCGAAGTTCTAGGGGACTGATGACCTCAGAAGTTAAGACCCATAGTGCTCAGAGCCATTTTTTTCTGCTAAGTTTAGAGGTACTGGCGGAAGTAAAGCTCTGAGGATGGGTTGTGAGTCGTGCTTAGGTAGCTCAGTCGGTAACCTGCAGTTGTCGCACAGATGACAAAATGGTAGATATCGAAATAGACGACAGAGGGATAGAGAAACAATTAAAATCGCTCAAAAGAGGAAAGGCCTCTAGACCTGATGGGATACCAGTTCAATTTTACACAGAGTACGCGAAGGAACTTGCCCCCCTTCTTGCAGCGGTGTACCATAGGTCTCTAGAAGAGCGTAGCGTTCCAAAGGATTGGAAAAGGGCACAGGTCATCCCCGTTTTCAAGAAGGGACTTCGAACAGATGTGCAGAACTATAGACCTATATCTCTAACGTCGATCAGTTGTAGAATTTTGGAACACGTATTATGTTCGAGTATAATGACTTTTCTGGAGACTAGAAATCTACTCTGTAGGAATCAGCATGGGTTTCGAAAAAGACAGTCATGTGAAACCCAGCTCGCGCTATTCGTCCACGAGACTCAGAGGGCCATAGACACGGGTTCACAGGTAGATGCCGTGTTTCTTGACTTCCGCAAGGCGTTCGATACAGTTCCCCACAGTCGTTTAATGAACAAAGTAAGAGCATATGGACTATCAGACCAATTGTGTGATTGGATTGAGGAGTTCCTAGATAACAGGACGCAGCATGTTATTCTCAATGGAGAGAAGTCTTCCGAAGTAAGAGTGATTTCAGGTGTGCCGCAGGGAAGTGTCATAGGATCGTTGCTATTCACAATATACATAAATGACCTGGTGGATGACATCGGAAGTTCACTGAGGCTTTTTGCAGACGATGCTGTGGTGTATCGAGAGGTTGTAACAATGGAAAATTGTACTGAAATGCAGGAGGATCTGCAGCGAATTGACGCATGGTGCAGGGAATGGCAATTGAATCTCAATGTAGACAAGTGTAATGTGCTGCGAATACACAGAAAGATAGATCCTTTATTATTTAGCTACAAAATAGCAGGTCAGCAACTGGAAGCAGTTAATACCATAAATTATCTGGGAGTACGCATTAGGAGTGATTTAAAATGGAATGATCATATAATGCTTATCGTCGGTAAAGCAGATGCCAGACTGAGATTCATTGGAAGAATCCTAAGGAAATGCAATCCGAAAACAAAGGAAGTAGGGTACAGTACGCTTGTTCGCCAACTGCTTGAATGCTGCTCAGCAGTGTGGGATCCGTACCAGATAGGGTTGATACAAGACATAGAGAAGATCCAACGGAGAGCAGCGCGCTTCGTTACAGGATCATTTAGTAATCGCGAAAGCGTTACGGAGATGATAGATAAACTCCAGTGGAAGACTCTGCAGGAGAGACGCTCAGTAGCTCGGTACGGGCTTTTGTCAAAGTTTCGAGAACATACCTTCACCGAAGAGTCAAGCAGTATATTGCTCCCTCCTACGTATATCTCGCGAAGAGACCATGAGGATAAAATCAGAGAGATTAGAGCGCACACAGAGGCATACCGCCAATCCTTCTTTCCACGAACAATACGAGACTGGAATAGAAGGGAGAACCGATAGAGGTACTGAAGGTACCCTCCGCCACACACCGTCAGGTGGCTTGCGGAGTATGGATGTAGATGTAGATGTAGATGTAGAAGCTCAGCGTGGTCGGCCAGAGGGCTCACAGCCCTCTGTAATAATAATAATAATAATAATAATAATAAACCCCGTGGAGGCCCAGGAAAAGAATAGGCCTCCGGTATGTCCTGCCAGTCGTAAAAGGCGACGAAAAGAACAAACCACTAATAGGGCAAACCTCCCATTTTTGTGTGATCAGTTGGTTCAGGACAGAACTAATGAAGCCTCGGACAAGCGCTGTCATGGTCGGGGACGACGCTTGAACCCTATGCCCATCCACAATGGTAACGACACATCTAGCCACAAGGAAAATTATTTAAATCCAAATTCAGGTGTTTTGCAGGATATGCTTCCTGCAACCACTCTAGAAGGAAAACAGACAGAGGATAAGATGGTCAGATGAAGTTAACCGACACCTCATGTCCTGTTATTACCAAGCAACAAACTGAGGAACCAACACAACCAGATACGGATCACAAGTATACACAACATTTACTACCAGATACCCAGAACTAAAATTTTTAACAGAATAACGGCTAGCTGATCAGATCCGTGTAATAATAAAAAATAACAGAATACCCCAGTCAGAACTAGAAAACATCAAACAACAAGTACAACAAATACTGGAACAAAATAATGTGCAATCAGAAGAAGAAGAAAATACAGTAATGGATTCAAACATCCCAGAGAAAACAAACAAAGAGCAACACACATCAATTAAACAATCAGAGGAAAACGAAATCTTAAGACAGCCACCAGAACAATCACAAATAGAACATGAAGTGACACACGTGTTAGATATAGGAGAAAAATTTCAGTTGACTTATATAGAATACAAAGTCACAAATACAGACATTAGACCATTCTTGCATAGACCACCAAATAACCCACAAGTCGAAACAACAATAACAACTATCAACACAATCATACACAACAAAATAAATGAAAATACAACTATGGAAGAGTTACAACTACTGATTTATGTAGGAGCACTCACTACACTAAATATACACACTAGGCAGAGATCAGAACCAACCAACACACAGAAGAAACTCACAAAACAGGCATGGCAACACAGGCTACAGATCAGAATAGAAAAACTGAGAAAAGACATCGGACAGCTAACACAATTTATAAGAAATGAAATATCAGACAAAAAATGAAAAAGGTTAGGTAAAATCTCCCAACAAGAAGCGATAGAGCAATTATGTGAAAAGTAGCAGAAATTACAAGCATTGGCCAAACGACTGAAAAGATACAAAAAAAGTGAAAATAGAAGGAAACAAAACCAAACATTCAACACAAACCAAAAGAAATTTTACCAGACAATAGATAACACACACATTAAAATAGACAATCCACCAAACATAACAGACATGGAACACTTCTGGAGCAACATATGCTCAAACCTGGTACAACATAACAGACATGTACGGTGGATACAAGCAGAAACAGACTCATACAAGATGATACCACAAATGCCTGAAGTGATAATTTTGCAACATGAAGTCACCCGAGCAATTAATTCTATGCACAATTTGAAAGCCCCTGGAAATGATAAAATAGCAAATTTCTGGCTAAAGAAGTTCACCTCAACACATTCACATCTAACTAAATTATTTAACAATTACATTGCAGACTCATACACAGTTCCTGATACACTTACGCAAGGAATAACTTATTTGAAACCTAAAGACCAAGCAGACACAGCAAACCCAGCAAAATATCGCCCCATAACATGCCTACCAACAATATACAAAATATTAACTTCAGTCATTACACAGAAATTAATGACACATACAACACAGAACAAAATTATAAATGAAGAACAAAACGGCTCCTGCCAATGAGCACGAGGATGTAAAGAGCAACTGATAATAGATGCAGAGGTGACATATCAAGCTAAAACTAAACTAAGGTCGCTGCACTACGCATACATAGATTACCAAAAAGCTTTTGATAGTGTACCCCACTCATGGTTACTACAGATATTGGAAATATACAAAGTAGATCCTAAATTAATACAGTTCCTAAACATAGTAATGAAAAATTGGAAAACCACACTTAATATCCAAACAAATTCAAACAATATCACATCACAGCTAATACAGACTAAGCTTGGAATATACCAAGGAGACTCATTAAGTCCTTTTTGGTTCTGCCTTGCTCTGAACCCACTATCCAACATGCTAAATAATACAAATTATTCAGCAATAAACTGTGTGAAGCACTCAATGAACTTTAAAGGGTACCTTGTGATTTATATTACCCGTTTAATCTTACATAGCGGAAGTCCTAGACCGTCGGGCACTCCTAAAGAATTGGTCGAACGAGGTTTCCATGCGCTGTATCCATTGCGGATGAATAATAATTCCTTAATTAGTCCACAGTAAATTGTTGCTTAATCATACTGCTCACTTTTCTTTTTACTGTTCTTACTGTGCGCAGTGAGTGATCGTCGATGGTGCAATCACTCGTTTATCCTTAATCCGCTGCTTTCGCTTTGTTGACGCTTCATTTATTAACAAGTCTTTCACGTTATTTAAATGTATCTTGGACGATTTCTTTGTGATTGGATTAACTTTTCGACACGTCTGCTAAATTGCAGATGATCCCTCTCGTACCTCCCACAGTCGCACGATACATTACCCACTAATCCCCCTCAGCTTTTGCTCCAGATATCACTTTTTTTTTTAATGTTGAGTGCAATTTGTTTCTGGTGGTACTCTATCAGTAAAAATATTTTTCTCCATTTTGTAACGTTACTTTTAACACCCGTGGTTATTGAACCTGTACAGCTTGACAGTAAAATGTGAACTATTGCTGCCGGAAATTTCCCCACTTTATAAAATGTTCCGGTATTTAATCGGTGGTCGGACGAATTTCTTGTTGAAACCCAGTGTTTCGAACCTATCTGTGGAGAACATCTACGGTGGAAGTTGTAAGGTTCAACTGCTCTTTAAAACATTCTCTGCTAAGAGGGACGAAACTTCGGTTTTCAACAAGAAATTCATCCGACCACCGATTAAAGACCAGAACATTTTATAAAGTGAGGAAATTTCCGGCAGCAATAGTTCACATTTTACTGTAACGCTGTACAGGTGCAATAACTACGGGTGTTCATTCGACCACGCTATAGTAGCACGACATATTTTAATAATTGTTCTACCCTTATGGTTGCTGATTTCCTCCTCTACATAAACGCAATAGAAATTTTTGCTCTCTGATAACAAGGGACGTAGGGCACGAATCTGTTGTCAAATTATATGCTCTATATAATTTTCAGATGTGTCTTTTAGTACTACATCACGCGAATTCCTATTCCTGTTCCTGTCACATATCCTATTAGTGTGAATTCCCCAGCTCGTAGCTGATGAATCTAAATCTCTGTCTTGTACTATCGCATAACCGAGATATTATTGTGAAGGAAGGAAAAAAAATTATGTACTGTTGTCTACGATTAATGAGCACTCGTCTTCGATGCTGAGTGGATATATGTATTTTGTCCAGCAGTAGTACCTGGACTGAACACACGATTCACATCTACACTCCTGGAAATGGAAAACAGAACACATTGACACCGGTGTGTCAGACCCACCATACTTGCTCCGGACACTGCGAGAGGGCTGTACAAGCAATGATCACACGCACGGCACAGCGGACACACCAGGAACCGCGGTGTTGGCCGTCGAATGGCGCTAGCTGCGCAGCATTTGTGCACCGCCGCCGTCAGTGTCAGACAGTTTGCCGTGGCATACGGAGCTCCATCGCAGTCTTTAACACTGGTAGCATGCCGCGACAGCGTGGACGTGAACCGTATGTGCAGTTGACGGACTTTGAGCGAGGGCGTATAGTGGGCATGCGGGAGGCCGGGTGGACGTACCGCCGAATTGCTCAACACGTGGGGCGTGAGGTCTCCACAGTACATCGATGTTGTCGCCAGTGGTCGGCGGAAGGTGCACGTGCCCGTCGACCTGTGACCGGACCGCAGCGACGCATGGATGCACGCCAAGACCGTAGGATCCTACGCAGTGCCGTAGGGGACCGCACCGCCACTTCCCAGCAAATTAGGGACACTGCTGCTCCTGGGGTATCGGCGAGGACCATTCGCAACCGTCTCCATGAAGCTGGGCTACGGTTCCGCACACCGTTAGGCCGTCTTCCGCTCACGCCCCAACATCGTGCAGCCCGCCTCCAGTGGTGTCGCGACAGGCGTGAATGGAGGGACGAATGGAGACGTGTCGTCTTCATCGATGAGAGTCGCTTCTGCCTTGGTGCCAATGATGGTCGTATGCGTGTTTGGCGCCGTGCAGGTGAGCACCACAATCAGGACTGCATACGACCGAGGCACACAGGGCCAACACCCGGCATCATGGTGTGGGGAGCGATCTCCTACACTGGCCGTACACCACTGGTGATCGTCGAGGGGACACTGAATAGTGCACGGTACATCCAAACCGTCATCGAACCCATCGTTCTACCATTCCTAGACCGGCAAGGGAACTTGCTGTTCCAACAGGACAATGCACGTCCGCATGTATCCCGTGCCACCCAACGTGCTCTAGAAGGTGTAAGTCAACTACCCTGGCCAGCAAGATCTCCGGATCTGTCCCACATTGAGCATGTTTGGGACTGGATGAAGCGTCGTCTCACGCGATCTGCACGTCCAGCACGAACGCTGGTCCAACTGAGGCGCCAGGTGGAAATGGCATGGCAAGCCGTTCCACAGGACTACATCCAGCATCTCTACGATCGTCTCCATGGGAGAATAGCAGCCTGCATTGCTGCGAAAGGTGGATATACACTGTACTAGTGCCGACATTGTGCATGCTCTGTTGCCTGTGTCTATGTGCCTGTGGTTGTGTCAGTGTGATCATGTGATGTATCTGACCCCAGGAATGTGTCAATAAAGTTTCCCCTTCCTGGGACAATTAATTCACGGTGTTCTTATTTCAATTTCCAGGAGTGTATTATCTGTAAACTTGAGTCTGTGTTCGGCTCTGTGAGCAGATGCTTCCTGATGCACAAGTCTGAAGAGATAAACTGTGCAAAATTCTGGTGCTTGTTTCAAAGGCGGCTTCTGAAGCTCGGCTTAAACCGACACACCACCTGCCACACAACCCGAGCAACAGGCCGTAGTGACACGCCGTGGTGGCAGCTCGTCTGCTTGTCTGCCGGCATGCCAGCCTGCTAGGGGCACTGCTTGCCGAACGACGTCGGACACGGGGGCAGCGTTGCTCGCAACACTCTGCAGCTCGCCACGGACGCAGCTTCTCAATTACACTGCCGGGAAAAGAATTAGCAGACCCTTTTAGAGGTTTAAAATTCAATCAGTACAGTGCGTATCGAGTACATGAAAAGAATCAATTTACAGATCAATAGCAAAAGCAGTTCTGAGGTACCAGGAGCGTGTTGAAAACCCATATCATTAGGAGGTGTAGGCTTCACGGGCTGCATTGCAGCCGCTGACTTTGTCATCCAGTCGATCATAAGTGTGCCAAATACTGTCCTGCGATACATAATTTTACCCCTACTCGACCAGTTCTCATAATTCTGTAAATCTTGTTGGTTGACGAATTGTACGAGTCACTTCCCATCCTATCCCACAAGTGCTCAACTGGAGGCAAGTCCGGAGATCGTGCTCGCCAATGAAGTTGCTGCACGTCTTTCAGAGTGCCTTGAGTTTCACAAGCAGTGAGTCAGAGAGCATTAAAAGAGCATTATGCTGGTGGTTTGAGGTTGAAGACTCACAAACAGGCAGCAATCAGATACGTGTTAAGCAGACTGAACAGGATCCCCCTAAATATTTCTGATTACCAGAAAGAGCTAGCCATTATAAAACAGATAGCATTAAAATGGACACAAAGAATCAATGGTAGACAAATGATGAAAGAGACAAATAATGAAAAAAACGACACCAACTCCTACAACCTGCACTACTACGAAGAAAATAGCATACAATGACCTACCACAACAAGCTCACACATAAAATAGGTAACATAGTCAAAAGCAAAGCATAAATATTGCTTACAAAACAAACAACTCAATACAAAAGCAAAACTGAAATCAAAGCCAGACAGATAACAACAATCTGGTATCTTATCAGTTCAGTTAATGTGATTGTGAAAAGATATACATTGGAATGACCGGTAAGACATTCGACACAACATCTAAAGAACATAACAGAGCATTTAAATACAGTAGAAAACATTCCTCATTTGTAGATTACCTAAAATAAGAATACTCAGTAAAAGGCATCTTCCTACTTTCTAAGAAAATTTCCTCATGCACAAAGCATTAACAGAAAATAAACAGTTGCTCAATGACAAAATAAATATTGGAAACCAGATTCTACATAAAGTAATTGATGAAATTACATAAAAAAGAAAAGAGCCTTTTCCATTCTTCACCCCTCCCACTCTCCCAGCCAACCCCCTCCACCGTCCCTCCACTCACAATTTCATTTTACTTCTTGTTCCTCACCTTTCATAACTCAGACTCCATCACACTACTACACATATACACTATGTCATCAAAAGTATCCGTACACCCGCAAAAACACGTTTTTCATATTACGTGCATTGCGCTGCCCCCTACTGCCAGATACTCCATATCAGCGACCTCAGTAGTCATTAGACATCGTGAGAGAGCAGAATGGGGCGCTCCGCGGAACTCACGGACTTCGAACGTGGTCAGGTGATCGGGTGTCACTTGCGTCATACGTCTGTAAGCGAGATTTCAACATTCCTAAACACCAATAGGTCTATTGTTTACGATGTTATAGTGAAGTGGAAACGAGAATGGCACGTATAGCACAAAAGCGTACAGGCCGACCTCGTCTGTTGACTGACAGAGACCGCCAACAGTTGAAGAGGGTCGTAATGTGTAATAGCCAGACATCTATCCAGACCATTACACAGGAATTCCAAATTGCATCAGGATCCACTGCAAGTACTATGACAGACGGGAGATGAGAAAACTTGGATTTCATGGTCGAGCGGCTGCTCATAAGACACTCATCACACCGGTAAATTCCAAACGACACCTCGCTTGGTGTAAAGAGCATAAGCATTGGACGATTGGACAGTGGAAATTACGAATGACGGTACACAATGTGGGGATCCGATGGTAGGGTGTGGGTATGGCGAATGCCCGGTGAACGTAATCTGCCAACCTGTGTAGTGCCAAGAGTAAAATTCGGAGTCGGTGCTGCTGTGGTGTGGTCGTGTTTTGCATGGAGGAGGCTTGCACCCCTTGTTGGTTTGCGTGGCGCTATCACAACACAGGCTTACATTGATGTTTTTAAGCACCTTCTTGCTACCCACTGTTGAAGAGCAATTCGGGGATGGCGATTGCATCTTTCATCACCATCGAGCACCTGTTCATAATGCACGGCCTGTGACGGAGTGGTTACACGACAGTAACATGACTGTAATGGACTGACCTGCACAGAGTCCTGACCTGAATGCTATAGAACACCTTGGGGATGTTTTGGAACGCCGACTTCCTGCCAGGCCTCACCGACCGACAGTGATACCTCTCCTGATTGCAGCACTCCGTTAAGAGCCATTCCCCAAGAAACTTCGAGCACCTGATTGATCGTATGCTTGTGAGAGTGGAAGCTGTCATCAAGGCTAAGGGTGGGCCAACACCATATTGAATTCCAGCATTACCGGTGGAGGGCGCCACGAACTTTTAAGTTATTTTCGGTCAGAGTCCGGATACGTTTCATTAGGTAGTGTACGTCCACAAATCATGGTTTCGCACTTCTCCCCTCTCCCCCCCTCCCACTCAAAATGACTCCAGCACTATTCCTTCCCTACTCTTACACAGCTTATAAATACGCAGCAACAATATTAAATAGAATTACATAATACAATACTCTATTAAAATAGAGGTTTTAGGTCAAAGACAAATAGTGGCAAGATTATGTTGGCATCACTACAAATCACAAACCGCAACATTTACTTAGAAGTATAACAACAAACAGAAAACAATGGTGTGCGTAAAAGTGCGCCATGAAAAGCATAACAAATACACAGTGCTGCAGAAAAACTAAAAATTAGCCCAAAACTACCACTGTATACAGCAGAAAAGCTTACACACTACTTAACCTAAATTATCCTAAGGACAAACACACACACACCCATGCCCGATGGTGGACTCGAACCTCCGCCGGGATCAGCCGCACAGTCCATGACTGCAGCGCCTGAGACCGCTCGGCTAATCCAGCGCGGCTCAGAATAACACAGGCACTGCAATATCACAATCTTATTTCTGCTATGAAGTACATTTTTATACTTCTTTGTCGTGTCGTCATAACCTCTCATTTGGTGGGGTCAAGCATGTCTACGTATACATTTTTGAGAGGCACTAACAGCAGTTCTTTTTAAGAAGGTATTAGGATAGGTCGTGTGACCTACGATTCATGTATTTTTTATAATTGCCTATCAAAATTAAGTTGAAAACTCTGAAACAATACGGCCGACATTTTGTTGTTGTGTGAACTGTGATTTCTGTAGACAGTGTGAACTGTATTCTCCAATAAACCATCGTTGTAATCTATGAGATCCATTTGATGGATCTGCTGCATCTTTTTAATTTATAGGGGTTAAAAGCTAAATTGATTGTGACATCCAGTGATAGAAGACGCCACAACCTCGAACTTTTCTTTACTGTTTTTAAAATCCCTATTAACTTAACCTCCACCATAAGAGTTCCCTTCGAGTGTCATTTCACTAGTACGCTAACGTTCGTCGAAATTTGTGGGACGAAGATCCTACGGTCTGAAAGGGTCAAGTATTTAACGAGAGAACATTACTCGCGTACTTTGCCTCCTCGCACATATCGGAAGCCTTTTGTGCGGCGCGAGCATCCGAGCGCGTTTGCATTCGACGCGAGGAACGTGACCGTAAAAGCGCTCTGCGGCCGCCTGGACGGTGATTGGGTCCTTCCGCTCACGTAGCGCGGCGGCCGCGCTTGCTCGGCGCAAATTTAATACCCCGGCCCGCCTCCGGAGCGGGCGCGTCTTTAATGACTAACAAGCCGGAGCGTAATTAGCGGCTGCTGTCACAGCGTTTGTTTATTGATTCATTTTCGTTTCTGTAATCAACTGCGATCCCCGTCGCTCGGCCGAAGGCAAATAGAGAACGTGATTTCACGCAATCGGAAAGCTTTCGCACTGGCTAGGACAAATATTTCGAGACAATAGTCCTAACACGGTAACGTCCGAGAGAGCTGTCCCGTGTGGATTCACTTGAAAGTGAAGCACTCGCCGCGCACCTCGACAGTTGTGTGTTTGACGGCCGCACTGCGGCCACTCAGAGAGAATGGAGGTGAAAGTGAAACGGGCGTTTCTGTGCCTGGTGGGCTACAGTGTCATTCCTACAAAACTCCATTTGTAGAGCCTTCCCCATTTTTATTATAGTGATGCAGCACTCTGCAGAAAGTCTGTAATGTGTAATAAACAACCGGCGAACCTCGAGAATTATAGATAGTTTACCCACTAAAAGTTGAAATATGGTGAAGTTATTGACGGTTCTAGATGCTTCAGTCTGGAACGGCGCGACTGCTACGGTCGCAGGTTCGAATCCTGCCTCGGGCATGGATGTGTGTGCTGTTCTTAGGTTAGTTAGCTTTAAGTAGTTCTAAGTTCTAGGGGACTGATGACCTCAGAAGTTAAGTCCCATAGTGCTCAGAGCCATTTTTTTATCCGCCGATATCTTGCAGCGACTTGCAATTAAAATGCCTTCTCCCGTACGAGAATTACATAACAAGCAACATATGCGCGGCTTTTCGGAGTTGTTAGCGACGTGAATTTAAGTTCTTCAAAATCAAACTATGCAGTCACTGTGAAGTACAGACACTGCCCTACAGTATTTCATGCCAAAGCGAGACAGACTGATGAGCAAAATAAGACTGCCTCTGGGCGGACATCATTCGATTTGTATGCGAGCACTATGGGACATAGACATTAGGGCATATGGAAATATGGGTTCAAAAATAGTTCAAATGGCTCTGAGCACTATGGGACTTAACATCTGAGGCCATCAGACCCCTAGAACTTAGAACTACTTAAACCTAACTAACATAAGGACATCACACACAACCAAGCCTGAGGCAGGATTCGAACCTGCGACCGTAGCGGTAGCGCGGTTCCAGACTGAAGCTCCTAGAACCACTCGGCTACACTGGGTGGCGGAAATTTGGGTCTGGCCGTGAGTCGTGAAGGGATAGCCAAAGGGATTCAGGTGGCCTCTGATGAAAAGCAAGAAATCCGGGTTGGAGTCCCGCTCCGGCACTAATTTTCGTTTATTACTAGTAAATCGTATAGCTGCTGTTCAGTCGTACTCGCAATTTACGAAAACATCTCGCAATTTTTCAGAATCATCTGAAAGTTCTCAATCCTGTTTCAGTAAATATTAGACGTTCATTTTAGTTTCTTATGCAACAAGGAGTGACATGGCGCTATAAGAGCGTAAAAAATTTGAAAAGAATTTCTGGCAGAAACTTTATGACCTCTTTGTCGATGGGTCTACCTAACCTCTCTTCCTTGCTGCCTTAACTGTTACAGTGTTTACTCGATACGCTAACAGCCGCGTGCTTTATATTGGATGCGTTACATTTAGGATAATACTATCTTCTAACACACAACGTACTTTATCTGTATTAGTAAATATTATGAACGTATTCGCAAGGAATAGAGTATTCCTTCAACATTTTCACTCAGGCAGTAGGTAGCTAGGTTGGACCAGTAAGGTGCTAGTATCCAAATAAAACAATCTAGTACACAATACGAATTATTAAACAAACTCAATGTCTTGAAAAAATAAGAGGGGTCAGTTATTTAAAAATTTTGCATGACACACTGTTCGCAGCCTGGAGCTTAAGGAAAATTGACTGTACTTATTACTCTAAGGTCTTCAAGCAAAGTTCGCTCAAATTTCTAAGATCACCAGTAGCGGCTGCTTGAAACTTTGGACCAAGACAGGCATTCAGTTAAATGCGAATAGGATGAAATAATTTGTCCAATAAAAGAAAGAATCATTAAGTGAAACTAAACCATTCTTGACAACCCTTGGATCAGTGTGGAGCGGCGGTGGGGTGGGTGGGCTGCTGTGGCCTGTTGTGGGGTTGTGAACCACTGAGGCCTTCGGTGGGACGAAGTCTCTCCGTCGTTTCTAGTTCCCCGGTTCATTACACAATTCACACAAACCAAACTTAAATTTTTTTAAAGGATTCGGAGATATACTGTACACTTGATGGCTGCTCCAAAATTTACGACAGGCTTGTAGTCAAACTATAACATTGAAGCCAACAACAAAAGAATTACTAGTTGAATAAACAACAAATTTAAAATGTTTTAATGAACAATATGGAGGTGCTATATACGAGTAAGTTTTGGCAACAGCTGCTTCAGGCCTAACAGCTCGTGACATGAGCGTATGCTCAGAAGGTTTCGCAGGTAACTTAGTCAAGACAGTTATTCAAAGCATCTGAAATCACTTAAACTTTACAGCGCTAGGGCCATGAGACAATTTCATGTTACCACTCACTACCCAGAATCGTGACAAGCCACTCAGTTCTAACTGGAGAGTTAACGACTCAATTTATTATTTAACTCGGACACTTGCTTAACCGTTGGATGTCTCCACCAAAACGTATCAAATGGGCACACCGAAAGGAGATATGTCTCAACAGTAATTATTCTTGCGCAGAGAACAATGTAGTGGACCAATAAATACAGATTTAGTCACACAGGCTACCATGCCGTGGAACTAATATTTACCCTCCCTCGGATTTACGCCACTTAGGTACTCAAACATCAACCCAAAGGCAGTGGTCTACCTTAGAGCGTATAAAAAACTTGGCCATAAATGAAAAATACAACACATCAATTACTGAACTATCCAAAATACAACGGTATACATTTGTGAAGGAGCAACATCACAGCGAATTGTTTATTATCTAAGGCATTGTTTAGAAAGTTAACAACTCTTAAACCTACTACCTTGTTTGATCATGATCCGTACCGAAACCTTTGAATAGCAGACATAATACATGTACTCACATTCAATGGAGTGACCCTTTTAGGGAATGTAATACGGGAAACATAAGCCGCACACAGTATGCCTACAGCGGAAATAGACAGAATATTAAATTTCAATGGTGCAATATAAAAATTCGACCCACACGCTGAAAATAATTATGCGTGAATTGCCAGACATATATCAGCCACACGGTAATGACAATTGTAAGTGTTAACTTCTCTCTCCAGTTAACAGGAAATTTATTTATCACAATAACTACAAATCCGGATGGTCATTGGATAGGATTAACACACACGAGACCTGCTGACATATTAATTCGGATTACCCCGTGTAAAAGTTCATTAGGTTTGTGGAATTAACAGGCACGACCGACGGTCTTAATGCAATCAGCCTAACCCACACCAAAACGAACGAAAGTGCTTCGGAGACAGAAATATCAAAATCTGGTTAATGACCAGATGCTCACCATAAGGTTTTCTCAACTGGGGAGAGCTCCTGGCCAGGGAACGGCACTCAATCGACCGATCGGTGGCGCCTTGCCAGAAAACTCGCGTGCACGGCACATTCATTTTTACTTGGCTCTTGTTATGCAGAGCTAATGACAAGTGTTTCAGATTTATCAAGCAAAGTAGAACATGAAGTAATTGATAAAACTGGAAAAATGAAATGACAGGCATTATCAGTTTCTATTTCTCGACATTTTCAGTAGGTACCTCTGGATTTAACTGCTTATTACGCTGTAGGGGAGAATTGGGCAGAACCATCCTGTTAACATTATATTTTGTGTAACTCAGATTCTGCTACTTTTTTCTTTTTTTGTAAAATGAGGTTATTAATGTTATGTGCATATTAAAGATGTATGACATTCATTTATAATGCGTTAATGATAAGTGGTTTAACGTCTGTGAATTTTTTCATGGCGTTGACAAAATGACGCTTTTGCTCGAGAGGTGGGTAAAACAGACATCCATAAGAGTTAAATGTAAAAAAGTTTATTCCAAAATTTAAAAAAAAATATACAAATGAATTTTCTAAAAATAAAGAAACATTTATTAACAAGAAATAAACGGTACATGAGGTAACGTATAAGTTTTAAGAACAAAAGTCATAAACGAAATTATCTTCTTCACACTTTGTACAAGTCTCGTGGGCCTATCCCTTGCATTTCAGACAATGGATCCACCCCTGCCTGTCCTTTGAATTAGAATATAATTCATCAAAGAATATGCAAGCCTCTTCTTCTTCTTCATTCAAGTCATCGTCATCTGGATCGTCATTTATTTTCACACTCTTTTCTTTTACGCCGCTATTTTCAGACTTTGTTTGGAGCTCAGATTAAAAAGAAAGCTTTTTCTTTGGACACCTTTTATTTTTAGTATCTTTGTCCAATGCTCCGTTGTTTTTGGCTTTCATTCTTTTCTTTAATTTTCCTTTGCTCTTCGTTTTTCACCCCTCTGTCTCCAGTCCTGATTTGTAAAGAGAGGATGTGAGGATGACTGTCTTCCCTTTTTTCCTTTTATTTTTCTTGTGAACTCTCTCCTCTTATTGTGGGGATGGCATAGTAATTTAGGTGATATTAGAAATGCACTTGTTGCCAATGGCATTTTTTGTTGGCCTACTGGACTTGGCAACGACGACGGATGTGGTGAACTTGCTGCTCCAGAAGTGGAAGATTAGTTTCCTTCTTCATTTTGTGCTTCAGAAGTTGAAGGTCGAGAACGTGTAGCATCGCGTATTATAGATGTAGATGGCTGCGGACGGTGGTCATCAGCTATTCTAGAATTCAGCTTGAGAAGGGTTGCAGAGCCCTGGGACTGTGCAGCACTTGGTGCACTAGAAGCTGAATTATGACACTGTGCGCTGTTCAATGCTTCTGTAGAAGTTGATGGCTGATAGTTCATAGAATCTGATTTTTCTGGCCTAGCAGTAGTTTCAGATGGAGCATACAGGCAATCAGGGAAAATCTATTGAATGGGTGTATTCCAGTCTTCTCAAAGCTATTTACGGCAGTATGCGTAAGAGTAACACTTGTGGAAACCCTATTCACTGCTGTTGTTGTTGTGGTCTTCAGTCCTGAGACTGATTTGGTGCAGCTCTGCATGCTACTCTATCCTGTGCAAGCTTCTTCATCTACCAGTACCTACTGAAACCTACATCCTTCTGAATCTGCTTAGTGTATTCATTTCTTGGTCTCTACGATTTTTACCCTCCACGCTGCTCTCCAATACTAAATTGGTGATCCCTTGATGCCTCAGAACATGTCCTACCAACCGATCCCTTCTTCTAGTCAAGTTGTGCCACAAACTTCTCTTCTCTCCAATCCTATTCAATACCTCCTCATTACTTATATGATCTACCCGTCCAATCTTCAGCATTCTTCTGTAGCACCACATTTCGAAAGCTTCTATTCGCTTCTTGTCCGAGCTAGCTATCGTCCATGTTTTACTTCCATACATGGCTACGCTCCATACAAATACTTTCAGAAACGACTTACTGACACTTAAATCTATACTCGATGTTAACAAACTTCTCTTCTTCAGAAACGCTTTCCTTGCCATTTCTAGTCAACATTTTATATCCTCTCTACTTCGACCATCATCAATTATTTTGCTCCCCAAAACTCCTTTACTACTTTAAGTGTTTCATTTCCTAATCTAATTCCCTCAGCTTCACCCGTCTTAATTCAACTACATTCCATTATCCTCGTTTTGCTTTTGTGGATGTTCATCTTATATCCTCCTTTCAAGACACTGTCCATTCCGTTCAACTGCTCTTCGAAGTCCTTTGCTGTCTCTGACAGAATTACAATGTCATCGGCGAAAATCAAAGATTTTATTTCTTCCCCATGGATTTTAATACCTGCTCCGAATTTTTATTTTGTTTCCTTCACTGTTTGGTCAATATACAGATTGAATAACATCAGGGAGAGGCTACAACCCTGTCTCACTCCCTTCCAAATCACTGCTTCCCTTTCATGTCCCTCGACTCTTATAACTGCCATCTGGTTCCTGTACAAATTGTAAATAGCCTTTCGCTCCCTGTATTTTAACCCCTGCCACCTTCAGAAGTTGAAAGAGAGTATTCCAGTCAACATTGTCAAAAGCTTTCTCTAAGTCTACAAACGCTAGAAACGTAGATTTGCCTGTCCTTAATCTAGCTTCTAAGATAAGTCTAAGATACGTCAGTATTGCCTCACGTGTTCCAACATTTCTACGGAATCCAAACTGATCTTCCACGAAGTCGGCTTCTACCAGTTTTTCCATTCGTCTGTAAAGAATTCACGTTAGTATTTTGCATCCGTGACTTATTGAACTGATAGTTCGGCAATTTTCACATCCGTGAGCACCTGCTTTCTTTCGGATTGGAATTATTATATTCTTCTTGAAGTCTGAGGGTATTTCGTCTGTCTCATACATCTTGCTCACCAGATGGTAGAGTTTTGTCGGGACTGGCTCTCCCAAGGCCGTCAGTAGTTGTAATGGAATGTTGTCTACTCCCGGGGCCTTGTTTCGACTCAGGTCTTTCAGTGCTCTGTCAAACTCTTCACGCAGTATCATATCTCCCATTTCATCTTCATCTACATCCTCTTCCACTTCCATAATATTGTCCTCAAGTACATCGCCCTTGTATAGACCCTCTATATACTCCTTCCACCTTTCTGCTTTCCCTTCTTTGTTTAGAACTGGGTTTCCATCTTAGCTCTTGATATTCATACAAGTTGTTCTCTTTTCTCCAAAGGTCTTTTTAATTTTCCTGTAGGCAGTATCTATCTTACCCCTAGTGAGATAAGTCTCTACATCCTTACATTTGTCCTCTAGCCATCCCTGCTTAGCCATTTTGCACTCTCTGTCGATTTCATTTTTGCCTGCTTCATTTACTGCATTTTTATATTTTCTCCTTTCATCAACTAAATTCAATATTTCTTCTGTTACCCAAGGGTTTCTACTAGCCATTGTTTTTTTACCTACTTGATCCTCTGCGTCCTTCACTACTTCGTCTCTCAAAGCTACCCATTCTTCTTCTACTGTATTTCTTTCCCCCATTCCTGTCAATTGTTCCCTTATGCTCTCCCTGAAACTCTGTATAACCTCTGGTTTAGTCAATTTATCCAGGTCCCATCTCCTTAAATTCCCACTTTTTTGCAGTTTCTTCAGCTTTAATCTACAGTTCATAACCAACAGATTGTGGTCAGAGTCCACATCTGCCCCTGGAAATGTCTTACGATTTAAAACCTGGATCCTAAATCTCTGTCTTACCATTATGTAATCTATCTGAAACCTGTCAGTATCTCCTGGCTTCTTCCATGTATACAACCTTCTTTTGTGATTCTTGAACCAAATGTTAGCTACGATTAAGTTGTGCTCTGTGGAAAATTCTACCAGGCGGCTTCCTCTTTCATTCCTTAGCCCCAATCCATATTCACCTACTACGTTTCCTTCTCTCCCTTTTCCTACTACCGAATTCCAGTCACCCATGACTATTAAATTTTCGTCTCCCTTCACTACCTGAATAATTTCTTTTATTTCATCATACATTTCTTCAATTTCTTCGTCATCTACAGAGCTAGATGGCATATAAACTTGTACTATTGTAGTAGGCGTGGGCTTCGTGTCAATCTTGGCCACAATAATGCGCTCACTATGCTGTTTGTAGTAGCTTCCCCGCACTCCTATTTTCCTACACATTATTAAACCTACTCCTGCATTACCCCTATTTGATTTTGTATTTATAACCCTGCATTCACCTGACCGAAAGTCTTGTTCCTCCTGCCCTCGATCTTCACTAATTCCCACTTCACTAATTCCCACTATATCTAACTTTAACCTAACCATTTATATTTTTAAAAATTCTAACCTACCTGCCCGATTAAGGGATCTGACATTCCACGCTCCGATCCGTAGAAAACCAGTTTTCTTTCTCCTGATAACGACGTCCTCCTGAGTAGTCCCCGCCCGGAGATCCGAATGGGGGACTATTTTACCTCCGGAATATTTTACCCAAGAGGACGCCATCATCATTTAACCATACAGTAAAGCTGCATGCCCTCGGGAAGATTACGGCTGTAGTTTCCCCTTGCTTTCAGTCTTTCGCAGTACCAGCAAAGCAAGGCCGTTTTGGTTAGTGTTACAAGGCCAGATCAGTCAATCATCCAGACTGTTGCCCCTGCAACTACTAAAAAGGCTGCTGCCCCTCTTGAGAAACCACACGTTTGTCTGGCCTCTCAACAGATGCCCCGCCGTTGTGGTTGCACCTACGGTACGGCTATCTGTATCGCTGAGGCACGCAAGCCTCCCCATCAACGGCAAGGTCCATGGTCAAGCTTACCATTTTGGTAGATGGTGATGCAGCGCCCAGGATCCTCAATTAAGCAATGTCTAGCTTCTTGCTCATAGCGTTCACTGAAACGTGTCATAAAAGAAACATTTAGGGCCTGAAAGCGGTGTGCTGTATGCGGTGGAAAACACGTAGAATGACATTGTGTTTCCGAGTTAGGTCAATAAGACCCAAACTGTTATTATATGATTCATGTCCTTCCAAAATGAGCAAAACTGGTTTTTCTAGTGAAGGGTTGGAAAAGCTGATGAATTTCATAAACCAAATAAGAAAAGTGTCCTTATTGATCCACACCGATTCATGGTAACAGGAGAAGGAGCCTGGAGGAGCATCATTCATTTACAACGGATTTTCCTTCTTCGTGGGAAATACAAACATTCGAGGCATTAACTTCCCGAGCGCACTCATACGTGTTTAAGCAGTAACGAGTACACCACATTCTGCAGAAGATAAACATCCAACTAGTTTTTCCCCCACAGTGCCAACACCTTTGATGGTTTGTCTGGGACTGTGAGAATACCTGTCTCATTCACACTGTACACATCGTTTGGTTTCATTTTGTACTTTGTGTAATTTGTGTAATTTTTCAACGGCAACCCTGTTAAATCCTTTAGCTACAGCTAAAGATGTATGATCTGGTGATTTTAGTTTTAATTCAGGATGTCGGTTAACGAAACAGTAATACCAGTCTTTACCTGCCATTTTTTCGGCTCCGTTGAAGGTATTGTGTATGATATTTTTCCTGTAAATCAAATGTCAGCCGACATAAGAAATTGTAAGGCCAAGGAGTCTTCCTCCATAAATAATACATACTCAACTATTTCCTTTACTTGAGCTTCAGAGGACAGATTAACTTAATCGCTTCTCAGAAGCCAACTCGGGTATCAGTTCATTTCACGGTTGTTCTAGGTACGATGAAAGATTCAGATATTGCAGTGTATCCCATCCAGCCTTCAAGAACCGCATTTACCGCGTCTTTCATTCCTTCTCGTGACCAACTCTGCCGAGCTGTCTTTCGTATGTAGCTCCTCACCGTATGTGAAATGAAATTGTGGGTGCATTTGTTTTAGTAACATAAAAGAGTTACACATAATATTATTTGATGTGAGTATTAAAAGATCAAATAAGAAAATTTTACTTGAAATAGAAACATATCTTAGGCCCTACTAAAAATAACAATTTCCTTTTTTGAGTAAAAAGTAAAACAACCTTCGTATTAAGTAAAAAGTAACAAATTTCATGTTAACATCCACCCCCATTTAAAATAAATTTAATGAAACACTTATTATTACTAATTTGGGGTTTTAATTATTTTATAAACTATAATGGAACACTGAACTGAGTAGTTTTAACATCGAACGAAAGTCGGTTCTGCCCCACCATTAATTGACGGAATTGCCGCACAGTACACAGCTAAACAAATATGGCGAATTCACGTTATCGAGCAACAGTTGCTAGGCTACGTTTACTATAAAGATACAACTAAACGCACTGAATAATCATACTTACTCACTTATGGTAAATCAAGGCGCACTAATTCTCAAAACCCTAAACAGGCTTCGTGCAACTTGGAAGAGAAACAGTTTAAAATTTCAAAAATTCGCACAATCCAAACAATGGCCAGAACGTAAACGAAACCAAGCTCGAGCTACTCATAATCGCTGCCTCTTCACTAGTTCATTATGTTGTCTTCCGATAGCAGAACCTAACAGGTTTGACCCTTCCAGCCGGTTTTGCCCCACTCTCCCCTAATGTACGACGTTTGAATTCCCAAGAAATTTTGCGGACAAAGAAGTAATTGGACTTTACTTATAGACCTTAAGATTTGTACTACCGATTATTTACATTTTAACGATTGAACGTTACGAGTGAGGGTTTTAATGACTTATATCCAGAATTGTCATCATAAGTATGGGAATGGCTCTCTCAAATATTTTCAGCCAGCAGCTTTTTTTCCTTGGTGACTGAAGATCATCTAAGGGATGTTTTCGACAGATAAGATCCTCATTCTTCTACATGAATAATTCTACCTCACTCGTTTACATGCAAATGTTGTACAGAAAACATTTGAAAGGATTAACACTACGCATTATTCTACTGATAGTAAGATTCCATCTTATCAGCTAACATATTCTATGCAGACTGTTATTTTCTATTTATGGTTCCAAAATGGCTCTGAGCACTATGCGACTTCACTTCTGAGGTCATCAGTCGCCTAGAGCTTAGAACTAATTAAACCTAACCAACCTAAGGACATGACACACATCCATGTCCGAGGCAGGATTCGAACCTGCGACCGCAGCGGTCGCTCGGCTCCAGACTGTAGCGCCTAGAACCGCACGGCCACCCAGGCCGGCTTACTATTTATGAAGAGGGTTACTACACCATCTGCATCCCTGAAAAATCTCTAATGAGTTTACAATGGATAATCCCTGCATATGCGAGCATTAAATATATTTCTCCGACCAACAACAAAGATACGAATCTCTGATCACTGTTCAACATGATGCGACGCCGCATCAGAATCGGACACACAAAATTAGCTTTTTTGTTCGATGGTACTCTGATTTTATCGGCTAGAAATTTTCAGACGCTTGGGTGACGTAGTCTCCCTGCAGTCTTGAGCGGAACTCATCTATGAAGAGTGGCTTACCATAGTTTAACTATGGACCTATCTTTATGTTGCTGACTTCCGACACATTATTGCCGTGGGCCGGACATATCCTCGAACATCTGACGTTCAAACAAACCTCATGGACCCTACTATTCGTTGAATTCCGTTGTGCAGTTGTTACACCTGTCCAACCTTGTTCTGGGTTAGGTCAAAGTTTTCCTTCGTAAATCCAGTAACTTAAGCCGGAGTAGTAAAATAAAACACTGCTTTGGAGGCATTTGAAGATTCGAACATAGAAAAAAAGTCGAAGTATTGTTTGTGACATTAGTCTGTGGATTTCACGATCGGAGTTCTCTCTGCTTACAACAAACGCGCTTATAAAACTAAGACAATGTCTAATGTACTGTTACCCATGAGTCCTCTGCCCTTCCTATATCGACAACATAATTTATGAAATACGATTTTTCCATCATATGATAGCAGCTTTGATTTCTGTTGTTGTTAAAACCTGTATTCCGTGACTTATAAAGAAGGCTTGCACGGCAGAAATTTACGTCCTGGGTGACTTTCGATATAGGGGGGTTAGACCGTGTTATAAGGAGTGTTTTAGTGCCTAGCGTTTCGTCTTCTAATACTGCACACATCATCAGAGACTATGAAGACTCTGTTGCTACTTTCAGACATGAACAATCTTATCAAATCGAATTGTTTATGCGCAACCACGCAACAGTTACGTGGTGACGTCATCCTGTTACTATCTAAGGAGCTCCTTCTGCAGAAGAATGGGTCTCTTTGTTTTGTTTAGCGCTAATATCAACGAGTTCCTCAGTTACAAACCTTCGTCATTTCTGTTAAAGATCATATCGTCAGTAATATAGGTGCCCCAACGTACCACCCAGCTAAACATCTGGCTTCTCTTCTGATTCCCATGGTGGGGAAATGTCAACTCCATATCCGAAACTCAGAAGATTTTATACGGCGACTGAAGAACCTGCGCCTTGAATCCACCGATTTACTAGAGAGTTTCGATGTGGTTTCTTTGTTCACACGAGTGCCTCTGATGGACTCATTACATCTCATAGGAGCTAAGCTGGAAGAGGACATCTTACACCGTTTCAAACACGTACTTACCTCGACTTACTTTTTATTCAGCGACCAGTATTTTGAGCAGTCTGACGGAATTGCTATGGCTAGCCATCTGTCCCCCATAGTAGCTAATCTTTTTATGGAAGATTTCGAGGACAAAGCACTTCAGACGGCGATTTTGAAACGCAAATGTTTTTGGAGATATGTTGATGATACGTTTGTGGTATGGCCGCATGAGACAGCAACGCTTCCTTCTTTTCTGGAACATTTGAACACCCTCCATCCACGCATCTGTTTCACCATGGAGGTAGAGAAAGATAGAGAGCTCCCGTTTCTGGATGTTTTGGTTCGTAGAAAAGGAGACGGCTCCTTGGGTCACAGTGTTTTCCGGAAACCTACGCACACTGACTTGTATTTACAAACTACGAGCTGTCATCATCCCCCACAGCGCAGCGGTGTATTACGGACGCTAGTGCAAAGGGCTAGAGCCATCTCAGATCACGACAGCTTATCGGCAGAACTTAGCCATCTCCGCTCTGTGTTTGCCCAGAACAGGTACTCCGAGAAGCAGATCCGGAATGCATATCGACCAGCATGCTCCAAACCTCAAGAACGGCTTTGAAGAAGCAGAGAACAAACACCACGGGGTTAGTTTTTCTACAGTATGTTGGTGGCGTGTCTTTCAAGATTGGCATATTTTCAAGAAATACTGGGTCAAATGTGTTTTCTGGCCTCCAAAGTGAGTACAATCAATGCTGGGCTCTGTTAAAGACAACCTCGGCCTGAGTAGACCAGGAATATATAAAATCCCGTGCCTCTGTGGGATGTCTTATATTGCCCAGACGTGTCGTACGGTTAAAGACAGATGCGACGAACATAAACGTCACACGAGGTTGGGTCAGCCAGAGAAATTTGCGATTGCTGAACACTGCCTTGATACGGGACACGGCATGAACTATGAAGAAACCAAGATCCTCTCGTATACTTCCACATACTGGGACTCCATCATCAAAGAGGCGGTCGAAATAAGTATAAGCAATGACCTAATAAACAGAGTCAAGGGGTTTCACCTGAGCAAAGCCTGGGAGCCAGCCTTGGCGCTACTAAGGAATCGTCAGCTGCAGATTAGCAACTGCACCAAGTCAACGCAGATGGGAAACCTTAGCGCAGATGCTTAAATCGCGCGCCAACACCTCGCGTGCGCGAACGGGGTCTGTCGCTCCCGGCCGCATTTTCCCGCGCCACGGCGGCGGTTGCGCCGACCGCGACCCGTTTCTCCAGCAGAGGGCTCTGGTATTCGACGCCGTCTACGATTGGTCTACGATGACTTTATGCCCCCGCTGGCGCGTGCGCTGTTCTAGAAAGTCAACGTATAAACTGGCGAGCTTCTCAGCCACGCGACAGTAACACCTGAAGATGGCGGGCAGTTGTCTCTCTGAAATATTGTGCGGTTTTTACAATATTATCAGGCGTAATTCCCAGGAACCTATCAAACAGATGTAGCGCCGGGAAAGCCTCAAACAGCACATCATAAACATGAAAATCACCATCCTAAGCAGAAAAGAGAAGCCATTATGACATTGTCAGGACGAGCCGAGCTACGAGTAATACAAGGGATACGTCTTTCAAGGTCCGGTAGGTCAAATTGCGATGAATCTTTGCGTATACGTGTACCGCAGTGTCTCTAGCATGCCCGTCAATCGCGTGGCTCTGCAGTTTTCAGTTTTGAGCGCAAAGACACACTTAAGGATGCCTAGAATAATAGTGACTCGCACCAAGTGTAATGTACCTGCTGCCATTAGATTTATTCACGCTAATGTGTTGCGCCTTACTCCACGCAGCCCAAATGCGTGACAGCAAACTGTGGCAATGTTGCAGGAACTTTGAAGCAGGACGTACAGACTTGCATCACGCAGGCGATCAGGGTAGGAAAAGTGTGTCAACCTTGTTCAGTGAAGAGGCCGGATGATTAGCGAAAACCATATATGAAGGGCTAAGTTTTGAGGAAATCCTGTCATTTGTAGCGAATGTTCAGTGTTTCTCTTTGGATTTCCTCCTCTTGTTTTTATGCTTACCTTCTTCTCAATAATCGGTATTTTTTTATGCATTTGACCTTAAACACTTGTGGGTATAATTAATAGCATCAAATAATTAATTTAACTAGGTAAGAAATAAAACTGTCACCTTCAGTTAGAATAGGTACACTGGGTTGTTTACAACACTACCTCACGTTAACATTATTTGTGATGCTTGAAGCTAAAAGGGCTTGAAACTGTACTGTCGAAGTAATAATGCTGCTTCCTAGGTTTATGGAACGTGAAAGCTGTACTGTCTCATCAGTTTGCTGGGATATGATGTAAATTTCAGCTCTATCGAAGGGCTGATACTTTCTACATGCCAGAGTTCATCGAGGCTTTTGCTTATGGCTCGGCAAGATTGCTACTCAGCTATTGAGTATTTCCCCGCTTCGTTCGAGGAATGTAATTATTAAGTAAAATGGTGTCATTAGGAGAAATACAAGTGGGCTGAAAGTGCATAATTAAGGAAGATGAAGAGTGTATGTTTAGTAGAGATTAATGGTATCACACCAACCTGTTTAATCGGATATATCAATTAACGTACTACTCGTATAGATGACATCATCATATTGAGCCACTAGCGCACAAAAATCGACTAGATCCTTACGATATTAAGAGTCTGAATAGTATTTATTTCATCATACAACTAATATTTTATGAGTGTGCAGTGACGATAACGACAGTAGCTCTACTGACGTAAAGCTAGTAAATTTTTTAATAAGGATAAGGAACCTAAATATGTGATTGTCGGAAGAAATAGCAACTTAACATCTGTATTTTGATTTTCTGAAAATGGGCGTCACTTCAGTGTAAAGCACTATTTTCATGTTGTTTTCAGTCTAATTTACGTAAACAATCTTTCTCTTGAGAGATTTACGCAACTGCTTATTTTTCGTAATTCTTTTATATTTTACAAAAACTAGTTTGATCTGTATTTAATATGAGTCTTGCCATTAACTGACAATTTCACTGATAAGAAATAATCAGAAATTATCAGGGTAATTACTTTCATTTCAGTATCAAACAAGATAAATTTTTTTTAAGCTAGCTACGTTCCTAACACGTAAATTGTGTTGAACGTGAGGAGCTTGGGGAGATCCAGCGCCTCTAGAATTTAAAATGAATGTTCGAGTCTTTCCTTTACGGCCAATTTCCTTTCGCTTGAACTAATGCCTCTTCTCCATTGACTTGATCGAGATGTGAAATTTCAACTTTTTTGTTCTTCTGTTTCCCTCCAACATGAATATTGACTAGAATGTGCATGAGTGGCTGTTTTATTGAAATTATTGCAGGGACAGGACACTTCTTAATTAATTGTAGCCATACTGACTAACTTTAATAATCACGAATGTATGTAATTATTATTTATATTTTTCTGCTCTCAGTCACATTCATTTGTTATATGTTTAATTTAACAAACTCCAGCGAGCTTCAAACGTGTTTTGCTTGTCACCAGGCGTTTATGCATACAGATATATTTTACTTACAGATAAAAATGTCTTAATCTAAATTAAGACAGATTACCGTTTTGTACAGTGTTTCGCTTCTAGAGTGGCTTCTGGGACATTTGAGGGGAGAGAGGTGTGGAGTGCAGTTGGTGACTGGTAAGAGAAAAATAAAAACAATTACAACACTTCTTCCTGTATTAGTATTACAATATAACATCGCCAGATTATTCAAGCGCATCTTTAAGTTGTCCCTATATTGTGCAGTGTCTCTGTTACAAAATAGGTATGCAGATAGGTGTCAGGAATAGGTACACTTTTAATAAAATTGTTTCTATTGAAAAACAGCAGTTTTCCCTAGAGTCGTTCCTTCATTCTTGAAATGTCATGGAAGAAATATTACCTTAATCATTTCCATGGAAAATATTTGTACATGATTGCATTGTAATATACATTAAATATAAAAATTTTAACTAACTTAACTTGTATGTCCACGTAAGTTATTCGTTTTTCTTCTGGTTAACTTTTATCCCGACCATGCCTTGGACTTCTATCGAAGCCTAAAACCTTTCTGCGGTTGTCAAATGTCGAAATTGGCTCATAATGATGCTCGTCGTTCGTGCGGAAAGATATCAGCGCTATGAAATCCGGTCACGACTGTTAGTGGCCTGGAAATTGTCAATAACATCAAGCGCATCCGAACAGAATTTAATCTGACAGGTTACGTCAAGAGAATTACGTTTGCATTATAATCATAAAACAACTACCAATCAAACTTGTAAAAATGCACAGCATTGCCCACCAGCTAGTCTAGATATGATACCGGTTACAACGGAGCTGTGCAGACACGTCCCTGTATTAGTGCAATCGACAACTGCAGTCATCACAACTACTGGCACGTGTATTACAAACAAAATATGTTCAATTTATCTCATTAACATACAATAAAGTAGTTTAATTTTGGTTCGTAACGTATTCAAACAAGCATAAAAATTCTCGATTCGTACCTATCCAAAGAGAAGGGGGAAAATAACAACGAAGAATTACTGATGCTGACAGTTACTATAAAAACGGTTTTACAACTGCATTTTTGGAGTTGGAGTGAACTTAAGATAGTAGAAAACCCAGAAGAGAGCATATACAGGCACGTCATATCTGATGTTACAGAAGCATATTCAAATTCATGTTTCTGAATAGACAACTCTTACGTCTTATTATGAGAACGTCAGGATAACGGTACTTATAATTGTCCGAGGCTGGGGATCGACGGAACATATACCCGAAATACAGTAAGGAATCGTGAAATTGGATTTTGAACTACATACTATTAATGATTTTTCCTGGCTCAGGTGTATAATGTGAAACCATTAGTGCTGAATCGGAAAAAGAGACCAAATTCATAACTCGGAATACCTAACGTTTCAGAAATATTTTTAGTTTGACTGCTGGTTTGTTGCAGTCTTATGTATCTACCAATATTATTTTGATATTTTAAGTTAATAACATCGAATAAATCCAACCCTCATCAATAACGTTTGGCTTGTATCCAATTCTTAGTCTTCATCCACAATGTTCTTCTCTCCTTTGTCTTCCAATTCCAAATGAACCCATACTGGCAGCGTTAGCTGATGTTCAAAGTGTATTTTCAGGTAATGTACTCACCAAAGCGTTTTCTTTCGTGTTTTCTGTAATATCTGTTCTTTTAGTACTTTCTCTTTCTACTTAATTATAACACTCTTCTGCAGAACTGCATTTCATGTGATTGCAGTATCCTTGAGTCACTGCTCACAGTTTTTCAACATACATTACTGTGCACGAAACGTAATGTTTCAGGAAATTCTTCGGCAATTATTTCACAATTTTTCATTATGACAGAACTCTCTTGTTAAAGAAATCGTTGTTCGTCTGCCCTACTCTTCTGACGATGTTTATACTGGTGCTACTATTCTCTGAAATGTTGATTCTAGACAGGAGAAATCATTCTGCCTGCCTATTACTGTATGTTTCTTTATTTTAATGACATTTTCAATTCACTTAGTAAACAATCAAACAACATCATTTAATAACTAGGCTATTCAATGAATTCAAATTTTCTTGCACGTCACTCTTAATTTTACACAGATAGAATGTTACTTGCAAACCTTAATATCGTTAATTATTACCTTGTTATTTCAGTTCACTTCATCGAGAAAAATAAAACATTAGACGCAGCTGGTTGGGATCATCCATCATAAATTATACTTTTACTAACAACAATTTCTTACACGAATTTTTTGTAAATATTGTAGACTATTCGTTTGATCGTTCATCTCTAAATACGAGAGTTGGGACTTTAATAGTGGCAATTATTTATTTGCAGCTCGTACAAAATAGATACGTGTTTCAAAGTTATACTGAACTTCAAAGTGGTCACCAGCATTGCTCATAACCCCCTGCCAGCGATGTGGAAGTCGTAGGATACTCTTAGCAGTGCCAATTGTGTTGACAGTTCGAGCGACGCGGTCTATTGCCCGACTAATTTGTAGCAGTTCTGAAGCGAATGAGCCGGCCGGTGTGGCCGTGCGGTTAAAGGCGCTTCAGTCTGGAACCGCGTGACCGCTACGGTCGCAGGTTCGAATCCTGCCTCGTGCATGGATGTGTGTGATGTCCTTAGGTTAGTTAGGTTTAATTAGTTCTAAGTTCTAGGCGACTGATGACCTCAGAAGTTGAGTCGCATAGTGCTCAGAGCCATTTGAACAATTTTTGAAGCGAATGCCGAGAAGTGTTTCCTTCAGTTTAGAAATCGAGTTGAACTCACGAGGGCTTAAGTCAGGGGAGTGCAGTGCAGTAGGTGGTATAGCACTTAGCAGCCCCATCAATCAAACAAATCAGTAACAGCTTACACTGTACGTGCTTCAACATTGTCCTGCAAAATGATGGTCAGGTCCTGCAGAAAGTGTCATCACTTCTGTCTCTATGCTGTTCATTTTTGGAACAAAACCTACGACCAGCTTAGAGACAGAAGTAATGACACTTTCTGGAGGAACTAACCATTTTGAAGGACAATGCTAAAGCATGTACAGTGCAAGCTGTTATTGATTTGTTTGACAGAGGGGGCTGCTAAGTGCCATACCAGCTACTGCACTCCCCTGACTTAGTCCGTCGTGATTTCAACTCGATTTCTAAACTGAAGGAAACACTTCACGGCATTCGCTTCAGAACTGCTACAAATTAGTCGGGCAAAGACCGCGCCGCTCGAACTGTCAACACACCTGGCACTGCTAAGAGTATCCTACGACTTCCACATCGCTGGCAACGGGTTATACACAATGCTGGTGACTACTTTGAAGTTCAGTAAAACTTTGAAACACGTATCTACTTCGTACGAGCTGTAAATATATAGGTGCCGCTATTAAAGTTTCAACACTCGTATTTTCCATTTTTTCCAGAATTTAGAAGAACTATATCACATGAAAGAAAGATTCCTAGATACAAATTCCTGTAAAATATCTCCATATTTTAAAATTCTTCCTGATATTTCTAAACACGAGATCAAATTTCCGTACCAAATTCTTAATAGGGAATGTATGTATACCAGCTAAAAATACAGCATTTTTCTGGTATTCATTTTTCCGAATTTCTATTAGAAACGAAAAGAAAATATGCACTACAGTATCGAAAAAATTTCGTTTCCGTGTATTATTGGGAACACCTTTGAAATTATGAAACTGTCGTACAAATAAGTATGCATAATGTGAGAATGTATACGTATAGTATGCACATTAAGAAACGTGATTCCAGACCGTTCAAGAACAATGGATGGAGCTGCTTAGAGCGTCTACAAAGAGATTTTGTAAACATTCTATGAAGACGCCTCTTTATGGCTCTACAGACTACTATCATTTCCGTCTACATCCGTTTGTGGGTCGCATTTGAAACCTATCAAAAGCGCTGTCAGGTATCAGGGATTTCCTTAAACTGATTCGACTGTAGGAGTGTCTCAGTAATAAATAACAAGCGTATTACAACTTGACACATGATGCGGCATTTTTAAACTATCTCAGTGTTTATGAAGTCATATCACCTAATGTATGTGTCATAAAATGACACAATTTTGTAGATACAATCAGCGACATACGTGGATACTGTCTGCAAAAGGTGTTGTGAATCGAGTTAGTAGAACAAAAGTAACAAAACTTAAACGTCCTGCACAGTGCGGCAGTTTTTCAAGCATCTCAGTGGTTATGATGTCACATCCCTTGAACTATACGGTACCGTTACACATTTTTGCCGTTACATACTTTTGTAGGTGCATTTAGTGACACATGTGGACAATGATTGCGAAATTTATTGCGAATAGAGTTAGTAGCACGGAAGTAATACATTTAAACGTTGTGCACGATGCGGCAGTTTTTCATGCTCCTCGTTGTTTATGACGTCATATTTCCTGCACTATGATAGGTAGGTGGTCCTTAACTCCACAGCGATTGGTACCTGACAGGAAGGGATATCTGTACTAGGTTTGGTAGAAATCGGTCCAATTCTTTAGGAGGAAACGTGGAACACACACACACACACACACACACACACACACACACACAACATACGCATTTTTATAATATGTTTATGTTTTCAGAAATGGCGTTCCTAATGAACTTTTTTACAGAAAATTCAGATTGATCTACAAACATCTAAGTCTTCAACAATACTACACTGAAGCGCCGAAGAAAATGGTATAACCATGCATGTTCAAACACAGAAATATGTAAACAGACACAATATGGCGCTGCGGTTAGCAACGCCTATGTAAGATAACAATAATTGTCTGGCGCAGTTGTTACATCAGTTATTGTTGCTACAACGGCAGGTTATCAAGATTTAAGTGAGTTTGAACGTGGTGGTACAGTCGACGCGCGAGCGATGGGACACAGCACCTCCGAGGTAGCGACGAAGTGAGGAATTTCCCGTACGACCATTTCACGACTGTACCGTTAATATCAGGAATCCGATAAAACATCAAGTCTCCGACATCGCTGCAGCTGGGAAAAGGTCCTGCAAGAACGGTACCAATTACGACTGAAGAGAATGGTTCAACGTGACAGAAGTGCAGCCCTTCCGCAAATTGCTGCGGATTTCTATGCCGGGCCATCAACAAGTGTCAGTGTGGGAACCATTCAACGAAACATCAGCGATATCGGCTTTCGGAGCTGAAGGCCCACTCGTATACCCTTGATGACTGCACCACACAAAGATTTACGCCTCACCTTGGCCCGTCAACACCGATATTGGACTGTTGACTGGAAACATGTTGCCTGGTCGAGCGAGTCCCGTTTCAAATTGTATCGAGCGGATGGACGTATGAGGGTAAGGACACGATCTCATGAATCCATGAACGCTGTATGTCAGCGGGGGACTGTTCAAGCTGGTGGAGGCTCTGTAATGGTGTGAGGAGTGTGCAGTTGGAGTGATATGGAACCTCTGATACGTCTAGATACGACTCTGACAGGTGACACGTACGTAAGAATCCTGTCTGATCACCTGCATCCATTCATGTCCATTGTGCATTCCGAAGGACATGGCCAATTCCAACAGGACAATGCGACACCCCAAACGTCCGGAAATTCTATAAAGTGGCTCCAGTAACACTCTTCTGAGTTTAAGCATTTCCGATGGCCACCAAACTCCCCAGATATGATTCTTATTGAGCATATGTGGGATGCCTTGCGACGTGATGTTCAGAAAAGGCTTCCCCTTTCGTACTGTAATGGATTTATGGACAGCCCTGTAGTATTCATGGTTTCAGTTCCCTACAGAACTACTTCAAACATCAGTACAGTTCATGCCACGTCTTGTTGCGGTGCTTTTGCGCGCTCGCGGGGACCCTACACGATATTAGGAAGGTGTACCAGTTTATTTGGCTATTCAGTGCATTACATATATTACAAGATTTTTTTCAGTAATATATATAGGCGTTCATTTTACGAGAATTTGAATTTTTAATTACCTGATTAGTTGTAATGTTCTTTTTCTCAATTACTTCCTATCTAACAACTGAAAACCCACAATTTTGCAATTTAGGTCACCATAAAGGGATAATAAATCAATTGTAACAGATTTTTGTTGAGACTCTTCGCTATTTTCACTTTCGTATTAACCGAGACTATTACTCATAAATCAAACGATAAGTGCTCAGACATAAAAGAGAGTGAAAAAGTTGTGCTCGGAAATGTGCAGTAATTGATTCTTAAGCACTGTGCCAGATCTCAGTACACGAAAAATTACATTATACTGCACAAAATCACTTCACGACAGATCTCAATACATATGAGTGCATATGATATCGATCTCCATAATCCTTATTCTGTTCCTAATCTTCCTGGAGAATTCTCTCCTCCATGCCTCCTTTCCCTTAATAACTTTAGCATATTTTCTTGTGTTGCCTGGTCTTTGTACAGCAATGTTTCATCGATCTCTATGAGTATGTAAAATAAATTATATAGGAACTAATAAACCCTGGGCATTTATAACATGTAGCTGTTTTAGAACATTTGAATACGCGGATACTGTCAACGATGCATCCACGTAATATGACTGTATCTCTCTTGTGTACTTTATGTATTCCCATATAAATACCTACATCTCATTCAGCATTTTTGAATTGGATACACAGTTACCACAAACATATAAAACATTAATCTTATGCATAAGTATGTGTGAGTTAATTAATCTGAGCCCAATAAAAAATTCATCTTTGCGCTGCACTCACTTTCCTTGTTAGATGCAGGAGCAGAACTTAACTTTACATGCCCTTAGAAGGGAAATTAGAATTGTCTTACCTTGTTCAATGTAAGACTACTGTTACGATCCATTTTGAGCTAGAGATACCAATATACTCAAACAAAAACTGAAATCGGTTCATATCTTATATTGTTTCGAACGAAAACTCATTTGTTAGCAAAGATATGACAGAGAATTTACTAAAAACGAGGAGGTCTAGCATGAAGAATGTGTACCACAGCTGGACAGCTGGTTGGCAGACACAAACAGTAAAAAAGGAAAAAGCATCGTATTTGTAGGTACATTTAGAAGATGAATCGCAGAGGTGATATTCTTAAAGCACATATCTAAACATACAGAAATAAAAATGAAGAATTTTTTTTTTTTTGCTCTTTGCCGTTCACCTGTCCTTGGCGCGCTATATAGTAGCGCGATGTACCGAAGGACATATTCCTTGACACAGATCTCGTTTAGTAGAAGCGGATTCCTGTCGACTAGAATGCTGTGTATGGCGATAGAGGAGAGAGAGAGAAGAGAACACCACCGCGCGAACAGCTTCAGAGCGAGCTGCGGTGAGAGTGTGGGAGACGGACAGGTGTTTTGGAAGCGCGTGCTGCCGGCTCTGCAAAGAGACCACCCGTGAACTCTAGCGTAGCCAGTACTTGCCGTCGTTGCCGAAAGCCCAGTAACATTCTCTGGATGTGTATGACGAGCACGGATTGAATCTCTGACAGCTGCTGCCCGCTATGCGCATCAGACGTAGTCAATAGTACCGTTGTAGCACAATCCGGGTAGAAGCGTAGAGTTGGATATAGCAGCCAACATATATTTCTGGCCACTAATCCGCTTCTGAATGGCGTATTTATACCTGAATTCCCAAATAGGTCTTGGATGGGAACTCTGAGGAAACTGAAATAGCTTAGGTTCAGATAATTGCCATGTGTTACGTGCCTGACGATCAGATGTAAGCGTTCGTGGACACTTCTGATGAAGATTATTTCTGTAGGATGCTGATAAATTTAGATTTTTTAAAATTCAGAACTTCTATATCTTTGTTCCGAATTTGGGAATTTAATGATGATTTAATAGCTCATCGAGATTAATACTTTCTTCCTCGCTAAGAGAAAAATTAGGAATGAGATTTCTTCGTTTGATTATTGCCGCAGAATGTTGTTTTGTAATCTCATATTTTAAATGAAAAGCCAAAGTTCCAATTATTGTTAGAAGTTACCAATCATGGATGTAGGTGGTCTACAGATAACGCCAACGAATGGTTGTTGGAGTTACGATTGTTCTGAGAGAGACTGAAAGATTCTTTGCTGCTGATGATTTCCCTTTCATGTTATTTGCCTAGAAATTTTTTCAGCTGCTATTTCGACTGCAGTTGTCCCCAGCTCATGATTAGCATCGCTTGCTGTAGATTATGAGGTATCGGATTCGGAGATTTTATCGTTTCAGGAACTACGTGTTTGTGTTGTCCTCACTATCTGATCCCACTATTATCGAAGCTCAAGCCGCCGAAGTGACGACAAATAGGAGGCCTGCCTAGACGGCCGAATTATCCCAGACGAAATCTCCCTGCCAATAACGTCGTGCAAACATTTCATTTTTTTTTTCATTTCGGCTGCTATTCGGGACAACAACAAAAAATCAGTACAAATTTTGTAATTCCAGAGGAAAAGGTACAATGACGATGGGAATTAGCATAGAAATACAAATACAGAAATACAATCTGTGTTGTAAAACTAGGAGCTCACACTATATACCGTGTGATCGAGAGTGTTAATGACAGACAACACAAAAATGCAACTAATTTAATTGTTGTGAGGGATCTCTTAGCAAGAGTGAATCACCTGAAAGTTGCACCGCAAATATTGCGGAAATGGAAAGCGTTACTGATGTGTGGTTTTCACAGAATGGATTGGTAGTCAGGAACTCGTTTTGTTAGCCTATAAACAGATTGCAATAATAGTTAGAAATGGTATTTTTTGTGTGAACGTACTAGTTTTTAAACAGAACAACCTATTGACAAACAAACTAAAAGTAGGGTGAATTATAATGTCAGTGGTTTTTGTTGCAGGATTCTAGTGCGAGTCATTTACAAGGTATCGTATTTTTAAAAGTCGCCGTACTGACACTTGTTCGTGCCATTCAACCTGCGTAGTTGCTAGGTACGATGTTGTTATGTTTGGTTACATTGTGCTTGTGTGTTCCTTTAGCGCAGTGCGACTTGGTTGTCAGTGTGTGACAGTCCAAGGAGTAGGTCGGAGTGGACGAAGAGATTTACCAATACAGAAAAAGCCGACGTTCTCATGGTGTAAGGAGAGTGTAGGAAGAACGCAATTCGTTCTTGTACGGTGTATGCGAAAAATATCCTAACAGACGTCAAACATCTCCGCCGTTATTTGTCAGTTTCTTCAACAGTTACGTGAAAGTGATAGCGTAATATCTAGACCACGTAACAGAAGGAAACAAGTGACGACAGTAGAGGGACAAATTAATGTTCCTGCTTCTGTTGCAGTTGGTCTGCACGTTAGCTTCCTCATAATGACAGGAGGAAGTCGCATGAGTGAGGCAAGTGTCCTACGCATTCTCCATCGACATAGGTACCATCCCTACCACATTTCACTCCATCATGAGATGCATGGAAACGATTATGAGAATCGTGTTAACTTCTGTACATGGGCATTAAGGCAGGATTCCCCAGATTTACGTGTATCTTCGTTAGTGATGAAGCCACATTTACCCATCATGACCAGGTAAACCGCTGAAACATACACTATTTGTCTGTTGACGTTGGTTCCGTCAGGTCGAATGTCAGCGCCCATGGAGTGAACCTTCATCCCGTAGGCCCTATTTACACAGACGGAACACTGGACGCGCACAAGTATCGCAGCCTCCTAACAGATAATCTTCCACGGACGTTCATCTACAGACTAGGAGTAATCTGTGGTACCATTATGATAGCTGTCCAGCCCATAACGCACGAAGTACTAAAGCTTGTATTCACGAATTGCTTCCAAATGGTTTGGTTGGACGCAGAAGATCTATACCTTGGCAGCTCGTTCTCCGGATTTTTTTTTATGTGGGGGAAGCTAAAAGATTCTGTCTACAAGGACATACCAACTACACCCGATGGTGTTCAACGACGTATTATTGCAGCCTGCTTGGACACCTCAGCTGGGATGCTAGCATGTGTGCAGCTGTCGTTCCGTACCAAACTGGAGATATGTATTGTCGCTGTCGACGATCATTTTGAGCACAACCTGTTGTTGCGTTACTGACCAGGATATACTTGTGTTGTTCTTAGACTGTGTGCTATCAGAAGTATTGTACTTGTGTCGATGCCCGAACGTTACAGAATACGATATCTCGTAAACGACTCGCACTAGAATCCTGCAACAAACACCACTTCTCGCTAATTTACCCTAGTTTTATTTTGCTTAGGTCAATACGTCTTATTCCGTTTAAAAAAGAGTATGTTTGCTTAGAAATACACTCTCTAAGTATTATCACAATCTGTTGCTTGACTAACAACACGAGCCCCTGACAAACAATTAATTCTGCGAAACCCACACATCAAGAGCACTTTCCATTTTCACAATATTTGCGGTGCATGTTTCAAGTGATTCGTCCTGTACAACACGCTACAAACAAAATTTCTGAATTACTGGGAAGAATTCCCGTACAGGATAGAGAGATTCTCTTGGGAAGAGCATAATAAATCTGTCATATTCTCACCTGAGTCGTAAGTGCTTAAATGTCCATGAAAACCTGGGTAGAGGTAGTGGAAAGCTGGTTCCATATTATGTTCTATCGGGGTCAGATTTGGTGACGTTGCTGGCCACGGAATTTACTCAACTTCACACAAAAAACTCATAGAGACACGTTCCATCTGCAGACGAGTACTGTCCTGTTGAAAAACATCACCACAGTAACGTCGCATGAGAGGTACCGCATGAGGCAATACTTTGTGACGTAGCAAGGTGTGGTGCTGTTAACGGGTTCCCTCAGTCACTACCGCGGTGACCTAATGTCATAACTCCATATCACTACGCTGTTCAAAACACTGGAAGAGTGGGAGCCGTTACCAAGTCGCCGCCATACTTGCAGATGACGGTCATCATGGGCAGTGCAGAACAGTGGCACATCGCTAAACGCAATGCGGCACCATTCGTCAGCAGTCCTTTCTTCCCGGCCACAGCAACATTCCAAACGGAGCTCTTTCTGTTATTCAGGTAACGGCATCCTATGTACGGGATGCTAATTCCCTGCTCCAGCTGCTGCTTTCCGATCTCTGTGGGATGACACAGAATGTTGGAGACAATCCATTAACATGTTCTCGGATGGTAAGTGCAGATCTGAAATGGTTATGATGTCCCCCATGCAATAAGGCAGTTTTCTCTTATGATGATCGGACGAGGTCTACCGGAACTTTGACTGACAAGCATGTCCACCCTACGTTGTTACGCAGTCCAAAATAGAAATGCCGCGCAAATCTGGTTATTGCATGACCAGCCGGTTAGGCTCACAATGAGACACTTCTCTAATTATTTCAGATGCTGATAACACTAAATGGGTATGTGGCATGTCCGAGTCCACAGTATTCACGCCCCTTATACACTATGTGATCAAAAGTATCTGGATAACCACAAAATCATACGCTTTTCATATTAGGTGCATTGTGCTGCCACCTACTGCCAGGTACTCCACATCAGCGACCTCAGCAGTCAGCAGATATGGTGAGAGAGCAGAATGGGGCGCTCCACTGAACTCACGGACTTAGAACGTGGTCAGGTGGTTGGGTGTCACTTGTGTTATGCGTCTGTACGTGAGATTCCCACATTCCTAAACATCCCTAGGTTCACTGTTTCCGATGTGATAGTGAAGCGGAAACGTGAAGGGACACCTACAGCGTAAATGCGTACAGTTCGACCTCGTCTGTTGATTGACAGAGACCGCCGACAGTTGAAGAGGGTCGTAATGTTTAATAGGCAGACATCTATTTAGACAATCTCGCAGGAATTCCAACTGCATCAGAATCCACTGAAAGTACTATGACAGTTAGGTGGGAAGTGAGAAAACTTGAATGTCATGGTCGAGCGGCTGCTCATAAGCCACACATAACGCCGGTAAATGTAAAACGACGAGTCGCTCCGTGTAAGGAGCGTAAACACTGGACGATTGAACAGTGGAAAAACGTTGTGTGGAGTGACGAATCACAGTACACGCCCGACATATGGCCCAACAGTCAGGAGTGATGATGTGGGGTGCCTCTTCATTTCATAGTATTTTCCGCACCTCTTCTGTCGTCATCCGAGTTGCCCTTACAGCACAGCGGTACGTCAACGATATTCTACTCCCCGTTTTTTTGCGGTTAATAGCAAACCATCCTGGGATTACATTTCAGCCTGATAATGACTGGCCTCACACAGCAAGAGTATCTTCTACTTGTCTTCTTGCTTGCTAAGCCATACCTTGCGCAGCAATGTCGCAGTATCTTTCCCCAGTGGCGAACATTTTGGGGATTATGGGCAGGGCAGTCCCACCAGCTCGGAATACCGATGGTCTGAAGCGCCAGTTGGACAGACTCTGGCATGTTACTCCTTAGGAGGACATCCTACAACTCTGTCATTCAATGACCGAATAAATGCTTGCATAAGGTCCAGAGCTGTAGCAACGCGTTATTGACTCGATCAATTTGTGAAGCTCTTTCCCCGCATTATATCATCCATTTTTTCTGAAAGTCTAATCATTTGTTTGTCTGCACATCACATCCACGGACTTCCGCCCCATTCGAATAATTCTTTTTTTTATTTTTTGTCTGAGTGTGTATTTATTTGGTGATGTCAACTTATTAACGATTTTGAAAGCAGACGTTCTACCCATTTTCTGTAAAAATGTGACGTCAAATGAAAAAGTGTTCAAAATTAAATTTATATTTTTGTACTGTTTTTTACCTTCGTCTTAGTTCACACTCAGTGATGAACTGTAATTATTAAAACAATTGTTTATTCATATTCTCTGTATGTTAGCAACAAATAAAACATAATGCATCTGGATATCATTAGTAATAGCACTGGACCTTACAGTGCCCCATGTCGGTTATCTTACTGCAATACGTCATTTTAGTTTATCTGTTTTACCAGTCAAGCACTATCCTGTACACGATACTGAAAATTCGCGTCCAACGTAAGCAAGTATGGACAGCAATTTAAAAAATTCCTACCTGTACTGTTCAGCTGAAACTGTTATCTTCATCTAATTTAATTAGTAATTGCGCTTTTTAGCACAGAAGATATTAGCTGCTGCATATTAGTTTAAATAGACGCAGTAATTGGCTATCGTTCAATGGCCGCAGGTCGTCATCTGTGCTTTCCCTATGTACAGCTCTGTTGATAATGTTGTTCAATTTGAGATCCACTACCCTGCTCTGACATCATCACCAGGTTCTTTTTCTCCCCATGTACACATACGAGTCAACAGAAAACGTTATGTAACGTGGCACACAGCAGACAACACATGGATCACATAAAGTAGGATGTGACAAAAGGAGAATCTTTTTTATTCGAGAGATAGTTTCACGAAGGATAATTTCATTCACCCAACTACCGATCATTAGACTAGATGGCGGAGAAAATGTAGATGGATACATTACAATTATTCCAGTAATTTGTGCTGCCCGAATAAATTCACATATTTAACATTGTTAATGAAGGTAGAGACCGAAAAACGTACAGATTCGTTACAGTTTGTGTTGAGGAAGTGCTGAATAACGCTGTACACCGTGAAAGGAAACAAGCGCCGTGGACGCACGCCTTGCAGGGTGCACCGCTGGGCTGCATATGCTGCCCCTGCTGGCAGCCACGGGTATGGATCGCGGAGTTTCGTTGGACCGGTCGGCCGACTGGCATATCCCTATCGGTGTCTTCTCCCTGTGGAAATCAGGGGCTGCCTGGAGGCTGCGGCAAGCCGATGGCCAGTGGGGGTGTCAGCTATCAGCTGCGTGAGCACCAAGGAGGGATTACAAGCTCATTGCAATGAACAGGACGTGACAGCTTGCTATATTTGAGGAAGGCAAGAATAATGGCCTCTCGGGATTTATCTGGCTACGTTATTTTAAGAAAGAGATTTATCACATTGATTATGAAATATTTATAGGCAGAAAATCAAGCTGCAGGGATGTAAATGCTGCTAAGAAATATTCTGTAGACTCGACATTTTTTACTTTATGCTTGTGTGAAAGACTTTTGCATACATTAAAAGCGTTTTTTCTTTTACCTAGGTTTTTATGATATACGAAAAGGCATGCAGTATACTTGACAAATCACTGAAAATCGAACGGAATAATCAGCACCTTGTGGGATATTGCGGACCTATAATAGAACTGGCGCTGCTTGTCCTTCTCCTTTACTGTTGAAACGGTTTTTGTAATTTTGTATTTCTGTGGTCTCTACATACATCCTAGAGCAGTGATTATTAGATCTTGCTAAAACCACATTATCAGAGAAACGAATTTGGTGTTATTCCGTCCTAGTGCTCCATCTGTTGGGCTTTAGTTCTAAACAGAACAAACAGCATCAACTCTTCCTCACCACAAGCTCCATAACATACATGGCCGCGACTCGGCGATCGTAATATCATGAGCCGGCCGTTGGGTAAGTGCACATATAAAATTCGGCTTCCTGCGATTTTTCGTATCTGTAATAGCTGTCTGAGTCGTTAAAGCCTCTCATGATGTCTCCAGCATTGGAAATCGAAACGTTAGGTAGAGAATTGTGCCTTGTACCACGGCCTCCTGACTGCGAAACAAGTATCAGCATTAACGCAAATATCGGCCGTGAGAACTTGCATTCTGTGCGACTCGTTGAGTGTTTCGAGCACGGCGCTTCAGTCACTGTAAAAAACTATGCGCTCACAATACACAAAACGAAGCATTCAGCGAAGGTGAAGACATAGTTACTGTAGTATTATAAGAGGACTGGATATTTTATCTACACGGATAATGGAACCTAATTAACTTTTGAAACTTAGATATAATAAATAAGCAAGACCACAATTTTGTCAACTCATTTGTTTACATTTTTCTTTGTCTCTTAATTTGTGCACTGTTTTGGATAGGCAGCTAAATTATCCTTTAAAGATATTAAATTAACGTAAAAGTAAACGGGTGAATTGTACCATCGGTATCTACATTTTTTAAATGTATATCAAACACATAGTGAGTCGAAACGTTTCGTGTTTCGCGTCGCCCTATAGTACCAAACGGTATGTGAGTACAGTATTGATGATTTAGTCTCATAAGTGAACAGTGCACGTGGCAAACACCGCTATAGCACACTGGAGTGATAAATATTACACGTTAATAAACAATAATTAGCAAGTAACGTGGCTCAAACGTGCTTAACACAGAACGGATGGAATATAAGGACAGTGCTGTGACAACATCGGAGTAGCGTTGGAAATCCTTGCGCTTTGAAAAGCTTTAATCAATGCAACTGTGGATTGCGTAGACGATCTTTGAATGGCATCGTTTTTATTCAATCATAAATGGGATAAATTTTCCACGCCGTGCTAAAAAACAGGACAGCAGCAGTAAACAGCAAGTAATGTATTAACAAACCAAGTAGATTAGGGTGTCTTATTGTTACTGCCAGCACTCATCAAATGGAGTGTTAAGGGAAAACACGGAAAGTTATGCAGAATGAATTTATAAAGCGATTCGTATTGTTTAGAGTTCTACTGTTTTATTCACATTTAGAGTCTACAATATTCTGAGAAAAAACCGAGTAAATTATATTTGCTGCTTAGTTCATGCTGAATACATAGAAGATATTTTGAACAAAGTCCAGTATTAGTAGTTGTCTACCCGTAAATTTTCGATAGTTTTTCAACAGGTAAAAGTGAATATGACAAAAATAAATATTTGTTGAGTGATTCACTTTCCATACAGTTTCATTGCGGTTGACCATATTGGCAACCACGAAGCGTGAGACATGGTGTTCATTCTCGACAAAAGTAGCAGCAGCAAGTACAAGAAAATGAGCTTGTGTGGCAAAAGAGCCCAATCTCTTCAAAACACTTTCATGTCTCACGTCTGTAAAGCTATAAGAGAGACCAAGAGAAGATATTATTTTACGGAAATATTATTTGGCACCAATCAGTTAATAGATCTTTTTAATATCAGTCCGAAGAGAAATGAATTTTAATTTCTGGTTGTAATACTGCAATAAACTGGAGATACAGCACTACCATAAAAATACCGTATGAATGATTCAATCCTTCTGCTGTGCCACGAAAAAATAATTTTAAGTAATGCTCTGAAGGCACTTAATTTTCACAGGTGTCAGAGAATAAATATCACGTTGTGCTGCTGCATGTGAATCCACAACTCATCGCGAGGGCGCACCCCCACTCCGCAACCTCCACCGCGGAAACGAAGTTCTGTGGGTTGCTCCCTGCCCGCGATGTCGTTGTTCTCTGTTGCGGGTGCAGGTTATTTCCCGCCTCAGAAAGACGAACAACATTCACTAACACAGTGGACCATATCTGAAAGCAAACTGTGATTTTCCATAATCCTCTCCGTATTTTCGATGTGTTTTGTGTCACTATAGATACAGGCATTTCTCGCTATATCGGTTCTTTTAGAGACTGTCAAGAATTGGTTAAATACTACTGAGGTAGGATAAATGGCATGGGTGAAATCCTATAATTGCAATGAATTATTCATTGGTGAAACAAACCACTCAGAAACTGGAGCGAACGTATCAGTGCAAAAATATCTGATGCAGAATTTGTGCCAACAGTAGATTCGTTTGATAAAATTATGCAACACAGAAAGGTTGCAAACTGACTTTGAATAACTTAAAAACTGCGGAAGTCAACAAAAGTGTATGAACTGTAATATAAACACGGAACTACGAGTTTTGCAAGATATGTCGCACCCAGATGTGACCTCTTGTGCTATGATGTCTGTGGCCTACTTGGAAAGTAAAACTGTGTGAAGTGATAACATATTTCACAAAAAGTGGGGAGGTGTCTTCATGTACCTGAAATCGAATTGGGTGAAAACTAATATGGCGTACAAAGGCATAAAGTAAATGGTGAATTCATGAAACATTCCGGAATCTATTTAGCAACTTCATTATAACAAAGTTCATAGCTGAAAGTACTCATAATTTATCGTCCGACAGAGTCACACTAATTTCAAACGTGACGAATGATTTCGGTAGCCATTGGCGATCCTTAGATCTAGGAGACAAACGAACTTAAACGTTACAACAGAAATTACGCGGATTACGTCAAAATTAAAAAACAATAGTCATACAGTAAAATAAAGCGATGTCATACCATAAAAGAAAGGCTGCCGTTAAATCCTACCACAGCAGAAATCACGTGGTTAATGAATATACATGAGGAGATTCCTGCTTATAAAAGTTAACCCTCTGCTGGGCTGCTGCCAAACATTCATATCCTATAGACACACACACACACACACACACACACACACACACACACACACACACACATATATATATATATATATATATATATATATATATATATATACTCCTGGAAATTGAAATAAGAACACCGTGAATTCATTGTCCCAGGAAGGGGAAACTTTATTGACACATTCCTGGGGTCAGATACATCACATGATCACACTGACAGAACCACAGGCACATAGACACAGGCAACAGAGCATGCACACTGGCGGCACTAGTACAGTGTATATCCACCTTTCGCAGCAATGCAGGCTGCTATTCTCCCATGGAGACGATCGTAGAGATGCTGGATGTAGTCCTGTGGAAAGGCTTGCCATGCCATTTCCACCTGGCGCCTCAGTTGGACCAGCGTTCGTGCTGGACGTGCAGACCCCGTGAGACGACGCTTCACCCAGTCCCAAACATGCTTAATGGGGGACAGATCCGGAGATCTTGCTGGCCAGGGTAGTTGACTTACACCTTCTAGAGCACGTTGGGTGGCACGGGATACATGCGGACGTGCATTGTCCTGTTGGAACAGCAAGTTCCCTTGCCGGTCTAGGAATGGTAGAACGATGGGTTCGATGACGGTTTGGATGTACCGTGCACTATTCAGTGTCCCCTCGACGATCAACAGTGGTGTACGGCCAGTGTAGGAGATCGCTCCCCACACCATGATGCCGGGTGTTGGCCCTGTGTGCCTCGGTCGTATGCAGTCCTGATTGTGGCGCTCACCTGCACGGCGCCAAACACGCATACGACCATCATTGGCACCAAGGCAGAAGCGACTCTCATCGCTGAAGACGACACGTCTCCATTCGTCCCTCCATTCACGCCTGTCGCGACACCACTGGAGGCGGGCTGCACGATGTTGGGGCGTGAGCGGAAGACGGCCTAACGGTGTGCGGGACCGTAGCCCAGCTTCATGGAGACGGTTGCGAATGGTCCTCGCCGATACCCCAGGAGCAACAGTGTCCCTAATTTGCTGGGAAGTGGCGGTGCGGTCCCCTACGGCACTGTGTAGGATCCTACGGTCTTGGCGTGCATCCGTGCGTCGCTGCGGTCCGGTCCCAGGTCGACGGGCACGTGCACCTTCCGCCGACCACTGGCGACAACATCGATGTACTGTGGAGACCTCACGCCCCACGTGTTGAGCAATTCGGCGGTACGTCCACCCGGCCTCCCGCATGCCCACTATACGCCCTCGCTCAAAGTCCGTCAACTGCACATACGGTTCACGTCCACGCTGTCGCGGCATGCTACCAGTGTTAAAGACTGCGATGGAGCTCCGTATGCCACGGCAAACTGGCTGACACTGACGGCGGCGGTGCACAAATGCTGCGCAGCTAGCGCCATTCGACGGCCAACACCGCGGTTCCTGGTGTGTCCGCTGTGCCGTGCGTGTGATCATTGCTTGTACAGCCCTCTCGCAGTGTCCGGAGCAAGTATGGTGGGTCTGACACACAGGTGTCAATGTGTTCTTTTTTCCATTTCCAGGAGTGTATATATTTGACTCAACACCACGTCGCCTCTTATCCTACATCGTGCAACAGAATTAAAGGATCACTTTTTCGAAATCCATAATGAAATCCCCTTACATAAAATGGGGAAGGGAAAGGACAAATGGAATGGTGGACCCACGATAATCGCATAATTTTTCCTTTGACAATTCACATTTACTTACAGAAAAAATCACACTAATAAACGAAATACAATATTAAACATGTCAAAGAATGAGAAAAAGGACTTTTTTTAACAAACAATTGGTTTAAGCCACCGACAAAGGCCCCAAGCTGCAAGCAATAAATCAGTAATAAACGCAAAATTGTCAGATAATAAGGTAAGACATTTCTTAATTGAAGCAATTTGGCCTCAGAATAACTAAAAGAATTACTCTCCAAAACATTAAGAACAAATCTACACTTACGGTTCTTAAAAAAGTTTTAAAGAAATAAATTCAAATTAATTTCAATCTTAATCAGACTAGACTTTGAAAGGCAGCTGCGATTACTGGTTCACAAACCCTAACATTCAGTCTTCAAAACAAACCTATCATGAAAGAAATGTTAAGTGCAACATTCACGATCCTGCAAGATTATCTCTTACATGCATGGAATGAATAGAGTGATGGAAACATATCCCGAATATTGACCACTAGAGAAAGTAAGCTCAAAGTTGCCAAATATTAACACAATAAGTACGGGTTGAAATCGTGTGATGTAGAAAATGTGAAAGTCAGTCATAAACCGTATAATATCACCCAATTCAGGAGAGAAGTAAAATATTTGGGGGAAAATATTAACATAAGAGCCTGCAAATGAGAGCGTGGGCTAAACAAACTTAAGAAATACGCTGCTAGCGCGAACAACTCCAATAAGGTAACGTCAGACACCTATTCACACTCCTGGAAAACACCACGCCGATGCATATCAGCAACAGGTCCCGGCAGACAAGTGTCTTTCCAAACAGCGAACCAACTCGTAAGACTAAGAGCTGTTAACAATCGCCATTCAGGTGAAACATGAGCTAAAATATACAAGTTAAGAAAATGTTATTCGTCCACGCCTTAATAACTTAATGGAATAAAACCTTCAAATCTGCCATAATAATCAAACAGTAACATTATTCAGTATTGCACAAACAGCACTCAGTAACAGAAAACGATAAAATGATGGCGTTATAAAAGTCTCCACTAAAACAACTTAACAGAATAGGTTGAAATCATTAATTTCAGAAAGGTACCTAAAATAGAAAAACAGTGATTGTGTCACCTAGGCTACACAACCAGAGATTTGTTTGGAGCAAGCTGAAGTGTCTGAGAAGCTTAACTATAGAAGGTAGTATATAATTGCTAGCATTTACAAGTGAGGCTCTCTTCCACGGCACTTAGTCTTCAGAACGATCTAAAACACAATTTTAACAGCATACACTAACCAGTCTCAGTACTGAAGACCACAACAACAACAACACTAATTCGATGAATTTCCTTAAAATAATTAAAATATTAAACAATAAATCCAATAATATATCCCAAAGCGTTAAAAACAACCACTTAATAATACAGATTTACCATGGAGTTTATGAACAGTTTATCAGCACTAAATACCCAGTTTCATTAAACACTGAGGTAACGATAAATGCCATGTCGGCTGACAGGAAAATAACACTGATTTGAAAGTCACAAGATTTAAATACCAGGCAGCTTGTGGCGTAAACAAGTAACAATAAGGCGAAACCTCAAGCACACTTATAATGGCAAACAGCCGCCTCTACACGCGCGTAACAAGCAGTAACCAAAAAGATGGCGAAAATTGTTTTTGAGACCCATAAATTGAGTGTCACAAAGGAGGGCATATCTCAGTGCGAGCGGTACCTACTATTGCTACACCAAGAAGCCGCTATTCCATAATTTCAGCCCAGTGCAAAACGCCAGCATCGAAAAGTGCACAGCATGGACATAAGAGAAGGGCGTGGTGAACACTTAGATGCACCCATTAACGGTGCACTTGCAACAAAACAGTTTCCGCACGAACAGAGCCAATGGGCCACACAGCCGACGGGCCGACCACTGTTCACGTTGCCCTCTCGCCTCGTAACCAGCCATTTCCCTCTCAATACACCCGGCGTGCTTTCCCGATTCTGCGCCAGCAATAACACACAGGAAGCTAAGGGTAATTCCTGCCACCTAGCGGGGTGCCAGGAAATGAAGGGGGGAAGGAAAGATAAAATGAAGCTGCCACAACTTGCGTGAGTTAAATCTGTCTTATAGGTACCTACAATCTTTCTCTGTTTTGAAGCAAAATTATGGCGCACTGCGACGTCACCCTCGGGCTCGACGACGCTGCAAGCAGCAAGGTGTCAACATGCGAGAAAAGGCCACACAACAGAAGTTCATGTGGCGTGTAAGGTGAGTCGTAGATGTTACATTGGCACATATTTCACCACAATTTTACCCAATCCTACCATGGACACATCATACGGTGGGAAGCTCGTCACACCCCATCTTACCCACATTTCACCACCTGTGCAATAGAGGTCAGATTCGAGACACATAGCGTTGAAATCACGCAGTTTTACTTGTGGGAGGCCGAAGAAAATATTAGAGACACGCCGCCGCTCAGAATCGAAAGAAAAAGGGCTCAGGGAGCGGCATAAAGGGAGTCAATGAAATCGTTCCTTTCCTTGGGACGTTCATTCCCACACATTTCGCGATCGGAAACGAAACTTTGTAGTGCGATGAACAAAAGAACGACGTTATTGACAACCTTGTACATTTTTGACAACTAGTGGGCTATTCAGCTCTTCTCGACGGACATCACGAGACTGTAACTACACTGAGCGTGATCTCACGACTTCGCAGTGCAGTGCGACCGCAATTTTTGATGTACAGGGTTGAACCACTGGGAACCGTTCCAAACTATTCAGCGAAATATGAACGTGACCCAAAGCAAAGAAGGGTCCCTATGCTATGTCAGTGCTCCTTTTTCATGCCCTTCTGTGCCAAGACAACTGAGGGGTGCGACATTGACACATGCGTGAATAATAGGCAAAGGGCCCCTCAAAAAACCCAAAAACTATCGGTAGCACTCGCCCATTTTACTGAGAAAATCTGAGAAATACTCCAAGGATCATGCAGGCAGATAATTGGCATCGGAGGTGTCTGAAGTGGTTGCGTACCTGCAGACGCCTTGGGCTACTTCGCAAGTTTTCTCTGTAAAGCTTTCTTTTTAAAATTCTCAGTAAATGTAAGCGGATGCCGCCGAGGGTTTTGCACAACCTGGGATTTTAGAGCGGGCCTTTGCCGTTCTATTAACACATGTGATACTGTCGCACTCCTCGTAAAAAAAGGGGCACTGAGGAAGCATAAGAGCCCTTCACTGCATATGATCACGCTCAAATTTCGTCGAATGGTTTTGCACTGTCCCTACTTGTTCCAAAAGGTACACAAGAGCAAAAATTGCACTCCAATGGGATGCGATTATATTCAGCAATTTGTCCAGCAGTGTCAAAGGTTGGTCAAACGTCGTCCTTTAGCTCACTGCACTCCGAACTATCGTTTCAGACAGCAAAGTGTGTGGTAATCAACGTCCCAAGGAAAGGGGTGATTTAATTGACACTCATTTTGCCACCCGCTGAACCCTTTTTTTCGATTCTGAGCAACGGTGTGTCTGAAATATCGAACACTCATAGCAAAACCACTTCTTTTCAAAGCTGGGAGTTATAGCTCTAACTTCCACCGCAGAGACGTCAAAATAAGGGATGAGGTGTGGGTAAGAGGGGCTGTGACGACTTTCCTATCGTATGAAACGTTCACAGTGGCGTTGGGCAGAATTTTGTTGAAATTTGGTGCCCATGTGTGATCATTAAACCCACTTCACAAGCTCGGTAGGTCATAGCTGGGAACAGAAAAATTCCTTTTTTTTTGTGGCCAGTTTCGCTGCTATTTGGTTTTATTGATCTACAGTTTCTGTGACGTGATATTTTTTTTGTAGAAATTACAGTCATATTTTCCTTAGATTTCGGTGTTATTATTTGTGAAATGTATGTATTATGTTTTGTATAGTCTTGCTGTTATAATTTGACCTATCTCAGTGTAAATTTTTGGCCGATTTCGTTGATGCAAATTTTGATGTTAACTTACCCACTTGCTCTACTACTTCGTGGAGCCCTATTTTTAATTATAGTGTTTTGTATTTTCACCCTCTTTCATTATTTCACAGTGTTAATTTGAAAATGTAACTATGCCTTTCGATTACACATTTATCGAAGTTAACATCGAATTTACTTATATTATTGTAAAAAGTAAAAAATATTCACGTTAAGCCCATTAAAAATAGTCATTGCAACCATACATTTGATAGCTGTTCTGAAGGAAACCTTGCCATAACTTCAAAAATTTTTCTGAAACATTATGCCGGAAATCTATCAACACATCAGTGTGTAAAAAGTTATTTTGAGTCTGTATATAAACATGGAAAATAAACTGTGTGTAGCAAAATACCAGGCCTATGACAGTGTTCATATTTGCTGCGTACATGGAAAGTTACCGTCCCAGAAAATTATGAAGGCATTTGAGTCCCTTCAAAGTATCTACATAAATTACTTCTGCCATTCCAGGTATATTTAAGAGACTCTTTGCTATGTCAGCACTAAGAATCATGAAGATCCTGAGTTTAAAAGAAGACCTACGACTGTGAACATAGGGTTGCAAGGACCTTTGGCAGTAAGGGTTGTTAATCTAGTTTTCAGGTGTAAAACAGGGTAATCAGCGTTTCTTTCACCAGTTCCTGAAGTACTTGTCCCTTTATATTTTTCCAAAGCTTGCTGATTACATTACCAAAAAATTCTTTTCCCTCAGTAATGCAGTTTTATTCGACAACGTCACTTTTCCCGATATTTTTGCTCAGCACATCGTACAAAAAATTACCGATTGACGCAAAATAAGGCTGGTTGATTTCAAAAATACATAAATCAACATGGTGCCTCTTGTTTTGCTTCTAGCAACCAGTTACAAAACAAGACACTTGATGTGACAGTAAAACACTGGCACTAAAACACAATGCTCACAATGTGTATTTTTCTGTCTACAGAAGATTATTTTTACTATTTTGTTAATAAAGTTTTTGGTGGCAGCTTAATTTGTTCTGTACCCCTAGTTCAAGATTATTTTAAATGGTGACAGTTCGGTTGTAACATGGCAAATCCAATGAAAGTGTTTTGATAAGAAGTTCACACATACTACTATGGGAGTTATGACTTAATTTCTGCATCTACCACACTTGATGACAGTGATCTGTACGTTATTATACTGTGCTGTGGTTGGATGACAGAAGCAAACGGAGTAGACGCGATGTTGATTTACGTGCCTGCAAAGATAAACAGCTGTTCTCCATGGTTACAATATTTATACATGGATACTACAGAAATGTCAAGTTTTATTGATTCTCCACATTACTGATCTCTCTTAAACGTGTAATTTTGATATCATCTGTCGTGCAACGTGTCAGAGAAATGCGACGTTAGTGAGTAAAACTGTTACAAGAAAAATGTTTGTTAGACGTCGCTTCCAAAGCAACTGTTCTTTAAACGGGAAAGGAACGAACCTTACGCGACTCTCAGTCTTGAAGAAGAAGGTCAATATCCAAGTTACATATTTAATAGTTACGTACATCACGGATGTAAATAAACCGTTCCCCCCAGATTTACAAGTTTATATAGAAAGAGTAAACTACCAAATTTTGCAACAGTTCATAAAAATCGCAGATTTCGCACTGTCACCAAAAACATGCTGTTTTGCGTTATCACTTACGGGAAATTATCATGTCCGTGTCATAGCATGTCGGAGAGATACAAAAATTCGTATCTCTGAGCTACTGCGTGTCAGATCGGTGCCGTTTTGAATGTGGGACGTCTGGAGCCCATTTCTTCCTGGACTGTACAGAGACAAATGACGACGAACAGCTCGTGCCCCATTGCTTTTCCTACATCACCTCTAGCGACTCTGTCTACATTTACTTCGTGCCGCCTGTAATGCATTATTCACAAATCTATGCTTATGTAGAAATCGTGGCCATCTCTTCAGTGACGTAGGACGGCCATTACAGCCACTTAACTGTTTGTATTTTAGTATAGGTGACTATAATAAGTGAGTGAGAACATTGCCATTATTTAGCTTTTGATGATATAGAACAGAACGCCGACCGGCGTGACCGAGCGGTTCTAGGCGCTTCAGTCTGGAATCGCGCGACCGCTGCGGTCGCAGGTTCGAATCCTGCCTCGGGCATGGATATGTGTGGTGTCCTTAGGTTAGTTAGGTTTAAGTAGTTCTAAGTTCTAGGGGAATGATGACCTCAGATGTTAAGTCCCATAGTGCTCAGAGCCATTTGAACCATTTTAGAACAGAACACAAGACGGAGAGCCATGATCCTTACTGCTCTCGAGCAGGACCTAGGGGTCTACCATGGTTAACGTACCATTTCGCCAAATACGAGGGGCGTTCAGTAAATAATGTAACACTTTTTTTTTCTCCATCAATCTCGATTGAAGAAATGTAGGAGATCACGGAGTATTCCAGCTTCAGCGAGTAAAATTTCATGAATTGCCGATAGGTGGCGGCGCTATGCGTAGGCTTCAAAATGGCGTCAATAACGCCGAGGTGCTTTCCAAGCAGAGCGCTGTCATTAAGTTTCTTTTAGTGGAAAACCAGAGCATCGAAGATATTCATAGGTGTAATTTCTTAGACTTTCCCGACGATTTGATGACATCTTTTGGAAATCGGTTTTTCTGCCGGATATCAGCGTCTTCCAAACACTATATTTCGACGTCATTACTTGACGTCTTCATCAGGTGTTCCCGGAGACTGGCTGCTTGCTGGACCGGGTCACATATTTATGCCTGCCCGGTGCCTGGTGCTCTGTTTGCCGTTCCCTAGTCGGTATGCGCCCGCGAGTCGCGCTATTGTGCCGCTCTAGTTGTTCCCTATTCCGTCCGCGCCCACTCTGGCCGCCTCCAACTGCGGTCGTGGCCTCCTGGTGTAGCCTTCTCGGTCCGCGCCCGTGAGTGGCGCTCCCCTGCCACTCTGGACGTTCCCTATTGACTTAATCAGTGAGAAGTTTGATGGAGCTGTGCTGGGTCTGTTTAAGCATATTCTAACATCGACTTACTTCCTATGTGGAGGTCAATTCTATGAACTGTCTGAAGGGGTGGCGATGGGTAGCCCCTTATCACCAGTAGTGGCCAACCTGTTCATGGAGAAGTTCGAGGACGAGGCTCTTACAACTGACACTTACCAGCCAACATGCTTCCTGAGATACGTTGATGACACATTTGTCATTTGGCCCCACGGTCGCGAAAAACTGGAAGACATTCTGGATCACCTGAACTCAAGGCATCCGAATATTAAATTCACCATGGAACTAGAAAAGGACGGTCAGCTTCCGTATCTGGATGTCTTGGTGAAGAAGAAGGCGGATGGCACCTTCAGCCACAGTACGTACCGAAAGCGAACACACACAGACTTATACCTACAGGCTGATAGCTGCCACTGCCCAGCACAAAAGACCGGGGTGCTTAGAACACTCGTATACCGAGCCAAGACACTGTCTGACTCTGACAGCCTGGCAGGGGAACTTGAACATCTCCAAAACGTGTTTGCTAACAACGGATTATCATCCAAGGACATTCGCGGAGCTCTACATCCCGCCAGACGTCAGGATACACCGGAGAACGAGCAAGAAGAAGAAATCAAGAAGCTGGCATTTTTACCGTATGTCGGGCCTGTTTCTGCCAAGATCAGAAGAATACTAATGAAACATAACATCAAGAGTGTCTTCTGCTCACCTAGCAAAATTAGGGCTTTACTTGGAACAGTCAATGATGACCTGGGATTAAGGAAGCCTGGAATTTACAATATTCCTTGTGAATGCGGTATGTCCTACATTGGCCAAACGACTACAACTGTGGAAATCAGATGTAGGGAACACCAGCGACATACCAAGCTAAGGCAGGCCACAAAATCAGCAATAGCTGAACACTGCCTAGAGTTGGAACATTCCATGGATTATGAGAACACCAAGGTCATGGTCCAGACCCCCAGGTTCTGGGATGGTGTCATCACTGAATCTATAGAGATAAAGATGGCACAAAACCTGATTAACCGGGAAGCAGGATACCAGCTAAGCACTGCATGGAACCCGGCATTTGAACTGCTGAAGCAATACCGGAGAAAATATGTTTCCAACACCAACAACGTGCCTCAGACAGCCGCACACTGCGGGCACGAACCAAGAAGAGGTCACCAGGAAGCCTCAGCCGCAGTCGGAGGCGGCCAGAGTGGGCGCGGACGGAACAGGGAACGTCCAGAGCGGCAGGGGAGCGCCACTCGCGGGTGAGGACCGAGAAGGGAACACCAGGAGGCCACGACCGTACTTGGAGGGGGCCATAGCGGGCGCGAACTGAATAGGGAACGAACGTCCACTGTCACTGTCACTTATCCATACGGGTCTGCCCTGACCCGTGTTGGGAGCAGGCTAAGCATATACTGCTGTTCTTGCATAATTCTGTATCTGTGGAGTGGCTTCCTCACGGTGCGAATTGGCCTGAGGTGTTTGCTGGGGTGGAGTTGTCCTCTCTCTGCCACGAGATATTAACCTCGTAACAGGTCAGGCCAACGCTTGGTTGGCCTGTGGTGAATAGGATGGCCCAAGTCCCTAAAGAGCCTATTGTCGGACTGTACAGTCCGCTCATAGAAGATCTGCGCCGATTGTTTAAATCGGTCGTGGAGGAAGGGGATGCCGGTTTGGCGGTGTAGCCGAGCGGTCGAATAGAGCCTCGGTAGGCGCAGAGCGAGCTTGAGCGCCCTGTTCTGCACCCTCTGCAACTTGTTGATTTGTGTGTCGGCTGCGTTTCCCCACACCACGGCCGCATATTCCAGCACTGGACGAACCAGCGCCAGGTACAGCGTGATGCCGTGGTGTGGGAGGCAAGGCAGACGACGGGTTGAGCAGAGGGTACAGAACGCATTGGCGCCCTATTGCTCTGCCCCTGACGTCCTCGATGTGGGCTTTCCACGTTAGCTTCTGATCGAGAATGACTCCCAGGTAGCGGCCAGTCCTGCTCCATGGGACGGGGCTTCCCATGATGGTGACTGGCGGAAGATCTGGTGGCAGTGGTCTTCGTGTGAACACCACTGCCTGGTTCTTCGCCGCATTCTGTTTCAGGCGCCACTTTGTCGAACACGCACCAAGGGCCTCACATCCACGCTGGAGCAGGCGGCGCATCTCGACTGCCTTCATACTCCGCACGAATAGCGCTGTGTCTTCGGCGTAGAGTGCCAACTTCACCGGCGCCACGCGCGGAGCGTCGGCCGTGAATAAGGAGTAGAGCAGGGGGCGAAGAACGGACCCCTGCGGCACTCCAGCACGGATGGGTCGGTGCGTGGACGTCCCCTCGTCCAGGCGGACGTGGAAAGTCCTGACGGCCAGATACGACCGGAGTAGGACTCTGTGCGACGTCGGGACCCCGTGCACAAAAAGTTTGTACACGAGACCGTCATGCCACATGGAGTCGAATGCCCTGGAGACGTCGAGAAACACCGCCCCAAGGTATTACCGCGTCTCCAGAGCGCGCATGGCCTCTTCCACCAGCCGCATCAGCTGATGGACCGTGGAGTGACCCCTCCGGAAGCCGAACTGCTCATCCGGTATCACTCCTTCTGCTGTCAAGTGGCGAAGCAGGCGCCTGGCGTAGAGGCGCTCGAACACTTTGGAGAGGGCTGGTAGCAGACTGATGGGTCTGTAATTGGCAGCATCACGTGGGTCCTTGTTCGCTTTGGGGATGGCCACCACCTCTGCATGTTTCCACACAGAGGGGTAGACACCCGAGTGAAGGACCTAGTTGAAGATACCCGCCAGCAGCGGATGGGCCCCTGCTGGAAGGCTCCTCAGCAGATGGTTGGTGACCCCATCAGCGCCTCCGACCTTCCTAGTATTGAGCGCCTTCAGGTGTGCGGCCACCTCCGCCTCGGAGATGGCTTCGATGACGTCCCTGTCGTCCCTTGCCTCCAGGAACACTGGGACTTGCTCTGTTACCCGCTGGATGTGGTCTTCATCCAGATTGTCGTCCACCGGGGTGAATGACGATTGGAATTGGTCCGCCAGGACACCTGCTTTTCCGCCTGGGCTGCAGACGACGTCTTGCCCAACCAGTATGGGTGGTATGTGCTGTCATCGGCGCAGGAACGACTTCACCGTGCGCCAGATGCTGCCGTCCTCTGGGTTGAGGGAGGCGACGAAGGCCGACCACACGCTGTTCCTGTGCATCTCAGCCGCTGCTTTGATGTCTCTCCACATGCGGTTGAGGCGTCGCTTTGTCGCGGGTTGGCGGGTGAGCTGCCACTCCCGGAACAGCCTATTCTTCTCCCTGATTGCTTCCCGTATCGGAGGCGGTATGTTGCGGGAGAAGTCCCTGGGCCCCTGTGGCTAGGGGGGGGGGCGGGGCGGCTGCGTCGGCTGCATGCAGTAGCTGGCGGGAGAAGACACGCAGAGCGGCGTCCGCGCCCACTGCGTCTGGATCGGGTGTGTCCGCAATCGATTCCAGGACTATCTCCTGGAAGTGCTCGCAGTACATGCGCCAGTACGTCTGTCGGCGTGGTGGCAGCGTGGCTCCGGCGACATCTATGTCGAAGACCACCGGCAGGTGGTCTGACGACAGTGCACACCGTGTGGAGGCGATCGTGTGGTGATCGATGCCTTTTATGACTGCAACATCGAGCACGTCCGGCCGTCCCCTGGCTGGGTAGATTGTGGGCTCATGCGGGCCTAGGATCAGGGCGCCATTCCTCGCGGCAGCGCGGGAAAGTCGGCGGCCACTGACATTCGTGAGGTGGGAGTTCCATTCTGGGTGCTTCGCATTGAAGTCACCCGCAATGAACACCCTCCCCCAACTGTCAGCAGCGCGTCGACATCCGCCTCCTGGAGGTGTCCGTGTGGTGGCCTGTATACTGCCACGAACGTGATCTGCCCGGCTGTCGTGGTGACCGTCACCCCAGTGGCTTTCAGGGTTGCCAGGTCCAGAAGTTGCACCTGGTGGTGCCTGGGTGATGCACGTACATAGATGGCGGTGCCACCGCCGGCTGTTGGCCTGTCATTGCGGTAGCAAACATAGTTTGCTACACACATGTGGACCCCAGGTTTAAGGTGAGTTTCGCCGACCAGGCAGAGGTCAATGGCCTCGTCCTGCATGAACTGGCGAAACTCACCTTGTTGGGGGAACAGGCTGTTTGCGTTGAAGCCGCAAACGGTCAGTCCTTGGATGAGTGGATTATCCATGGTGCGGTTTCATGGTGACGGTAGCAGCCTGGAGGGCCTCCGTGACTGCCGTGACTGGCACAGGCAGTTGTTGGAGCAGGGCAGAGAGAGAGCCCAGAAGCGCTCCCAGGTCTGCGGCTCCTGGTCCTGTTGATGGTGCGGGTACAGCCGCAGCAGCGGGCGCGGGGGCGGCCGGGCGCGGCGTCGCCGTCGCGTCCATTCGCTGGACCGCGCGCCCAGCAGCCTGCGGCGCGGGAGTGTTGAGTGGACGGGCAGTGCGTCGTCCGCCCTTGTGGTGGTCGGCCTGGGAGTCAGCCTGTGGGACTGACGAGCCAGGGGCGGTGGATGTTGCGGTCTCGTTCGAGTCCCGTTGCGGAAGTGGCGGGAAGGCCACTTGTCGTCTCATGGTGGCGTCAGCGGACTCCCCCTTGGTGGCGGAGGCGTAGGTGGTGCCAGGTGGCACCTTCCTGGCAGGTGCTGATCGTCCGTTCTGCCGTGGACGGCGGCGGAATGCAGCGCAGCCTCTGTAGCTCGCCACATGTGGCTCGCTACAGTTGCAGCACTTTCTTCGTGCAGTCCCGACTCTGGTGGGAGTCGGCGCACTTGACACAGCGGGCTGGCATGGAGCAGTAGCGAGCCACGTGGTCAAGGCCCTGGTAGGAGAAGCACTGGGCGCACCTCCCTTTGGCCTTCATCAGCTCCACTTCCACCCCAATCCGAGCCACCATCTGCAGCTGGAAGATTTTTCGGTTTTAGAAGTTGTCTGGGAGGACAACTAGGAAGAGAGGCATGTCTCGCCTCATCCTGGGCGATTTAATGATGGTCACGGAGCTGGCCATGTAGCCCAGCCCCGCCAGTTCTTCTTTGAGGTGCGAGGGCTCCATTTTCAGCAGGAGGCGGCGGGATACTACCATCAGCTGCTTCACGGGCTCCGCATTATGCGTAAAGCAGTGTAGCTTGTCGGTCTCAATGATCTTCATGGCTGTTCGGTAGTCATCCATGGTGGCGGTCGAAACCCGGTATAGGTCTCGCCCGGCACATTTGACCTTGGCAGCGGACGCAACAGTCTCAAATTTATCAAGGAAGGACTTGTAAGTGTCCGTCCATGAGGCAGTTATCGGTGTTGGGGCGGGTACCCGCCTCTTGGGTGGCTCAGCGGCCTCCATGGCCCCTGGCTCGTCGACGTCGATGAATGAGTTCATCGTCGGGAGTGGCTGCACTGTTTGGAGCCGTTTGGCCCGAGCAGTGTGCCGCTGCTTCGGGACGGTGAACACGTCGTCTGGTGTCTGGTCTGCCTCAGTGGGGACAGGGTCGTCTGCCATCTTCTTCTTCTGGCTTCTCCTGCAAACAGACTGAGAGAATGTGGAGGAGTCGTCCTCGCTGCCGGTCTCTTCCTGGAGGGCTGCGGTGTTGTCATGGCTTCCGCCTCGAGCAGGTCGCCAAGGTTGGCCTCTATCATAGTGTCGTCACGTGGCAGGACGGTGACGTCTTCTCTCGTCACGCCAGGCGGTACAGTTTCCGATATATTTGTGGCCTCTTCACTGGAAGAGACCAGAGTGGCAGGCAGCAGTGCACCAGTTTCTTCTGGAACTGGGACTGGTGGCGCGACACTCATCGGGGCCGCCGCTGGCAGAACAGTGTCGTCCGTGTTCAACACGCCTGTCAGGGCTCCCGACGGTACTCGTTCCTCTTCATTGACCACGCAACCGAGTGAATTGAGGTACTGGTGGAACAAGTGGAGAGCTCGTTCGTCGGCTGCTCGTTCCTGGTAATCAGTATCCCGTGACATTCGGTGCAGGATGACGTACAATTGCGTCGCTGTAAGCGGGCCTGTTTCCCTAGAATGTGCCATCTCGTGGTCCATTGTCGTTTGCTGCGTCGTCGTACGTGGGGGGCCGGATGGGGCCGCAGACGGGACGGACTCGGTCGCCCGAGCCCGTCCCACCTGGCGGCGATCCGCCACACCCTTCGCTTGAGTAGCATGGTCCTGCTTGCACTGCATCGCTCACTCGAGTGGGGGAACGTCCAGAGCGGCAGGGGAGCGCCACCCGCGGGCGTGGACCGAAAAGGGAACACCAGGAGGCCACCACGGCCAGAGCGGGCGCGGACGGAATAGGGAACGTCCTCACGGGGATCTGCACGGAGATAACTAGTCCTCCGATGTGTGATGGAGTTCCCAGCAGTTATTGCTTTGCCTCGCATGCATGCCGATGTAATGCGTCTACACATGTAGATTGTCTTCTTGTGTGTCTCCTCAGCACAGTTCTGCAGTGCTAGCTATGCAGCAGGCAGGTGTGGCCAGCGGGTGGTGACGCTGCGCGGCAGTTTGGCCCAGCGTCCGGATTTGGGCGTTGTGTGACCGGCCAGCATGTTCGTAAAAGGTGCGGGCGGTCGTCTGGAAGAGGTCACGGAGCAGAGGTACTTCCACGATGTCGTGAAGATGAGTGGTGGGGAAATCGTAAGGCAGGTGTAAGGCCAGCCGAAGGATGCGATTCTGCAGTGTCTCCAGCTTCTTCAGGTTCATGTCGGCGGCGTTCCCCCAGACGACAGCAGCGTATTGGAGTACAGGGCGGAGCAGCGCCTTGTAGAGAGTGATGCCCAGCCGCGGTGGTAGTTGGGAGCCGGGGTTCAGCACCAGGTACAGGATGCAGAGCCTGTTCCGCACTTTGTTCTTCACGTCGTGGATGTGCGGAACCCACGTGAGTCGGCGGTCAATGGCGACGCCAAGGTAATGCGCCGTTGGACGCCACGGGACAGGGCTTCCACCGACGGTGAGCGGTTGCAGACCTGCAGGAACGAGTCGCCTGGTGACGATCAGGAACTGCGTCTTGGCCCCATTGAATTGTAGATGCCACTTGACTGCCCAGGCTGCCAGGGTGTCAACAGCAAGCTGCAGACGGCGTTGCATGGCGGCGGCATTGAGGCTTCTCGTATATAGAGCCGTGTTATCGGCGTACAGGGTGAGCTGCACACGGTCGATCTTCGGCGCATCAGAAGTGTACAGTGAGTACAGGAGTGGCCCCAAGACCGTGCCCTGTGGCACACCGGCGTTGATGCGGCGGATGGAGGAATGCCATGCGCAGCCCATACATGGAAGGTACTATCGGCAAGATAGGAACGGATGAGATGGACGTGCGATGTCGGGACCCCAAGTTCAAAAAGTTTGAATAAGAGGCTGCGGTGCCACATACTGTCGAAAGCACGAAACACGTCCAGGAACACCGCGCCGAAGAACTCGCGCTGCTCGAGGGCGACGAACGCATCTTCCACGAGCCGAAGGAGCTGGTGAACTGCCGAGTGGCCCCTGCGAGAGCCGAACTGCTCTTCGGGCAGGAGGCCTTCCTCGTCAACGTGGCGCTGCAGCCACCTAATGTACACCCTTTCAAAGACCTTGGAGACGGCCGGCAGTAAACTAATAGGTCTGTAGTTCGCGGGCTGACGCAGATCCTTCCCCATCTTCGGAATCGCCACGATCTCAGCATGCTTCCAGGACTGAGGAAAACTGCAGGACCAGAGGATTACATTAAAGACGTCAGCGAGATGACAGCCACCGGCGGCAACTTCTGGAGTAGGGCGTTGGAAACTTCGTCTGGGCCCGCAGCTTTCCTGGGGTTCAGGGCACGCAGGATGGACGACACCTCTTCCGCCGTCGTCTCTTCAATGACGCCATCGTCGTCGCGTGCCTCCAAGTAGCGTGGGAGCCGGTCAGCAACCACGTCGTCGTGGAGAGCGTCGGTCGGGTCTTCTATCGGCGTAAACGCAGCCTCAAAGACGTCTGCATCAGTCTTCGCAGCTGGTTCGCAGAGAGCCTGACCATGGACCAAAAGCAGAGGGATACGTTGCGTGCGGCGCAGGAAACGCTTCGTCGTCCGCCAGGCCGTGCCGTCGTCAAGGCAGAGGGTGGCGACCTTGTTATTCCAGTCGCGATTGCGATGGTTGTCAATGGCGGCCCAGATGTCCCGACGCAACCTGTTGAGGAGGCGCTTGGTGTCGGCATTTCTTGTCCTCTGCCACTCCCGGTAGACCCGGTTCTTCTCAGTGATGGCCGCAAGGATGTCCGGCGGCAGCTGTCGGGAATAGTCAGGCGGAGTGCGTGGTCGGGGCGGCGTTGCTGTATTGGCAGCGTCGATCGTGGTTGCCGCAAAGTGCAGAAGTGCTGCGTCCGCTCCATCTTCCGCAGGGGGGGGGGGGGGGGGCGGCGACGAGTGAGTCCGTCACGGCTGCTTGAAACCTGTCCCAGTCGATGCCAGCAAGTGAGATGCCTCTCCTGGGTTGTTGTAGGGCGTCTAGGTCTATATCAAAAACCACAGGGACATGATCAGAAGACAGTGCCGTCCTCGTCATGGCAGCGATCTGATGAGGGATGCCCTTGACGACCACGATGTCGATTACATCCGGAAGGCCACGGGCAGGGAAGATAGTCGGGTCGTATGGCCCCACCACAAGTGCATGGTGACGTTCCGCCACCCGGAGCAGGCAGCGTCCAGCGGCATTGGTGATCCTGGAGTTCCAGGAGACATGTTTACTATTGAAGTTCCCGGCGACGAACACCTGCTCAAGGAGAGCAGAGCATCGATGTCAGCAGGGTCCAGTGGACGAGACGGCGGTCGATAGGCAGCGACGAACATGATGGCGCCCGCTGAGGTGTGAACGACGACACCAGTAGCCTCCAGCGTTGCCAGTGGTGGAAGTTGTATCATGTGAGGACGAATGCCATTGCGGACGTAAACGGCCGTCCCACCACCCACTGTCAGTCGAACGGTGCGATAGCTGGAGTAGTTTGCCGCCCCGACGTCGACCCCAGGCTTCAGGTGGGTTTTGTTGATAAGGCAGACGTCGACGGCTTCATCTCGAAGAAATTGGCGAAGTTCTCCTGCTTGAGTGTGGACGCCGTTGGCATTCCACGCGACAACCGTGAGCCCTCTAACGCTGCCCATGGTGCAGCTGGTGAGTGTTGACAGCGGTCTGGGTCAGAGTGGCCATCGGCACTGCAGCGGTGAGGTGCTGCGACAGGACTTCGATCAACTTCGTAGCACTGATCACCAGGGCAGTGAGCTGCGCGACGAGGTTGGCCAGGTCAGAGGTGGAGGCAGCCGGCGCGGCCCTGTCGCTGGAAGGGGGAGGCGTGGCTGCTTCGCTGTGAGAGTCCACCTGGGGCTGCTCGACTGACGGTGTTGAGCGCTGGGTACCCACTAGGTGGTGACCCCCGCGCCGGCGGTTGGCGGGGCGCGGTCCGGCCGACGTCCCGGGAGAGTCAGGACCCGGTGCCGCCACTAGCAGCTGTGGTGGAGGCGCAGGAGCCTCGGTGGCGGCACGGCCTCGGATGCGGCAGGAGCAGGAGCAGCCGACACAGTCGGGACGGCGGAGGGCGCCCCTGACGTTGCCGGCGCGAAAGAGATGCCGGGCCGTCTCGTTGCTGGCTTCTTCGGACGCGGCGCTGGTGTTTGGCCACGTTGGCGAGCGATGGCACGCTTCCACACCTCACACCCACGATAACTGGCCACGTGAGCACCGCCACAGAGTGCACATGTCGGCTTCTCGGTGGGCGGACGGGGGCACGCACGTTCTGCGTGGGCGCCGGCGCATTTAACACAACTGTCCGGCAGAGAGCAGTGGCGCGCGACGTGATTTATCCCCTAGGGAACGTCCAGAGTGGCAGGGGAGCGCCACTCACGGGTGCGGACCGAAAAGGCAACACCAGGAGGCCACGACCGCAGTTGGAGGCGGCCAGAGTGAGCGCGGACGGAATAGGGAACACCTAGAGCGGCAGGATAGCGCGACTCGCGGGCGCGGACCGACTAGGGAACGACAAACAGAACATCAGGCACCGAGCAGGCATAAATATGCGACCCGGTCCAGCAAGCAGCCAGTCTCAGGGAACACCTGATGAAGACGTCAAGTAATGACGTCGAAATATCGTGTTTGGAAGACGCTGATATCCGGCAGAAAACCCGATTTCCACGAGATATCATATTCATAGGTACTTGCAGATGTCTATTGAGACGTGCCAGAGATCAGGCGCACCGTGGGTCACTGAATGAGGCGTATGTTTTCATTGCAACAAGGTCACGCCAACGTGTCCATTCTCTCGTGTACCGAACGGCCGCAAACAGCAGTCACTCCTGCAGTGTTGGAACGTGAGGACACTGTCGTTCGACCTGACTGACGGATCACAGTCAAACACCTCTCTGCTCAACTGGGTGTCTCCTTTAGTAGTGCAGACACACTCATCCACCACTTGAGGCACTCGAAGGTGTTTACCCTCTGGGTTTCTCGTCGACTAACACAAAACCCTAAAGAGTAGCGAAGGACAGTCTGTGCAGAATTGTTTGCGCGTTACGAGGCTGATCGTGCCAATATTCTGCCGAACATCGTTACAGACGTTGAAACATTGGTTCATCACCCCTAACGGGAAAGAGCAATCCATGGAGTTGTACCACACCATCTCTCCTTATAAGGGGAACTCCCCATCGGACCCTCCTCAGATTTCGTGGTAAGATGGCCCACATGATACCCCGTCAAAAGTTGAACACAGATGAAGTATGGAAACATAATAAGGTGTACTGAACTATGAAACACAAGCAAAAAGGAAACAGTGAACGGCCTAAGTGTACCAAGTGCAACATAAGGAAAGATTAATAGCCACGGTAGCCTGTTTAAGTTGTTATAGTGTTGGAATGTGGTTCTGGGTGCTTCAGTCCGGAACGCGCTGCTGCTACGGCCGCAGGTTTGAATCTGGTTCCGGGCATGATGTCCTTAGGTTAGTTAGGTTTAAGTAGTTCTACGTCTTGAGAACTGGGGTATTAAAACGATGGACAATTTATTAACGCTCCACATTCTTGAATCGGTTTGAACAACCTATTAAATGATAATGACAAATTAGTGTGCAACAGTATCAACGAAGAGCTGATTGGTCTTTAAAGGCGTCAGTTGGGATTAATGCTGCATACTGTATACCTCAGGACTTTTAAAAGTCACACAAGTTACTTAATGCCACTAAAAACAATTCCACAAGAAAATGGGATAGAATCGTCTTTATTTGTCGTTATCAAAAGCTCAGGGTTGCTGAAAGAAGAGGTCTGATCGTGTATTTCTTGGTGATCATTTGTAGAAAGCAATAGAAAGAGCGATATTAATGGGGAACCCTTCTCCGTATTGGAATCTGCTGCTCCAGATTGGGCTGTTTTTTATGGCAGAGACAATCGTAATGTGTCCATATGTCCTGACGGACAGCTTAATGAGATCTTTGCTACGAGATAGCACGTCCCACAAGCAAGAGCTGCTGGCGAACGGTCCATCAACGCACGGTAAAACGTTATTACCAGAGCATCTCAGACACAGCTCAGTTTTCCTTCGAAATGAGAACGAACATCTTCGAAGTGCATCATTTGGACTTTCACAATTCTTATATGGGTTTCGTGGTACGTTGTTCTTTCGTTTATGGTTGAACAGCGGAATGATACAGAGTACATAGTGATCTGCATGCAGGTGTAGAAACACATTTTCTGAAAACACACAGAGAAATAACAATTTATGAACATGTAAATATTATGAAATAACAAAATTACACAACACGACTGAAATGAAAACAATATGACAGGATATTATCACAGGCAAAGGAGATGTTATGTTCGAGGAAAGAGCTCTATTGAAATAAAATGTAATGGCATGAAAATAAGGAAGAAGTACATATGAACTATAGTAGGGTAAGAAAGAGAGGAAGTTACTAAACTTTTAGGCACGAACTACATCAGCGTGACGAGGTAATGTGGAATATGTCCGAAAGAACAGATATCATCTTCATATACATGTATATAGTTAAGGCTCACCGGCCATTTGACCATCTTCTTCTGCGCGGATGCGCAAACAGTGCCGGAACTCTTACGGGAATCGGCAAAAATCCGCAAGTAATTAGTATAATAGGCAGGGGCACTATGAATATAGTGCAGGACAATAAGTTCAGAATGTGGGTTTCACGGTAGGGGTGACAGAGGTAAGTCCCTGCAGTTGCACTGTCCCCTGTGTTCTCGGTGACTCAGACAGAGCATCTGCCATGTAAGCAGAATATCCCAGGTTCGAGTCCGGTCGGTGCACACGTTTCAAACTGTCCCCGTTGACTTATATCAATGCTAGTATGCAGTTAGGGATATTCATTTTATTGTAATTTCAAATAAATAATTCGCACCGTTAAAATTCACATGCTCAAAGTGGTGCTTCGGGCATGAGAAAACTGAGATTTTTAATGCGAACTGTTCGAAAATTTTCCTTGCTCACCAGATTTGATACTGTGTAACTTTAAGTTGTTCCCTAATGTAAGAGAAACTGTGGCTCGAGAAAGTTTCGAACTGAATTAAGCAGTCGAGGAAATTATAGATGGATGTTTTGCAGACGTTGCAGAATAGTGCTTCAGCTACAAAGGTCGAAGGATGTTGAGCTGAAAAGGAAGCACTCTGGGTGAAAAATGTTTTTGAGTAAAAGAAGAAACTCCCACACAGTCTTTATAATCGCAAGGCTGAAAACTTAAAGTCCCTGTAAGTACGTGGAAAGCGAACCGAGAAAAAGAAGCTGAACGTAATCTACATTAATAAAGTAAATAAATATATAAAGTGCTGTGCTAGAAAGAACAAAAGAGGGAAATACTTATGAATCAGCCTTACCACATCGAATCATAGTTTTGTGTGTCCTCTGTAGATACATTCAGGGACAGTTCACGCTACACTGGAAAATGAGTAGACGGTTAAAATTTATGATTGAAAAAAATTAATACCAGTGAAATATATTATCGCGTATTTTGAGTTTAGTAGTTAGAATGAAATTGTTAGCAAGAAGTAGGTAGAGGATAAGGATGGATGAAGCTTTTTAAAGTGTAATGAATTATTTGATTTAGACGTTGTGATTGCAGTTCTGCCATATTCGGAAACACTATAAATTTTTGTTACAAATGTTTTTATTCAGATTTGCATAATTATATTTAAAAGTTAAGTGTCAAGGACTATGCACTGACTAAATTTGGTTTCTAGCCCAACTGTAAGAAATATTTCTAATGCAACATATATACGCATATATATATGTACAGTATTTTTTTTCTTTTCCACATACAAGGCGAGCACACTGGAAATACGGTCGGATACCATTCTGATATCGCTGAAGTACAAACATGCGCGCCACGTTTGCAAGGACGAACGTGAGTTGCGTTTCTGTATTTCGAAGGCATCTGAAATGATCATTCCGAATGCAGAAGCGTCGGCTATTCCATTTTATAGCCGAGTTTTATCGTCCAAACAACGAGAGGATTGCAGTTCACTTCAAGTACGTCTGCGCCTACTCAGTTACATTTTGGTTCGCAACGGAGCACAAAGTGAAAATGGGTTCGCCGCAGACTTTTGTGGACCGACGTGGAGGACGCATTTGCAGGCCACGCCAATAGCAGCGTTTCGCCGCAATCTGAAATTCCGCGTGTCTTGAGACGCAGAGCACTTTGGTCGCGACGTCGGCCGAAGCATTTTATTAATCTCGGTGCTCCATTGTTTGTACTCGGGCTCTGGGCCCTGCTAGGCCGCAAGCCTAGCGTCCGCAATTGCTAACGCTAAAGGGCTTATCTCCCGCGGAGAAAGATGTTTACAATAAAAAGCGGCGCACCCTCTTGTTGCTTGCCGCATGGAAAGCCGCTGACAAAGGAGGCACGAGAGGAAATAAATTTCCGCCGAGAGCAACGCACAGGCAGAGGGATGGTCCAGGGGGTGGGAGGGGGTAGTAGGCGGTTGGGGAGAAGGGAGGCGGGGGCGACAGCGGAGCGTCTGGAGCGAGTCCGTTATCTCCCACGGGAACGACATATTTTAACGGTGCGTGAAACTGCGGGATTATTTGTACCCGGGGAGATTATTTATGATGAAATATCGGGTGGTCTGACAAGACGAAGAGGGAAGGCCTTCACCGTGACGAATTTTGTTGAGGCGGCTTCCAAGAGGAACGTGCCTACTGCACTGGGACTGTTTCCGCACAGCCCTCGGCAGGCAGGGATTTGAAGAATAGAGGCAAGTCTACAGGCACTAGCTTGTGGAATCAATACAGTCCAGAACAGCACGGTGGTAAGCACAGGGATTTAGTGCAGCTGGCCGTGAATGTCACAAGACGTTTCAACAAATATGTCGATATTTTCTTGTACTAACCAATTGTATGGAATTTCTCGTCACATCCCAGAGAAATAATATGCAATTAGAAACTTCAATGACTTACAAGGTGTTTATTACCATAATTCGCATTTTTCCTATAACTCTCCATACATAGTTAAGTAAAAAGCAATCATTTTTTACTTCTTACTTATTTTGTTTGGTAACTCTTAACTAACTGTCGATGTGACTTCTGTCCCTAATCCTCGTCTTCCTCTAGCATTCTCTCCTCTTCTGTGCCTTACTAGGTGCCTTACTAGGTGCCTTACTACATTTTTCGCTAACCTGTCTTTTCTTTATACATCTCAGCTATTGCTTATTATTGATAGTACACCTTCATTTACTTCTCTACATAATTTTTAACATCTTTCTGCTGTCATCAGCTGTCGGTGTCCCATTGATGGACGAAAGTAACTCCTAGAGCTTCTATTAGTCCGCATTTCACGCTATCTTTTTCCAATCCTGTTCTCAACAAAGTCCTCTAAACGTCGGTATGTTTGTCCGCCCGGTATAAGTTCACCTCGTCACGTGTACTATCCTTTAGGCCATCATTCTATCTACATAGTTCTCCGGACTTAACACGGTTTTATTTCTTGTATCTTTATTTTGTCTCCACTGTATACATTTTACATGGTTCTTTCCAATGATCTCTATATTACAGATTTTTTTTCCTGCTTTTGCGTTAAAAACTAGATTATCGAGCAACGACACACGTGCAAACATTTTGTACATCAGCTGGAATGCTACACGGTACTACATAAATTCCCAATATTCAGTATCTTTTGAAAGTGTTCCGTATCATGACAATATATTATCAGATTCTAATCGGCACAAAATGAGAAAATTTGGCCACGGTATATAAATTGTTGCCTGCAATCAAGCTCCAATAAATGAATGGCCGAAACAGCTGTCGTGAGATAATTTCTTGATTTCCTATTGGTTCACAACTAGTTTAGTGACTATAGAGTCATATCCTCAGGTGCCAAATGAGTGACGTCGGGATACCCCGTCTTGCTACACATGTCTTATTAAAATAAATGTGGGCAATAATCTTAACAACTCTCTTCTTTAAATTCAAAAGTTTGTAGGAGGCCCCTTTAGTCACCCTAGGCAAACATTTGCAGATCACTTGATGAGTGGGGCAGCCACAGCTGTAAACATCTATTTGAATAAATAAATAAACGCAACAGCTGCAGTCAGAAGACTTGGTGATCTCCTATTGGTTCACAACAAGTTGAGTCTAAAGAAGAGAAAAAATTGTTCAAATGTATTTGAAATCTTATGGGACTTAACTGCTAAGATCATCAGTCCCTAAGCTTACACACTACTTAACCCAAATTAACCTTAAGACAAACACACACACCTATGCCCGAGGGAGGACTCGAACCTCCGCCGGGACCAGCCGCACAGTCCATGACTGCAGCGCCTTAGACCGCTCGGCAAATCCCGCGCGGCTAAAGAAGAGAGCTGTCTAATGTCCGTCCTATGTGGTCTACTTAATGTTACTGAGTCGGCCATAGTGCTGCTTTCATGACTAATGCAGGAGCATAGGCTACGGCCTGTAATGCATACTTACGATACGGGTAGTTTGAAAATGAATATAGGAGTCCGAAACTAGTAAACATCAAGAAATAAGAAAAGATACTTCTTGGTGCAGCTTATGGCGGAGCGACAACCATTTATTTCAATTAAAGAGGTGACTCGTTTAGATTATTACCAAAACTTATTTCAGTTAGACACTTGTAGCTAGACGGGTTATTCTGAGATCAATCTCTTGGCACCTGATGATGGGATTTCATAGCGACAACATTAGATGTAAATTAATGTCTCAATAAATCTTCTTCCGACATGTGTTACCGTTATTTATTTATTCAACTGGAATTCTACAGCTATCGCTGCCTCACTTACAAAGCGATCTGTAAATGGTTTTTGATTCACGTGTGTCACTGGGTGTTCCGTATTCTCATAAGATTTTTTGCTGTGGTTAATGCTTATTCACTTGTATTTTGAGCTTGGACATTATGCTGAGGACATCAAAACTTTAAAGTCACATTTACGATGCATTACCTGCTGGCCTACTGGTACACTAAGGGCATTATCCGGGAAACAGGAGCAGAGCTGATATGATTGGAGGGAGGACGAAGTACTGTGACGAATAATCCAAATTTATAACGAGAACATTAGTAACAGATGTACTGACTGAAAATAGACTACTTCCCTTGTTGCCCATATTTATAGCCGATAGCATTGAGGAGGCATTATTCGAAATGATTACCTTTTAAAATAGTTTTTCGTTATTTACAGTCACTCCACTATTTCCTCTCATAAGATTTTTAGGAAGTCAAGTGCAATACACAAAAAACAGACTTCAGCAGGAAAAAAATTATGACCCGAAGTTGATGATGTGAACTGGATGACCTTTAAAATCTATATGATGGTACTGTAGGCTCCTGGAAGTAGGTGAGTGGAATGGATGCAGATTTGATGGGAAAGGATGTGACGCGCTAAAGGGTAAGGAATAAATATTGAAAAGAACTTTTTTCGGGTGGTGTTGGTAGTGGTGGTTGTGGCGGACGGGGGTTAGCAGTTACGCGAGGAATGAGTGGTTTACATTACGGCTGACAACACTGCCGAATAATTTTACCGACTGACACATTTATCCTACCTTCGGCGGGTTTTTTGTCGCAGGAAGCAGGCGACCATCACACACTCGGCTCTGTGGAAACGCCATGCTGCGCTACAGTATGTAGCAATATGAGCACCTCCGACTGCAGAATGCAGCACTGGTGGTGTTCCGGCGCCCTGACGACAACTTGCGCCAGCATTTTCACGTCATCCGTTGCGGCGCTGCCTGTGAATTCTGCCGTATGGACGTTTGAAATTGCCTAAGGGACACCGGCCGCACCGCAGCAGTGACCACTATATTGTTGTATGCAGTCACCGGTCAGTAAATGAAGTACAAATTGCTTTGCATTTGTAATTCAACATGAGTCGCAGAACTGAAGAACCCATACTACACGCAGCGCTAGGATCAATAGTACACGTACACTGCAAGAATAGGATAGGTAGATATTAGGAATAATTTCATGATCTCGGAGGGGTGGGTCGTTCATGTTACAATGGGAAAGGACATGAAGTATGTAGAGACATAAGAAGGGTTTGTCGTGATCTGCAACTACCATCGCCGATCGTAATGTGGGAGGAAAAAAAAGCGGAACTAGAAGTGTGTTTCATATGGCCAAATAAAAACTAGAAATGCAAACATCCATTATTTGGGTACCATCGACTACAATGCCATCTCAGTAGCTGCCGGGTGGCTCGCCCGGCCAGAGCCACTGAAGACAGCTGTTATCTTAAACGTCAAGTTATATAGTGACACAATTACATCGAGCCTTGTATAAGCACATGGTTGGCAATTTCCACTCGTGCAAGCTCATAACGCTGATCAAATGCATTCAAGCAGTAGGTCTCCAACTAGTGAAGGAAAAGTACAACAATCAGTCCTTCACCCCCCCCCCCCCCCCTCCGGCCATAGATACGACAATTGTCAATATCATTTCCGTGACCCTCTCGGGAATCCAGCACACGATATTGGCCGCCTCCTCTTTGGGGGAGGTGAAGAAGAGAGATCCTAGCAAACAGAACCCCAGTTTTTGTAAACAGACAAATCTCTCAGCAACAGCCATACACATGACGAAACTGTGACGGTCGATTTCTGACTAGTGATACAGAACTTCCGTTCGTCTAAATCACTACTCTGGAATTACACATGCTGTTACAGCTCAGAAGTTCATGTGACGTGTAAGGTGGGTTAATAATGCCACACTGGCACCAAACTTCACGTGGTATCTGATATAAATGTCGCTACAGTCCCTCTTACTCCCATTTAACCTACAAACAATCCTGTTGGATGAACATCCGCAATTGAGCATTATAGCAGAGGTTGAAAATACCGATTCAGTTGTAAATTACTTTATTTTCACACGACCGGTTTCGGACTGCGCTTATAGGCAGCACACCGCGCCTGGTACACGCGGCGCTCGGGGACCACAGCACAGCTACGACACCTGAGGATGGGCTTATAGCAGTCCGAAACCGGTCGTTTAAAAATAAAGTAATTTACAACTGAAGCGGTATTTTGAACCTCTCCCATTTAACCTCTTCTTTTGACGCCTCTGCGAGGGACTTTAGAACCACGAAACCCAATTCTGAAATAGCGCGGTTTTACTAAAAGTAGCTAAGGAGAACATTTCACAAGACCCGCGGTTCAAAATCGGCCCGAAAAGTCTTCTTTGGAACCATCGCTTTCCTGGGGCATTGATTTTCGCACATTTTGCAATATAAAATGACAGTTCGCAGTGCAATGAGCAAGAGCAAAACGTTCTTGACTATCTTTAATACTACTGACATCCTCTGACGTTTCCACCCTTGTCTAAGGACATTGTGGGGCTGAATTTCCATGCCCGAGGGAGGACTCGAACCTCCGCCGGGAGGGAAACCTTTAAAACCATTCGACGAAATTTGAACGTGATGCAAAGCAGCAAACATTTGTTATGCTTTCTCATCCCTCCTATTTCGCATCCTCCTGTGAGAAAATTGCGACATTGACAAATGCACTGATAAGAGGGCGAAGGGTCCCTCTAACATCCCCCCCCCCCCCAAATTCGGTTGGTATGCGCTTAACTTTACTGGAAATTTTAAAAGTGATCATGTACAGAAATAACCTGTAAAGTAGGCAGGCAACTGGTTTTTCTGGAGTGTCAATGAATTATCTACCCTCAGCGCCTTGGTCTGCATCACAGTTTCCTTCTGAACACTGCCATTGTTGACAAAACAAGTGCAGTATCCACAATGTGGCTGTGTAACTATTGCTCAGACGTTGTAAACTACAGTGGCCCTTTGTTGCAGCAAGCGGAACGAAATCACAGCCACGTGGAAAGAGGCCTGGCCGGTAATGTAATTAGGGAAGTCAGCTGTAGTTGGGCGTCCGCCGAGCCCCGCACTCGGCCGCCGACGCCGGCAGCGGCGCGGCCTGGACGTCCGGCCGGGGGACAACGCGCGGCGCTGGGGGCTTTGTCGGAGCCGGCCCGTCTTAACTCTGTTACACTTTCGGCTCGGCTCGGCTCGACTCGGCTCGGCTCTCCCTAAATTAAACGTAACTTAGCCGGCGGCGCTGCTCGCGGCCGGTATTTGATTACGGCGTATGGCTGCAGATGTCCGCATTCAGTCGGGTCCGCCGCCCAAACGAAGTTAAAGCCTCGCTTGGCGCTCGCATCAAGCACTACTGAAGTGACCAAATTTGCAGATGCTTCTGCGGAGGAGATCGGGCCACGGAGCGACTTAGCCAAGTGACGGAGCGGGACCGCAGACTGACGAAGCCGCGACCTCCCTGACGTTGAGAGCCCGTGCACATACTATGTGGCGTACTCTCACGTCTTGTCGAAAGGTACGAGTAATAAGGAACTGTTCTCTAACATAGCCTCAATTGAAGATCATAGATCCCTATTCATTTCCACTTGGATTGTGTCTGCAGCTGTGCAATCCAGTTTTTAGATGAAGAATATCCATCGAACAGTTATACTTTCTCACAGGGAGCACTATCCTCTGCGCCCTCGGTGGCTCAGATGGATAGAGCGTCTTCCATGTAAGCAGGAGATCCCGGGTTCGAGTCCCTGCCGGGGCACACATATTCAACATGTCCCCAATGAAGTATATCAACGCCTGTTTGCATCTAGGGTGTCCATTTAATTATCATTAGTTATACTTTTTCTTTGAATCTTATTTCCAAAACCGTTTCGGAAATTTACGTTTACATTACCATCCATACAATGAAAGAGATGGCTGCTACGTCAATACTGAAAAATAAAACATTCACAAACGATATCTTTTTCTTTTTTCATTATTTTCCTTACATCGCAGAATAAGCCAAAGAATGTCATACTACGCCAAGTCCTGATGTAAGTCTTACAAGTGGCATATGATGATATGTTTTAGATTTTGAACTAGTCAGAGTTAAAATAAACAAATTATTAAAAAGCATATCAATAATACATTATGTACTAATGTTTAATATTGAAAACAGTCTTGATCACAATTTATTTATTTATTATGGTGACCGGTTTCGACCACTACTACTGTCATCTTCAGACCAATAAGTAAGTACCTCCTTCTGCTGGAAAATTAGCACAAGGAGGTTCTTACTCATCGATCTGAAGATGACCACATTAGTGGTCGAAACCGGTCACCGTAATAAATAAATAAATTGTGATCAAGACGGTTTTCAATTGTATATATTTGTAACGCATTGATCACTGTCACTCCCATAATGTGTTCAAAAGTAATTACATTTTGTACTAACTTACGCTACATACTCAGACAACACCTCTAATGTAAAATTAATGCATTTTACGGTTGTCTCTGTAAGTCGGGTTATATGTAATGCGAATACATTATTTAAATATTTTATTTACGTTTTAACTGTGACTAGTTCAGAATATAAAATCACGATGCGCCACAGGCGAAAATTATTTTACGGCTTGGCGCAATCTGATATTCAGATAGTTTACGATATAAATACGTTTATTTCCAAAATGACATTTTTATGCACTGCCAGATCAAAAGTATCCCGTCACCTACACTATGTGATCAAAAGTATCCAGACACCCCGAAAAACATACGTTTTTCATATTAGGTGCATTGTGCTGCCACCTAATGCCAGGTACTCCATATCAGCGACCTCAGTAGTCATTAGAAATCGTGAGAGAGCAGAATGGGGCGCTCCGCGTAACTCCACGGACTTCTAACGAGGTCAGGTGATGGAGTCCCACTTGTATCATGCGTCTGTACGCAAGATTTCCACACACATAAACATCCCTACGTCTACTGTTTCCTATGTGATACTGTATTGGAAATGTGAAGGAATACGTACAGCACAAAAGCGTACGGGGCGACCTCGTCTGTTGACTGACAGACACCGCCGACAGTTGAAGAGAGTCGTAATGTGTAATAGGCAGACATCTATCTAAACCATCACACAGGAATTCTAGACTGAATCAGGATCCACTGCAAGTACTATGACACTTCGGCGAGAGGTGAGAAAACTTGGATTTCATGGTCGTGCGGCTGCTCATAGGCCACACATCACGCCAGTAAATGCCAAATGACGCCTCGCTTGATGAAGAAGCGTAAACATTGGAAAATTGAACAGTTAAAAAACGTTGTGTAGAGTGAAGAATCACGGTACACAATGTGGCGATCCGATGGTAGTGTGTGGGTAAGGCGAATACCCCGTGAACTTCATGTGCCAGGGTGTGTAGTGTCAACAGTAAAATTCGGAGACGATGGTGTTATGGTGCGGTCGTGTTTTTCATGGAGGGAGCTTGCACCCCTTGTTTTTTGCGTCGCACTATCACAGCACGAACCTTCTCGCTTCACACTGTTGAAGAGCAATTCGGGGATGGCGACTGGGTCATTCACCACGATAGAGCACCTGCTCATAATGAACAGCCTGTGGCGGAGTGGTTGCACGACAATAACATCCCTCTAATGGACTGGCCTGCACTGAGTCCTGACCTGAATCCTATAGAACAAATTTGGGATGTTTTGGAACGCCGACTTCGTGCCAGGCCTCAGCGACCGACATCTTTACCTCTCCTGAGTGCAGCTCTCCGTGAAGAATGGGCTGCCATTCCCCAAGAAAACGTCCGGCACCTGATTCAACGAATGCCTGCGAGAGTGGAAGCTGTCATCAAGGCTAATGGTGGCCCAACACCATACTGAATTCGAGCATTACCGCACAGAGGGCGCCACTAACTAGTGAGTCACTTTCAGCCAGGTGTCCGGATACTTTTGATCACATAGTGTATTAGGGGGCGTTAATACAGTGTACATTCAACCTACGACTTTATGACAGCTTGAAGTCTGCTGGGGACATCTTAAATAAGGTGTCTGAATGTCAGTCGAGGAATGGCAGTCTGAAAGTCAATGGGGAAATGGCAACCATTTCTCCCTCAAGAGCTGAAACTTCTGGGGTTGTGACTTTGGGCGCTGGAGTCTTGAGCGAAGTCGATACTCTAGGTCATGCCTAAGCTATTCCATTAGGCTGAAATCGAGAAACGAAGGAGGCTAGTCCATTTCAGTAATGTCACTGCCCAAAAACAATTGCTTCACAGATCCTGCTTTATGACAGAGAGCATTGTTTTTCTAATACAACCATCGTCTTCCAAATGTCTCTCTACTGCACGCAGTACATAGTACAGTAAAATGTGCTCGCATACTACCGGATCTATTGTTTTCTTGATCGCTATAAGGAGACCGCATTCCAACCACGAACAACCCCACTCGTACATCCGAACATCACTGTCGGCACTACACATGAAGGCAGGAAATGTATCCCAGGCATTCCCCAATGCCACGCGGGGTAGCCGAGCGGTTTTAGGCGCCTTGCCACGGTTCGCGCGGCTCCCTCCGTCGGAGGTTCGAGTCCTCCCTCGGGCGTGTCTGTTGTCCTTAGCGTAAGTTAGTTTAAGGTAGATTAAGTAGTGTGTAAGCGTAGACATCGATGACCTCAGCAGTTTGGTCCCAAAGGAACTTACCACAAATTTCCAAATTTTTTCCATTCCCCAATCCCAAACACATACCCAGTGTGTTTAACCACCTCAAATCATTCGTTTCCAGTCATCAACTATCCAGTGGTGTTGTTCTTTACAGCACCTCAAGAGTCGCTTTCCATTGGTTTATGATCGCCTGTTCGACCATTGTGCCCCATTCTTTTTTAACACCTTACGCACATTCATATCGCTATCTGGGCTGCTAGCAGCTTATCGGATCTCTCGAGCGGTCCTTTCCGCTGATTTGATGCGATTTTTTACAGCCACCCTCCGCAGTGTTCGACGGTCCCTATCCGTCAGTACGTAAGGTCTGTCTGCATCTGTTTTAGCCGTGATTGTTCCTTCGCGTCTACTTCACAATCACATCACCAGCAATCGACTCGGGCTGCTTCAGTTGGGTTGATATGTCCCTGATGAATATCTTACTCATGTAACATCCGAAGAATAGCCCTGGTTCGAAATCACTGATATCCCTTGACCGATTTAGTTTACTATTACTGCTTCTCTTGTGACACCACAGTATATCCCGTCCCCCTTTATACTTTCGGGCCCGTCACTCGTGGCATCTGGCGTCAGTTCCGTGTTACATAGGCGTGTCCGGATACTTTTGATTAGATAGGGTATGCATGCTTCTCTACTTTGAATTATTGAGACAGAAGCCTTTTTTTTCTTTACAAAGCATTGATAAGCGTAACATGAGTTTTCCAAATCTGTCTGCGTGAAAACTTCAAAGGCAAATTATAGTTTCTTCGGTGTATCTCCTCTACTGAAAAACACAAAGATTACGAAGAGTGCTGGAACATTTCTTTATCCAATCGGCGATATGAGTTTTGTCAAACTATGTAAAACACTGTGTTAGAAAGGTCACAACTTCGACGTTGGAAGAATGTTTCTGATCACAAAGGTAAATTTTCAAGAGAGAGAAAGGGTAGAAATCACATGGGAGAGTAAAGTCGATGACGAACCTGTTTAAAACTTAGGCGACACACTTTCGTCGTGGTGACTTTAGCTGTAGTCGCTGTAGCATTGTTCTCGTACAAGACCAGATTCCTGTGTGCCAATCACGGTCTTTTTCCAAGAAAATCAGCTTATAAAATTCACATAATGGCGCACAAGTGGAGCTGCTTGTTACTGTACCCCTTTCTAACTAATCTATCGTTGTTACGAGCTCGAAACACCTAAGAAGTCTGTGGCCATCATCTTTCCACTTAATTAAAATGGTTTTACTTGTTTGATTGTCACATTTCTTTAGTTTCATTTCGTTTCTTGACAAGTTTGGCAATGGACGCCTCCCTTTTAGTCATGATCACAAATCTGCACCGAACTTCCAGCATACAGTACATAATCTTGGCCATAGTCTACGTTAAAATATTCTTCTGTCTCGCTATTTATTAGAAAGTCGGAAACCTCGGTATACGGCACACACAGCACTTCGTCATACGCCAACGAGATTGGAGCAGGCCCTTTCAACTTGAAGTGCATATAGTGTCAGCAGTTTCGTGCCATTTCTTTCAAGTTCTTCATATTTGGACATTTTCAAAGGTTTCCTCTGCGATGAACTCAAATGCCAGACAGAAGAGTGCTTCTTTTTGGTGCGCCTGCCACGAGGTCTACGCTCGTTAAAGGAGCAATCGAAACGATGTGTGTGCGTGAGAAGGTGGGGAGAAGGCGGCCAGACAATCGTGTGGTTCCTGAAGAGTGGCCGCAACTTTTTCAATAGTCATGGGGCAACAGTCTGAACGATTGATTGATAGGACCATGTAACATCAGCCAACATGGCTTCGCTGTGCTGATACTACCAACGGCCGAGAGCAAGGGGAGACTACATCCATTATTTTTTTACACGGCGTGCATCTCTTCTGCATGGCTGAACGATGATGACATTCTCTTGGGTAAAATATTAAGGAGATATTCAGTGAATGGATCAACAATGAAATTCAGCAGGTGCCAGTGGACGTCCGCCCCGAATCAATGCAACAAACAGTAACAACAAAATGATGTTAAAAAGAAAGAAAAAATGGGGGTAATAATCAGCATTGGCGGCCGAAGATTTCCGGCATAAGGTGTCACCCTCATACTGCCAATGGCCTTGTCAAAGAGGGCGGAGGAGCAGACAAACGTTCTGGGCATTCTCTTGTCCTTAGGGTGGGAAACCGCCCCTAAAGGCGGAAGAATCAACTAAGATCAACGGCATGAGGATGCAGAAGGTAATGGAAACCACTGCATTAAAGACACACAACGTGTATGTGCAGGACATGTGGCCTGTAATTAAAAAAGTGTCATGTTCGTCACTCCACTGGCAAAAGATTCCGGAAGAGTCCCCCATTCGGATGTCCAGGAGAGGACTGCCAAAGGGCAGGTGACCATGGGAAAGAGATTAATTATAATCGAGGACAGGATAACGTTCTAAGTCGGTGCGTGGAATGTCACAAGCTGCCGGCTGGTGTGGCCGTGCGGTTCTAGGCGCTTCAGTCTGGAGCCCGTGACCACTACGGTCGCAGGTTCGAGTCCTGCCTCTGGCATGGTTGTGTGTGATGTCCTTCAGTTAGTTAGGTTTAAGTAGTTCTAAGGTCTAGGGGACTGATGACCACAAATGTTAAGTCCCATAGTGCTCAGAGCAATTTGTCACAAGCTTGAACTTGGTCTAGAAACTAGAAAATTTGAAAAGTGAAACGCAAAAGTTCAGTCTAGATCTAGTAGCGGTCAGTGAAGTGAAACGAAAAGAAGACAAGAATTTCTGGTCGGATGTATGTTGGATAATATCAACAGCATAACATGGTATAACGGGAGTACGATTCGTTATAAATAGGAAGGTAGGGCAGATAGTGAATTACTGCGAACAGTTCAGTGATAGGGTTGTTCTGATACGAATGGACAGCAAACAAACGCCGACAACGGTAGTACAGGTATACATACTGACGTCGCAATGTGAAGATGAAGAGATAGAGAAAGTGTATGAAGATATTGAAAAGTTAATACAGTACGTAAAAGGAGATGGAAATCTAGTTCTCATGGGGGACTGGAATGCAGTTGTAGAGGAAGGAATAGAAGAATAGTTTACAGTAGAATATGAGCTTGAGACATGGAATGAGAGGGGAGAAAGAGTAATTGAGTTCTGTAATAAGTTCTGTGTAGTAATAACTAATAATCTGTTCAAGAATCAAAAGAGGAGGAGGTATACTTCGAAAATTCGGGAGGATTTCAGTTAGATTTCATCATAGTCAGGCAGAGGTTCCAAAATAAGATACTGGACTTTATGGCTTACCCAGGAGCAGATATAGACTCGGATCACAATGTAGTAGTGATGAAGAGTAGGTTGAAGTTTAAGAGATTAGTCAGGAAGACGCAATACGCAATGAAGTGGGATACGGAAGTACAAAGGAATGACGCGACACGCTTGTAGTTCTCCAAGGCTGTAGATACAGCAATGAGAAATAGCTTAGTCGGCAGTATAGTAGAAGAGGAAGGGCATTTGTAAAAGGGCAGTCACAGATGTTGGAAAGTAAAACATAGGTACAAAGAAGGTAACTGCGAAGAAACCATGGATAGCAGACAAAATACTTCAGTTGATCAATGAAAGAAGGAAGTAGAAAAATGTTCAGGGATTTCAGGAGTACAGAAATACAAGTCGTTGGAGAATGAAACAAATTGGAAGTGCAGGGAAGCTAAGACGAAATAGCTACATGGAAAATGTGAAGGAATCGAAAAATAAACGACTGTCGGAAGGTCATATAGGAAAGTCAAGACGACCTTCAGTGAAATTAAAGGCAGGCATGGTAACATTAAGAAAAAAAATGGTTCAAATGGCTCTGAGCACTATGGGACTCAACATCTGAGGTCATCAGTCCCCTAGAACTTAGAACTACTTAAACCTAACTAACCTAAGGACATCACACACATCCATGCCCGAGGCAGGATTCGAACCTGCGACCGTAGTGGTCACGCGGTTCTGTAGCGCCTAGAACCGCACGGCCACTCCGGCCGTCTAACATTAAGAGTGCAACGGAAATTCCACTATTAAATGCAGAGGAGAGAGAGGTAGGTGGAACATGTACATTGAAGGGGAAAGTTTGTCTAGTGTGATAGAAGAAGAAACAGGAGCTGATTTAAAAGAGGTAGGGGATCCGGTAATAGAATCAGAATTTAAGAGTGCTTTGGAGGGCTTAAGATCAAACAAGGCAGAAGGAATAGGTAACATTCCATCAGAATTTCTAAAATCATTGAGGGAAGTGGCAACAAAACGATTATTCACGTTGGTTTGTATAATGTATGAGTCTGGTTACATACCACCTGACCTTCGGAAAAATATCATCCACCCAATCACGAAGACTCCAAGAGATGGCAAGTGCGAGAATTACCGCACTATCGGCTCAACAGCTCATGCATCCAAGTTTCTTACAAGAATAATATACAGAAGAATGGAAAAGGAAACTGAGGATGTGTTAGCTGACAATTAGTTTGGTTGCAGGAAAGGTAAAGGCACCAGAGAGTGAATAACTTTCCGGTTGATAATGGAGCCAAGACTGATGAAAAATCAAGACATGTCCATACGATTTGACGACCTGGAAAAGCGTTCGACAATGTGAAATGTGTAGGATATTCCCTGAGAAAAATAAGGTAAGCTATAGAGAAAGGCAGATAATACACACACCAAATAAAGTTTTGCATCATCCCGATTCCAAGAACTCCTGAGGATAGACGTTGACTGTGTATATTGTATCACAGACACAGCCCCTTTGACTGTTCAGAGATGTCACTAATGTAATGTGTGTAAACAACCATGCATGACCAGCGCCTATTAGACAGAGGGAGTCCGACAGCCGATCACTTCCAGTCATTTCACCAGGAAGGAGGTACACGGCTCGTATTGTATGTAGTTCAACAAAGGGTAGACCGACAATACCGCTGTTACTTTGTGCCAAGAAGAGTTCTCAACAAGGGAAGTGTCGAGGCGTTTCGTAGTGTATCAAAGCGATGTTGTTCGGACATGGAGGAAATTACGAGAGACAGGAATTGTCGATGGCATGCCTCGCTCAGGCCGCCCAAGGGCTACTGCTGCAGTGGATGACCGCTACCTACGGATTATGGCTCGGAGGAACCCTGACAGTAACGCCACCATGTTGAATAATGCTTTTCGTACAGCCATAGGACGTGGCGTTACGACTCAAACTGTGCGCAATAGGCTGCATGAAGCGCAACTTCACTTCCCTCGTTCTTGGCGAGGTCAATCTTTGCAACCACGACACGATGCAGCGTGGTACAGATAGGCCCAACATGACGAATGGACCGCTAATGATTGGCATCACGTTCTCTTCACCGATGATGTCGCATATGCCTTCAATCAGACAATCGTCGGAGAAGGGTTTGGAGGCAACCCGGTCAGGTTGAACGCCTTAGACATTCTGTCCAGCGAGTGCAGCATGGTGGAGGTTCCCTGCTGTTTTGGGGTGGCATTATGTGGGGCCGACGTACGCCGCTCGTGGTCATGGAAGGTGCCGTAACGGCTGTCCGATACGTGAATGCCATCCTCCGACCGACAGTGCAACCATATCGGCAGCGTATTGGCGAGGCATTCGTCGTAATGGACGACAAAGTTCGCTCTCATCGTGCACATCTTATGAATGACTTCTTTCAGGATAATGACATCGCTCGACTACAGCGGCAGGATGTTCTCCAGACATGAACCCTGTCGAATATGACTGGGATAGATTGAAAAGGGCTGTTTATGGACGACGTGGCCCACCAATCACTCTGAGGGATCTATGCCCAGTCGCCGTTGAGGAGTGGGACAATCTAGACCAACAATGCTTTGATGAACTTGTAGATAGTATGCCATGACGAATAGAGGCATTCATCAATGCAAGACGACGTGCTACTGGGTATTAGTTGTACTGGTGTGTACAGCAGTCTGGACCACCACCTCTGCAAGTTTCGCTGTATGGTGATACATCATGCAACGTGTGGTTTTCATGAGCAATAAAAAGGGAGGAAATGATATTTATGTTGATCTCTTTTCCGGAACACTCGGAACGTAGGTGATGCAAACCTTTTTTTGATGTGTGTGTGTAAGAGCCAAGAGGCAATAACTAGATCGTACAACCAAGAACTAAGTGCTCGGATTAAAGAACGTGGAATAAAAATTCAAGGTATAAAGATATCAGTGATATTATTCACTCATTAAATCGTTATCCTGAATGAAGGTGAAGAAGAACTGGATGACTTGGTGAAAGGAATGACGTGTCTAATGAGTACAGAGTATGGATTGAGGGTAAATCGAAGAAAGACGAGAGTAATGAGAAGTAGCAGAAATGAGAACAGCGAGAAACTTAACATCAGGATTGATGGTCACGACATAGGATGAAGATAATGAATTGTATTACCTAGGCATCAAAAATACCAATGACGGACAGAGCAAGAAGGACATCAAAAGCATAGTAGTAATGTCAAAAAGAGCATTTCTGGCCAAGAGAAGTGCACTAGTACGTAGACCTTAATTTGTGGAAGAAATTTCTGAGAATGTACGTCTGGAGTACAGCATTCTATGGTAGTGAAACATGAACTGTGGGAAAACCGGAACGGAAGAGAATCAAAACATTTGAGATGTAGTGCTATGGACGAATTTTGAAAATTAGGTTGGTTGGTAAGGTAAAGAATGAGGAGGATCTGCTCCAGAGTGGGGAGGAAAAGAATATGTGGAAAACACTGACAAGGAGAAGGGACAGAATGGTAGAACATCTGTTACGGCATCAGGGGATGAGTTCCGTGGTAATAAAGGGAGCTGAAGAGTGCAAATACAGTAGAGGAAGACAGACATTCGTAACATCCAGCTAATAATTGAGGACGTAGTTTGCAAGTGCTACTCTGAAATGAAGAGGTTAGCATAGGAAAGGAATTCGTGGCGGGTCGCTTCAAACCAGTCATATGACTGATGATTCAAAAGAAAAGAAAGGTAAGATGCAGCGTATAAGAATATTAGAGAAGCCTTCGGAAAGTAGTAAACAAAGATGGATAGTCGAAAGATGGACGTAACGTATAGAGGGTCTATATAAGGGAAGGAAGCTCGAGGACAGTATTATAGAAAGAGAAGAGATAGTAGGGGAACATGAGGTGATAGAACAACTTGACAGAGCATTGAAAGACGAAGTGGGAACAAGGCTTCTACAGTAGACGACGTTCCTCAGTATTACTGAGTCCCTAGGGAGAGCCAGCCATTAAAAACTATTCCACCTGGTGTGCAAGACATCTGAGACAGAGGAAATACCCTAATATTTGAAGAAGACTGTAATGATTCCAGTTCCTAGGAAAAATGTACCAGAGACAGACTTTTTTTGTCTCAGCATCTCCTCCCTGTTGCGTTATGTCTCAAGTCCGTGGAGGAGGATTGGGAGGAATCACATTCCTTCCCATCAAAGAAATTCGTTTTAGAACAAGTGTTTAAGTTTATACGTATATCAATTTCCAAATTCCACAGCCAACTTTCGGAGAATAAATAAGCGTCAAAACTAAACCTCGACGGTGGCTAGGAATTGTATAAATTTTAATCAACATTTAAACAGGATGTTTTTTCCGTTCCTTGTGGAAGAGGTTTCCACGTGCATGGCCCAAGCGGCGAAGCTCCAGCAAGGTAAAGCCACATTCTCAGGTAAACTATACATGCTGTTAACAGCAAATCCGAGGTGGTTCGTAGGTCCGACAGATATCACTCACAAAACCACAGAAAGCTAAAGGAAGAGAGAAAGGTAGAATCTCCATTAAGAACAAAAAGAGAAAATCAAAAATAAACAGAGACAGATTTCCCTAACGTAGATGGAAACGACTGAACGAAACAGCATTCAAAATCAAAATGGCTCTGAGCACTATGGGACTTAACTTCTAAGGTCATCAGGCCCTTAGAACTTATAACTACTTAAACCCAACTAATCTAAGGACAGCACACACATCCATGCCCGAGGCAGGATTCGAACCTGCGACCGTAGCGGTCGCGCGGTTCCAGACTGTAGCGTTTAGAACCGATCGGCCACCCCGGCCGGCGAAACAGCATTCACTTCATTTATTTGCTCACACATACCTATCGTATGTTTAAAGTCACAGTGCTAAGTGAAGTACTGGTAATGATGGGCAATCATTTCGATTCTTTATTGTTTAAATTACGACGCTGTAAGAATTGAAAGTTATTATTATACTTCATGAACTTATTGCGCGACACGTTCTTCTCAAATTTTCGGTCGAAAGCTTCTCAAATGCTACGAAGTGTAAGAGAAAAGTAGACTGACAACACGACAACAATGCGAGTGATGCGGCATCACTGTGTTGCTGTACTTCGGTACACAGGTGCGATCATCACTTCCAGATGCTCAGTCCGAGATTCAGCTCCGCACAGCCATTATGTGATTTTTGAAAACGCTATCAGGAAAGTTGTGTTTTTGTTGTGTATTACGAAAATGGAACAGTATGACCTTAGAAATTTTGAAAGAGGCCTATAGCGAACATTCCTCTTCAAGAGCACAAGTTTTTCGCTGGCCCAAATCATTTTTGGAACCTTCGCTGAGGGAGACCTTCAACTATAGAAACTGACGGAAACGTCAAACGTGTGCATGCTCTTGTGAGATGAGACCGTGGTTTAACAATAAGTCAAACTGTGGACGAAGCTGTTACAAAAGTATCCTTTAAAGTCTGAGGAAAAGCGTGACTCGAGTGAGAGTAGACATTGCAGACAAGTGGATGCTGCACGATGTTAACTCCTCATGTCACACGACGACTTTCATCATGGAACTTTTGACCACAAAAGGCATTCCTGTTGTTCCACAGGCTCCCTTTTTACCTGATCTAAGCCCTGGTGACTTTTTTTCTTTTCCCGAAATTGAAAAATGTTTTAAGAGGGCGTCATTTTGGAACTCTGGAGAACATTCAAAAGACTGGACCGACATGTTGAAGACTCTACCTGTTGAAACCTTTGAGCGCTGTTACCATGACTGGGAACAACGATTCCGCCGGTGTAAGCTGCCGAAAGGAAATGCTTTGAAGGGTACAATACTGTTGTTTGAATTAATAAAAACTTTGGAAGATAAAAAAGTCAGGGCCGCGCGGAGTGGCCGCAAGGTTTGAGGTGCCATGTCACGGATTGCGTGGCCACTCCAGCCGGAGCTTCGAGTCCTCCCTCGGGCACGGATGTGTGCGAGTGTGTGTGTGTGTGTGTGTGTGTGTGTGTGTGTGTGTGTGTGTGTGTGTGTGTGAGTATGTGTGTGTGTGTGTTTGTGTGTGTGGGCTGTTCTTAGCATAAGTTAGTTTGAGTTAGGTTAAGTAATAGTGTGTAAGTCTAGGCACCGATGACCTCAGTAGTTTGATCCCTTAGGAATTCACAAACATTCAAACATTAAAAAAAAGATCAGGCTCATTACTGCTCCGGCACACCTCGTACATTTATCTGAGCAGCATTTTTTTGAGTTTTGTGCTAAAATGATATAATATGTACTGATGTAAACAAATTATTATTATTATGCTAAGCCATTTCATATATTTTATAGCCATTAGTAATAAAATTGTAAGCATCTGTGCAAAGTTAAAAGTGCACGTTACCAGAAATTGATGTAATATTTGTGGCCGAGCGGTTCTAGGCGCTACAGTCTGGAACCGCGAGACCGCTACGGTCACATGTTCGAATCCTGCCTCGCGCATGCATGTGTGTGATGTCCTTGGGTTAGTTAGGTTTAAGTGGTTCTAAGTTCTGGGGGACTGATGATCTTAGAAGTTGAGTCCCATAGTGCTCAGAGCCATTTGAACCATTTTTTTATGTAATATTTACGGAGGGAAGGACGAGACTGTAACGAACTGTGACTCCTCTACCCCTCCATCCCAGAATCCAGCCATGAATCCGCGCCTGATTTCCGTCGCCACTGTGTGATCTCTACGTACTGTCTTCCAACTACCTACTATGGAAGATAAGCAATTTTCATATACCAAATTTGTGCCACGCCAGTAAGACACTTTGCAGCTATAAATTTTAAATTTTCTATCTTGAGAGGCTCGAGCCCTCTCTCGTTGCTGCCACTACTCCTCCCCCTTTTTTTTTTTTCTCGTGCCCTGTCAGCTACTTGGCGATTCAGAAGATGCCACTCCAGCTGAGCGATCAGCAGTATTTCTGCAGGGAGCGGACAAATCTAATACCTTTATCAGGGCTGAATTCGTTATTGGGCCGGCGCTCGCAATCTCGTGCCGTTATTGCTCCCTTCCGGCCCTTGTTCCGCAGACGAGTTCTCTGGCCGGCGCGGCCCGGCCCGACTCAGTGCTGCCACCGTTGCAAGCTGGCCTGCGACGAGACAGCTTCATCTGGAGCTTCTTATCCACGTGCTATGCAAACCGTTGTTTTTCTTTTCCATCTTTTGTTATCTTAAGGATCTTCTTCCCTACGAAATGACAACAATAAAGGTTCGGTACTTAGTCGCAGAGCCTTGAAAGAGACGATTAAGAGGAATGGCCAAGGGACCGTAACGTGGATTCCAGAACGGCCGCGTACTATTACGTGATGGCACCATTTTCTCTCCGGCGCACAATCTGCGATATGGCACCGTCATGTAATGCTTTGTTTCTGTCTTCATTGTTATTTCATTCCTTCGCCAGCGTAATAATTGGGCTAAAGCGCTCCAGAATGGCACTCGTCAGTCAGATAGAATTTAGAAAACGAAAATAAAATTAATTTAAAATGATAAAATATTTACACATTTTTAAAATGAACACCGAATCGTTTTACATAGAAGATGTTAACATTCAGAAGCCCCGACACAGTCGCGAATAGGAAGGTGACCCGAATATAGAATAAATTTCTTTTACTTTACGTCTATAGTCACGATTTTTTTGTCATCAGATTACCGGTTTCGGTCTGTAATGACCACCTATAGACCTGATTCATAAAAACATGTCCTAATATACTGGAACCATTGTGTACAGAATCCAGTGAGGGGTTTCTCAAGTAAAAGAAGATCTGTTGAAAAAATTTCCAGGTTTATTCCATGTAAAATGAGTACATAGATACACCTATGGAAGAAACCAAACGGAGGGTGGGTTGAGAGGAGGGAGGGTGTGGTGTCACCGCCAGACACCACACTTGCTAGGTGGTAGCCTTTCAATCGGCCGCGGTCCATTAGTATACGTCGGACCCGCGTGTCGCCACTGATTGCAGACCGAGCGCCGCCACACGGCAGGTCTAGTCTCAGAGAGACTCCCTAGCACTCGCCCCAGTTGTACAGCCGACTTTGCTAGCGATGGTTCACTGCCTACATACGCTCTCAGTTGCCGAGACGACAGTTTAGCATAGCCTTTAGCTACGTCATTTGCTACGACCTAGCAAGGCGCCATATTCAGTTACAAGTACTATCTTCAAGACTGTATGCTGAACAGATAATATTGTGACTTATGTACCGTCAAGAGCGACGTTCATCATTAATGGATTAAAGTTAAGTATCAAACTAGCTACGTCCGCTTTCTGAATTCTAATTCCTTGTCATGTTCTAGACTTCACGTCAGTATAGTCCTTCCCTCCTCACGTCAGGCTGCGTGAGCTAAAACGCGTGCATTTCGGCCTCCACTAGTAACACGGTGTTGGCTCTTCTGCCAACACTACAGAGGGCATTACGACCAAGTCTGAAGCTTGGAAAGTTGATTGTTGGTTTCTCTGTTGGCAAGAAGCCTTGCTGGGGTGAAAATGGCCATTTCCCAGATTGTAACAAGATTGAAACCGCTGCCTAACACTCTCATGATAGTTCTCCAGGCTGGCTGATATTTCAGTCAGCTCGTAGAACCTTATGTGGGTAGAGGCTGAGGCCTTTGCTAACCAAACGAGAGCATGCTGTTGTCTTGCGGGAGGTGAAGTGGCGCTACTTGCAAGGGGAAAGCCTTCAACGTGACCAATTCACTCGGCACATATTTGGCATATCGCTTGCTTACAGCATAAATTGAAAGGCTCAACCCTGTCCCAGTTTCCAGAAAATCTCCCTATAGCTCATGAGGTGCAATCGACTCAGAATTGAAGGGGTCGATAGATAGTTTATAACCGAGCATCTTTTGTCAACGTATATGCGGCCCGCAAACACACACTTTCCTAGAAATCGAGGAAACACGCATTTATAGCCGACATTTAAGTGCTCAAAAGGTAAACGCTGTTGAAGGAAAGGGTTAGTGACCAAGGCACCTGACTGCGGAAAGGAGAACTTATGTTTGATTCCCGAATGCATTCTTAATTTTTTTCATTTATATTTTTCCGTTTCGAAATTGGTAGGAATAGGAGTGTTAATAACGTAATTAAAACAATTAGTAATAATAACCAGGTTGGGAGAACCGTTTTTCAATTGACTTGTATTTAAAGAATTTAAAATGTAAGTTTGTCCCTTAACGATGGTCCTTTCACTCATCTTACACGTCCTCAATTTCCTTCAAACAGCTAGATGGATGGTACTTGTCATCTAAACATTCGAAGAAAATATACTCGCGGCATCAAGAACATCTAATGAACGCAGTCTTCACGCAACTGCATCGTTCCTTTCGAAGATTCGACGGCAAACAGACTTCTTTTTTCTGAAATTAATTGTGATGCAACCATGCATACGATAACATTGCCTGAAAAATCTGTGGTAAAAGTTGATCGTAAATTATGCTATGAATCATTATTGCCTCCACGCGACTGTGCAATTTCCTCTGGGTTTTCAGAAATGGATTGTGGTTCTGAAGTTTATAATCACACGATGAAAACAAACATCACATGGCAAGCGGCGAACAGGTGTGCAGTTCGGCGGTACTGCTTCTGCCGTGCAAGCATTGACCCTCGTGGTCTATAAACATATGACGGTATTGTATTGTATTGTATGTTAATCGAGGGCCTAGAAATGATAGAGAGGCTGCGTCCCTGCCACAGCTGCAGTGGTCCACAACCCCACGACGACTACCACAGTCCACTTCACCTCTCTGCCGCCCCACACCGAACCACTCTTTCAGTGTTATTATGCGGTTCGGTCCCCGGTGGTCTCCCCCCGCCCCCCAGGGAATGTCTCACACCAGACAAGTGTAACCCCTATGTTTGCGTGGTAGAATAATGGTGGTGTACGCGTACATGAAGAACTTGTCTGCGCAGCAATCGCCAACGTAGCGTAGCCGAGGCGGCTTAAGGGGAACCAGCCCGCATTCGCAGAGGCAGGTGGAAAATCGCCTAAAAACCTCCATACACTGGCCGGCTCTCCGGACCTCGACCCAAGTTCACCGGGTGGATTCGTGCTGGGTCCAGGCCCTCCTTCCCAATCCGGAAAGCCGTGCGTTAGACAGCACGGCTAATCGGGCGGGCGCATATATGACGGTACTAGTTTGTCTACCTCAGGTATAGAACATAAAACAAAACCTGGTAGCAGCAACGTATTGTTTTAAAATATTCTCAAGCAATATTTTGTAAGCTGAATTTGTCAATTTACCGAATTTGGAGTAACGACGGAAACATTTTTTTACTAGTCGGGGAAAGGACTGACACTTCTATACCCCGAGGATAAAATTAATAATTAGCTTCTTATAAAAACAAGAAAAATTGTGACAGTAGTTTTCCAGACACTATGAAGGAATATTGAGTCGTTTAGGAGTGCGTTATTTTATATATACTGCCAAATGCGACAAGGGTTCGCTTTTCTCCCGTATGAAAAGCTTAAAATTTTAAATTTTCTACTAATAAAAGTAGGGAAAAAACTGCAGAATGCAACTGGGAATGAATGGAACACAGCTTCTCTGCTGCCAAGCCAGACGCTTTGATCGCCTTCGTTGTAGAACATTTGCTTTGTGGGTACATAAGAATTTCGTGCCTAGAATGGCTTTATGGTGATTTAAGATCATCAAATATGGCTGCTCCTTCAGTATCATAAAAGTTTCTTTCCTCGAGTTCTACAAAGATAAGCTTTTGCGGACCCTATATACGTAATGATGAAAAATGAACAGTCTTCAACCAATTGTCGATTACGCCAGTTATGAATATATTCCGCGTCACGTACTTTAAAGGTGGTTTTCTCAGTACCGGGGGCATGTTGAGCCAAAACATTTGGGAATCTTTCATTTTAGGTCGTGCACAAGCGACCTGCCAAACATGAGGTGAATCGGTAGGCCATGTCTGTGACCTTCCTCTTGAGAGTACCGGAAGTAGTTAATAAGGGAAGGCAGAAACGTACCACACGCAATGCGATCATCCGCTAGATTGGTGTCGGAACTATCGAGTAATACAGCTGAACAGTACTAGCTGATGAATAAACAGCTCTGTTGCTCGGCTCCCAAGAAGTTCCAATTAGCTTCTGAAGTAAATTACTGCGGTTCTTCACTTTTGCATCTGCCTTCAGAAGATGGCGCAGGTAGTAAGTGGCCTATCCAAGGTGGCGCCCAATTAGTTCGAATCGTTGCTGCGTTGTAATACATTATCTCTGAATATTATCTGTGGCCATTAGTTTGCACATTTGTTGCTCCGATGGAATCCTTTTGTCTTCAGTGTGTTTTGTTTTAGCTTTGGCTTCCTGAAATACTCTTGTTATACACGTACGTCCTGTTTGTCTTACTAGAAGACCTTGCTGTGAGAAAGGATAATCCGTAATAGTCGTTATGTCGGTGTGAAATGTGTGGAGTGCAATGGGGCACTTGGCTTAGGATGTAGCCATGTATATCTGTATGGTTGTAGTGAATTATTGCTGATTTTCAGTTTTCTGTTTTCCGAAAATGGTGCCACCAGGTAAGTGACCTATCTCTTGGGACGTCTAGATAAAGATCCGTTTTCGGATACGTCTGATAAGGGTTCAGTCGCCTCGTTATGGAGTAATAAGATTTCGGAGGAAAATGAACGAAGGGCTGCAGAGGAAGTTGACTTTATAGGAGGGATAAACATAATGGAGGATTTTTTGACAGTGTCTACCGAAGAGGATGGCAAATTACTGAACGCGTCGGTGGTGTTTGTGTAGCCTGATCAAGCCAAGGAAGGCCAATAATATATTAAAGTATTTAAAGTTTAGTTCGCCAGGCAATGTGCATTCTTTTACTCTTTTTTAAACCATTTGACGCGGCTGGAAGCTCGAGAGAATTTTAAAAGAAAATACCGAATAAGAATAAATTTAGTACCGTTATTTTTGTGGTGTTACGCAGAAATGTTCAAAAAGATCAGACTCAGCCGATATGAATATACCGTCAAAATATCACTGGAAGGCACTTTATTGGAACAAATCGATTTTTAGGCACTAATGAAGTTGAGAGATAGAACCTGGAATACTTGTGGAGGGAATAAGTGCAACAGCAATGGGCAAAAGAACTCGTGAAGTGCTGAAACGTTTGTCTACAGCTAAAAGAATTCCGATAGAACTAACAAGGGAAACTCCCCATCCACCTCGTTTAGATGTAGTGGTAAGAGGGCTCAGACGACAGTCCGTCAAAAACTGAACACAGATCAAGCATGAAAACAGGAAGAAGATGTACTGGACAGTGAAGAAAAAAGCATAATAGAAACAGTGAATGGTCCAAGAACAAGAAGTGCGATACAGAGAAACCGGGCAGAAAAATTGTGCCGTAGTTAAATGGTTACGGTATTCGCCTGCCCAGTGGGTGAAGCGTGTTCAGCCGTACCTCATGCCAATTTTTTTCCCGCTGTTCGATTTATTCAAATTTGTGTCTCTGTCGTGGTGTAACGTCCGTTTGCAACAGCGAGGTATAAGTTAGGAACGTTAAATGAAGTTGATTCTGCCAGACTACTTTATTAACAGCCGAAAGGAAGTGGTTTTCGAATGGGAACAGCAAACGTTTGATGACAAGGTGACAAGTCAACCGAACCCTCCACCGGAAAACACGTCTAGTGTGTCATAAACGGCATTAGTGACAGTACGTGTATCATAAGGTAGGAATCTCTTATCGACGCACCTAATTTGTACGCCTAGTGAGTGAGGTATGCCTCCTTTCCCGATACAGGAGTTCTTATGAATGTGAATCTGATCACTCCCAAGGAAATGATGGAAACATAATGATTTGTCAAATAAATTGCAACAAATAATCGCAACAGTTGCACAATTACACAGTTTCTCTGTGCTCTATCAAAACAAGTTTTTAAGTTTTTGAAGTTGCGGTCCATTTTGGAAGTTTTGACTCTTGAATTCCTTTGTTGTAACATATTCATACCCGTTTATTTGTTGTTTTCATTTCTGTGAGACGTCCATGTGGTCTCGCACCTGCTCTCACTATTCATCACATTTACTTGCGACCGTAACGTATTCTTACCATATGACTCACATTGTTAACCACTATATAGTATGACTACTGTCGAGACTACAGAAAGCGAACAAACATTTCAGTGACCGGTCGGACAGTTCATGATGTTGTGGAAAAGAAAGGTCACGAGTAACATCGTGGGGTGGCCGCTTGGCAATCCAACACCCTGACCACTTTGTTCGTTGCATTTGTTCTGAGCTGACGTCCCATGACACCTGTTCACGTTCATCGTTGACCCGTTTCCTCAGCTTTCTTTTTTTATTACAGAGGGCAGTTAGCCCTCTGACCGAACACGCAATGCTACCGTGCCGGCTTAGGCACACCGCCGCTGCTGACTTAAGTTCAAATGGCTCTGAGCACAATGGGACTTAACATCTGAGGTCACCAGTCCCATAGAACTTAGAACTACTTAAACCTAACTAACCTAAGCACATCACACACATCCATGCCCGAAGCAGGATTCGAACCTACGACCGTAGTAGTCACACGGTTCCGGACTGAAGCGCCTAGAACCACACGGCCACCACGCCCGGCTGGTGACTGAGGTTCATCTTTGATTGCATTTCTTGTTCTTGGACCGCTCACGTTTCTATTTTGCTTTTCTTCACAGTTCAGTACCTCTTCTTCCTGTTTTCACGCTTGATCCGTGTTCAGTGTTTTGTTTGACGGGGTATCCACTGGGCCATCTTACCACTAAAAGTGAGTAGGGCGCAATGAGGAGTTTCCCTTCTAAGAATAGGCTTCGGGAAAAATGATTCTTTTTGACTGTCCACGACTCGCTGCTATACAATGCTATAATTCAGATAATAGAAAAACTGCTTGGACTGATTTCAAATTTGGGTGAGGAGAAAACTGATAAAATGAACAGATGGGAGGACCAGTGTATAAGTACTTCTAGAAATAGGAGAGGCAATAAAACTATTGGAAATGACAGCAATGAAGAAAACATCGTGGCTGAGCGTAAAAATCTACATCCACATAATTACTCTGCATTTCACAATTTAGTGCCTGGCAGAGTGTTTATCGAACAATTATTGTTTTCATTTGAAACTTTCGGGCGGAGAGGCCGTGGTTGATGTATAAAATTTCCACCTAACGTTTCGTCTCCATCTCCGGGAGTCATCATCTGAGGTCATCCGGCTACTGCCACTGGGGCTCCAGGTACTCTCCCATTTCTTCTTGGTGCATCTGAACAGTATTAACCCGAAGATACAGTTTACGATGGAGAAAGAGAGCAACGGCCAACTAAATTTCCTGGACGTGTCGGTAATTAAACGGGTGCATGGTATATAGAAAGAACACTCACAAGGATCGATATCTCCAAAGGAATCAAACGATCATCATGAAGACCTCGGTGGACAGAGCCAACAAAATCTGTGAGCCGGCTTACTTGCAAGATGAATTAAATCACTTACGGTCAGCCTTCATCAAAAACGGATATACCAGCAAGGAAATTGATCGAGCCCTCCATCAAAGAAGAAAAGAAGCCAGAAGTCAAGACCAACAACTGTCACCTATTGGAAAAGTTTTCCTACTGATCATTAATAAAGTCACGGACCGTATCGAGAAACTTCCGGCCAGGTATGGGATCGAAACAATCTTCAGACCCACCAAGAAGATTAAGGAGTATTTAAGAACTGCAAAAGACGTTCGACACCCCCTGGCAACACCTGAGGCGTACAAAATTCCATGCAGTTGTGGACAAGAATATATTGGAACAACGAAACAAAACGTAAGCACCCGCTTAGCCGAATATAAAAGAAACTGTCTCTTTGGACAAATCGAAAAATCGTCCGTAGCTGAGCATGTTTTTCGAGTGGGAACCACGAAATTAAATTTAATGAGACAAGCGTTCTAGCACGAACATCGAATATCATGCGCGCATGTATAGAGAAGCAATAGATATTCACATACATTATAATAATTTTAATAGAAAAGAGGAAGTTTTAAAGTTGGACTAAATATGGATGTCGACGTTGCGCCAGCAAAATGACAATCGATTACTCGTAATCGAGAATGATGACGCCTTCCAAAGATACGCATACCGTCGGCATCATGGAGGTAAGAATAGAGGGAGACGCCGTGACGTCACAGCTGTGAAGATATGTGAAGCCGAGGGTAGCCATCTCAATCTGACCAAAACATTGCTGCTGTAAGCTTGTGTGCATAGGCTTGTCGCTCGGTTTTGGAAGGATTTTGCGCTATTATGGTGACTTGTGTGGTGTTCGGATGTACGAATCGTTCTGATTGTGATGCGAAATCGAAGGGAATAACATTTCATGTGTAAGTTGTCTCGTTAAGTGTGATTTTACAACTTCATTGTGAATGAACGTGTGCTACATCGGTACTTGTACTATAGCGTGTTTTTCTCCTGCATGATTTTAGATTTCCTAAAAATGAAAGTCGGAAAGCTCTGTGGGAGAAAGCCGTGAGGAGGAAGAATTGGCGTGCGTCTAAATGGAGCACTATATGTTCTCAGCATTTCCGAGAAGAGGACATAGACCGAACTTCCCTTTCAACAGTAAGGCTCCGAGAAAATGCTGTACCATCAGTTTTCCCTACACACCCAAAACATTTGCAAAAAGTATGTTGATTCAAAGAATTAAATTCTTAGTTTTCAAGTCACGTTTCAGTATAATACGTACGTATCGTCGATAATCGAACTGTTGAGTAACTTCACTTTGTCTTCATCATGTACCAAATTAAAAGCTAACACTACATTAACTGGTTTTCCATTCTATGTACCGTATTTCAGTAAATATTGGTGGTAATGAACAGTGTTTCCCAGTAGTGTAACGAAACTGAAATGTCCTAGTACGTTTTACAAACAAGATGTATTTATGTGGCTTTGGAGGGAGGGTATAGCTAACTTAGTTTTCAGTTTCTATTATTTAGTTTGTGATACACGTTTATTACTGAATTAACAAAATTGTATCGTTTACATTGAAGGCTAGCTATTCGTAATATTACATTAAAAACTATTTTAAATCAGAAGAAACGCGGAATTTCACCTTTACGAGATGTTATTTTAAACAAAAACTTTGAAACAACCAATCTGATGACGTTACATGCGTATATGGTGCAATTAGCGACTGTAATACACGCAGCGCTATAGCACACTGGCAATGTTTTGGTCAGAGTGTCATGGCAGCGAGCCACGCCCCCATGGCTTAAAAACGTAGTACGGCTGGGATACGTAGCGCCATCTCCCCTTATTCTTACCTCCATGGTCGGCATCATGTGACGAATGGTGGTGCCCTCTATGTGCTCTATAAATGCTAGAGTACCTGGAGCCTCATGGCAGTAGCCGGACGTTCTCAGAAGATGCCTCCCGCAGATGGAGACAAAAAGTTAGGTGGAAACTTTATGCATCGACCACGGCCTCTCAGCCCGGAAGTTTCAACTGAAGGCAACACCGGTCTTGAAAGCCTACATTGTATAACCTTTAAGTTATTTCTCAGCCTTTCCACTTTCGAAAAGCGCACGGGAAAAAAGAACACTTACACCTTTTTCTGCGAGCTCTGATTTCTCTTACTTTATTATGATGATCATTTCTTTCTATGTAGGTGAGTGCCAACAAAACATTTTTGCACTCTGAGAAGAAAGTTGGTGACTAAATTTAATGACAAGGTCCGGCCACAGAGAAAAACGTCTTTGTTTTAATGACTGTTACCTCAGTTCGTGTATCTTATCTCCCTTAGTTCACGATAACGCAGAAGGAGCTGCCCTTCTTTGAATTTCTTTGATGTACTCCGTCAGTCCTGTCTGATGCAGATCCCACACCGCACAGCAATACTCCACATGAGGGCGGACATGCGTACTGTAAGCAGCCTCTTTAATAAACCTGTTACATTTTCAAAGTGTTCTGTCAACAAACCACAGTCTTTGGTTTGCTTTCCGCACAACATTATCTATGCGATCGTTCCGATTTAAGTTATTCATAATTGTAATCCCTAAGTTGTATACATGGAAGAACCCTGGAGATACTAAAAGATATCAGATAGATTATATAATGGTAAGACAGAGATTTAGGAACCAGGTTTTAAATTGTAAGACATTTCCAGGGGCAGATGTGGACTCTGACCACAATCTATTGGTTATGACCTGTAGATTAAAACTGAAGAAACTGCAAAAAGGTGGGAATTTAAGGAGATGGAACCTGGATAAACTGAAAGAACCAGAGGTTGTACAGAGTTTCAGGGAGAGCATAAGGGAACAATTGACAGGAACGGGGGAAAGAAATACAGTAGAAGAAGAATGGGTAGCTTTGAGGGATGAAGTAGTGAAGGCAGCAGAGGATCAAGTAGGTAAAAAGACGAGGGCTAGTAGAAATCCTTGGGTAACAGAAGAAATATTGAATTTAATTGATGAAATGCAGTAAATGAAGGAGGCAAAAAGGAATACAAACGTCTCAAAAATGAGATCGACAGGAAGTGCAAAATGGCTAAGCAGGGATGGCTAGAGGACAAATGTAAGGATGTAGAGGCTTATCTCACTAGAGGTAAGATAGATACTGCCTACAGGAAAATTAAAGAGACCTTTGGAGATAAGAGAACCACTTGTATGAACATAAAGAGCTCAGATGGAAACCCAGTTCTAAGCAAAGAAGGGAAAGCAGAAAGGTGGAAGGAGTATATAGAGGGTCTATACAAGGGTGATGTACTTGAGGACAATATTATGGAAATGGAAGAGGATGTAGATGAAGATGAAATGGGAGATACGATACTGCGTGAAGAGTTTGACAGAGCACTGAAAGACCTGAGTCGAAACAAGGCCCCCGGAGTAGACAACATTCCATTGGAACTACTGACGGCCTTGGGAGAGCCAGTCCTGACAAAACTTTACCATCTGGTGAGCAAGATGTATGAAACAGGCGAAATACCCTCAGACTTCAAGAAGAATATAATAATTCCAATCCCAAAGAAAGCAGGTGTTGACAGATGTGAAAATTACCGAACAATCAGTTTAATAAGCCACAGCTGCAAAATACTAACACGAATTCTTTACAGACGAATGGAAAAACTTGTAGAAGCTGACCTCGGGGATGATGAGTTTGGATTCCGTAGAAATACTGGAACACGTGAGGCAATACTGACCTTACGACTTATCTTAGAAGAAAGATTAAGGAAAGGCAAACCTACGTTTCTAGCATTTGTAGACTTAGAGAAACCTTTTGACAATGTTGACTGGAATACTCTCTTTCAAATTCTAAAGGTGGCAGGGGTAAAATACAGGGAGCGAAAGACTATTTACAATTTGTACAGAAACCAGATGGCAGTTATAAGAGTCGAGGGACATGAAAGGGAAGCAGTGGTTGGTAAGGGAGTAAGACAGGGTTGTAGCCTATCCCCGATGTTATTCAATCTGTATATTGAGCAAGCAGTAAAGGAAACAAAAGAAAAATTCGGAGTAGGTATTAAAATCCATGGAGAAGAAATAAAAACTTTGAGGTTCGCCGATGACATTGTAATTCTATCAGAGACAGCAAAGGACTTGGAAGAGCAGTTGAACGGAATGGATGGTGTCTTGAAGGGAGGATATAAGACGAACATCAACAAAAGGAAAACGAGGATAATGGAATGTAGTCGAATTAAGTCGGGTGATGTTGAGGGTATTAGATTAGGAAATGAGACACTTGAAGTAGTAAAGGAGATTTGCTATTTGGGGAGCAAAATAACTTATGATGGTCGAAGTAGAGAGGATATAAAATGTAGACTGGCAATGGCAAGGAAAGCGTTTCTGAAGAAGAGAAATTTGTTAACATCGAGTATAGATTTAAGTGTCAGGAAGTCATTTCTGAAAGTATTTGTATGGAGTGTATCCATGTATGGAAGTGAAACATGGACGGTAAATAGTTTGGACAAGAAGAGAATAGAAGCTTTCGAAAGGTGGTGCTACAGAAGAATGCTGAAGATTAGATGGGTAGACCACATAACTAATGAGGAAGTATTGAATAGGATTGGGGAGAAGAGAAGTTTGTGGCACAACTTGACCAGAAGAAGGGATCGGTTGGTAGGACATGTTCTGAGGCATCAAAGGATCACCAATTTAGTATTGGAGGGCAGCGTGGAGGGTAAAAATCGTAGGGGGAGACCAAGAGATGAATACACTAAGCAGATTCAGAAGGATGTAGGTTGCAGTAGGTACTGGGAGATGAAGAAGCTTGCACAGGATAGAATAGCATGGAGAGCTGCATCAAACCAGTCTCAGGACTGAAGACCACAACAACAACAACAACAATCCCTAAGTATTTAGTTGAGTTTACAGTCCTAAGGTTTGTGCGATTTATCGTGTAACAGAAATTTAGTGAATTCTTTTTAGTGTTCATGTGGATTACTTCACTCTTTTCATTATTTAAAATCAGTTGCCATTCTTTACACCATACAGATTTCTTGTCTAAATCATTTCGCAATTCGTTTCAATCATCTGATGAGATCACATAGCGGTAAATGACAGAATCATCTGCAAATAGCCCAAGAGGACTGCTCATATTGTCTTCTAAATCGTTTATGTAGATCAGGAACAACAGAGCGTCTGTAACACTTCCTTCGGGAACGTCAGATATTGCTGCTGTTCTACTCGATGACTTTCCGTCAATTATTACGAACTGTGACGTTTTCGACAGGGTATCACGATTCACGTCACACAACTGAGACGACGCTTCATAGGCACGCAATTTAATTAGAAGCCGCTTGTGAGGTACGGGGTCAAAAACTTTCTGGAAATCTAAAAATGTGGGATTAATTTGATGTCCCCTGCCGATAGCTTTAATTACTTCGTGAGAATAAAGAACTAGTCGTGTTTCAGAAGAACAATAGTTTTTGAATCCGTGTTTCTTATTTGTCAACAAATCGCTTTCATCGAGGTGTTTCATATTGTTCGAGCATATTATATGCTTTTTGCTGAAAATAAAGAGCTAATTGTGTTTCACAAGAACGACATTTTCTGAATCTGTATTGGCAATTTGTCACTAAATCGTTTGCTTCGAAGTGATTGATAATATTCGAGCACAGTATATTTTCCAAAATTCTACTGCAAATCGACGTTAGTGATATGGATCCGTAATTCAGCAGATTACTCGTATTTTCTTTCTTGGATATACTGTGTGTGTGCCTTGTGCCACGTTTCAGTCTCTGGGCACGGATCTTTCTACGAGCGAGCGGTTGTATATGATTGCTAAGTGTGGAGCTGTTGTAGCGGCGTACTCTGAAAGGAACCAGACTGGTGTAGAATCTGGGCTGTAGCCTTGACTTTCTTAAGTGTTTTAAGTTGTTTCGATACTCCAAGATATCTACTTCTAAGTTACCCATGTTGGCAGTTGTTCTTCATTCGAATTTTAGAATATTTACTTTTTCTTATTTTGTGAAGGAATTTCTTAAAACAGTGTATAGTAACTCTGATTTAGTGGCGCTGTCATCAGTAATATCACCATTGTCATCGCCCAGTGAAGGTATCGATTGTATCTTGCCGCTGGTGCACCTCACATACGACCAGAATCTCTTTGGGTTTTCTGCCAGATTTCGAGACAGTGTTTCGTTGCGGTAGTGTTAAAGGCTACTCGCATTGAAGTCCGTCCTAAATTTAGAGATTCTGTAAAGCTTCGCCAACTTGGGGATTTCGATTTTTTAAAGTGGGCTTGCCTTTTTCGTTGTTTCTGACCTGTTTTGTGTACCATGGATCAGTACCATATCTTATTAATTTATTGGTCTATATCTCTAAACTGCCGTACATACTTTTCTCTGAATTTAAACAATATCTGGTCTACGTTTACATAGATTGGAAGGAGTGGAGATTGCCTGTTAGAAAGGCGTCAAGCAAGTTTTTATCTGCCTTTTCATAGATGTATTTTGCTTTTATTTTTTGTGGATTTGGATGTTACGGTATTCAGTCTAGCTACAATAACCTTGTGGTTACTGATCCCTGTATCTGTCATGGTGCCCTTTATTTGGTCAGGATTATTTGTTGCTAAGAGGTCAAGAATGTTTTCAGAGTCACTTACACTTCGAGTAGGCTCATGAACTAATTGACCAAAATAAGTTTTTGAGAAGGCATTCAGTACGATTTCGGACGACGCTTTATGCCTACGACCAGTCTATATATTTTTGCCCGTTAACAAGGGTAGAATGAAGTCACCACCAACTATAATTGTATTAGTGGGTCACGTATTTGACACCGTACTCAAGTATTCTTTGAACTGTTCACCAACCGAATCATCTGACTCTGGGATCAGTAAAAGGAACAAATTATTACTTTATTTATTTATTTTTTTTTTTTTTTTTTGCAGTTGTCGAGTATAGCCTCTACTCATGCTGACACGAATTATCTACTTCAATTTCACTACAAGGGAAACTACTTCTGACAGCAATAAACACTCCACAACCAATTGTATTTAATCTATCCTTTCTGAACAGAGTTCGAGCAGATTTTTAACGGCTGAAGTGACCTTTGGTGCAAAAGATGGACAAAAAAATAGTGTGAGATACTTCCTTATCTCAACTGTTCGACGATTGCAGTGAACTAATCCAAATTCAGTAATGCAGTACAGTATAATGTAAATCATATTCTCCGATGTTGTTCTTGTATTTTTAGTTTTCAGTCAGAAATATGGTTCTGATGTAGATCTCCAAACTAATCTATCCTGTAAAAGTCCCTCCGTCTCTGAACAACCACTGCAACTCACATTCATCTGAAGCTACATACTTCTGCTTGGTTTCCTTCACTGCTTGCCCACTGCACCGATTAAATAACATGGCGGATAGGCTAAAACCTTGTTCCATATAGTTCTCAACCACTGCATTCCTTTCATATCCTCTTATAACTGCAGTGTGGTTCTCTGCAAGTAGTAAATAACCTTTCACCCCTCTATTTTATCCTTGCTACATTAAGATTTCCTAACTGTGTATTCCAGTCAACAATAGTAAAAGTTTTCTCTAAATCTACAAGCGTAGGTTTCCTTTCTTTGACACATTTTCTAAGATACGCCGTACAGGCAGCATCACATCACGTGTTCCTATATTTGTGTAGCTCCCTTTGGAGTTGCTTAAGGTTTGAATATTAGAGAAAAATCAATTTAAACAGTCCTGGTTGCAATATACTGGCATAAATTATTTACAGACGAATGGAAAAATTGGTAGAAAACAACCTCAGTGAAGGTCACTTTGGGATCCGGAGGAGTTGAGGAACACAGTAGGCCGTATTGACCTTTCAGCTTGCCTTAGAACATATGTTGAAGAGAAGCAAACCTACGTTCATAGTATTTGTACGATTGCAATACTCTCTCTTAAATTGTGAAGGTAGTGGAGGTAAAAAACTGGGGACGAAAAGTTGTCTACAGCTTGTACACGAACCAGACTGCAGTTATAAGAGTCAGAGAACATGAAATGGAAGCTGTGGTTGAGAAGAGAGTATCCCAGATGTTATTAAAAACATTGAGTGAATAGTAAAGGAAAACTAAGAGACATTTCGGAAGTGAATTAAGGTTTTAGGAGGAGGCATATAAATCTTAGAAGTTTTTAGATGATATTGTAATTCTGTCATAATTGCAAAGGACTCTGAAGAGCAGTTGAGTGGAACAGATAACGTGTCGGAAGAGATTATGAAATGAATATCAGCGGAAGTAAAATAAGGGTAAGAAACGTATTTGAAACAAAATAGGTGATGCTGAAGAATCAGGTAAGGGAAAGGGACATAAAAAGTAGTAGATGAGTTTTGCTATTTAGGCGGCAAAATAACAGATTGCCAAAGAAGAAAGGATTTAAAATACAGACTGGTAATAACAGGGAAAGCTTTTCTGAAAAAGAGAAATTTCTTAATGGTGAATATAAATTTTAGTGTTAGAAAGTGTTTTCTGAAGGTATATGCATGGTACGTAGACTTATACGGAAGTGAAACGGAGACGATAAGATGAAGGGAACGGAAGTTTTTAAAATGTGGTGCTACAGAAGAATGCTGAAAATTAGGTATTGAATGGAATTGAAAAAAAAAAAAAAAAGAAGTCGGTGGCACATCTTGTCTAAATAAAAGGAACAGTTAATAGAACACATTCTGAAGCCTGTGTGTGTATAGGGAGTGGCAGAGGCGGGGGTTGGAAGATAAAAATTTTAGAGGTTTAGAGGTGCAAGGAGATGTAGGTTATGCAGAGATGAAGAGGCTTCCACTGGCTAGACTGGAGTACACGGTGCTACAAGCCAGTCCTTGGACGGAAGATGACTACGATAACAACACAAAATTTTATACAGATCTGCCAGTGTTGATACTTCCGTCCTCCAGAATGTCTTACGGTGTGGAAATAAACGTTAGTTGTTGTGTGCATGCGCACGTATTTCATTTAAATAAGGTCTGTCTGGCACACTCTGCGAGGCGTAGTGCTGGCGTAAGCTGTGTAAATCACCCAAGCCTGCGCGAATGTTTGAAAATAATGGAGTGGCGGATCGCGGCATGCGGGCCATCTCCTGCAAGGAATATTATTCCTTTCTGGCGATCATAAAGTCAAGACGCCGTTTTCGAAACAAGCCTCCCTGTTACTTTACAGTAACCACTACCCGGGACGTGAAAACAATGAATTTTCTTGGAGTGGGGACGCGAATCAAATATTCGCTTCTTTGATGGAAATTAGGAGAGTCCCTCTCAGTCCTTGCTGGTGGAATGCTTGTACGCATGAACCAGTCTGTTGCAAAAGAAATAGCATGAAAATCTGATATTGCGCAACCATTGTTTAGAGATGACGTAAAGCCTCATTATTGTACTATAATAATTTAATTAATGTAGGCAAACAGGCGAAAAAAAGAGAAGGAGAACCGGACTGTAATGATGGAAAACATGGGTAGTAATCAGCACAAACGAAAATGTGGGGCACTGTGAATAATCATCTTACGTTATAGGAAGTGTTCCGCTTGAAGAAAAGAGTTGCGGTAACGCAAACGAAACGACAGAACGAGAAGGAAAATGTGAGAGGAACATTTTTGCGATGAAAGTTGAGTAACTATTCACCTTGAGCTGTTTATCCTTGGTTCGTAGATAGAGAATGCTAATTCTCCTCGACACACATTGCGATATTGAACAGAAAGTCTGTCCTTACAGAAACAGAAGATGCACATCACAATTCTGTTTTTACATTTGCGGTGTTTCGTGTCGTGATGCCAAGCTGTAAAAGAATAACAGAGATCGAAAATAAAACCGAAGCTAGTTTCTACGTGCAAGGAAAAAAAACTGTAATAAATAATTGACTCATGAACTACTTTAAACCGTCGAGTCTCTCTTTCTTCGATTTACAGAATAGATTCGTGATTTCCTGTCAGAAAGACCGGTTCCTTGGAGTTGCTGTAATGACATCGAATAAAGGAAAAGTGACATCTGGCGTTCTCCAGTGATATGTTACAGGTTTTCTGCTGTTTCCAAGCTATAAAAACTATTTCTGAGGCAATATGAGCAGTTCTTAGATTTTTGTCACTGATACTGTCATTTACTGTCTAATTAAGTCTTCAGAAGACCAAAACTAATTGTAAATCGATTTAGATAGTATATTTATATCATGCGAAAAGCGGGAATAGTAGCTAAATAATAAAAAGCGAGAAGTCGTCCAAACGAGTACTAAAAGGAATATGATAAATTTCGGTCACATAAATCTGAAGGCTTTCAGTTGTACTAAATACGTTGCGATTAGAATTACGAACACGTTAAATTAGAATGATTACTAGGTACAGTTGTGTGGGGAACTGAGTTTTATTGGCGAAACACGTAGAATATACGACGTAACTACGAAAGACACAGCCTACATTACGATTGCCCGTCCTCTTCTCGAGTACTGCTACGTGTTATGGGGTCTTTAACAAATAGGACCGATGGAGAACAGAAAACTTTCAAGGAAAGCTCGTTTTGTATTATCGCGAAGTAGGGCAAAGAGTGTTGCGGATATTAGACGCATTTCACTGCGGCGAAATCGTTCAACGACATTTCACTACCCAATGTAAAAGTGTTTCTTTTAACATCCTCTTACGTAGGGCAGAATAATGATCGTAAAAGAATAGGAGAAAGGAGAGCTCGCACGGAATGATTTAAGGATTCGTTCACCCCGCGCGCCGGTCGAGAGTAGAACGGCGTAAAAATTATCTGAAGGGGGTTCGATGAACTCTCTGGCCAGCACTTAAGTGTGAATTGCAGAGCAGTCCTGCTGATGTAGTACAACTTCACTAAGATATGATGCAGCGTTATATTTAGCATGTTGTTTGCTGACAGCAGCACAACCACAGAGTTGCTGCAAATGATTATAGATATCATTATGTTTGCTCAAGCAGATACCACACTACAGAGCAATCATCTTTGGTGTCAGATACTGTTTCACAGATACGACAGTATAATCGACTTTCAAGCACACCGCAGTTAAACTGAGCAGTATAAAACACTGCTCGACATGTACATGGTAAATTACCGACAACGTGGACCCCAAACGCTTCTGAAACGGAATGAGATATTGATGTGTTGTTTTCTCAGAAGTGATGTATAACGAACGGCCCACAATTTCAGCCCACAAACAGTCCGCGGGAAGTCTCAGATTGAAAATTGAAAGTATCGGCAGTTATATGCCACAGGTGTCAGCACTAATCTAAGAAAATAGGTGAATTTAAAAAAAAAGTCGTGGATTCTAAAGAAGAAAGAGAATATGCTTTCATGATTAGTGTACAAGTTAACAATTACCAGCTTCAGTCGCTACAAACTTCCAGTCTGTCATATAAAGACTGATTCACACTTTCTAGAATTTTGTAGCATAGGGTTTCGGTGGAGTGGGGTTCGGGCTGGGGTGAGACTTGGCGGGTGGGGGTTTGAGTGCAGACATGGGGCTCAGTTCGAAAATAAAAGACTTCTGGGATACACACATGCCTTTCATAATATACCTTGTAACGCCATCACACTACAGGCATTCGACAAGCCTTGCAAAATCTGGTCTACTCTAAACAGAAAACGAACAAACTGCGGCGGATGCGCTGACTCGTTGCAGGCTACAGACGAGGAAAAATAGCTTCTCCCATGTGTGATAGTGGCGCTGCTAGGCAAATCAGGAACATATAGTTGAAGACTGTCCATTGACAACCTAGACGGGCAACTACACCGAACCCTTGCATGCTACCGAAAAGGCTCTATAATACATCAGCAACATGGACATTCGGCTGTAATTGTTTTCCAATATATTATTTTGTGGTTGTATATATCGTATGTGTCTGTGTAGCGTTTCCTTTTTTTCTTTCTAGACAACCAGCATGGTCTTACATGCCACTGTTAAAGTCTGTATTGTTACCTACTTATATGTAGTTAAGTCATGACATGTGCAGTGTCTTAAGATAAATAAATTACTAAATTTATTTAGGAATTTAACAATAACTAAATAAATACAGACATAACTTCTGAAGTGAAACATATAATACCAAGAAATTCTGAGAATTAAAATCGTTCACATAGTGCTTAAGTATATAGTGGTCTTCACCAAAAAGCTATTGCAACACTCTACTATCAGCACTCTACCATACTACCTATGCATATATCTCAATAAACGCAGACAATAATACGTATAAGCTGATCACTCGGAATAAGCAAATAACATGGCGATTTTCTAAGTACAAATTGTCTCAACAAATCAGTTACACACACAGCATAGTTCCCAAAAATCACTTTCCGTGTTATACAATTAATCTTGATCAGAGTGTAATTAAACAAATAGAATGACGCTAGTTCACGGAGAACACCCCCGGATGTCCGACAGTTATCAATCAACAACCACAACTTGACACACGATAATCTAGGACTTCCATGTGCACACATCAACAAAAGTTTTGTATCACCTTCGTTCCGAGAGCTCCGGAACCTGTACAGAAAATTGTAATAAAGAACAACATAAACATCATTTCTGCCCTTTTTATTGCTCATGAAAACCACACATTGCATGTTGTACCACCACACAGCGAGACCTTCAGAGGTGGTGATACACCCAGTAGCTCGTCCTCTTGGATTGATGCATGCCTGTATTTGTCGCGGTATACTATACACTAGTTCATCAAGGAACTGTTATCCAGATTTTCCCACTCATCAACGGCGACTCGGCGTAGATCCCTCAGAGTGGTTGGTGGGTCACGTGGTCCATAAACAGCCCATTTCAATCCATCCAAGGCATGTTAGATAGCGTTCATGCCTGGAGAACATGCTAGCCGCTCTAGTGGAGCGATGTCGTTATCCTGAAGGAAGTGATTCACAAGATGTGCACGATGGGGGCGCGAACTGTCATCCATGAAGACGAAAGCCTCGCCAATATACTGTTGATACGGTTGCACTATCTGTCGGAGGATTGCATTCACGTATCGTACAGCCGTTACGGCGCCTTCCATGACCACCAGCGGCGTACATCGGCCCCACATAATTCCATCTTGCTGCAGTCGCTGGACAGTGTGTCTAAGGCGTTCAGCCTGACCGGGTTGCCTCCAAACAGGTCTCCGACGATTGTCTTGTTGAAGGCATATGCGACACTCGTCGGTGAAGAGAGCGTGATGCCAATCCTGAGCGGTCCATTCGGAATGTTGTTGGGGCCATCTATACCGCGCTGCATGGTGTCGTGGTTGCAAAGATTGCCATCGCCATGGACGTCGGGAGTGAAGCTGCGCTTCATGCAGCCTATTGCGCACAGTTTGAGTCGTCACACGAAGTCCTGTGGCTGCACGAAAATCCTTATTCAACATGGTGGCGTTGCTGTCAGGGTTCCTCCTAGGCATAATCCGTAGGTAGCGGTCATACACTGCAGTAGTAGCCCTTGGGCGTCCTGAGCGAGGCATATCATCGACAGTTCCTGTCTCTCTATATCTCCTCCATGTCCGAACAATATCGCTTTGATTCACTCCGAGACGCCTGGACACTTGACATCTCTGAACAGTCAATACAATATCTACAGTCAACGTCTATCTTCAGGAGTTCTGGGAACCGGGTGATGTGTGTGTAATGTTACTCGCTAGCCTGTACACACAATGCTCGTACAAACGCGGCCCACTGTATCGAAGCACAAAACTATGGGGGTGCAACTGTCTGCTGCTAAAGCACGCAGATAGTTCTCATCTTGACAGACAAAAGACTGTATCTCCAGCTGGACCGGATTCACTGTCCCCTCGACGGACAAAAAGCAACAACTTATCCACTAGTATGAAGTGTCCACCTAGCGGCCACTGACTTTTAATGACTTCCGGTCGACAGCACTGCAGCTTATTGACTTGTCGAGGATCTCGCTATTGGCGTTCCCAAATCAGGCTTGATCCTCTCCGTCCAAGCGTCCACCACGACCACCACCACCACCCCCACCACCTGTCGCTGGTGCTTCTGGCCTGCGCCACTCCGCTGACCACATTCAGACGCAACCCGAGCCACCAGCTTCAGCCACCGCCCGCGTTGACTGATGTTGAGGCACTGCAGGCGCTGGCTTCCAGGAGCTGTGACCCGTTCGAAGCGGAACAGATGACTGATCGTCTCGTGGCGATCCACTAAGACTCGGAGTGGCACCGTCAGCGCCACAGACACCTTCGAACGCGCCCTAAAGCCGTCGGCACACGGACCGTGCCTTCTGGCGTCAAAGTCGAGTATGCCGAGTTCAGCGTGCTGCTGAACGTTCAAAAGCGAAGCGCCTTGTGCACGCGTTACGTGTGTCTCGACATTTCGTATGCGACTGAAGCGCGCCCCACCGCAAGTTGTCCGCTATATCTGACTCGCGGTTCACACTGCTTACCAAATTCCTACCTTAGTGCCATGAAAACGCACATTTCCTTCCTTTTGAAAATGCGTATGTTACGTCTTTAGTATACACATTGATGGACACGGTATAAGGCGAAAAGCAAAGTACCATGTCCAGCCATAGTCCATCTCGGCTTATACAAGTACCATCAAAAATGGTTGGATACAAATTAACAATACTCCAAAAAAAAAGTTATTCATCATTTTCACTTTTTAGTTAGACCTTAAGATCGTTCTTATTTGATCACTATTCCTGTTAGGTAGCTGAATCGTTACATGTGAAATACAAGCCTTGAAGCAATAAAGGAAAAATATCTTATTGCAAGTAGTACAAGCAGTCTTGCAGATTAAGCCAATCGAACAAACTCACTCCTCACAAGGAGCGCACTTATACATACATAACATCAAATGTTATAGAATATACTTTTTTTGAAAGAAATAGTGAGGTACCAGAACATATTAGAAAACTCGAAGGTTATTAAAAAAATTTATGCATCTAATGGGACTCGAAACAGCAACACGCCATTTGTTACGGTACTAATATGCGTCTCTACTAAACGCTACCATTTAGGACTCACGACCATTGAAGATTTACTCGTTTACGAACTGACATTTAATTACAAAAAATTCTGCCAAAATCAATGATGAAACCTCAATATTTCATTACCTTGAAACGGCATACTTTCATAATAAGGAAATTACAATAGTTCTTTAACCGCAGGTGTGTGTTCCCTGTAAATTTATTACAACAAATCATACAATTAACGACGGATTTTGCAGAGATTCTCAGTTTGCTGGAGCTTAGAAATGGTATCTATAACTACAGGCTTCAACTAAAAGGCAATATGCCATCTCGCGACTCTGTACTGAAGAGAGATGGCGTGCGTGTGGCGTAGGTGACGTTGTTCCATCTCATTGGTCTACGTTCAAACACACGTTCAGAATATCTGTCCTGATAGATATTGCCCTGTACGTTCGGAAATATTCTCCAAGTGTTCTTTCCACGCTATGACATCAAAAACTTGGCACGCTCAACGCTCAACCTTCGAATGCACAATCAGTGTGCCGATGGCTTCACCAAGCGCTAGTGCTATAGCATGTGATTCGCTGGGGCAGGAAACTAGACGTTGCGCGAATAACAAATCCACGGCACAATTTCATCAGAAATTTGAATGTAGCAGCACCGCGTTGTTTGAAATCATCTGGTGTACGTGGTATGATCTTCTGAATAGCTTTCCTCATGGACAAAAAATTAAGTGGTCAAATGTAGTGAAGGGGTCGGCCTAGGTTCACGTCTCCATTCATTCCAACGATTAGGAAGAAACTGGCGAGGACAACCTGTAGTGCTTCGTGCACTATCAACTGCGCAGGAATGATGGTAAATAAATGTAAATGAGTGAGTAGGGTCTCCTGTCGGGTAGATCGTACGCTGGGTGCAAGTCTTTCGATTTGACGCCACTTCGGCGTCGATGGAGATGAAATTATGACGATCAGGACAACACAACACCCAGTCCCTGAGCGGAGGAAATCTGCGACCCAGCCGGGAATCGAACCCGGGCTATTACGATTGACATTCTGTCGCGCTGACCGCTCAGCTACCGGGGGCGGACTAGCCACGATGGTGATAACACGTATTTTTCCTACTTTCCAGTGGAACGTTAGGGAAATACGGACAGTTACCCGAACTCTTTAGCTGTTGAATTAGGAGAGTATGATGCTCGTACGTGTCCTGTACAGTTGCCTTGCTAGCTTCTCTGTGGTATTGATTGGCGACTCCATGTTGTCTTGTGCACCACGACCAGGTAACAGGTATACTTGAAAAAAGAGACAGCATTGGTCGTATATTTTTCTGTTGCACTCAGTGACAGAAAATCGATTTTGCAATAGAAAAATATACGACCAATGCTGTCTCTTTTTTCAAGTATTTCTCTGTGGAAGTCAAGCTGTAGACTGTGTGGAAAATTTGTGCTAAGGTATTATGGGACAAAACAGTTGAGGTCATCGGTCTCTAAGCTTACGAACTACTTCATATATGACTTAAACTAACTTACGCTAAGGACGACACACACACCCAGGCCCGAGGGAGGGAGGACGTCAACCTCCGACAGGCGGGGGGAGGGGGGGGGGAAGTGTGGCCAACGCTGAATAAGTCGGTACGTTAAGGGTGTGTGGCGAATGTTTGGAAGAATGCTGTTCGTTTTTGTGCTTCATACATGGACTGAAATCATGTGCAGCCACAGAGTGAGACTGGCCAGCAAGGTCAAAGATTGCAGATCCTTTAGGGGGCATCAAGTTATAAGGTACAGACTTCTACGAACAAAAATGTTTATGTCCTGTGAGCGTATGCTTCCACGGCAACTGTCATAGTCAGTGAAGTTATTCTGGTTCTGTGAATGCACTATCAATCCGTAAAACTTCCGATGATTCTGTCACTACTGCAGTTACGATATTGCAATGCCTATGAATTACAATGCAAAAGTTGCTTTGGATGTGTTTCCATACATGTCCAAAGGAACTTTGCACTGTAATTCAGAATAACACAAGCACTGCAATATCGTATATACATAAAGGGTGTATGAGCGCAAGTTGTAGCCGCATTGTTGACGACGTATGAGAGTTTGGGTCTGGCCGTGAGTCTTGCACGGATAGCCAAATGGTAAGGCGACCGCTCTTGATAAGCGGGAAATCCGGTTCGAGTCCCGATGCGGCACAAACTTTCACTGTCGTCATTCCATTCTATAGCTAATGGTTGTCTATATTCGCACCAGCGAATACATTTCATGTATTCTGTTGCAGCTGATCGCAAAAGAAACAGCCTGAGAAAGACTACGTAGGAAGCTTTAAACATTGACAAAGCGGTCACCGACCCAGAACACTATAATGAAAGCTTATTCTTTATTCCAATTGGTTCAAATGGCTCTGAGCACTATGGGACTCAACATCTTAGGTCATAAGTCCCCTAGAACTTAGAACTACTTAAACCTAACTAACCTAAGGACATCACACACACCCATGCCGGAGGCAGGATTCGAACCTGCGACCGTAGCAGTCCCGCGGTTCCGGACTGCAGCGCCAGAACCGCTAGACCACCGCGGCCGGCATTCTTTATTCGAAATACATCTGGGTGAGTGAAGTTTGGTTTAGAAGGAGCCACACAGCTATGTGTGTGGACGAGAGTTGACTCTCTCCTAGCGTAAGTTAGTAGTAGCAGAACTATGCAAACCAGTTAGAAGAAAATACATCCTGTGAGGCAGTGCCAGAGACATCTTATGTCCTGGAACCGATGCTCCTCGGCGGCAGTCAGGAGTCAGCACTTCATTCCTCTCCCACGATCCCTACAAGCCACATAGAGCGAGTGCAAAGATGGAACATTGACATCAATTCGTATTTCACGGGAACGTACAACGTCTGCTTAAACGACAGTCTTATTTAGTACGTGAGCGATGGCGAATTGTACCTGAAGTTTACAAGGAAATATTAAAATGAAAAATTCGAAATAAATATCAAATTGGCTGGACATGTGCAGGGACATAGTATGTATGCCTCCCTCCGCAAGCCCTGTGAAGAGGTGACGGGAGAGCGGCACCGGTCCACACCATCGCTACAGGTTTCTCTTACAGCAGCTGGCTTGTTTCACTTCCAAAAACTTCGAGAATCAAATACAATGCTTCGGGTGTTGTGCTGTTCGGCGCCAGAGAGGATCGTCACCTCGTCTTGTACGTAAGAAGGTGACAAATTCGGGAATTATTTACATAGTGTTGCATCGAGACCTCCGGTGAATGCAGCGCTCACTACTAGCAAGTTTCTCCATCTCTCTAAGGACTCACGGTGTCCAGTCCGAACAATCAGCTCCTTACCTGATTGATTAGTATTACCACGTAGCGTGGTCGATGTAATTGTTTTTATTCGACCACTGAAAGGTGGATTGAGCAAGATCCGTAGGGATGAAAATATTTCCTATTTTTCAAATCCCATGCGGCCCACTCGACGACGTTTACAGTGCAATCAAGTTTATTAATGGCCCTCCTTCTCTCTGTTTTGTTCCGTATGTAAATATTATTTATGTTACTTTTGCACGTATGTGCTCATGAGAGCAAATAAATTACGCAGCCTAGGCTAATTAGTAGCTTAGACAATCCCCGCCCTCTCTTCTTATTTAAATGATTGCGTCATCCGTTCCTCATTTGCGAGCGCTTTTGCATTATTCGTGAGGAGCATACTGATTTCTGGTAAAGTCCAGATAGATCATGTTTAAACCGACTAGTCAAGAATCCACAACCCTTTCTTGGAATCTTTTTCATCTTTTATCATGGTTTGGACCAACGGACACTTTCTAAAAGTGTGTTATTTGCTCATAAGATGAGCGTGTTAAAAATCACATGAAGTTCCACGTACTGTCCTTTAAAGTTAAATAGTCCTTAGTTGTGGTACCTCTGATAGTTCACTTTTTCTTTTGTGCAGTGGAGTGTTTTGATCAAAATGGAAGCTCTCGATAGTATTATTGTGCGAACGGCTTACATTTCCTCGATGTTTCAAATTACAAAATTTTGCTGCTCTTCTAGTTAGTATTGGAAAAAATTATTCTTGAAAGAAACTTTCTAATCTTTGCCACTTGGGTAAACTGCACGTCCATTTACCAATATAATTACGTATTTCACTGCGCATTGTCTCTATACCTTATAAAATGTTGTTCTACAAGCTTTTGACCGTACAACGAAGCTCCAAACAAACTGGTATAGGCATACGCATTCGAATACAGAGATATGTAAACAGGCAGAATACGGCGCAGCGATCGGGAACGCCTGTATAAGACAAGTGTCTGGCGCATTTGTTAGATCAGTTACTGCTGCTACAATGGCAGGTTATGAAGATTTAAGTGAGTTTGAACATGATGCTATAATCGGCGCACGAGCGATAGGACACAGTACCTCCCAGGTAGCGATGAAGTGGGGATTTTCCCGTACGACCATTTCACGAGTGTACCGTGACTATCAGGAATCCGGTAAAACATAAAATCTTCGACGTCGCTGCGGCCGAAAAAAGATCCTGAATAAACGGGATCAATGACGACCGAAGGAATCGTTCAACGTGACAGAAGTGCAACCCTTCCGCAAATTGCAGCAGTTTTCAATTCTAGGCCATCAGCAAGTGTCAGCATGCGAACCATTCAAAGAAACATAATCGTTATCGGCTTTCGGAGCGAGAGACCCACTATTATACCCTTGATGACTGCACGACACAAAGCTTTAAGCTTCGCCTGGACCCGTCAACACCGTCATTGGACTGTTGATAACTAAAATATGTTGCCTGGTCGGATGAGTCTCGTTTCAAATTGTATTGAGCGAATGGAGGTTACGGGTACGGAGACAACATCATGAATCCGTGAACCGTGCATGTCAGCAGGGGACTGTTCAAGCTGGTGGAGACTTTGTAATGGTACGGGGAATGTGCAGTTGGAGTGATATGGGAACCCTGATACTTCTAGATACGACTCTGACAGATAACACGTACGTAAGCATCCTGTCTGACCACCTGCAACCATTCATGTCCATTGTGCATTCCGACGGATTTGGGCAGTTACTGCAGAACAATACGGCATCCCACATGTCCAGAATTGCTACAAAGTAGCTTCAGAAAAACTATTCTGAATTTAAACACTTTCGCTGGCCCCAGACTCCCCAGAGATGAACATTATTGAACAAATCTCGGATGCCTTGCAAAGTGCTGTTCAGAGGAGATCTCCAATCCCTCGTACTCTTACGGATTTACGGACAGTCCTGCAGGATCCAAGGTGTCAATTCCCTCCAGTATTACTTCAGACATTATTCGAGTCCATGACAGGCCGTTGCGGCACTTCTGCGTGCTCACATGGGCCCTACAAAATATTAGGCAGGTGTACCAGTTTCTTTAGCTCTTCAGTGTATGTGAACTAAATGTTCAGCATGTTCTGAATCGTACAGAGGTGATCATGTTCAAATGGCTCTGAGCACTATGGGACTTAACAGCTGTGGTCATCATTCCCCAAGAACTTAGAACTACTTAAACCTAACTAACCTAAGGACATCACACACATCCATGCCAGAGGCAGGATTCGAACCTGCGACCGTAGCGGTCACGCGGTTCCAGTCTGACGCGCCTAGAACCGCACGGCTACACCGGCCGGCAGGTGATCAGGCCAGCATAGTTAAGTAAGACAAGAAACCGACTCCATGCTTCCAGATTAAATGTTGTTAGAGCTAAAACACTGTTGACGAAAACAAAAAGCCCGGTATCCTGGTGGCTGGCTGGGGCCGCGTATCCCCGGCCTGCGGGAGGTGCGGGCTGCACGTCTCCTCCACCTGGCGCCAGCCCCGCGGAATTCGTTAGGAGGAACGCCTCCTGCGCAGCCGATCGCAGGGGCGACCCTTTTCTCAAATTTAATAAAGCAAGGAGTGGCCGACCGGGGAATAGGTGGGAGTGGCTCGCGGCGCGTCTAATGGGAAAGCGGCCAGCAGCCGCCCCCACTGGTGTCACGTTCAGACCCGCTGCCTCGCCGCCCTCACCCCCAACCGCTCTTCTGCCCCTCTCGCCCTAGCCACCTGCTCCTGTCGTCGCGCCTCCCCACCCACGCACCAGATGCCGAAGCGTAGTTGGTGCCTGGCTTGTCGCCCTTGTGGACGCGCCTTTTCCGCGCTATTCGGAATTCAGGTCCGGGTACCTTACGGTTTTCTCAATAGCCTTCGTATTTGTGGAAGCAACGAGACAGTTCAAACATCAATTGATCCGACAATACCAAATTCCTGGGACCACTTACCCTGAAAAGAATCCAGCCCCTTCAGACACAATTCACACATCATTCCAGCATTTGTAAATGAAAAGAGAGCTCAAAAATGTTGTAGAAAATACTATCATCGAAAAACTCCGAGAAATGGCGATATATATATATATATATATATATATATATATATATATATATATATACTCCTGGAAATTGAAATAAGAACACCGTGAATTCATTGTCCCAGGAAGGGGAAACTTTATTGACACATTCCTGGGGTCAGATACATCACATGATCACAATGACAGAACCACAGGCACATAGACACAGGCAACAGAGCATGCACAATGTCGGCACTAGTACAGTGTATATCCATCTTTCGCAGCAATGCAGGCTGCTATTCTCCCATGGAGACGATCGTAGAGATGCTGGATGTAGTCCTGTGGAACGGCTTGCCATGCCATTTCCACTTGGCGCCTCAGTTGGACCAGCGTTCGTGCTGGACGTGCAGACCGCGTGAGACGACGCTTCATCCAGTCCCAAACATGCTCAATGGGGGACAGATCCGGAGATCTTTCAGGCCAGGGTAGTTGACTTACACCTTCTAGAGCACGTTGGGTGGCACGGGATACATGCGGACGTGCATTGTCCTGTTGGAACAGCAAGTTCCCTTGCCGGTCTAGGACTGGTAGAACGATGGGTTCGATGACGGTTTGGATGTACCGTGCACTATTCAGTGTCCCCTCGACGATCACCAGTGGTGTACGGCCAGTGTAGGAGATCGCTCCCCACACCATGATGCCGGGTGTTGGCCCTGTGTGCCTCGGTCGTATGCAGTCCTGATTGTGGCGCTCACCTGCACGGCGCCAAACACGCATACGACCATCATTGGCACCAAGGCAGAAGCGACTCTCATCGCTGAAGACGACACGTCTCCATTCGTCCTTCCATTCACGCCTGTCGCGACACCACTGGAGGCGGGCTGCACGATGTTGGGGCGTGAGCGGAAGACGGCCTAACGGTGTGCGGGACCGTAGCCCAGCTTCATGGAGACGGTTGCGAATGGTCCTCGCCGATACCCCAGGAGCAACAGTGTCCCTAATTTGCTGGGAAGTGGCGGTGCGGTCCCCTACGGCACTGCGTAGGATCCTACGGTCTTGGCGAGCATCCGTGCGTCGCTATGGTCCGGTCCCAGGTCGACGGGCACGTGCACCTTCCGCCGACCACTGGCGACAACATCGATGTACTGTGGAGACCTCACGCCCCACGTGTTGAGCAATTCGGCGGTACGTCCACCCGGCCTCCCGCATGCCCACTATAAGCCCTCACTCAAAGTCCGACAACTGCACATACGGTTCACGTCCACGCTGTCGCGGCATGCTACCAGTGTTAAAGACTGCGATGGAGCTCCGTATGCCACGGCCAACTGGCTGACACTGACGGCGGCGGTGCACAAATGCTGCGCAGCTAGCGCCATTCGACGGCCAACACCGCGGTTCCTGGTGTGTCCACTGTGCCGTGCGTGCGATCATTGCTTGTACAGCCCTCTCGCAGTGTCCGGAGCAAGTATGGTGGGACTGACACACCGGTGTCAATGTGTTCTTTTTTCCATTTCCAGGAGTGTATATATATATATATATATATATATATATATATATATATATATATATATATATAAATTTAAATATTTAGGCGAAATAATAACGTACAATCTAAATGAGAAGCCATAATGGCAGAATAGAATAAAAAACTGAACTATGCAAATTACATTATCAAAACTACATAGAACAAAAAAAGCCTATCTATAGATGCAAAATTAAAACACTATAAAACAGTTACACAACCAGAAATAACGTATGCAGCTGAAACTATCTTCAAAACAACTAATACAGCAGAAATTGACAGAATACTAAAAATAGAAAGAATATTAATAAGACATGTATAAATAAACAGTATAAAATAAATGGACATTGGAGAATAGAATCAAATGAAACAGTATATAAGAAAATAGAACCAGTCATGAGCACGATCAGGAAGAAACGCATCTCATTCTTTAGACATCTGATGAGGACTCCAGAAAACAGAATTAGTAAAAAAATAATACAAAAATTGTGGAATAGCAAGAGCAACATTAAATGTATCACACAAATTAAGGATGATATTAAAGAACAAATTACAGTAGATGACCCAAAAAACAAGACAGAGAAAACCAGAATACTGGGAGATCCGCAAACCAGACTATTAATGAAAATCAATAAAAGAGTACAGGAATAGTGGTTCAGATGAAGAAAGAAAGAAAATATCTGAAAGAATGAAGAAATATTGGGCAGACGGAAGAGCAAAACACATTTCATATAAGAATAGACTCTAATAATTATATTACCTAAGTATCATATTAAGTTATTGTTGAATCAAATTGTATCCCTGTGTAACAACATGTTTACAACTTTGTATTTTTGACTAGAGTGATCCAATGAAGGCCATAAAATGAATAATAATAGTAATAAATATATATATCGATAATAATTGCATCCCTTATGTGTTACTTTGTAAGAAATGCAATTTTTAAAGACATAGATCTCAAGTTAGAAACAAAAATTCTGACCTCAAGATGGTTATTTTAAATTAAGATTACAAAAGTAATCCATACTAAGAACATGAGACTCGCAGTCATAGAAAGAAGGGAGACGAAAGTCAATATTCAGAATGGAAAAAGAATCAAGCAATTTCTCAGAAAGTTCGGCATTGTTGCATAATTTTTTTGATATTCATTTGTGCTTGTCAGTAACTAGCTGACAAACCGGCATTGCTCGGGTGATGGTCTCGGACAGTTTCTATATTTTCTCAGCTGCTTCGCGTGTCTATAAGGCCATTTTGTAAACGTGTCTATGACAACGCCTCTTCTTATCTCTATGGACGACTATAGCTTCCGCTTGCAGCCTTTTGCTCTTCGCGCTTGAAAGCTATCTAAACATCTACATCTACATCTATATACATACTCCGCAATCCACCACACGGTGCGTGGCGGAGGGTACCTCGTCCCACAACTAGCATCTTCTCTCCTTGTTCCACTCCCGAACATAACGAAGAAAAAATGACTGCCTATATGCCTCTGTACGAGCCCTAATCTCTCATATCTTATCTTTGTGGTCTTTCCGCGAAATGTAAGTTGGCGGCAGTAAAATTGTAAACCGCCGCCAAGTGGCAGGTATTTCCTTGACTGTAGGAGTGTCTTATTAGTAAGGAATTAATGTATTAAAACTTCATCTAAGGTGTGGATTTTTTTCACGCAGCTCTTTGTTTATGGCATCATATCTCTTGAAATATGTGTCGTAGAATAATATACATTGATCAGCCAGAACATTATGACCAACTAGCTAGGAGCCGGTGTGCCCGCCTTTGGCACAGATAATAGCGGCGACGCGTCGTGGCACGGAAGCAATGAGGCCTTGGTAGGTTATTGGAGGGAGTTTGTACCACATCTGCACACACAAGTCACCTAATTCTCCTAAATTCTGGGAGGGGAGTGATCAGCTCTGAACGTGCCGTTCAATCAAAACACAGAAGTGTTCGATCGGGTTCAGGGGGAAGGTAAATCACTTCGAACTCGCCACTGTGCTCCTCGATCCACTCTATCACATTTGTGGCCTTGTGACATGGCGCATTATCTTTTTAAAAACGCCTCTGCCATCGGGAAACATGATCGCTGTGGAGGGGTGTACGTGGTCTGCAACCAGCGTACGGTTCTCATTGGTTGTCATGGTGTCTTGCAAAAGGTCCACTGGACCAATGGATGCCCACGTGAGTATTACCCAGAGCATAATGGAATCGCCGCCAACTTGTCTCTGTCCCGGAATACAGGTGTCAAGAAGCTGTTCCCCCGGAAGACGACGGATTCGCGGCCTCCCATCTACATCTACATGGATACTCGGCAAATCACACGCAAGTGCCTGGCAGAGAAATCACCGAGCCACATTCACGATAATTTTCTATTATTCCAATGTCGAACAGCGCGCGGAAAAAACGAACACCTATATCTTTCCGCGCGAACTCTGGTTTTCCTTATTTTATTATGATAATCATTTCTCACTATGTAGATTGGTTTCAACAAAATATTTAAGCCTTCGGAGGGGAAAGTAAGTGATGGAAATTTCGTCAGAAGATTCCGCACCAACGAAAAACGCCTTTGTTTTAATGGTGCCCATTCCAAATCCTGTATCATGTCCGTGGCACTTTCTCACCTATTTACCGATAATACAAGACGTGCCGCTCTTCTTTGACGTTTCTCGATGTATTCCGTTAATTCTATCTGGTAAGGATACCATTCTGCGCAGCAGCACTCCAAAAGAGGACGGACAAGCGTCGCGTGGGCAGTCTCATTAGGAGATCTGTTACATTTTCTAAGTATTCCGCCAATAAAACGCAGTCTTAAGCTAGCCTTTCCCACAACATTTTCTATGTGTTCTTTCCAATTTAAATTGTTCATAATTGTAATTCATAGGAATTTAGTTGAATTTACAGCTTTATATTTGACTGATTTATCGTGTAGCCGAAGTTTAACGGATTCCTTTCAGCACTCATGTGAATGATCTCACACTTTTCGTTATTTAGGGTCAAATTGCCAGTTTTCGCACCATACAGATATCTTTAAATCGTTTTGCAATTTGTTTTGACCTTTTGATGAGTTTACTAGATGATAAACGACAGCATCAGCTGCGAAATACTTAAGACGGCTTCTGAGATTGTCTCCTAAATAGTGTATATAGATAATGAATATCAGAGTGCCTATAACACTACCTGGGGGTACGTCAGAAATCAATTCTGTTTTACTCCATGGCTTTCCGTCAGTAACCACAATCAGTTACTACGAACTATTACCTCTCTGACATTCCATAAGCACGCAATTTCACTAGAAGCCGCTTGTGACGTAAAGTCTCAAAGGCTTTTGGAAATCTAGAAATTTAGAACTAGTTTGAAATCCCTTGTCGTGTGAGTAACGAGATAGATGTGTTTCGCGAGAACTATGTTTTCTAATCCGTGCTGAGTGTGTGTCAATAGACGTTTCTCTTCGAGGTAATTCATAATGTTCTAACTCAATATATGTTCCAAAGTATTGCTGCATATCGATGTTAATGCTATGGGTCTGTAATTCAGTAGATTAATTCTTCTACCTTTTTTGAATATTGGTGTGATCTGTGCACCTTTGCAGTCTTTGGCTACGGATGTTTCATCGAGCGAGCGGTTATATATGATTTAAGAATGGAGATATTGCATCAGCGTACCGTATTCTGAAAGGAACCTAAATGATATAAAGTCTGGGCCAGAAGACTTGCTTTTATTAAGTGATTTAAGTTGGTTCAAACTCCCAGGATATCTAATCTAAGTTACTCATGTTGATTCGAATTCTAGAATATTTACTTCGTCTTCGAGAAGGAGTTTCGAAAGGCTGTGTTTAGTAACTCTGCTTTCACCACACTGTCGTCGATAGTATTTTCATTGCTGTCGCCAAGAGAAGACATTGAGTATGTCTTGCAACTTGCATACTCACCATACGACCACATTCTCTTTGGATTTTCTGCCATCTTTCGAGGCAAAGCTTCATTATGGAAATTATTATAAACATCTCGTATTGATGTACGCGGTAAATTTCGAGTTTCTGTAAAAGATCACCAATCTTGGAAACATTGCCTTCGTTTAAATCTGGCAAGCCTTTTTTGTTTTTTCTGCAACAGTGTTCTGACCGGTTTTGTGTACCAAGGGGGAGCTGCTCCAGCGTTTGTTAATTTATTTGGTATAAATGTCTGAATTTCTGTAGATACTATAAGTATTGGGGATTGTCTCTCAAGAAGGCGTCAAGTGAGCCTTTATCTCCTTTTTTGAATATATATATTTTTCATTTATTTTGGTAGGATTTGGGTGTTACAATATTCAGTCTTACGACGACAACCATACGTTCACTAATCCCTGTATCCGTTTCGATGTTCGTTATTATCTCAGGATTATTTGTTGCTATGAGGTCAAGTGTGTTTCACATTCGTTTAATATTCGCGTGGGCTCATCAACCCTGCTCGAAATAATTTTCAGAGAATGCATTTATCACAGTTTTGGATAATGTTTTATGCCTACATCCGGAATTAAACGTACATTTTCGCCAAAATACCGAGGGTAATTTAAAGTCACCACCAACTATAATTGTATGAGTCGGATAAGTGTTTGACATTGAATTTAAGTTCTCATCGAACCATCGTGCAATCGTCTCATTGGTAAAAAGATCAAACTATTATTTTATTCCGGATGCCAAGAATTACCCCTGTCCGCACTAACTCACAGAACTATCTGCTTCAGTTTCGCTACAAAATAAACTACTTCTAACAGAAACAAACACGCCACCGCCAACTGTGTTTATCCTACTCTTTCTGAAAACAGTCAGGTGCTTCACAGAAATTTCTGCCGAACTTATCTCCGGCTTTAGCCAGATTTCAGTGCCTATAACGATTTGAGCATCATTGGTTTCTATTAGCGCTTGGAGCTCTGGTGCTTTCCCATCAGCTACGACAATTTACAACTGTTATGCCGATGCTTCCTGTATCTACGTTCTTCCTATGTTCGACCGGCACCCGTTGAGACTGAAGCCCTTTTTGTAGTTCTCCGAGACCCTCTAACCCCTGCTACCTGTGTAGCCACCTCCCGCGCGGGTAGTGGACTCCTGAGCTATTCAGCGGAAGCCGAAACCCAACCACCCTATGGCGTAAGTCGATTCAGACCCTCCACTCGGCTCTGTACCAAGGATCCGGACTGGTCTTGTCAACTACTCTGCAAATAGTGAACTCTTTCTTCATCTCGCAAGCATGATGAAGAAGGTACCGGGATTCATCAGACCCTGTAACACTCTGCCACTGCGCCAACGTCCGGCGTCGTGGTCACGTGCCCATTTCATTCGTAGTTACCGATGTCTAGTGTTAACATTGGCATATGCATGTGTCGTGGGCTGCGGGGGCCCATCATTAGGAGTGTTCGGTGCGTTGTGTGTACAGACACACTTGTACTCTGCCCAGCATTCAAGTCTGATGTTAAAGCCGCCTCTGTTAGCCATCTATCCTGTTTCACCAATCCACCCAGCCTACGACGTCCGACATTTGCAATGAGGGACGGCCGTCAAACCCCACGGCGCCTGGACGTGGTTTCACGTTGGTTTCGCCACATGTTGAAGACACTCGCCATAGAACTAGCACCAGAAAAGACGTGCAGTTTCCCAAATGCTCGTGCGGAGCCTCCAGACCATCACAATTTACCCTCGGTCAAACAGATAGATCGCGCACCTTCGGCATTCTGCACACGGACTGCACGCTCAAAAAAAATGGTTCAAATGGCTCTGACCACTATGCGACTTAACTTCTGAGGTCATCAGTCGCCTAGAACTTAGAACTAATTAAACCTAACTAACCTAAGGACATCACACAAGTCCATGCCCGAGGCAGGATTCGAACCTGCGACCGTAGCGGTCGCTCGGCTCCAGACTGTAGCGCCTAGAACCGCACGGCCACTCCGGCCGGCCAGCGCGCTCACTGATACTACACTGCGTCGTGCGTGTGTCTGACCAACAGTCATTCCTCGCCAGGTGACGGCGCTCTCGTCTGGACGGGTTTATATTGATAGTAGGTCGGTGGTCATAAAGTCCTAGCTGATCAGTGTATTTGTGTAGCTACATTCAGCCGCGTATGTGGGTACTAATTGAGAAATATGTTTCGATTATAGATAGTAGGAAAGAAGCAATAAATGTAAACGCCACCCACCCACCCACCCACCCACCCACACACACACACACACACACACACACACACACACACACACACACACACACAGAGAGAGAGAGAGAGAGAGATATTCATGTGTGGTTTCAAATACACTTTGACTCCCAGTTTCTTATGGTCTCAAATGTTATGTCGTAGGCAGTGAACATCGACCTTATTTAATCTACATCTACATACATGTTCCGCAAGCTACCATATAATGCATGGCGGAGGGTTTGTATCATTACTTTTGTCATTTCCTTTCTTGTTCCACTCTCAAGTAGGCGAGGAAAAAATACGACCGTCCATATTTCTACATAAGGGCCGTAATTTGTATTATCTTGTCTTAGCGGTCCCTACGCGAAATGTACGCTGGCGCAGTCAGCTTCAAATGCCGGATCCCTAAGTGTTTTCGGTAGTGTTTTGCGAAGAGAATGTCATCTTTCCTCGAGGAATTCTCATTTGAATTCAAGAAGCATCTTCATGCTGATCGAATCTACCGGTAAGAAGTCTGACTTGGTGAGGAACTCAAACACGAGAGCAGTACTCGAGAACAGTGCTCTACACGCGGTCTCCTTTACAGACGAGCTACCCTTTTATGAAATTCTCCCAGCAAACCGAAGTCGACCGGTCGCCATCTCTGCTACCACCCTAGGTGCTCGTTCATTTCATATCGCTTTGCAAAGTTACGCCTGGGTATTTAATCAACGCGACTGTATCATACAGCACAACTGCTAATGTTGTATTTCAACATTACTGGATTGTTACTCCTATTCATCAGTATTAACTTACAATTTTATACATTTAGAGCAAGCTGCCATTGATCATACCAACTAGAAATTTTGTCTAAGTTATCTTATGTTCTCCTACAGCCACTGAAATATGACAGTCTTCCGTACACCAACGTGTAATCAGTAAACAGTCATAGACTGCTTCTCAACATCTCTCTCATATCATTTAAATATACATGGTATAACGGGTATAGATGCAAGATATTTCTATTGGTGACTGAGGACGGTGCATTGAACAACATTATATCAGTATTGAGGTCATTTATTGGCTAATAACTATAGCTATGACTTTAGATCGGTTAGTACATATGGCAAGAGCAAGCCATTGTTGCTTATTTTTCCCTTGGGCAGCATGTACAGTGTTAAAGTGTAGATGCGTGGACGCAAAACGATTATTCTACACAGACAGATGTAGTCCACTTAGTGGTGTAATTACGACTGTGTAAAAATTGTCAGGTAGTAAATTATGTGACGTGTTTGCGGGAAGACTGTGCGACACATGGAAAAAACAAACAACACGTTGATGTGTGCTGAGATTAAGTAACGAGCTATAAAAATATCTGCCCTTCTACCCATTACACCCTGTATACAGAGAAGAAAAGCGGTGCCATCGCAATTGCCTGAGGCTCTTCAGACAATACCCTCGTCTCTGATACACACTCGACACCGAGGACAACGTACTGGGTTATATTATTTAAGAATGAGTCACTCACGTATCTGGGCAACTATTCCGTATGGCTGGGCATTCATTAAGGACACTGTATCAAATTATTTCCAGAAATCTAGGAATGTGGAATATGCCTGTTGCCCTTCATCTCCGTTCCACCGGATATTGTGTGATACGAGGACAAGCTAAGTTTCCTCATGAGCGAAGGCTTCTACTCGTATATCCGTGCCGATTCGTGGACAGGAGCTGTTCTATCTCAAGGATTTGTTTTTTTTATTTTTATTTTGTATTCGAACTTAGTTAGTAGGTGCTCAAGAATTCTGTAGCAAACCAATGTTGAGAATATTGATCTGCGTTTTGCGGGTCGGGCCTTTTTTTTTTTTTTTTTTTGGTCCAGTCCCGAAGAGTACTCTCTATAAATCCGAACTGTGTTTCCATCCGGACCTGGTGAATTGTTGCGCTTGTTACGAATTTTATTATTTCATTAGCTGTATTTATTTCTGGAGAAAAATAATTCTTTGCGACAAATTTACAGTAGTGATTGCTTGATGTACAGTTATAAGTATATGCGATTACCAGCGTCAGAAATCTGCATGGACATCATTCATGAACTTGCAAGACGCAACCTAACTCCACGCCCACCTCAAATGCAACTGCTAGAAGTCGCCGATACTTATCACAGAAAGAGCTACATGAAACGTGACTGCCATATGATAGCAGTGCTTGAACCATTGAAACTCCCCGTGGATGATGTGCACCCCTTCATGAGAAGCCTGAATCGATTATTATTCCTAGAATATTCTTAACTGTGCTGATCGTTTAGCCTCATATGTGTTAGTCGCAGAGAACTCTTTCGTTTGACGATGTTAATAATCGTTGTCATGAGAGCTGAAAGTTATAAACCATGAATGTCGACAGTTTTTCTACTTGAGACATTGCCGAATTCATTATTCCTCTTATTTCTTATATTGTCACTGTTGCTCAAACGGTCCGTCGAAACAAGAGTGAAGGGATCCGAAGAAATTTTAAGTAGCTCCAGCAATAAACGTGGGAGATGAACTTTTACCAGTTCCACTAAAGTCCGCCGAAAACATTGCCTCTTTGGTCAGAAGAAGGAACACTTCAAACAATTTTTAACGTGAAACTCATATTCCGAGTTTCTTCAGATAGACCTTTCCATCTGTTTAAGACTTCTACAGAGTGCCTACCGTTGCCTAGCATGAGTTTTTCTCTGTAGCTTGCAATATAATAAGAGAAAGGGATATTTATTTAGATCGGTTAACGTAGGAAACGTTACTCTTCACACTAGTTATGAACAAAGTTTATTTATTATTTTTCTAGAAACTTACAGCAATGAGTTATACTTTTTTAATTATATGATTATTGTTTTCTGTCAGGAAGCTGGTGTATTTAAAGCTTTTTGGGTGGACTCAACATGCTATATCGCAATTTGCTGCGTTCAGATGGATTTCCTAGTGGCGGAATTTTCATTTAAATTAAGTATTCAGACGAGTATTGAGTTGTGTACTTAAGAAAATGCTCACTTGTATGCACAATTAAATGAATGTTCCGCCACCAGAACATCCAGCTCAAGCAACCAATTATGTACCGTTTATCGCATCAAACCCTAAGACTTCGGTTGTTTCTAATTCCTTAGTGAACAGCGATCTGATTTAAATTCTTTTGTACATAGGTGGTTCACTACATCAGATATGAGACAGAAACAAAATTCTGTTTAAAAATCTTAACTTGTAACCCTCAGGCCTACTGTACAGTTTACAGTATGCAGTTGAAACAAGCAGCCTAAATAGCTTCAACGTCGTCGATTTTCGTGGTTCTAGTGTGGCATCACTTTCGTGTAAAATGATTTATGTTTTCCCTCGTAACTTACTGTTCATATGTTTTACCGTACTTTATGAAAATGATTGTGTGGTATGAATCATTATGTAAATAATAAAAAAAGATCTGTTTTCGCGATAACTTAAGAGGTAGCAATGTGCGAAACATACATTAAATATTTTGGAGTATGCGTACGGAGCGATTTAAAGTGCAAGGATAACGTAAAACTGGACGTGGGAAAGGTCAAAAGGAGCTTCTTTGGAAGAATTGTCAGGAAACGTTATCCACTAGCGAACGAAGGAGCTTACAATCCTTCTTTCGGTCGATACTTGAGTATTGCTCCTCTGTCCGTGGTCCCTGACCAGGTAGAATTCACAGCGCAGATGCAGAAGGTCCCAAGACAGAACAGCGAATTCGCATGTTCGTTGTAGAGATGGCAATCCAGCTACAGAAATCAGGCGCTACAGGATAGGCGTTGTGCATCACGGTGTGGTTTGCCGTTAAAATTCCTCTAACAATCAGCCGGCATATTTCTTTGTACTACGTATACGTCAAGAAAAGGTAATGGACTTAAAATTACAGAGATTACAGCTCGTAAGGAGACTTAGCTTATTCGTCCTATGACTACACAGCATTTGCGCCTGGAACAGTAAAGACATGTACAAAGTACCCTCCGTCACACACCGTAGGGTGACTTACCATGTGCCGGCCGGTGCGGCCGAGTGGCTCTAGGCGCTACAGTCTGGAACCGCGAGACCGCTACGGTCGCAGGTTCGAATCCTGCCTCGGGCATGGGTGTGTGTGATGTCCTTAGGTTAGTTACGTTTAAGTAGTTCTAAGTACTAGGGACTGATGACCTCAGAAGTTAAGTCCCATAGAGCTCAGAGCCATTTGAACTTACCATGTACAGATATAGATGTGTATAATGAAGTGTTAAAGGGCTGTTGTAGGCACGCACACTGCGACAGTCTTTCTGTGCCTCCGTATTTGTACGACATGGGGCATTAGAATAATACAGACCAGTTATAATTTACTTCCCATTCACTAATAGTTTCAAATTTTTTCTGAAAACTACAAATAAGAACAAAGCAATATTTTTGAGTGAGTCACTATCAATATAACAAATACATTATCTGTACGCATATTGTATATGAATATGAGCTTATGACATTATTTTAAAATCAACTGTTTATCGGTAGGCCTATGTGTTTTACTAGAAAAATGTATAACTTGATTTTAAAGCCCATTTAACAGGTATAAAATTTATGGCAGTGAATAAGTAAAAAGTAAACACGTAATACAAGCTATCGAATCCTAAGTATAATTTCGTCACGTAACTCCGTAGTTACATTCTCAGACGTTTATAGTTGCGAAGTGATCGTAGGGAAATGCATACGCATCTTCCAAATTAGTAATCACAGGCCCGAACAACTATATCAAAGGGCTGAACCATCTACCGTTTCTTATCGGTCTACAATGGAGTTGGACAGCTAACACTTCTATTGTCAGAATATCCTGTTAGAAAACCGTAAACTCTATTTCCACTATGTGACAGCCGCGTTGGCAGCAATTAGGGGGCATTCATACGCACCTCGATCTCGAGCATTGTCATACGTGGCGGTAAATAATCCATTGATGTTAGTGGTGCTGCAAACACTGGATGTATTAATCAGAGGGGATTGTCACAAAATGTCAATAGCTGACCGAATTAGTGAACGCAAAACAATCAAATAAATAATACTTCTTTATTATTTACTTGGCTTTAATCGTCATTTGCTCACGGGCCATTCGTTATGACCGTCGTAATTGCTTTCCACTTCCGTTCGTTACTTCATGAGTTAATGCTTGGTGCAATTTTGTTGTATATGCGGGGCTCTATTCATATAAATGGGTGCTGTTTGCATTTGTCGACAGACGAACAGTAATGCTAATGAAATTTATTGCGCATGTCAAACTGCAGCACCTTATTTACATGTAATACAATATGAAATTTAAAGTCCGTTACAGATCACTGATAATAAACGGTCGGAACCCATATTATGAAATGCGTTAAGAACGTGCACACACACACAACAGAGAGTGGGAAAGAGCAGGGGTGGGGGGTGGGGAGAGAGAGAGAGAGAGAGAGAGAGAGAGAGAGAGAGAGAGAGAGAGAGAGAGAGAGTTATTTCTTTATTTCCGAAGATTAAGATGTACTTTATCGATTATTTATTATCTCAGTTAGTTTGTCTGCAACTTCTTTCCTTTCAGGTTGTCAGTACCATCGTTGATCGCAGCAGCAGAGATAATTTGGCATCAAGTAACGATATGAGGTCAAGCCTAAGGCAGGCATCTTTCTACGTGTCTCACGAATAACTATCGACTAGACTCTTCCGAAAGGCGGTGTACAGCTATTATTGTGGAAGAATCTCAGCGAAAGTCACAGAGAGGTTTTCAGTACGGGTGAAAAAATTCACAGCAATACTTACTACTCTTTTAATCCTTAGAAAACAAGATATGATTGTAATACCGCAGCGTTACATGTAACCACATGGAACATTTAATGATGTCGACGTGAAACCCTGTGTTCGGTTGCCACACTCGACTGAGTCTCTGGACAGTCCTGCCCCCTCTGGAGGTACATGAGGAACAGTGCTCAGTGGAGCACTCCTCCAAGGCACCTAACGGTACACTTGCCCCGGAGAGGGAGAGATTTGGCATTGGTGAATGGGCTCTCGGTCGGGCGCCTGTCCTTAGCTCGTGGCCGCGCGCGCCATGTAAACGGCAGAGATGTGTGTTTTGGTTGTTAACTTACCTATCAATAATAACTCATTATCTCAACTCTCCTACTTCATTACAATCTGAATGGATCCGAACCATTATAAGGTCCTCTTCAACTCATGGTCCTCCGGTAAATTTTATGTTTTCGTCTGCGGACGCTAACACCCTGATCTTCCTGTTCTTTTATGGGCCACGCCACTGGCTCAGATTTTAACAGTAAAACATCAAAATTTTGAAAGGGTCCTGTAGCCACCTTTCATCAGTCCGGTAGCTCATTTTCACTAGTATTTCTCTTTCCTTCCTTGTTCCTCTTTTCTCATAATTATCATGGTTGTGTGATTGAATGAATGTGATTGTGTGTCACGTTGCTAGACGGTGGCGTAGTCTGCTGCAGAAAGTCTGCGATAGTTGTACAGAATAGCCAACTCTCGTAGTGGTCAAGTAGACAAAGAGGTTTTCGCTACTTGTGAGAAATCCACCTGCGTTAGGTTGGTGGCGGAAATGGCATCTTTGGGTTTTCCGGACCACGCGGAGCGTGGAAGAGGCTGGAGAAAGAGCGGGAGGCAGTCTGCCGCCGGTACGGGAAGCGTCCACAGCTGTGCTCCAGTCGAAGAAGGGTGAGTTAGACTGACCGCGTTGCACGCTGTTACTTGGCGAGAGGAGACCTGTTAGCTTTTGGACTCGCTCTTCAAATCTGAAAGATAGCTTTGCCTTGTCGCAGCAAGGAATGCAAAACTTTGGCAGATTTTCCTTTTAGTAAATTTCTATAGCAGACTTGGATCCACCGGAAGAGCGCCACACAAAGGTGTCGATAAGAAGTGAGCACTCGCTTCTGTATGAATGTCTGTTTGCCTCCAGCTGTGCCTGCATAAGCGTTCACCTTTCTAAATAATTATTGCTTTGCCTTCTCGTAAATTTTCCTTGCTTAATGTGTCTTTCGTCCGTGGGGAGCCAACCACGTGGTAGAACATTATAGTTGTTGGGCTACCGGCATCACTAACTGTCCGATCGCATGTTTGTTTTAGATAATGTTAACATGATTGAGTGATGTGATATTGTTGCAATTTGGGCACTATACCTAGAAATTGTGTCTCCACAAACCACGTGGGCACGCGGGTGTACCGCGAAACGTGTACCGTTTCATGAGTTACTGCGATCAGTTATCAGGCAACAGCAGTTGTATGAATGATTCACATCAATGATTTTAGGTGTAGATTATAGCGGTGAACGTATCGACGCTCTTCTTCAATGTTATCAGGAATTGTGTACATGCTTCACATCCATGTCTTACAAATAAATGATTTTATCCACAATTTTCTCTTGTATTCCGAGGTTACGTTTTTGCACCTAAGCCACTTACCTCGTAGCTTTCCTGTTAGCACATCCAACGCGTTTCCTTACGCACAGGTCCAGTGATTAGTTTCCCTTTATTTAAAGACAAATGCCTTAGATTAAGTCTTATTTTCAGGTGTGTTGCTGGGAGCTGATCTTCTGCACAGTGTTCTTGCATGTGCTATTTTCTTTTAAATGTTTGATTGTCGTGAACAGTGCACGGGGAATACTATTAATTGTTTTTGGTGTGTGATCAAATTAATTTATTTTCCGACTCGACCAAACCTTTGATTAGTTGTATGGTTAGAGTCGGTGGCGACCCTAATCTTCTCACGTTAATTTCATGAGCAATAAGTATTTCCATTCCCAATAATAACGTAATAAGCCGTAGTAACAAGTTAGTTACACATGGCTTACCCTGCTCACGAATTTCGGTAAACCAGAGATCTTCTGATGCGCAGTGAGGATTAGTTATTTTCGCTTGGATGTGCTAATTGGTATATTGTCTTTCTGCAACACAGAATTTATTTGAATTTAGGATATAGGTGTGCATTTTCTTCCATGTTTGATTTTGTTTATGTATTAATGTACAGACTTTGTGATTTAGTATTCCATTGTGTTACAAGTGTGCGTTGATTCTTGTCCTGTGTCGTGTATCGGTGTAATATAGTAAATCTTGGCTGCCTTGTGGGGACTGTGAGTCCATTAGGAGACTTTGGTAGCATTCTTGTACTTCGGAGCACGGAGTAACTATCCTTATGATGGAGACACGTAGCTGTTCAGGGAGCCGCGATCGGAAAAACAAGCCAGACAGTAACCCTGAACAAGGACGAAATCAAAACTTCGGGTCCGACCAGGAACGAAACGCCGTAAAAGGAAGTACAAGTGTTGTCCATCCTGAGCCCGCTGTAGTGTTTTCGAATCAGTCGATGGATGCAAATTCATTACAGACTATGCTATGGCAATTTCTAGACAGTAATGAGAGGGATATCGAGGAAGCAAATAAAAGATTGAGTTGTGAAATAGTATAGGGTGTTGGGGAGAAACTGGCGATCATTGACCAACGCGTCTCCGCTTTAGAAGAGGGGCAGCAAGTCATTAGTAAGCAGGTGATGGAGCAAGAAGAAAGGTTCGCTGGGAATCTACGTATGCTAGCAGAACAATACCGGAGTGAACGCGCGGCTCTTGAGTCCCGAGTAGTACAAAGTACCGCCGGGGATCTCCACGCGTTAGGAGAACAATGCCAGAGTGACCACGCGGCTCTTGTGTCCCGAATAGAGGACACTGCGGCTAAGTGCCCGGTCCACCTTAGTGCGCAGGTAGAAACCCTCAGCCAGGCGATAATAGCCCTCGAGCGAGAGCAAGGGCATATGCAAGCACAACAAGAGAGATGCGAGAAGAAATAGCCAGGATCTCAGACGCAGTGGCGCGTAAGTCTGACAATAATAGGGAAACGATTACCTCGTCATCAGCGGATGCAGACGAAATACGGTCGATAACGAAATGTCCGCGTGGACAGTGTGAAATAAATATACAACAAAGAGGGGTTACCAAGGGACTCATGCGGACCGCATGAGGTCACAATTATTGACAAAGGTCTCACTTGGATATAAGAGATTAATCAATTCTTTTGTGCTGCTGTTTGCATGTAGCAATTGTTACTCGTTAGGGTATGTTTGTTTCGAAGACTCCTGGCATGGCGAGAAAATTCGCGGCACAGTCTTCTCCGGGACGTTTGGGGTGATGAAAGGGTCCTGCAGCCACCTTTCATTAGTCCGGTAGCCCATCTTCACTAGTATTTCCCTTTCCTTCCGTGTTTATCTTTTCTCATAATTATCATGGTTGTGTAATTGAATGAATGTGGTTGTGTGTCACGTTGCTAGAAGGTGTCGTAGTCTGCTGGAGAAAGTCTGTGATAGTCTAACATTCTGCGTGGTGTCTGTTGTTCTATATCGCGTCTCCCTACCACTTTCGGGCAACGACGCTCTGAGCTTGTTTTTTAGGGAATTGACTAGTTTGAACCTGGGACCTGTTGCTGGTAAGGAGACGTCAGACACACATGACATGTAGAATTCAGAAGAGTTCGGTGATATAACCAAATACTTAATGATTTCAGCGTCAGCTCCACTGCACTCCCTGTAAAAGAATCTTAATACTAACTAAATTTAGTGGAAGGGGTTCAAGACATTCGTATTTTTAGTTAGCTGGTAAAATAATGTCGAAAAAGCAGTTAAGTTTACCATTGGAAATTTTATTCTACTCACAAAACATTGTTTATAAATTGCACTATTGATAAAAGCAAATGTTTTAATACAGGATGGTAAAAACCAACTGCGTTCAACAAAAATGTGAACGAATATTCCCTGAGTGGGTTTCCAAGTTCTACAATGGATCGAAGGATGACCTATGCCATATCACATCTATAATCTAGGTTTAAATTAAGTTTCACAAAAGAGAAAACTATCTTTAATTACTTATCTAACTTGTCATATATTACAGTGGCTGATGTGGCTTCTCAATAACTATATAACAGAAAAATCATCGCGTTTCAGATTTTTACTTCAGGTGGCAAATGCGAACACCATGAGCTTTAACTGACGATCGACACTAGTATTACGCAAAAAGGGGGTGTAACAGATGAGACTTCTGCAGTTCTGAGTGAAGCTTTATGCGCTGTTATGCGGCATCCCGTGCATTCATTACCTTGTCGGTGTTCGTCAGGGGGTGGCGGACAGCATAGCTCCGCTCACTTCGCTGTCTTGGAGGCAACTCGCTCCTAACTTCTCCTTACTGCAATTTACCGAAAAACTATCTGGCTGTGTTTTCATCTGACCAATCAAGGTCTCAATGTTAACCTTAAGCTCCGCCTACAAAAATTCTGTCCATCCAATGAGAAACGTTATACTTTTCGTGGTGGGGCAATGTTTTTAAAGTTTGCAACGTAACAGAGACGCAAAAAAGTCTCACGCTAAAACTTGCAGCTGGTGTGGTACTTTTAGTGTTATCATAAGATCTATACTGTTCTTCTGGAGGGCTCTATCTTTTAACATGGGCTGGGGGGTGGTCCTGACATAACAGAGACACGAAAAAGTCTCACGCCGAAACTTGCGGGTGGTGTGGCCCTTTTTGTGTTACCGTAAGATCTATACTGTTCTTATGGAGGGCTCTACCTTTTAACATGGGCTGGAGGTGGTCCTAGCGGTTAGCTGGTGACGTTGGTGTCCGTCCCTTATTGTAGGGCCTTCCAGCTTAACATGGTTCTGCTCTCGGCTTCTGTTCTCGTTTCTCCCCTCGGAACTGCGTCTGTCTCAAGGTGGGAAGGTATTACATGCATTTAGGCATTCTTGTGTTAGTCTGTGGTATTCCATTTGCTCACTCGTTACTCGTATTACTTTGGTTAATTTAATGTCACGATTTATTCGGAGCTATGTGACATACTACTGGATTTGCTTATCATGTCAGGGTTTTCATGGAAGGTGTTGGATTTGGCTGACACCTTACGTATGACCACCCTTCCAACTTAATTTTTGTACTGAAGTTAGGCAATGATTGAATCGTTGTCTAAGCCAGTCAAAAATTATTCCGTTATCTAAATTTACTTGCCTGTTGTTCAGCCATGTTATTCTGTTCTATGCTAGTTTGTATTACTAATTTATATTTTATATTCTTCCACATTATTATCAAAAATATGTTTATATTGACAAGAGAAGAATATTTTTATTCTATTATAATTATTATTTTATAATTATTTTATTTCTTTATTTAACTGTGAAGTTTGTTTTTTAAGGAGTGTGTTATCGAAAGTGAGGAGTCTTTCACATCGATTTTCTTAGAAATATTGTTTTTATAAATGTAGTAATTAATTAAAATCTATTCCTAGCACATTTTCTAAATATCATGTATAAGTAAAATGTTTTTGTTTCTAGACCGTCATTTCAACATTGTTACACTAACAAATAAGAATTATTTCCAAGAATTGCTTTGACAAAGAAATATACATACTCAAGTATTGAGATATTATCCTTAAAAATGGTACAAATGTTAAAAAAAAGATAAAACATCCAACAAGATAATTTTTTATTCTTTGTTTTTATAAGGAGAAAATAAGTAAAGCATAGTTATTCTTTTATTTTTATGAGGAGAAAATAAGTGGCATATAGTTTTAGTGTTTATTATGCCTTACTTTTGTTCTTTATATACTGTCCATTTCAGAACTAATGACTTACTTTTATTGATAGTCTATTTTTAACTTAAGTTTATTAGCTGTCTGGTGTGCTTTAAAGTTATTTAGTTTTTCATGCATTTCTTTTGCACAATTCCTACATCACATAATTTCGTTTCACACATTCACACAATCCTATGAATGTTTAAGCATGAGGTCGCCGAATGTTTCTTGCACGAAGGTGGTGGACTTGAGCGAGATGGATGTGGGCAAGTATTTGATGTACAGCTTCGTTTGTCATTCCTTGTTGGCTTTGCAAGTGTGTGTTGCTGTTGTGGATGTCCCGTAATGGAATTGAGCTGTGAGTGCAGAATCTCGTGGTTTACTGGTTTTGTATGCGTGAAAGTCATCGTTATGTGTCGCTGAAAGCGGTCGTTTTTCGTTGTAATACTTTGCAGACAACTAGTTTACAATAGGATAGGGATTTGAGAAGGTATGTCGTCTATTCTTCACCCATCTTCTTTCTTGGTCTCAATCTTGCAAATCTTCAACTTCTGTTCTTCCTGCTTTTTCTCTGCTTCTTACTTGCTTCTTGGTTCTTCTCTGGGCAGGATATGGAATTATTTATTGATAACTAGTCACTTTGAAGTTCTACTCCTATTAACAGTTTGATAAATGATTTGGGCATGTCATTTCTAATTTGTGGACGTTTTGTTCAGTTTTGTGCATCATCGTGCTGTTTAATAGCGGTAGTGTGACTTTTAAACATATTTTTTGCCAGTGGTGGCTTGCCCAAGCTGTCTTCTCGTCGGGCCGTTTTTTGCTCACTCCGCTGAGTCGGGGTGTCCCGGGGTTTATGAGTGGTGAAAGTCCGTTGTTTGCTTGTCAGTCCCTGCACCGGTCCCTTCCGTGTTCTGCCACTCTGTGGTTCGGTCTTCTGTCCCATCAGGGTTCCACCACCCTATGGTTCAGCAGATTTACTGCCCACTGAAGCTACCCTCTGTTGGTCATGCTATCCTTCCCTTCTCTCGATGCTTCTGCCTTGTAGGAATCGTGTCTTGCTAATTACATCCTTTTCTTTCTTGATACTTCTCGTGTTGCAACTTGTGGATCATTGCATCTGGTCTTTGTTGGAGTTTTTACAATGGTTCTTCCAAAAAGCTTTACTTATGATCACCTAACATGTGTCTAGTACCTACATTGTTTTACACCTTCTTGAAAGCCTTACAAATTTCGGCGCCCTTTCCATGTTACAATTCTAAGATATTTTGAGTCTTAACGTCTACAAGAATTCTCAAATTAGTTTTTTATTTTTGTGTAGTGTTGTGGTGTATAGCATTTTAGTATTTCATGCTGTTATACTATCTATACTATATCTCTTCACCTTAATCTATGGTACTAACAATGTTATTTTTGTTTTTGTTTTTATTGAAACTACTTTCTTTTTCCCACCTTCCTCTCTCTTCATTTTTCTTTCTACTAACCATCTTATCTGCAACATAATCTTGAAATATTTTGCTGATTATTTACCAGTAATAAAATTAATCTTCAAACTTTTTGATATGGCTCACATGGTGAATTCCTAAGGTTTTGCCTGTTTTTGGGTTCATTAGTTCCACAGCATTATCATGAGCAATTCAGCTAATTATGACAGGTCTTTACTTAAATGTGTGTACCATATGTACTTATTAATTAGTTCATCTGGGATATAAATTAACCATTCATTCGTTGCAACATTTCGTCTAAAAAATAAAACATTGTTTTTTTACGAGATAGTGCTGTTGAATGTCTGGAAAAATCCTTACTTCTCCACTTGTGTTTGATTCCTAGTATTTCGGGATTCTTGTCCTGTTCTTTGCCTATGTTTTTCAATGCTGTCGTATTGTAGTTGTTTATAACTGGTATTTCTTCTAATTTTAGCTTTTGATCAAAGAGAAGTGTGGCATTCCCAAATGTTATGCTACCTTTCCCCATATGTATTATCGCTCATCTCTCATTTAAAAAATCTGCACCTATAATCAAATCTACAGTTAGTTTAGGTATAATCATGAAGTTGGCTTCGATCTTTTGACCTTGACACGAAAGAGTTAACCTTGTTTGTCTCGTAACTTCCGCAGCATTGTTTCTAATAGGACCTCTTACTTTAATCTTACGTGTTTTTCAGAACTGGAAATTCCTCATTGGCATTACACTGCATGAATAAATTTTCTGAGATCGCAGTCAGTTCAGTTCCACTATCAATTACAATATTGACTGGGACATGCATTACCATGGCCTTCACAATTGGTAGAATTTGAAAGGGTTGGTTCTGTTCTTCTTCTTTTTGCATCAACGAATCCTCCACTGAATCATACATGAGTCTTTTTTGGAATTTCCCTTGTGAATTCGAACTTTCTGTAGGATAAGGTTCGACTGCTACTTCTCTCTCTTTTATTTCCTCTTCTCTATTTCTTCCTTCATTTACGCTTTCTTCAACATCCCCTACTTTTTCCTCATCCTTGTCTATCTTCTCCTTCTTCGTCGCTACTACCACATAATCGCATCTAAAAGCTCTAATTGTCGCTTCATAACTTCCTTCATTATATACGTTGGGTTGTGTGCCCACTCATAACTTATTTTCAACTTCTGTCGGCTGCGCATTATCCTCATTGAATTCGCTTTCCCTGGTTTCCATCTCAAATAGCTCTGTAATACTCATTACTTCGTCCTTTCCTCCTACATTCGTTGTGCATGCCTCTGGTAATTCATCTTCCTCGTCTGTATTCTCCCAATTAATTTCGTCCCAACACGATATTGTTATTTTCTTTTCTTCGTTTTCATCTGGTCCCTGCGGAATTGTTTCTTCCTTCTTCTTTTCTCGTGATAAGATTTTTACTTCTCTGTTCAAGATGCTGCAATTGTCCTGGGTCGGTGCGTCATTCTCTTTGGCATGGGCGCTTAGCTATCATTTCGAACGTTAATCGCGGTTTGGTGGTCTTACCTCCACCTCTTCTATCTGTATTCTCTTTTCTTGTTCAGCTTCTTGATATTGGTTTCTTTGTTGATAATTTGTCGGTCTATTGGTTCTCCAGTACCCGTTCCGGTTGTCGTTATTCCCTCCGTAATAGTTGTTGCCGTTCCTGGGTGAATTATAGTTATTGCCATATTCTCTTCTAAATTCATAACCGGTTCTTTGTTGAAATCTATTGTCGTTTCTTGGTGCGAAGTTATCACATGGATCGTAATTATTGTTTCTTCGTACTGTGTCTTGTGGATTCCACTGCTTTTTGCTTTCGTTTTCACGTGCGCTTCGTCTTTTTCTTGCGTCATCTTCCGAAAATATGAACTCTAGTTCTCTTAGAATACCTTTAAATGCTTCGACGTCATTGCCTCCGCTACCTACTAATGATTGCTGTGATTTCAATGGTAGCTTCATCGCGCATAATTTAATCAACTCTCCGTCACTGTATGGTACATCTAAGCATTGAGTTTTCTTTGCCATTAATTCGAAAAATTTCACGGGACTCTTCTCTCCTGAAGTTTCAAAATATGGGTTCTGTAATAATTCGTACTTCACTCTGTTATGTGCTTCGCTGGACCAATATCGTGAGAGAAACTTCTCTCTGAAATCTTCGTACGATCGGCATGTCGCTGCAACATTCTGCATGGTTTCTGCGACTGTTCCTGACATGTGTGCACATATACAGTCTAATTTGTGTGCTAGCGTCCAGTGTTCTGGTAATCCTACTCGGAATTGATCAATAAAAGTTCGTGGATGTAATGAGTTTCCTTCTCGAAAGTGTTGAAATTTTCTGACTGTGAGGAAATGATCATTGACGTACTTCGTCATAGTTCCATATGAAATTCGTGATTCTTCGCCACTTTTGTTTCTGATCATTTCTCCCGTCGTTCTTTGCAGTTGTGGTAGATCCATTGGATATTGTCCACTGTAACTTTCGCCTACCCTTGCGTAGTATTGTTGGAGTGGTACGCAATAATTTTCTTCCATCGGTTGCGAACGTGTAGCTGAATGCATTGCACTGTACTCTTCGCGACCTGGCTTTCCATTGTCAGGTATTGGTTCGGTATCTTGTCTGGCTAACCTTGCTGCTTCATTGCACGATCCAAACTGTCTTGAAACATGCATTTGTAGTTCCGCATGTATTTGTGATGACGTTTGTTCATCAAGAATTTCGAAACGTGTTTGTTGCTGTGCAGGCTGTCTGATTTCACGTATGTTACTTTCCGCCTGGGATTGGAATCGCAAATGCGTAATATCTTCGTTAATTGCTTGTTTTTCAGGTGTTGTTACAGATACGGATGTGGTTGCAGACTCAGTGCTTGTTCGATCCTGTTCACTACGCTCTTCAATGGTTTGCAACAACTCTGTTCGCAATTTCTGAAATTGTCGCTTCTTTTGCGCTTCTATTTTGACTATGCGGTTAACATATCTTTTCAGCGCTGCTTTTGTGATACGCTGTGTAACACACTGTTTTCAACACTTCACGCGCTTTACCTGCTGCTTGTCTAGTAATTTCGTTTATCTGTTTCTCTAGTTTGTTGACTTCTCCCTGGGTGTTGTTACGTAATGTTTTGATCTCATCCTGAATGTCATTACGCAATGTTTGTACTTCCGCTTGTACCTTGTCAATGTCTATTCTCAATTGATTGTGACCTGTTATTAAGTTTCCTATCACAACTCGAGATTCTTTTGCCTCGTCTTCAATATGACTTAGGTGTAACTGAATTTTTTGTTTTGTTCTTTGATCGCACGCATTTGTCTCGTGGTTTCTGCATTCTGAATTTGAATTTGGTTCGCTATGTCTTTATTTTGCCTTGTCATGGTTTCCGTAATTTGTTGTAATAATTCTGCCAGGTTGGTGAGTCCTATTGCGTTTTCTTCCGACGTCCTACGCTCTGTGTTTTCGCCCAAGTGTTGGTTCGCAACCGATTGCATTGAACTGTGTTGTGACACGTTTCTGCTCGCATTCCTTGTACTCTGTGGTGAGGGAGCTCTGATTACTTGTACTATGGGTTCTACGTATTCAAGACGCAAGTTAGAATCCTCATCGACTGTCTCTCTACTTTCCTGCTCCTCTGTCTTATGAAGACTTACGTTTTCTTTGCCCTGACGTACATTATCCTCGTTATGGTGCGTTATACGTCCTATTTCTCGCGATACTGCATCGTCTGTTGTACTGTCCTCTATTCTCTGTCCATTTTCATGCTGGGTCTCTACCTCAATTCGGTCAAGGTCTCGATTTGCCATTGCTAATCTTTCCGAATCCCTTATTTTCTATTTTAAAAGCAATTCACGCTCCCGACTTCGACTCAGCCTGTGCCCATACGATCTCACGCCTTTCATAAACTTTTTGTTCACACGACTTGACACTTATTATACCCAAGACTGACAATCCATTCACTTATTTGTTGAGTCAGAACCAACTTGTCAACGATGTATCCGCACCTGTGCGCTTGCATTGAGGAGAAATCTTATTTCTAAAATCTTTTAAAATTCATAACTTAATTATGCTATTGTCTCTGCTAGAATGTCTCACTATATATCGCTGCAGCTACTGTTTTCAACTATTTATGCCTTTCAAAAAAAATTTCTTTTATTACGACAATTTTTAACAGGATATTTTTCTGATCTAGTTAGGCATGTTATCGACCTTCAATTATGGTATTTTACCATCCTGGCAGGGTTGCAATTTTCTAACTTTCTGCATGGTGTCAGTTGTTCTATATCGCGTCTCCCTACTACTTTCGCGCAACGACGCTCTGAGCGTGTTTTTTAGGAAATTGACTAGTTTGAACCTGGGACCTGTGGCTGGTAAGGAGACGTCAGACACACATGACATGTAGAATTCAGAAGAGTTCGGTGATATAACCAAATACTTAATGATTTCAGCGTCAGCTCCACTGCACTCCCCGTAAAAGAATCTTAATACTAACTAAATTTAGTGGAAGGGGTTCAAGACATTCCTATTTTAAGTTAGCTGGTAAAATAACGTCGAAAAAGCAGTTAAGTTTACCATTGGAAATTTTATTCTACTCACAAAACATTGTTTATAAATTGCACTATTGATAAAAGCAAATGTTTTAGTACAGGATGGTAAAAACCAACTCCGTTCAACAAAAATGTGAACGAATATTCCCTGAATGGGTTTCCAAGTTCTACAATGGATCGAAGGATGACCTATGCCATATCACATCTATAATCTAGGTTTAAATTAGTTTCACAAAAGAGAAAACTATCGAAATGGTCTACAGTGACCCTCAATTATCTTTAATTACTTATCTAACTTGTCGTAAATTACAGTGGCTAATGTGGCTTCTCAATAACTATATAACAGAAAAATCATCGCGTTTCAGATTTTTACTTCAAGTGGCAAATGCGAACACCATGAGCTTTAACTGACGATCGACACTAGTATTACGCAAAAAGGGGGTGTAACAGATGAGACTTCTGCAGTTCTGAGTGAAGCTTTATGCGCTGTTATGCGGCATCCCGTGCATTCATTACCTTGTCGGTGTTCGTCAGGGGGGGGGGGGGGGGGGGGGGGCGGCGGGTAGCACAGCTCCGCTCACCTCGCCGTCTCGGAGGCAACTCGCTCCTAACTTCTCCTTACTGCAATTTACCGAAGTTGGTTTAAAAAAACTATCTGGCTGTGTTTTCAACTGACCAATCAGGGTCTCAATGTTAACCTTAAGCTCCGCCTACAAAAATTCTGTCCATCCAATGAGAAACATTATACTTTTCGTGGTGGGGCAATGTTTTTAATGTTTGCACGGTAACAGAGATGCGAAAAAGTATCACGCTAAAACTTGTAGCTGGTGCGGTCCTTTTAGTGTTATCTTAAGATCTATGCTGTTCTTCTGGAGGTCCCTAGCCTTTAACATGGGCTGGGGGTGGTCCTAGCGGTCAGCTGGTGACGTGGGTGTCCGACCCTTATCTTAGGGCTTTCCAGCTTAACACGGTTCTGCTCTCGGCTTCTGTTCTCGTTTCTTCCCTAGGAACTGCGTCTGTCTCACGGTGGGAGGGTATGACATGCATTTAGGCATTCTTGTGTTAGTCTGTGGTATTCCATTTGCTCACACGTTACTCGTATTACTTTGGTTAATTTAATGTCACGATTTATTCGGAGCTATGTGACATACTACTGGATTTGCTTATCATGTCAGGGTTTTCATGGAAGGTGTTGGATTTGCCTGACACCTTACAATAGTTGTACAGAATAGCCAACTCTCGTAGTGGTCATGTAGACAAAGAGGTTTTCGCTACTTGTGAGAAATCCACCTGCGTTAGGTTGGTGGCGGAAATGGCATCTTTGGGTTTTCCGGACCACGCGGAGTGTGGAAGAGGCTGGAGAAAGAGCGGGAGGCAGTCTGCCGCCGGTACGTGAAGCGTCCACAGCTGTGCTCCAGTCGAAGAAGGGTGAGTTAGACTGACCGCGTGGCACGCTGTTACTTGGCGAGAGGAGCTTTTGGACTCGCTCTTCAAATCTGAAAGATTGCTTTGCCTTGTCGCAGCAAGGAATGCAAAACTTTGGCAGATTTTCCTTTTAGTAAATTTCTATAGCAGACTTGGATCCACCGGAAGAGCGCCACACAAAGGTGTCGATAAGAAGTGAGCACTCGCTTCTGTATGAATGTCTGTTTGCCTCCAGCTGTGCCTGCATAAGCGTTCACCTTTCTAAATAATTATTGCTTTGCCTTCTCGTAAATTTTCCTTGCTTAATGTGTCTTTCGTTCGTGGGGAGCCAACCACGTGGTAGAACATTATAGTTGTTGGGCTACCGGCATCACTAACTGTCCGATCGCATGTTTGTTTTAGATAATGTTAACATGATTGTGTGATGTGATATTGTTGCAATTTGGGCACTATACCTAGAAATTGTGTCTCCACAAACCACGTGGGCACGCGGGTGTACCGCGAAACGTGTACCGTTTCATGAGTTACTGCGGTCAGTTATCAGGCAACAGCAGTTGTATGAATGATTCACACCAATGATTTTAGGTGTAGATTATAGCGGTGAACGTATCGACGCTCTTCTTCAATGTTATCAGGAATTGTGTACATGCTTCACATCCATGTCTTACAAATAAATGATTTTATCCACAATTTCCTCTTGTATTCCGAGGTTAAGTTTTTGCACCTAAGCCACTTACCTCGTAGCTTTCGTGTTAGCACATCCAACGCGTTTCCTTACGCACAGATCCAGTGATTAGTTTCCCTTTATTTAAAGACAAATACCTTAGATTAAGTCTTATTTTCAGGTGTGTTGCTGGGAGCTGATCTTCTGCACATTGTTCTTGCATGTGCCATTCTATTTTAAATGTTTGATTGTCGTGAACAGTGCACGGGGAATACTATTAATTACATCGCATCCCCTATGTGCGACATCACAACATATGTATTTTTGTGTGTTTTTGGTCTGTGATCAAATTAATTTATTTTCCGACTCGACCAAACCTTTGATTAGTTGTATGGTTAGAGTCGGTGGCGACCCTAATCTTCTCACGTTAATTTCATAAGCAATAAGTATTTCCATTCCCAATAATAACGTAATAACCCGTAGTAACAGGTTAGTTACAAGTTCTTTTTTAATTCTTGATTTTTAAAGCTCATCCACATGTACTTATATGGAAGGAAAGAGGAAAAATTATGACAACGAAGTTATTAGAAAAGAAACATAACGTCCAGCTGCATAAGAAAGGAGAAGGACATGTTGTTCCAAGAGTTAATACGTTGCCACAAGCATTGCAAATCCTAAGTCTGTTATAAAGGGAGCAGCTTAAATACTATACACGAAATGTACAATACAGACAAGTGATTTTTAACCGGAACCCGTAAAAATTGATGTCGACTATATCAAAGCACCAGAAAATGAGCCCTCGAAATGCATCGTGAGTTTAAATAAAATCACAATTGTGATTGTAGGTGGTTGATAACAGAGTCATGGAAGAAACACCGACAACAATGGATAAAATTAAGCGACTACCTTCTCAGATGATGTCTGTATAGAGGTTTACTGAATCAGAAACCCATATTAAATTTTGTGGGACACTAGCATCGGTGATTAAATTATTACTATACAGATAGAGCAGTTATTTTCAATTGTACACAGTGTTACCTTCGTGTGTCGTGCAGTTCCCTGGTGATGTTATAGCTTTCTAACAGAAGTTACAATGGGGCTGCTATATTAAACTTGATGCATATGGATTCATTACGGCAAATTATTTTGAGTCCATACTGGCTCAGTAGATAGCTGAATTTTTAAGAAGTCTTTTGACGTTTTTGGGTTTGTTTGAGTTAAAAACGACTGAAACTTAAAACTTTTGCCATTGCAGCCTCATTGATAAAGCTTAACACTTGTTTTAACCTGAACTGCGTCTGCCTCGAGAGTAAAATAAGTACCGCCTCTCTTACTGATTTGCTGAGTGCATACGTGACGATAACACCACTCTGCCCGGAATTTCTTTTCGTCTCCTCATGCTGTTTTGTGTCACCAATGTTTCTGCAGTTCGAGTGCGAGAATATAATTAAGAACCAAAAGGTCTTAAGAAGATGGGAAATCTGTTCCTAGGACCTCACCTATGAAACACTGAATAAACTTGAGATAACTCAACAGTAAAATCTTCTCAGTGGTAAGGTTGTGTCATGCCCATATGGTACATTGACCTAATACTCTTCTCTGAAAAATTTCGAACGAATTAGACATTGTAACATAGCATATGAACTACTAACGGGGTGAATGAAAATGCGGGAGCGTATTGCCAGAGGTTTCCCAGTAGAACATAGAGAGTTGGTCGTCATATGGCGTGAGGTAACCTTGACTATGGCGTTAAGTGCGGTTCGCTCCACAACATGGGGAAATTGAAGAAACGGGAAAAGACAGTGTGTGTGTGTGTGTGTGTGTGTGTGTGTGTGCATGTGCATAAGTAGTGTTCCGAGCCATAGACACTGCCGCTCAAGGTGGTCGACCTTGGTCAACTAGGGCAACAGTTGACCGCTACATTGAGCAGCACGCAAGAAGGGATTGATGTCAAACAGCGGGTGCAATTGCAACAACATTTAACAGGACTGCTAGGCATGCAACCGTACCATCCACATTGGGTCGACGAGTGCATGGGAGTGGTCTCTTTGCCCGAAATCCAATACGTTACATACCGTTGACGTCTACGGATCGGCGGCACCATTTGCGATGGTGCCAAGAGAAGAGGGACTGGGCCAACTAGGTGTGGGGTTGCGCGCTCTTCTCGGCTGAGAGTAGATTCAGTCTGGGTAGTTACTCTGGACTTACCCTCATAGGGCGAGAGGTGGGTACACGCAATACGTCCAGGAACTCTGTCGAACATGAACGTTTTGGTGGTCCAGCTGTTGCGGTCTGAGGAGGTTTAATCTTGCCTGGACATACTTGACCCTCAAATCTTTCAACACGGTGCTCTCATCTGTCAAAATTTTTGTGACACTGCACACGTACCCCTTGCACGTCTTTTCAGAGCGCATTCTTAGGGTTCCGTGACTGAATCGGAGAAAACGGAACCCTTATAGGATCACTTAATTGTCTGTCTATCTGTCTGTCCGTCCGACTGTCAAAAACCCTTCTTCTCAGTAACGACTCGACGTATCATGTTGAAATTTATGTCACTAAGGTCTACAGTCCTTTGCAGGTGTAAAAAATTGAAGCTTCTAACTCAAAGCAATCAAGAGATAAGGCCTTTTATGTTACATACTTTGAAGCAGACTCACTTATCAAAGACTATGATGTACTTCCCATTGACTTAGAATCATGAAACTTGGGAAGAAGCAAGTTCCACATTATGAGCAAAGGGAAAAAAACGGAAATTGTCAACTTGTAATGACATCACACGAAAAAAATTTCTTTTAGAATTTGTTATTCGACTTAAAACTTGAAATTAAAACGTTCTCGAAAGTCTTGAAGCCCCTAGGTCCAATATCTTGCGAGTATCAATGTCAATAATAGGCAAAAATCGTCGAGAATGGATGAAATTTCTATGCACATAATTATGTACAGAACCCATTCGGCAAGTGGACTGATTTCCCACTATCCCATCACGAACAGGTGGGATGTGTTGGGGAGATGTACCTCACACCCAGACCTCAGACACTCAGATCGCTACCATACATTTTATGTTGACAGAGTATCAACCAAAACTCCCGATTTAGTTCGTACTATGTACTGTCGTCCAGCAGAACGGGCGTAAACCTTTGAAAGTAACACCAGAACTGCGGATCACAGGGAAAGCATAACTGTGAACAGGTACAACGTGACGCTTCCGTGGGGAAGTTGTCAGAGTATTATATCGTCGTACCAAGGATTCTGGGTTGATACAACAATGGTGACGATTTTTTGTAGTGTTTTATAAGGAGACAGCTCTATATGGGACAATTAATACTTACGCACGTTTATGCGGTTGTTTCTTTATTTTACTGTTCGAATTGATCTGTTTATTCTGTTAGAGTACAAATGCGCTAACCCCTTCATCACGAGTGGTGTCTTTTCTGTCGCACGTATCCGACAGAACACCACATCTGCCTATGCAATGTTCGTTGCATTGCGTCTTTGTTTCTGTTACCTTGTGTACTATACTGTAGCAATTCTTTCTGTTTATGGTCCAAGTTCCATCGAGCTGTGTTACTTGGCAGTGACACATCCCGCGAAAGTTACTGTATCCTGAAGTTTTGCATATAGCGTATTTGGGATGAAACACGTCGCTGTCCCGATTCCTACAGCCCAATTAGTTCCCGCCGCCACACACACGTACTGCAGCAATTACGTTACACGACAGAACGACGAGGCAGACACGAATCGGCAGACCAGGGGCGGTTGACAGCCGTCAGCGGCAGCCGCACGGAATCGAGGCAGTGCATGACACACGGCGGGCGTGTTTGCTCGAGGAGACAGGCGGCGCGGGCAAACAGGCGGCTGTGGCCGGCGCGTGGCCGCCGCGGCTAATGAGCGGGATTGGCTGCGAAGACGCAGCGCGGCGCCGCTGTCACCGGTAACAAGTCGCCCTGCACCGGCCGGACGGAACCGCCTGTCACTACTGCTACTACCGTCCTCTCTGCCTCCCCTCTCGCTTCCCTAGTCGCAAATCGACAGCTGTCAGTCGGCTCATACAAAAGCAGTCTTATGCACAGATGGAACTATCTATCGATACATCGAACTTTCAGTAAATTGTCGAATATCAATGCTGACGACATATCAGGTGCAAAATATCGACTTTTTGAACACATGAGAATTCTTTTGGTACACCAAAAAGAGTGATATTAGGTTCGAAACAGGAAACTGTTTCACAGAGGTGTAGGGGGGAAACCAGATGGCACTGTGGTTGGCCCGCTAGATGGCGCTGCCATAGGTCAAACGGATATCAACTCCGTTTTTTCTTTAAATAGTAGCCCTCATTTTTATTGCATATTCGTGTAGTACGTAAAGAAATATGAATGTTTTAGTTGGACCACTTTTTTCACTTTGTGATAGATGGCGCTGTAATAGTCACAAACGTGTAAGTACGAGGTATCACGTAACATTCTGCCAGTGCGGACGGTATTTGTTTCGTGATACATTACCCGTGTTAAAATGGACCGTATACCAATTGCGGAAAAAGTCGATATTGTGTTGAGGTATGGCTACTGTCATCAAAATGCCCAACGGGCGTGTGCTATGTATGCTGCGCGGTATCCTGGACGACATCATCCAAGTGTCCGGACAGTTCGCCGGATAGTTACTTAAGGAAACAGGAAGTTTTCAGTCACATGTGAAACGTCAACCACGACCTGCAACAAATATTGATGCCCGAGTAGGTGTTTTAGCTGCTATCGCGGCTAATCCGCACATCAGTAGCAGAGAAATTGCGCGAGAATCGGGAATCTCAAAAACGTCGGTGATGAAAATGCTACATCAACACCGATTGCACCCGTACCATATTTCTATGCACCAGGAATTGCATAATGACGACTTTGAACGTCGTGTACAGTTCTGCCACTGGGCACAAGAGAAATTACGTGACGATGACAGATTTTTTGCACGCGTTCTATTCAGCGACGAAGCGTCATTCACCAACAGCGGTAACGTAAACCGGCATATTGTGCACTATTGGGCAACGGAAAATCCACGATGGCTGCGACAAGTGGAACATCTGTGACCTTGGCGGGTTAATGTATGGTGCGGCATTATGGGAGGAAGGATAATTGGCCCCCATTTTATCGATGACAGTCTAAATGGTACAATGTATATTGATTTCCTACGTAATGTTCTACCGATGTTACTACAAGATATTTCACTGCATGACAGAATCGCGATGTACTTCCAACATGATGGATGTTCGGCACATAACTCGCGTGCGGTTGAAGCGGTACTCAATAGCATATTTCATTACAGGTGGATTGGTCGTCGAAGCATCATACCATGGCCCGCGCGTTCAACGGATCTGACGTCCCCGGATTTCTTTCTGTGGGGAAAGTTGAAGGATATTTGCTATCGTGATCCACCGACAAAGCCTGACAACATGCGTCAGCGCATTGTCAATGCATGTGCGAACATTACGGAAGGCGAACTACTCGCTGTTGAGAGGAATATCGTTACACGTATTGCCAAATGCATTGAGGTTGACGGACATCATTTCGAGCTATTACTGCATGAATGTGGTATTTACAGGTAATCACGCTGTAACAGCATGCGTTCTCAGAAATGATAAGTTCACAAAAGGTACATGTATCACATTGGAACATCCGAAATGAAATGTTCGAACGTACCTACGTTCTGTATTTTAATTTTAAAAACCTATCTGTTATACCAACTGTTCGTTTAAAATTGTGAGCCGTATGTTTATGACTATTACAGCGCCATCTACCACAAAGCGAAAAAAGTGGTCCAACTAAAACATTCATGTTTCTTTACGTACTACACGCATATGTAATAAAAAAATGGAGGTTCCTATTTTAAAAAAACGCAGTTGATATCCGTTTGACCTAAGGCAGCGCCATCTAGCGGGCCAACCATAGCGCCATCTGGTTTCCCCCTTCAAGCTAGACAAGTTTCGTTCTTTGTAGTTTTTTCGTTTGACGCTTATTTCGTGAGATATTTGGCCCGGTCATGATCAATGGACCACCCTGTATATACACTCCTGGAAATAGAAATAAGAACACCGTGAATTCATTGTCCCAGGAAGGGGAAACTTTATTGACACATTCCTGGGGTCAGATACATCACATGATCACACTGACAGAACCACAGGCACATAGACACAGGCAACAGAGCATGCACAATGTCGGCACTAGTACAGTGTATATCCACCTTTCGCAGCAATGCAGGCTGCTATTCTCCCATGGAGACGATCGTAGAGATGCTGGATGTAGTCCTGTGGAACGGCTTGCCATGCCATTTCCACCTGGCGCCTCAGTTGGACCAGCGTTCGTGTTGGACGTGCAGACCGCGTGAGACGACGCTTCATCCAGTCCCAAACATGCTCAATGGGGGACAGATCCGGAGATCTTGTTGGCCAGGGTAGTTGACTTACACCTTCTAGAGCACGTTGGGTGGCACGGGATACATGCGGACGTGCATTGTCCTGTTGGAACAGCAAGTTCCCTTGCCGGTCTAGGAATGGTAGAACGATGGGTTCGATGACGGTTTGGATGTACCGTGCACTATTCAGTGTCCCCTCGACGATCACCAGTGGTGTACGGCCAGTGTAGGAGATCGCTCCCCACACCATGATGCCGGGTGCTGGCCCTGTGTGCCTCGGTCGTATGCAGTCCTGATTGTGGCGCTCACCTGCACGGCGCCAAACACGCATACGACCATCATTGGCACCAAGGCAGAAGCGACTCTCATCGCTGAAGACGACACGTCTCCATTCGTCCCTCCATTCACGCCTGTCGTGACACCACTGGAGGCGGGCTGCACGATGTTGGGCGTGAGCGGAAGACGGCCTAACGGTGTGCGGGACCGTAGCCCAGCTTCATGGAGACGGTTGCGAATGGTCCTCGCCGATACCCCAGGAGCAACAGTGTCCCTAATTTGCTGGGAAGTGGCGGTGCGGTCCCCTACGGCACTGCGTAGGATCCTACGGTCTTGGCGTGCATCCGTGCGTCGCTGCGGTCCGGTCCCAGGTCGACGGGCACGTGCACCTTCCGCCGACCACTGGCGACAACATCGATGTACTGTGGAGACCTCACGCCCCACGTGTTGAGCAATTCGGCGGTACGTCCACCCGGCCTCCCGCATGCCCACTATACGCCCCCGCTCAAAGTCCGTCAACTGCACATACGGTTCACGTCCACGCTGTCGCGGCATGCTACCAGTGTTAAAGACTGCGATGGAGCTCCGTATGCCACGGCAAACTGGCTGACACTGACGGCGGCGGTGCACAAATGCTGCGCAGCTAGCGCCATTCGACGGCCAACACCGCGGTTCCTGGTGTGTCCGCTGTGCCGTGCGTGTGATCATTGCTTGTACAGCCCTCTCGCAGTGTCTGGAGCAAGTATGGTGGGTCTGACACACCGGTGTCAATGTGTTCTTTTTTCCATTTCCAGGAGTGTATAAAAGGGCAGTGCATTGGCAGAGCTGTCATTTGTAATCAGGTGATTCTTGTGAAAACCACTCCGACGTCGTTATGGCCACACTACGGTAATGATAGTTGGAGCCAGACGCATGGGACATTCTATTTCGGAAATCGTTAGGGAATTCAATATCCCGAGGTGCACAGTGTCAAGAGTGTCAATACTACACTTCAGGCATTACCTGCCACAACGGCAAATCAGTGGCCGACGGCCTTCACTTAACGACCGAGAGCGGCGGCATTAGCTTGGAATTCTCAGTGCTAAGAGACAAGCAACACTTCGTGAAATAACCACAGAAATCAATGTGAGACGTAAACGAACATATCGGTTAGGACAGAGAAGTGAAATTTGGCGTTAATGGATTATGGAAGCAGAGGAACGGCACGAGTGCTTTTGCTAGGAGCACGACATCGTCTGCAGTGCCGGTTTGACACTACACTGGAAACGATTGTGTTAGGGTACTTCATTTACAGCCATTCATGGAGTTCATGATCCCCAAAAACGATGGAATTTTTGTGGATGACAGTGCGCCATGGCAGTGCGTCATGTCACTGGGCCACAATTATTCGTGATTGGTTTGAAGAATATCCTGGACATTTCCAGTGAATAATTTGGACAGCCACATCACCTTACATGAATAATCCCATCCACCATTTATGGGACATAAGCTAGAGGACAGTCCGCGCACAAAATCTTGCACCGGCAACACTTTCGTAGTTACGGATGGTTATAGAGGCAACATCGCTCAATATTTCTGCACGGGACTTCCAGCAACTTGCTGGATAAATGCGACATCGTGTTGCTGCACTACGACGCGCAAAAGGAGGTTCGATAAGGTATTTGGAAGTATTCCACGATTTCTGTCATCTCAGTGTTTTTTATAGGTGTTAATCAGTCTCCGTCCGCCCGTCGTGGTCTCGCGGTAGCGTTCTCGCTTCTCGAGCACGGGGTCCCGGGCTCGATTCCCGGCGGGGTCAGGCATTTTTCCCGCCTCGAGATGACTGGGTGTTGTGTCGTCTTCATCATCATCATTCATTCCCATTACGGTCGGAGGAAGGCAACGGCAAACCACCTCCATTAGGACCTTGCCTAGTAAGGCGGTGCGGGTCTCCCGCATCGTTCCCCTACGCTCTGTAAAGAAGCATGGGACTTCATTTCATTTCAAATCAGTCTCCCTATTTAGGGAGCAATAACGGAAACGAAGGGGAAATTTGGAAAAGGAGTTAAAGTTTAGGGAGATTTTGCAGTTGTAATTCTATGATACACTCAAAAGAACTTGGGAGAGCTCCTCACTGGAATGGATAGTGTCTTGAAAAGAGGTTATAAGATGAACATGAAGAGAAGTCTTGCAAGAGCAAATTAATGAAACTGATAGCGTTTTGAAATGAAGTTATGATATGAACATCAACAACAGTAAAACAGGGGTAACGGAATGCAGTAGGTCAGGGGAAAGCTGGGTAGCGCGGTCACTCTGACCTCGTGTCATAGATAGGAATATGAAATGTATCTTATGAACTGTAAAATTTTGTAACTGTGAGATAGTTGCATTGTTATTGAAATCCTCTTTTGTAGTGGAAAAGTCAGCTTAAAGTCTGCAAAATGGCAACTTTGAACGGTAGGAAGGACAAAGTACTGATAGACAGAGAAAGAGGAAAATGAGACTAAAATGATATGTAAATTTCTTTTCTAAGGCATTTTTGGACGACTCATCGTAAACTGTGTCACCCAGTCCTTGCCTGGCATATTTTTCTCTTTTTGTTTAATAGGTGTGGTGGAATATTCTGCTCAGTAAGCTAAGTCGCGTAAAATCGTTACGGATACACCGTATATCTTAGTTTCAGGTCATAAATATTGTCAAGGAATTCTAACTGCTTGTTCTTAGTTGAATACACATCGGGAATTCCCAAAAATCTTCTCGTCTTCAGTAGCATCACATCTTTTCAAGAACTCTTATTTTAAGAGTGTTTCTTGAGACACTGAATAGTTCGACTGCTTAGCAAACTGCACAATTTCTTTTTCTTTTTCTTAGCAAATCGATCGGTTCGTAAAAACATGGGAAAATATCGATGATCAAAAATTCACTCGACTCTAGCGCGAATTCATAAGTGTCGGATGCCACAACGTGTTCCAAGTCCCGACTGGTTTAAACACCAGAGGCACTGCTTCAGAATCATTCACCTAAACGTGGTGAAAATAATTAAAGTCCGACCAGAGCATATCAGAAACGGAGTCACGTTGTTATCCCGAAACTCAGTTCGGAATGCTAAGAAATAAGTAGAGCCCACGTACGAGCTTCAGCGTCTCACTGTGGCAACACATGAACAGGATCAAAGCACCACAGCTACGATTTTGCTGCAAATTCCTTTTGCCTGCAAAAACAATCACCAAAAGACACAACGCGTGAGAAACACATGTCAGCACTGTGTTTCACACTGAATATGTCCCAAGTCCGGATTCTGTTTGCGCATACCAGCGAAAATCGTCTAAGTTCAACGGTGCTGGAAACGCAAAAACTATCACGAAAGTGTCGCATCGACCAGCACAGGTCCGGCCTCGGCAAAGGCGGGCAGAACTCTCTTCCTGAGCTTTGTGTCAGCGCCACTTAAATATCCTCGATCCGAAATTTCCCAAGCAACGTCACGTAATTGCTTTCCGTTGATCACCACTTCTTTGCATAATTTTTTACAAAGAAGAGCAGTCTTAATTCCGTTTGCTGCATTATATGCGGGCACAAATTCTCATCAAAAATCATATGTTACACAAATCTGAAGCTGCAATAGTTTGCCCAGAATTAAAGTTGCAATGTTTTGTAGTTATCTGTAAGAGTGGGAAAATGGTGTTTGCCCATTTGTACCACAAAATAAAATTACAATTCTTTATAAGACACCACTTTCCACATGGACTCCAAGCGCTCTTTCTGATGCGCTGATCAGAATTTACGTTTAATTAATAATTAGCAATAAATTTAAAAAATTGGTGTTTTACCAGTGAAATGGAAATGCTGCAAATTATAGAAGTGTGTCAGGCTTTGCGTTTTGACGAGACCTTAAAATTGTGCGCTTGCTTTGTTCTGTACCTTCCTTGGTTCAAAAGTTATAAATTATTCAGTAAATAGCAAATATAGCACAATTGTTTATTTAACATCAAGAAACGGCTCTGAGCACTATGGGAATTAACTGCAGAGGTCATCAGCCCCCTAGAACTTACAACTACTTAAACCTAACTAACCTAAGGACATCACACACGTCCATACCCGAGGCAGGATTCGAACCTGCGACCGTATCGGTAGCGCGGTTCCAGACTGTAGCGCCTGGAACCGCTCGGCCACACAGGCCGGCTTATTTAACATCTTTTGATATAAAATTCATGTAAATCGTGTAATGTTGTAACTTTAATTTTGTTAGCTGATGTGTAATATTGTAACTTTAATTTGGTATGCTGAATCGGAGCTAATAGACAATGAAAGTAGGTTAAAAGCCGTGATCTGTCTGGGGACGTTAACCGTGGATTACTGGGCAACTGTTTCATCAGATATTTAGTCTAGGTTTACCAAGCAGACTAACATTAATGATAATCTTTTAATAGTCATACAAAACCGGTAAAATATATATATAAAAAGGAGAATTTAAATAAAAAGAAAGAAATCAGTTTATATTTGGAAATTTATTTTAAGATTGTTCATTGAAATTTCAGCATATTATACGTGAGTTATAACTGAGCTGGTGCCTTATTTACGATTGAAAAGAATGTGAGATTGTAATCTTACGGAACACATAAAATATGGAGCCAAGATTTGGAAAACTGCATACAACACACCATTCATAAAATAACACACGAAGAACATTGAAACATAAGCAAGAAGAAATTAACCACAACCAACAGATTCAGTTTTTACCCAAAGAAATTACGTTCATACCACAATCCTGTCCGTCATGTAATTACCACACACTGGTATACTAAATTCATATTAACTCTTTGTGAAGTCTTTGCAAAAAGAATAGCTGAGGGCTACTTTGATGATTACACCACATGCTCCACGTGGTCAACTTGGTTTACACAAAGTGTACAACTCCACAATAATTTTGATAATTAAAATACATTAGATCGAAAAGCAATTGACAAAAGAAAAACCTTGAACTGGTTACTAATGTCTTACTATTAACCTGATGGGTCAAACAGTTATATAAGCACGTGGTACTGGTCTCGCAAAGTACACCCCACGTGGGTTGAGCATAAAGAAAAGCATAAAGAAAAGTTGCTATATTAAAAAAAATATTCTCAAGACGAGACGTTATAATCTCACGCACATTCGGATTTAAGATTGATGAACTTAGTTAGAGTTACTGATCAACACGTGGTTCCACTTTACTCACAAAGTAGTAACAAAGCAACTACCGAAAAATAATCTGAACTTCACACGATAATTACACTGCGCTGCAATTTAAGATAACATCGGATATTTTAGACCTAAACCCGAAATAAAAGTGATTAAATTTTCAGTTAGGCTGAACTTAAGAAATCCATTGTCCTACGGAATTAACAGACACGCGCTTAGCCGGAGATCTTACCACTTCAGACGCTCGCCACGGCCACCCTGCAACTGCCTTACTGCCGAGCGTGCTTCCTGAGGGTGGCTCACAAAGACCAATGGAAGTGGCCAGAGGGGCAGCTTCCTATACCAACATGACAACGGATGGACAGGACCATACTAAGGATAGAAACCTCTTTGCTTTTAGGAAGCGTAGCTACCTGTTCCGACGTTGGTCCTACTGTTCTCTAGCAGACAGCCTTGTCTGCTACCCTCAAGCATGCAACTAGAAATACATATGCTCATTCATCCTCTCACACCAAAGGGAAGGGGGATGACAGTATCTTATCATATACAGTATATAAAAGAAAGCGGATGTAGGTTCCGTATGAGACTGTGTGACATGAATTACATATAAGAATTACATATAAACTGTGCTTTAAAGTGTAGTAGTGTGGCAGATCGTTCTTGTTTATGTGTAAAAGTAACACGTTCCACTGCTCAGTCTCCTCCCAGATAGTCAGAAACGCCACAGTACATTTAGAAGAGGAATTTATTCCATAAATGGCAACAGATTTAAGAAATTAAACATGAAAGGAATCCAACAGAGACCTTTCATAACCCCAACGCTCCGGGAAAAGACTGTGCAGGGAATTTTCTGGCCATGCTAGGACATTCCCAAGCAGGCTTCTCACACCCTACTTAAACCAAAAGTGTAAAAGAAAAGGCAAAAGGACACCAGCTACTTGCTAAAACACAATAATTTCAACACATCTTTAGAATCTACCAATTTCAAACAGAAAAAAAGAACACAATCTGTGACACCTATTTAAAAGGTAGTGTAGACCTAATTCGGTCAGCAAGTAAAAACAATGGTTATTTACACGCCAAAACATTTATACCAGTTCGCACACCTGAAAAGAGACTCGCAATTATACATTTATCATACTCATATATTCACACATAAAACAGTAAGAAAATTTCACCTAAAATTACGTTATCACAACAATTAATCACGCAGATGACTCTGAGAAGGTTAAAAATATTCGCATTATACAGGTTATATTACATTTTCTTACCCATTTTGCTGCGATTTCGTTCCTTCTTTACGTTACCTTTCGCTTCCAAATCAGTTATTTCGCCTGTGGTGGTTATTCTGGATTCACTTCTCATAAATGGCAAAATTGTGGTCACCTCTATTCTGTAAAACAGTATCATCTTAACATATTGAACTTACAACAGACACAAAAGATCCGAATCCTCCTGTAGTTTAAATGACAAATGTTTTGCTTTATCCTTATTACCTTAAACCAAGCTTTCCTTCGTTCCCATAATCAAAATTATTTAATCATCCTCTACCTTCAAGAGGGAAATTTCCTCAGTACAAATCATATAGGCTGCAGTCCATCCCGCACCAGCGAAAACAGTAAGCTGTAATGCTCACAGCATCAGCAAAACACATAAACGTCGCTTTTCTAGGACAAGTATTAACGCAGAATAATTTTTTAGGCTTTGGCTCAACATCAATCAAGGCTACAAAAAGGATCCATATTTCCGTTCCATTCTCCATTTGCTGAAAAGCTGCTCGTATTTGACTACCACAATAATATTTCAGAGCCACGTAAATTACACAAACCACAATTCTTCTTTCACCTTGAAGGGAATCAATATACTTACGAAATCCACAGACAGCACTTTACGTACTCAGCTATAAAGAACAAAAAAGACATATATCATCAATATTAACATATCATCGCATATTGGAAGCCAATGGTTCAACAATCGTATTATCGCATCCTGTTTTCAAGATTACAAACTTACTCATTCCTTTCTCAGAGTTCTCCTATCTTAAAATATTCATACAGCACGCATACTATAGTAAGAGATCCTCATTTATACTGACAGATATTGAATAGTAATAGATAGATAGTAGCACTGAAAGCAGCAAATCGGAAACAAGGCTACTAACAGCTGGGGACCTGGGTTTGCCAGACCCATAATACCCACAGATCGGATATTCCCCTGAGTTTTCCTATCTTAAAATATTCATACAGCACGCATACTATAGGAAGAGATCCTCATTTACACTGACAGATATAGAATAGTAATAGATAGATAGTAGCACTGAAAACAGAAAATCGGAAACACGGCTACTAACAGCTGGGGACCTGGGTTTGCCAGACCCATAATACCCACAGATCGGATATTCCCCTGAGTTTATGCACTAATTCAGCAACGATCTTGCTTTCCTCAGGAGCGACTCTTTTCAATTTACACACAAAAAAAACATAAACAGGATTTTACTCATTCACAAAGAAACCTTTTATCTTCACGTTTGAATCAAATTAAATCCTAATTGCACAAGGAGAGAAAAAAATTAAAACATCACTTCAATCCATCACACAGAAACATCTTTATCATTAATTTTTACCAACATATTATTCAAAATGCATACGTCACAAATTTAAACTAATCAATTCTTTCTCCTCACCGTCCTCTCTACTTCTCACTGTCCTTTCTAGTCATTTGCCATGTCGCTCATTTCTTCCGATTGGGTGCCTTCTGCGCTGATCGTTTGTCATTGCCGGTTTTGTTCATTTCCATTTGCCGGATTATTTCTAGGGTTGGCCGGCCGAATTTCGACATCATGAGGTGCTCCGCCTACAGTCCTATTCCCACCGTATTCATCGTATCGATTCTGGTTGCCGTACCTGTAGCGTTCACGATCTTGTCCACGTCCTCGATCATTTCTGTTGTTCCACCTGTGTTCGCGACTGTCACCCCAGTTTCTATACGGCCTGTCCCGATTATTGTTCCGTTCGCGTCGCGACGACCAGTCACGCCGTTGATTAGTAATACGGCCACGACTGCGGTCGCGCTGCTGTGCCCCGTAATAACTTTGTGCCTGATTAGGCGGGCATTCTGCTGTATTATATTCCAACTCTTGGAGAAGTGTTTTAAACGTTTCCACGTCCTCTTTGCATCGTCCCGCAAGAATGACGTGCCGCAAGTGCATCGGCAATTTGGTGATGCATATCCTAATTAGTTCCGCAGGCCCGTATGGGTCGTATAGGAATTGATTTGCCTGCAGCATGTGGTCGAATAGGCGTGCAGGGCTGCCGAAACCAGACTGGTTCAAATTTGGCAGCATAATTATGCCATGTTTGACCCTATCTTGTGCCGCTTCCGACCAATAGGCGGACAGAAAGGCTTGTCGAAACTCCCGAGTGGAGTTGCAGTGACGCGCTGCCGACCTCATGCGAATCGCCGGTTCGCCTTCCAAATAGCCACACATATATTCTATCTTATGTGAACTTGGTAAGGTAAGGCGGGTACCAGGTTGAGATTCATTGGGAGAGTCCTTAGAAAATGTAGTCCATCAACAAAGGAGGTGGCTTACAAAACACTCGTTCGACCTATATTTGAGTATTGCTCATCAGTGTGGGATCCGTACCAGATCGGGTTGACGGAGGAGATAGAGAAGATCCAAAGAAGAGCGGCGCGTTTCGTCACAGGGTTATTTGGTAACCGTGATAGCGTTACGGAGATGTTTAACAAACTCAAGTGGCAGACCCTGCAAGAGAGGCGCTCTGCATCGCGGTGTAGCTTGCTCGCCAGGTTTCGAGAGGGTGCGTTTCTGGATGAGGTATCGAATATATTGCTTCCCCCTACTTATACCTCCCGAGGAGATCACGAATGTAAAATTAGAGAGATTAGAGCGCGCACAGAGGCTTTCAGACAATCGTTCTTCCCGCGAACCATATGCGACTGGAACAGGAAAGGGAGATAATGACAGTGGCACGTAAAGTGCCCTCCGCCACACACCGTTGGGTGGCTTGCGGAGTATAAATGTAGATGTAGATGTAGATGTAGAACTTGCCCAGCCGGAGGAAGACAGAACTCAAATTTCTCGAGCCATGCTCGTGGATGTATTCCTTTTTGCGAATTTCGGAATATCTCAAACTTTCTCACCGTAAGGAAATGTTTGAAATCAAATCCCCGCATTTCCTCCTGGCGAGGCCCTTGAATGTTTCTATTATTCTCATGTCTGCCCCTCAAATTACATTCTTCCCTGTCGTCAAAATCTCCCTCTTGGCCGGAGTCCCTCTCTGCACTGTTCGTACGGCTATTTTTAGTGCTATTGGCGAGTTCGGAATCACACGCCATGCGGTTTTCCAGATGCGCCACGCGTTCTTGTAATTCGCCTGTTACAGCTTTGTGTTGTCTGTTCACTTCAAACTGTCCCTTCTGAAATCTAAGAAGCGAACGCACTTCTTCGGTCTCTGCGGCCGCTACTGGTGTAGTATTGTTCTCGCTTTCCGTCAGCTTCATCGTGCCTACAGTGTCCGCTAATGCCGCAATCTTATCATCAATTTGTCTCTTGTCCTCCGCCCCAGTCTGCTTCAATTGTTCTATTTGCTGTTCCAACGCGTGGATCGCTAAACTGTTGTCCGCTATTGTGTTGCTAACGGACGTGGGACAATGCGTTTCCGCCTCTTGGACCCTCGAGATTACCTGCTGGTGTTCCCTTTGGCATTCTTCCCTCAGCTCTTGGAAATTCCTAAGTAGCCGTTCTTCGCTTTCTTTAGATTCGGTATCGCCCCTCCGCTTACTCTGTTCTAAAGCTTGCAGACGATCATCGATTTTTCAAATGTACGGCCTAATTCTTTCATAATATCACTTTTTATCTCACTTGCCAGATTGTTTATTCTTTGTGAGATATCATGGGACACTCTCTGCATCGACTTGTCGACTTTATTTGTCTGCTGGATTAGTTTTTCGTCTATTTGTTCGCCTAGCTCCCGGATCGATTTTTCAGATTTCTGCGTCATTTGTTCCCCTAGCTCTCGGATCGATTTTTCAGATTTATGCGTCATTTGTTCGCCTAGCTCGCGGATCGATTTTTCGGATGATACTTTTTGTTCTCGGAACGATTTTTCTGATGATTCTTTTTGTTCTCGGAACGATTTTTCAAATGATTCTTTATTTTGTTGCAATAAGGCTTTCATGAGTTCTGCCAAATCAATTTGGTTAGTTGGAGGCAAATTAATTTGTGGCTCTGATGCGAGCCCGTTCGTCCTGTCTTGCATTTCGTCTGAAGTATTCCCCATTGCATTTTCGGAACCGCCCGACGCGTTAACATTCGAAATTAAATTATCCCCTTGGTCCATGTTGGTTAGGTTGTCGGACCGCTTACTTTTAGTTTGGTTACATGTCTGCATTAGTGCAATTTATAACTGGTATGCGACACACTAATCAAAATAAATGTGTCCCACAAAAATTACGACAGTCACACGAAAGATACCCAACCTAGTACGCACTTTTTCACACGCAAAACAAATTTTTATCTTAGATCGAAACAGTGGAATTTACAAGCAAGAATAAAAAAACACACAGACATATAAAACACACAAATATAAAAAAACACAACAAGACAAACAACGCAACGCCGATCAACAACGCCGTGAATCTTTTGAAAGTCTGCTCGGAAACAATGCAGAAGTTGTTTGAGCACTGTAGGGAAAAAAAAGTAAGATTATAACGCACTCGCAATCTAACATTTCAGAGATTCCAGAGTCTAGCAGAATCACAGAACAGGGTCGCCATGTGTAATGTTGTAACTTTAATTTTGTTAGCTGATGTGTAATATTGTAACTTTAATTTGGTATGCTGAAATCGGAGCTAATAGACAATGAAAGTGGGTTAAAAGCCGTGATCTGTCTGGGGACGTTAACCGTGGATTACTGGGCAACTGTTTCAACAGATATTTAGTCTAGGTTTACCAAGCAGACTAACATTAATGATAATCTTTTAATAGTCATACAAAACCGGAAAAATATATATATATAAAGGAGAATTTAAATAAAAAGAAAGAAATCAGTTTATATTTGGAAATTTATTTTAAGATTGTTCATTGAAATTTCAGCATATTATACGTGAGTTATAACTGAGCTGGTGCCTTATTTACGATTGAAAAGAATGTGAGATTGTAATCTTACGGAACACATAAAATATGGAGCCAAGATTTGGAAAACTGCATACAACACTCCATTCATAAAATAACACACGAAGAACATTGAAACATAAGCAAGAAGAAATTAACCACAACCAACAGATTCAGTTTTTACCCAAAGAAATTACGTTCATACCACAATCCTGTCCGTCATGTAATTACCACACACTGGTATACTAAATTCATATTAACTCCTTGTGAAGTCTTCGCAAAAAGAATAGCTGAGGGCTACTTTGATGATTACACCACATGCTCCACGTGGTCAACTTGGTTTACACAAAGTGTACAACTCCACAATAATTTTGATAATTAAAATACATTAGATCGAAAAGCAATTGACAAAAGAAAAACCTTGAACTGGTTACTAATGTCTTACTATTAACCTGATGGGTCAAACAGTTATATAAGCACGTGGTACTGGTCTCGCAAAGTACACCCCACGTGGGTTGAGCATAAAGAAAAGCATAAAGAAAAGTTGCTATATTAAAAAAAATATTCTCAAGACGAGACGTTATAATCTCACGCACATTCGGATTTAAGATTGATGAACTTAGTTAGAGTTACTGATCAACACGTGGTTCCACTTTACTCACAAAGTAGTAACAAAGCAACTACCGAAAAATAATCTGAACTTCACACGATAATTACACTGCGCTGCAATTTAAGATAACATCGGATATTTTAGACCTAACCCCGAAATAAAAGTGATTAAATTTTCAGTTAGGCTGAACTTAAGAAATCCATTGTCCTACGGAATTAACAGACACGCGCTTAGCCGGAGATCTTACCACTTCAGACGCTCGCCACGGCCACCCTGCAACTGCCTTACTGCCGAGCGTGCTTCCTGAGGGTGGCTCACAAAGACCAACGGAAGTGGCCAGAGGGGCAGCTTCCTATACCAACATGACAACGGATGGACAGGACCATACTAAGGATAGAAACCTCTTTGCTTTTAGGAAGCGTAGCTACCTGTTCCGACGTTGGTCCTACTGTTCTCTAGCAGACAGCCTTGTCTGCTACCCTCAAGCATGCAACTAGAAATACATATGCTCATTCATCCTCTCACACCAAAGGGAAGGGGGATGACAGTATCTTATCATATACAGTATATAAAAGAAAGCGGATGTAGGTTCCGTATGAGACTGTGTGACATGAATTACATATAAGAATTACATATAAACTGTGCTTCAAAGTGTAGTAGTGTGACAGATCGTTCTTGTTTATGTGTAAAAGTAACACGTTCCACTGCTCAGTCTCCTCCCAGATAGTCAGAAACGCCACAGTACATTTAGAAGAGGAATTTATTCCATAAATGGCAACAGATTTAAGAAATTAAACATGTAAGGAATCCAACAGAGACCTTTCAATCGTATCAGCATATCCTCTAATTCGCCACAAACTCCTCTTTCATTCGCTGTACCCTACTACCACGCGTGGTCTAGTGTCCTTGATTAGTAAAGGAAATGTCTTTGGCCCCCGCTTCGAAAGCCACTACCGCTTAAATTGTGATTAATAATCAGCATTGCCGACTAAAAACTTCCGGTCTAAGAGGTCACCTTCATTCTGCCAGCGGCCTTGTCAAAGACGGTGGAGGAGACGACAGACGTTCAGGGCAGTCTCTTGTCCTTGGGGTGGGAAACTGCCCCTACAAACGGAAGAATCAACGGCATGAGGATGCAGAAGGCAATGGAAACCACTACATTAAAGACACATAACGTGTATCCATAGGACATGTGCCCTGCAACTGAAAAAATGTAATGATGGTTTCTCCATTGGCAAAAGATTATGGAAAAGTCCCCTGTTTGGATCTACAGGAGTGTACTGCCAAAGGGGAAGTGACCACGAGGAAAAGATTGCATATCCAAGGAAAGGATAACATTCTACGAGTCGCAGCATGGAATGTCAGAAGCTTGAATGTAGTAGGGAAGCTATAAAATCTGAAAACGGAAATTCAAAGGCTCACTATACATATAGGAGGGGTCAGTGAAGTGAAAAAAAAAAAAAAAAAAAAAAAAAAAAGACAAGGATTTCTGGTCAGATAAGCATAGGCTAATATCAACAGCGTCAGAAAATCATAACGGGAGTAGATTCGTTATGAATAGGAGGGTAGTGCAGAGAGCGTGTTACTGTGAACAGTTCAGTGACAGGATTGTTCTTTTCAGAATCGACAGCAAACCAACACCGACATAGTTCAGGTAAACATGTCGACGTCACAAGCTGAAGATGAAGAGATAGAGAATGTGCATGAGGGTTATACAGTATGTAAAGGGAGATGAAGATCTAATAGTCATGGGGGATTGGAATGCAGTTGTAGGGGAATGAGTAGAAGCAAAGGTTACAGGAGAATATGGTCTTGGGACAAGGAATGAGAGACGAGAAATATTAATTGTATTCTGTAATAAACTTCAGCTACTAATAGCGAATACTCTGCTCAAGGATCACAAGAGGAGGAGGTATATTTGGAAAAGGTCGGGTGATACGAGAAGATTTCAGTTAAATTACATTATGAACAGACAGAGATTCCGAAATCAGATACTGGATTGTAGGGCGTACGCAGGAGCGGACATGGGCTCAGATCATGATGTAGAAGTGATCAAGAGTAGGTTGAAGTTTGAGAGATTAGTCGGGAAGAATCAGTACGCAAAGAAGTGGGATACAAAAGTACTAAGGAATGACGAGAAAAGCTTGAATTCTCTAAGGCTATAGATACAGCAGTAGGGAATAACTCAGTAGGCAGTACAGTTGAAGAATAATGGGCATCTCTAAGAAGAGCGGTCATAGAAAATGCAAAAAAAGCATAGGTACAAAGAAGGTGGCTGCGAAGAAACCATGGGAAACAGAGGAATAACTTCAGCTGATCGATGAATTTCTAAAATCATTAAGGGAAGTGGCAACAAAACGACTATTGGCTCTGAGCACTATGGAACTTAACATCTATGGTAATCAGTCACCTAGAACTTAGAACTACTTAAACCTAACTAACTGAAGGACATCACACAACACCCAGTCATCACGAGGCAGAGAAAATCCCTGACCCCGCCTGGAATCGAACCCGGGAACCCGGGCGCGGGAAGCGAGAACGCTACCGCACGACCACGAGCTGCGGACAAAACGACTATTCCCGTTGTTGTGTAGAAGGTATGAGTCTCGCGACATACCATCTGACTTTCGGAAAAATATCATCCTTACAATTCCGAGAATCGCAAGAACTGACAAGTGCGAGAATTATCGCACAATCAGCTTAACAGCTTATGCATCCAAGTTGCTTAAAAGAATAATACACGGAAGAATGGAAAAGAAAATTGAGGATGTGTTAGATGACTATCAGTTTGGTATTGGGAGAGGTAAGTGTATCAGAGAGGCAATTGTGACGCTGAGGTTGATAATAAAAGCAAGAATAAAGAAAATGCAAGACGAGTTCACAGGATTTGTCGACCTGGAGAAAGCGTTCGATATTGTAAAATAGTGCAAGATGTATAGGAAGAGACAGGCAGTATAGAATATGTACAAGAGCGAAGAGGGAATAATAAGAGTGGACGACCAAGAACGAAGTGCTCGGATTGAAAAGTGTGTAAGACAGGGATGCAATCTTTCGCCCCTACTGTTCAATCTGCATATCGAATAAGCAATTATGGAAATAAAAGAAAGGTTAAGGAGTGGAGTTAAAGTACAAGGTGAGGGTTATAAATGGTACGATTCGCTGATGACATTTCTATCCATAGTGAAAGTTGAGAAGCATTACATGATCTGTTGGACTGAATGAATAGTCTGATGAGTACCGAACATGGATTGAGAGTAAATCTAAGAAACACGAAAGTAATGAGATGTAGCAGAAAGGAGAACAGCGAGAAGCTTCACATCAGCTTTGATAGTTACGAATTAGGTGAAGTTAAGGAACTGTGCTACCTAGGCAACAAAATAACCAGTGATGGACAGACGAAGGACGACGTCAAAAGCAGACTATCACTGACCAAAGTAGCGTTCCTGGTCAAGAGAAGCCCCATAGTATCAAATATCGGCCTTCATTTGAGGAAGAAATTTCTTAGAGTGTACGTTTGTAGTGCAGCATTGTATGGCAGTGAAACATTGACTGTGAGAAATCCGATACAGAAAGGGATTGAAGCATTTGAACTGTAGTCGTCATACCAGTGAAAAGATGATTCAAAAGAAAAAAAAAATGTGTTTTGTTGCACTAATTTGCGTTCGTGTATAATCAGCGCAAACGTGAATAAAGCATTGTCTGAAAGCCACGCGCTGGAACGGTGTAAACCCACTTGGCGTCATGTAACCGCCAGCGGTCTGAAACTGACAGGTCCCCGTGGAACGATCTGCCACTGACCACTCGCTCATCGCCGTCTTCAATCCCGTTCTCGCTCACTGCCCTGCTGTGCACGCGCCTTTCAAACGCTACTCGCGGTCAAACTTCTCTCTCCAAATGACTGCCATGTCACAAGTGTTAGTTTTACGTTAACAGTGATACATAGAGGTACCGGTAGGTTGAGCGCTGAAGACTTTGCCAATGTGACTTATTGTATGGTTGACTGATGTAATTGAAGAGCGGCATAAGATTGCTATACCGAGTTATTCTCAGAGCGACGATCACAATGCTTTTGCATCTGTACACAGATGCCTACGAGAAACAAGACCTGTGTTTTATTTTGCTCTTGTTGATGAGTAAGTGTTACAGAAAATCTGTTACGAAGGTATGGACACAGAAACAAAGGTTACTGGGCTGCCAAAAACGAATAAATCATAATTACTAGAGGTGTTCAGTAAGTAATGCCGAAAATTTCTTTCTCGGCTTGTATCGATTGAAAAATTGCGGAATTTGTTGAGGGACGTTGTGGAACATTCCCGTTTGAACTATTATAGTTTCGTGAAATTCCGAACTGCGGCAACTCTATACGTAACCTTCAAAATGGCGTCTGTAACGTAGGTGCGTTCCAAGCAGGGAGTTGTCATTCTTTCGCCGGAAAACCAGAGCAGATATTAATAGTTTTTGCTGAATGTCCTCAGAAACCTGCCAGTGGACAAAAGCTCGTCGAGTCGTTGTGCGAGGCGTCTTTCGTCATCGCAACAAGGTCGCGCAAATCTGTCCAGTCTCCCGCACTGCGGCCAGGTGGCTACACTCAGCAGTGCCTCCTGGTATGTTTCGAGAAGCCAACGTACCACAATCATACACCTCCCTGGACATCTGGACGTCGCACAAAACTTCATTGCACCGAACTTCCTCATTCACCTTACAGCATAACTCTCGCGCCTACCGATTTTCACTCTGTAGGAAGCAGAATTACGCTGAAAAATAGGGTCTTTTAGCCGAAAGAGCGGAGGAATAATAAAGTATACTGCAATTTTAAATAAAGTGAACCTGCTTTCAGAAAAAAATGTGTTGATTGGTTATCGATCCTCCCTCGAAGCCTGTTAGTCTGTAGCGACCCACAGGAGAACATATCCGATTAGCCTACGAAATTTTGTTGGTGGAGATCAAATTCACCCTGCAAACTTGACGTACAAAACCACTTATCTGTGAGTAGAGACGTTACAATGCAGATGAGATTTTTTGACTGAAGAACCGTTTTGCCTTTTATCAGCTTGTAAGACTCATTGCAGAAAGTCTGTTTAGAGAGAGCGGATGAAAGACTACCACCGGGGTTCACTCAGAGACCATACAGCTCGTTGCCGCACAAAACTAAAACGCCATTTCCGCCGCAAAGCGCTCCTCACAAGTAAATAGCAAGTCTTGTTAATGGAAGAGACGAGTAATATCAAAGGCTTTGGGTAGAGCGTCGGGCGCGCCACTTCTCTAGAGCGATGATCGATCTGGAGTGTCGTCCAGAGCCCTACTGCCCCGCAGCAGGTTGGGGGAGAATATCGGCCACGACCCATCTGCTGCACGCGTCGCTGGCTTCTGCGCGTGTTTCTGGCTCTTGTGGAATGAGGGGGAAAGCGGTTGGGGGCGGCGGGGGGGGGGCTGGTGGGCGGGGAGGATAGGAAAAGGGAGGGGGACCTGCAGACAGGCGGAACGGCTGCGGCTTCCTCCAGACTCCAGACGCCAGAGGAAGAGAAGAGGCGAGGCGGGCAGGCAGGGCCGCAAGATACACAGCGGCCGCCGCGGAGAGCAGCGGCGCGGAAACGCGGCGCGTCGTCAGCCTGCAGATGACGCATTACGGAAACGCGCCCAGGGAACCGCCTGCGGCTGCGCACGCAGGAAGCGGCAACTCCGTGTCTTCACAGCGGGCTACATCCTTACACGCGTTCCCGGTTCGGCTGAGGGTGGGCAGAAAGTTTGCTTTCTGCAGGTGCAGAGAAACAGGGGCACTCTGAGGCCATCTCTTTGTTTCCACATCCTGAGAGGTGCTTTTATTCTTTGTTAATATACACTGAGGTGACGAAAGTGATGGGATGGCGAAATGCACATATACAGGTTGAGATAGCATCACGCTCACAATGCATAGAAGGGCAGTGCATTGGCGGAGCTATCATTTGTACCCAGGTGAATCATGTTGAAAGGTTTCAAACTCGATTATGACCGCACGACGGGAATCAACGCACTTTGAATGCGGAATGGTAGTCGGAGCTAGACGCATGCAACATCCCATTTCGGATATCGTTAGGAAATTCAGTATTCCGAGATCCACAGTGTCCCAAGAATGCCAGGAATACCAAATATCAGGCATTATCTCTCATCACGGCCAACACAGTGGCCGATGCCCTTCACTTAACGACCGAGAGCAGCATCGTTTGCTTGGAGCTGTCACTGCTTACAGACAGCCAAAACTGCGTGACTGGAAAAGCATTACGAGATTTTCGCTCTGCAGCGGAATGTGCGCTGATATGAAACTTCCTGGCAGATTCAAACTCTGTGCCGGACCGAGACTCGAACTCGGGACCTTTTGGCTTCCGCGGGCAAGTGCTCTACCAACTGAGCTACCCAAGCACGACTCACGCCCCGTCCTCACAGCTCTACTTCCACTAGTACCTCGCCTCCTACCTTCCAAACTTTACAGAAGCTCTTCTGCGTTAGTACAGCACTTGCCCGCGAAAGGTGAAGGTCCCGAGTTCGAGTCTCGGTCCGGCACACAGTTTTAATCTGCCAGGGAGTTTCATATCAGCGCACATTCCGCTGCAGAGTGAAAACCTCATTCTGGAAACAACCCCAGGCTGTGGCTAAGCCATGTCTCCACAATATCCTTTAATTCAGGAGTGCTAGGTCCGCAAGTTTCGCAGGAGAGCTTCTGTAAAGTTTGGAAGGTAGGAGGCGAGGTACTGGCGGAAGTAGAGCTGTGAGGACGGGGAGTTAGTCGTGCTTGGGTAGCTCAGTTGGTAGAGCACTTGTCCGCGGAAGGCAAAGGTCCCGAGTTCGAGTCTCGGTCCGGCACACAGTTTTATTCTGCCAGGAAGTTTCAATTGGAAAACCATTGCTTGGTCAGATGAGTCCTGATTTCAGTTGAAAAGGGTTCGAGTGTGCCTGTCAACAAGGCACTGAGCAAGCTGCTGGTGACTCTATAATGGTGTGAGCTTTACATGGAATACACATTTCTTCTTCTGATCCAACTGAACCGATCACTGACGGCCATTGGTTATGTTTGGCTACCTGGACACGATTTGCAGCCGTCCATAAACTTTTTTCCCGAAAAACGATGGAATTGTCATGGATGGCAGCACTCCATGTTACCAGCCACAATTGTTCGCGATTAGTTTGAAGAACATTGGGGACAATTGGCCACCCAGATTACCCGACATGAATCCTATCGAATATTTATGGGACATAATCGAGAGGTCAGTTCGTGCACGAAATCCTGCAGCGGCAACACTTTTGCAGTTATGGACGGCTGTAGAGGCAGCATGGCGCAGTATTTCTGCAGGGTACTGCAACGCCTTTATGACTCCATGCCACGTCGTTTTGCTGCAGTACACTGGGAAAAAGGAGGTCTGGAAAGATATTACGAGGTATCCCACAGCTTTTGTCAGCGCTCTCTATGTTTGGAATGTTTCACACATCTGTCTTCGTAACGCCTATACTTCTAGATCGTATGCGCCCGGTGAATACCACCGCACTACGAGTTTCGTAAGTCATGGTTGCAAAATACTGACTCGAAATACTCGTATTTACAGAGCAATGGAAAAACTGGTAGAGGCCGACCGCGGTAATGTCAGTTTGGATTCCGCTGGAATGTAGAAACATCACACGAGGCAAAACCGCCCCTACGGTTTGTCTTAGAAGACACACTGAAGTAAGGAAGCCATACATCTACAGCACTTGCTTTCGATGATGTTGAATGGACTGCTCTTTTTGAAGTTTTGAAAGGAGGGAAAGATATTTAACAAAGGGCTAACTCGAACAAAAACGAGAATGCAGGTATGTGAGTCAAAAGACACAAATGCTTGGATGCGCGATGTTATTCAGCTGCATATTTCGATTGGTGCCGAGCCGTTATCAATGCAGTATTTCATCGGTTCGATACCTAACCTAATCCGTCAGCCACCCGTTGTTCGGGACTCTGTTGCAGTTTGCTGTGCTCCATCATTTTGAAAGACATATCCCAGTCGCTGAGTGCACTCCACATTCGTAATGAAAGGTAACTTGATGAAACAAGCATAAGTTTTGAAGGTGGATTCGAGTTCAGGAGAAAGAAATAAGAGCTTTGAGATTCGATTATTTTGTTGCAGTTCTCTTGGAGACGGAAAAGGACTTTGAACAGGTCTTCAACGGAATGGATAATGTCTCTAAAAGAGGTTACATGTTTCACATCAAGAGTAGTGAAATGTAGTCGAATTAAGTAAGGCAACGCTGAGTGCATTAGACTAAGATATGAGGCAATAAAAGTTTTTGGTATTTGAGCAGCAAAATAACTGACGACGACCGAAGTAGAGAGACTATAGAAGGCGGAATGACCGTAGTAAGAAAAGCATTTCTTAAAAAGGCGATTATTTTAAACACATAACATAACTTGAAGTGCTACAAAGAAGGTAGTTGCCTAAAATGTAGCCTTCTCCGGATGAGGACTGCGGCCGAGAAATGCGGACGATAAGCATTTCAGACAAGGAGAAATGGTTCAAATGGCTCTGAGCACTATGGGACTTAACATCTGAGGTCATCAGTCCCCTAGAAGTTAGAACTACTTAAACCTAACTAACATAAGGACATGACATACATCCATGCCCGAGGCAGGATTCGAACCTGCGACCGCGGTGCCAGACTGAAGCGCCTAGAACCGCTCGGCCACTCTGCCCAGCAGACAAGGATAGAATAGAAGATTTCGAAGCGTGGTGCAGCAGAAGAAAGCCGATGGGTAGATCGCATAACTAATGAGTAGATCCTAAAATAAACTGCGAAAAAATAGTTTATGTTACCTCTTCACTAACAGAACAGGTCATTCGAAAGACATCTTGAGGCAGTACGCGGGGTAGCCGCGCGGTCTGAGGTGCCTTGTCACGGTCCGCGCGGCTAACCCCGTCGGAGGTTCGAGTCCTCCCTCGGGCATGGGTGTGTGTGTTGTACTTAGCCCAAGTTACTTTAAGTTACATTAAGTAGTGCGTAAGCTTAGTGACCGACGACCTCAGCAGTTTGGTCCCGTAAGATCTTACCACAAATTCCCAATTTTTTTTTTTTTTTCTTGAGGCGTCAAGGGACAGCCAATTTCATAACAGAGGTAAGTGTGGCATGAAGCAATCGTAAAGAAAGATCTTGGCAGTGAATGTAATAAATACATTCAAATGGATATAGGTTGCAGTAGTTACCTAGAAAATTGCGCAAAAGACCAGTCATGAGATTGAAGACCATAACGACGGCAATAACAACATACACTCGGTTCCCTGCAGCTCACAAAAACCGGACTAACATGATTAAAATGTTGACGTGGGTGCATGGCATTTAAATTTTTTATAGCAAACTGGTATCAGGTCACAAGTCGATCTCCAGCAGTACACTGCATCGTTATGTCACGTGAACAGCCAATGAACTCTTTTTTCGACACGTTTACGTCTTAACGCACTTACATTCTACGACTTACCGGGTTCCGCCAACACTATCCGTCTTCAGATACAACAGCAAACAAAAAAATAAAAATCAAAATTAATATCTTTGTTGTGGCCTGAGCTTCAAGGATACTTCCACAACCAGCTAAGATACATGTGGGTCGGCCACCAACGTAATTCTGTATCTGTGAACTGCAACAGTACTGGCGCAGTACTCTGCAATGCAGCGTTTTACCATCAGTAGTTGACTGGGTTGCTACAAGGTCTAGCACAATGCGGCATTAGCAGAGCCAAATACATGACGAGAGCCTGCCACCAGCCATAGCTCATGCAGCCACAGGGAGTAAAAACGCTTGAATTGAGCCAGTGGCGTCAGTCTTTAGGCGTTACGCATTCGATCGGCGCGATGCCTGTACGAGTTGGCAGTCCACTGTGCAGCTAAACTACTCCAGGTTACTTGAGCAGCGTCGACAGCCAGGCGAAGCCGCTGATAATTTAGGCATTAGCTGGCCCTGGCTACTCTAGGCTTCGAACAGGGCCCACAGGAGCGAGGCTGCTGAATGAGTGCCAATGCCTGACGCACCAGTCGAGCTCTGAGGTTTCTGACTTCAACTCAGGCCGATTGCACATTTTTGCCAGACACCGCAGCCAGCAGACGCCGTCACTGCCAGCTGCTGTCTCTTGCTGTCTCAGCATTCCGCAGGGGACTACCAGCCACCACTGGCTCCTGCACCGCTATTGTCAAATAACAAAGAATATTCGGGTTGAGTAAGTATTGTCGAGTCTGTGCGGCAGTACTGCCAATACCACAGCTTCCCGCACGTGCAACTCTGCAGCCAGAACTGACCATCCGATGTCATCTTAAAACAAGTAAAACTTTTTTGTTAGTTCTGTTGTGAGATAAGTAAAGTAAAATTGAAATATGTGTGGTTCACACATATTAGTCATGAAGGCATGTGATGAACAAAACGTTCGTTACATGTGTTGTCGTAGTGAGCTTAGTGAGCGAGGTGCCGCAGTGTTTAACACACTGGACTCGCCTTCGCGAGGACGACTGTTCAAACCCGCGTCCAGAATCGCTCTAGGCAAATGGCCGGATGCTTCGTCTGAAAAGGGTACGGTCCATATCTTTCCCTGTCCTTGACACCATCCCAGATATCGCTCTGCTTTTAATGACCTCGATGTCGACGGGGCGTTAAACCCCTTCTTTCTTCCTTCATTCATACTGAACTTAATGACAAAAATCAAACAATTGTATAACCATAACCGAGAGTGATTTGCTTACCATTGTCTTTACACTAGCTACATGAAACCTTGTAATCTCCCCCCCCCCCCCCTCCTCCCTTCTTCCATCTATGTACACATTAAACAACGCCCAGTCCAAGAAATTAATAAGCAAAATCTTTTATGAAGATTTGAGGGGAGTGACGATTACAATGAACTTTCAGGTTTACTTAGCTTGTCGTGTTGAGATAGCTCCAGTTCTTCTTGTCTACGGGTATGATTCTTGAAGCTGAAAATCTAACATCAGGTCCTCACGGTTGGTTTGAACCGAATAAACTGGAAGATTGTTATTGCAGAATTTTTCACTTAAATATATTTTCTCATATTTTAGTATATCAGACACTATTTTGATTTTTCACATTAACAAATCCGACATTACTTTGTTCACACCTATTATATGAAAATACGTCCGATCACATCAGAGGCAAGCTTACGACTCTCACAATCTGTGGAAATAACAATATTCCAAACGGTTTACAGTTTTTCTAAACAAATGAATTTCTACTAGTTTTTATTACATTGTTAATTACGACTATTATTTCATAAATGAATCCAGAAATAAACATAGTAAACACAACACATATTCCATAATTCCTCCGTTTTTGGCGATTTTTCCTGTTGTCTTCATTTATTGGTGGATGGCAATTAATGAATGTGTGTATCTTGTTTTTGCGTTTAACTGATGGGAAAGCAATTCTATCTGAGATGGATTTGAACTCTGTCACATTTCCAGTTACACTCTTTTGAACATAGGAAGCTGTACCCAATAATAGCACCCGATTCATAATTACGATTGCTGGTTTCCCTCTGAGGATTCTGTAGTTACGAGTAGCTGTCACCTTTTCATCTAGTTTCTTGAACTGCTAAAATCTGAATTTTGATTTTCTCCAATAGCATTTCTAGTTCTTTTTCTTTACCAATTTTGAGTTGAGAAATTACATTTAAAATACCTAGACAGAATTTCTTTTTTGGGGGGGAATTTATTTTAGAAGGATTCCATGGTTGCTCCTATTCAACCATTCGATAGCAGTTGTTGTGACTCCGCAGAATCCTTGTTCCCAATGCATTACGTGACGCAATGCACAGCATTGTATGATATTGAAACATGGACTGTGGGAAAACCGGAACAGGGAGAATCGAAGCATTTGAGATGAGGTGCCCCAGACGAACATTGAAAATTAGATGGACTGACAAGGTAAGGAATGAATACATCCAGCAAATAATTGAGGACATAGGTTGCAAGTGCTACTCTGAGATGAAGTGGTTGGCACAGGAGAGGAATTCGTGGCTGGCCATCAAGCCAGTCAGAAGACTGAAGACTCAAAAAAAAAAAAAAAGTATGGTGGATTTTTCTCTCGAGTTACCACCTGGAGTAGTGCTTTCGTTCTGTGGACTTCCTATAGTCCAATTGAAACTGTAATACATACAAAGTAAGGAATTAGATTCGAAGATAAGATCGGATTGTAAGTCCGTAACCTGATGTTTTGTTCGTCGTTCACTCCACTAGACTTCCGTACTCTCCACCATTGGGAGTTAAATCAGACTGTCCCGTTCGCCTTCGAGACCGTTGGCCAGTTTTCAGCTGCAACCCTAGACAAGAGCCCTCACACGGTACTACCATCGGAAGCCATATGGACCCAGGTTTTTAACGAGTTTGGTATTACTCTCCCTCTGCTCCCCACCAGTTGCTAAATGGGGCCCCGGGCTGGGGACCGGTAATAGCGGAGGTATTAAATGCACATTGACGTTTCGTTTCTGATTATCCAATACACTCTCAGCTTTGGACAGGTACACATGTACAAATGAACAATATTTAGTAAACACTTCAACCTCCATTTTGGAAAGTATCAATTGAAAAATAGGTATTTTTAACACATTTATCTCTAAGCGTTGTCGTATCGTTACAGCTGTCCTACAATTCACAACATGCTACTGTCAACCTCAGTGCATTAGTGCGCTCTTGAGAGAACGTGGTGTAATGCCTGTCTGAGTGTCTCTGAATGTGTCCTAATGAGAGCAGCAGCTTTCGTCATGTGACCAAACAGTTCATCTCGCGTATTCCTGTTACCTGACACGTCTGGCAAAATGTGGAGGGTCTCCGTCACGCAGGAAATTCATTGCACTCCATGCGGCCAAAGGAACGTCACCAGGGTATTCAACAAACGAATTTCCCAAAAAAAAATGCATGTAGTTCTGTTTCGCCATTGTCTCTTGTAAATTGAGGAATCTATCATCACGTTATCTACCATGCTGCACCAAATATCGACCGAAAAACGAACTTTGAAACGGATTTCCACTGTAGATTATGGATTTTCCTGCGACTGTTGATGATTGTTACATGTGTTGATGATTCCACTCCATGTAACCGTGGCTTCATCATTGAGTAGTATTAACGGAAGCAAATGACAATTGTCCTTCAGCCGGCGACAAAATTTAAGTCGTGTTGCGTTGTCGCCAACGTAAAGATTATCAAACGCTGTACGCTGCAGTGGATACAAGTTTTCCCATGTAATGTTCGCCATATAGGTGTTTGTGGAAACATCCTCTGTGTGCAGGTAGTAGGACGTTGCTGCACCATTTCAACGATGTCTTGCTGTTCCTCTTTGTCGAGCTACACGTGCAGAAGAAAATGGGAACACTGGGAACGATCAGGAGTTCGACATGTAGGAAAGTCCCGACGGTATTCTTCAACAGCAACAGGAGCACTACCATCGCAGAAGCCGTAAACGTGCACCATATCTGCACATTCTTCATTACTTTAGGTGTGTGGTATTCTAGCCAACGCGTGTGCAAACACAATTAACCGATGCTTGTCTCTGATACACTCTCAAGACGTTGCACTACTTTAATCACTACACACTGTGGACAACTAATCATTCAGCAGGCTAGTTTAACGGCAGGCAGTCCTCCCGAGCAAAGAGGCGGAAAGCAACGAGTAGATTCGGTTTGGCTGAGTAAGACGGATACGTCTCCCTCCAGTAGCCCAAAAACAAATGTAAATGAAACATGTTCTATCTCGGAAATCATTCGGATTCATATGAATTTTTTAGCTTCTTCGTTCCTGTCATATCTCTGAATACTGATCGCTCCTCCTGGGGTACCCCGTACGACTACATCGTTGTCTTAGTGCAAGCTACCAGACTTTTCGTGAATCAAAATATTCGTTTCACTACAAGGCCTTTAGTGGACGTCTATAGTTTGTAATGTTGGCTAAAATTTCACAGCCTCTTTCATTTTTAATGTTTCCTACTGTTGAAAAGGAGCAAAGTGAATTACGAAGAATCTAATCGTTGATCGCTCATGGCTTGGAGGAAAAAAAGTGTATTCTACCAGAAGGGTGACGTAGGTAGCCATTGACTCACAGAGCGCTTCCAAAAAACAAAAGGCGAAATTTGCGGCAGCTGGGAACCTCGACGCCCGCGGCAGCGGCCGAAGCTGGCGCTCCTGCGACGGTCTGATTTAAACGGGGCGAGTCGGTTGCGCGTACATCTGTCAAAAACACGGGCCTCATTAAAATGCCACGGCTATTTGTCGCACAGTAGCGAGTAAGCCACGGCGGTCGTACATTAAGTCAGCGCAAGCCGGCGCCCGCTGAGCAGCACCCTCTGGAGAGCTCGCAAACGGCGGAATGCAGGGGTGGGTTGCGTGATGGGGAGGGGTGGGAACACACCGAAAGGCCGCTCAGGCGTTTGACGGAGCGACTCGCGACATCAAAGCGCGCCCAGCTTTGGAATGTGTGTGCCATGTCACTCGTCTTGTTAATTACGCGAGACTCCTCTGTGAATTTGCGTGGATAAGGACACATTTCGGGTTTGGGAATTCTTGTCTGTTTGCCACCGCAGCACTCGGACAATGGGGGCGGTGTCTGCGGCGCGTAATTAGAGAGTAAGAAAATGTTTGACTCCTTCTCTCGTCCCATCGTAATTACTTGCCTTGCCGAACGAGGTCACCCATGCAGCTTTAGCACATATGTAAAGAGAAACTTTCGAAAAGTACCGAGTTGAGAATTCGTCGTACGTGAAAGACGGATATTTCGTAAGCCAGGCTTATTCATTTATGTACATCGAATCCGAGCAGCCGACAATGGGGTCAAAACACAACCACTTTCGACTAAGAATCTGTAGCCTAGGAGCAAACGCTAATCCAGCGCCGGCAGGGGACTTATGGAAAATAGTTAACTGTGTTCAGTTTTGTATTTATGTGCTTTATAGGCAAGAAGAGCATATGTTTGTGTACTACTTCTGTTTACTGTTGTGTATCACTGCTTATTATTTACTTATTCGTGATCTACAATCATGAATACGTAAAAACTCAATGGTAAATTCGTCATAATTGACAGAGCATACAATTAATTCAAAATCTACCGTTGGTAAAAGTTGTTTGAATTGTCATCCAATGTATTCGTATCAAGTACAGGACGCACACCACTAAACTCATAATATCTTAGGTACTATAAGATAAAGGAAATACTTCACACAAAATGCACTAATAAATTGATGCTCTCGACATTATACGGCACAAACAGACGTAAGTTTTTATATTGGACATAGATCCACAGTTACAATTAATAATCGACTTAGATTTTTGTAGAACGTTTAGAACCACACTCTATAGCCACGTGAAAGCAGTGATAGAATGTAATTAGATCTACAGAATGAAGTGTAATTGGCAGAACAAGCAGTACACCGTTACTCTCTCAGAGTCCATAATTGACACTGATATAAAATGAAATGTTGGTAATAATCTAATAAATATAGAGTGAATATATGTAACCTTACCCTCTTAAAGATGAAAAGGTTTGTACTATGAAGGAACCGATGGAGTTTTCGCATTTACTCGTAGGTTAAAACGCAGTTATTCTGTCTATCTGTGCTTAGTTACCAGTAGAGCGTGTGCTTCGCATTTTGTCTAGCTGGGTACAGAAAAGAGCTACAAAATACACTTATATCAATGTACTTCTTGATGCAATAGTTTACCGACAGCTGTTTCATTTGTAGAAGTATATTTTATTTTATGAACTTCTATGTGCTACCAGTTTCGGCATTACATTGATGCCATCTTCAGGCTCCACTCGTCATAGTCGTAAAATCGCTATACACGGAAGGAGCCATATAACTGGATCCGTGAATCAATCCACTAAAGGGCATGTAGTGAAACGAATATTTTGGTTCGCGAGAAATCTGGTAGCCTGCACTAAGACAACGAAGTGGTCGTACAGGGTGCCCCAGGAGTAGCGGTCAGTATTCAGAGATATGACAGGAAAGAAGAAAGACTCTGGGGTCTGTGTCGCCTGGCCGCCAAGAGCTGTTGCAGGACGATTGATTCACGAATCCAGTTATATGGCTCCTTCCGTGTATAGCGGTTTTATGACTATGACGAGTGGGGCCTGAAGATGGCATCAATGTAATGCCGGAACTGGTAGCACATAGAAGTTCATAAAATAAAATAAACTTCTACAAATCATACAGCTGTTTGTAAATTATTGCACCAAGAAGTACATGCCAACTGTCGTCCCACGATCCATAATGGATCAACGAAGATTATATCAATGTAGTTCGGTAGTTCGCGGTCTAAACATTTTAGGAAGTACAATATGCCTTGCTTTTGGGCCAGAAAGGTGTCCATCTTCAGGAAACACATAATTTCAGTAACTTACAGGAGGATTTGCTGCTGACCAATTTCTTATGTAGCACTGAAGATTTTCTCTGCAGAACCGACTGATGTGCATATATAATTAATAATATTAGATAATGTATGTACATCTTTGGAGCAGCAATGTGATCAATGTAAATAAATATCGTAAACTGATTTTATCTTTGATGAATCGTCGCTTAAGAATTACAGTATACACTTCAATGTATTGTAAATTTACATGTTATGTGCCGGGTTTGCTACTTCCTCGTAAATGAAAATATACACTCCTGGAAATGGAAAAAAAAACACACATTGACGCCGGTGTGTCAGACCCACCATACTTGCTCCGGACACTGCGAGAGGGCTGTACAAGCAATATCACACGCACGGCACAGCGGACACACCAGGAACCGCGGTCGAATGGCGCTAGCTGCGCAGCATTTGTGCACCGCCGCCGTCAGTGTCAGCCAGTTTGCCGTGGCGTACGGAGCTCCATCGCAGTCTTTAACACTGGTAGCATGCCGCGACAGCGTGGACGTGAACCGTATGTGCAGTTGACGGACTTTGAGCGAGGGCGTATAGTGTGCATGCGGGAGGCCGGGTGGACGTACCGCCGAATTGCTCAACACGTGGGGCGTGAGGTCTCCACAGTACATCGATGTTGTCGCCGTCATCGAACCCATCGTTCTACCATTCCTAGACCGGCAAGGGAACTTGCTGTTCCAACAGGACAATGCACGTCCGCATGTATCCCGTGCCACCCAACGTGCTCTAGAAGGTGTAAGTCAACTACCCTGGCCAGCAAGATCTCCGGATCTGTCCCCCATTGAGCATGTTTGGGACTGGATGAAGCGTCGTCTCACGCGGTCTGCACGTCCAGCACGAACGCTGGTCCAACTGAGGCGCCAGGTGGAAATGGCATGGCAAGCCGTTCCACAGGACTACATCCAGCATCTCTACGATCGTCTCCATGGGAGAATAGCAGCCTGCATTGCTGCGAAAGGTGGATATACACTGTACTAGTGCCGACATTGTGCATGCTCTGTTGCCTGTGTCTATGTGCCTGTGGTTCTGTCAGTGTGATCATGTGATGTATCTGACCCCAGGAATGTGTCAATAAAGTTTCCCCTTCCTGGGACAATGAATTCACGGTGTTCTTATTTCAATTTCCAGGAGTGTATTTAAAATATTTTTTTTTTACTTACTATATCCTTGAGATCCATTTCATTCGGTTTATTGTCTATGTAAGGGACATTAGCATATCTCTTTTTTGTAAAAGTTTTTTTACGTATTCCTGTTCTACGATATCTACATACACCACTGTGGAGCTATGGAACAAGAAGTGTCTCCAATCTAATCTCATCTGATTTAATCTCCTCGGAGAAATGCGAGCAAGTATAGCTCCATCATATTGTAGCTGTTTGACGCTCTTCGAATCATTTCGTCACACAGTGGTACAGCAGATGTGACGTTTTTTAGTTATAGATGCTCTGACCAAGTGGGATACCCAGACAGTCGCCGAAGTCAGAAAACTTATTTTCTCTATTTTTGCGTCAGCGTCCTGTAAATGACCAGCAAAGACAACGAAAGTTCGTGTGTTGTCATGTGTAGCATCTGTCAGGCAGATTTGTGTTCTAATATGAATCCCGCTTCTGTCTAGAAATTGTTGTCTTGTCTCACGGTGCTCGATTGTCCAGCGTCATGGAGTGAAGTTCGTTTTCCTATAATACTTCCTGACGTCCGTTGTTTGCTCCAGGCGCTTTTAGAGAACTTCGCTAGGCTGAGATGATATTGCAGCATGTTGTGCTACTGTTCAATGGTATCAGATACTGAGCTAATGTTCCATCACATCGCCTGACTGCATGCAGATGCCAACTGAGATACTCTCCCATGAAGCTTAGACCACGTCATATTACATATCATATGATTTAGCCTTTCTAAGACAGAAATATTCCGAATGGACGTGAAAGTACTTTGGAGAAAGCAACTAGACGGTGCCGGCTGTGAATGGTAATTCCATGCACTTGGGGGTCGACTAAATCATGATATCCATGCTGTGATGCCTGCCCCACTTTCCGTAAAATGGTCCCTGTGACGTTACATATTGAGAACAGAGATGGGCGATATCCTCCGTAATACTTTCGTACCATCGAGACCATTTTTCTCTGTTTCAAATTTCTCATAATTTAGAAGTATTCCTTGGGACGGAATGGCTTCTTTTCTAATCGTGAAAAACAAACCTGTGATCCTTCTGTTACTTCCTCAAATAATTATGACGTATTCAGTACTACATGCCGAAGTCACTGAAGACATCTTGTACAAGTCTCTAGCGTTTGATGTGCCATTTGACGAAAAGAACTCCGTCTTCAGGCCACAAATGGCCCATCGGGACCATCCGACCGCAATGTCATCCTCAGTTGAGGATGCGGATAGGAGGGACATGTGGTCAGCACACCGCTCCCCGGTCGTTATGATGGTTTTCTTTGACCGGATCCGCTACTATTCGGTCGAGTAGCTCCTCATTTGGCATCACGAGGCTGAGTGCACCCCGAAAGATGGCAACAGCGCATGGCGGCAGGATGGTCACCTATCCAAGTGCCGGCCACGCCCGACAGCGCTTAACTTCGGTGATATCACGGGAAACGGAGTATCCACTGCGGCAAGGCAGTTGCCCCTTTGAAGAAACGGAACACAAAATTATTGCCTATGACCAGGTGAGGACAAGGAACTGTCACACCAGTGTCTCTCCCGTGAGGACAATAGGTCCACTAATTTATCAGATGTCCGTGTAATGTCTGAACCGTTTGTAAATTCTTGGTACATCTGGTGGCTAAACTGCCTTATCTTGTAGCGGAGCTAGTATAAACAGTTGGCAGCCTGGATGCTGTGACGCAGCCGGCAGTGGCGCTCCTGCGTGTTTGTTACTGGTATCGCTCCACCTCCTCCCTAGGCAACTGGTCCAACTGGTCTGCTATTATTCACTCTTATTGCTTGGAATGAGTTTGTGAAAGACAGTTTCGCTTACTGGCCCCAAGTGGCTACTCGGTACACTGGATTATTACACTGCACGTCCTCCGCTGGGCCTTTGGTTTGGCGGAATCCCTTCCTGCCTTCAACTTAAATGCTTAATTTCGTTCATTATATCAGACACGTCAGGGAAAGCCGCAACAGCTTCATTCATGATATAAATAATGAACACTGCACCAGTTACATGATTTGATACTTAGGACAACGCGTTTAGAGAACTGATTATGTTTCAAATGCATTAGTGCATTTCTTCACGTGAATAGGTTTGGTTATGTTTGTGAGTTTCTGCCTCTCTCGAATCTGTTTAATAGAAGGTATTGTGCCTCCTCCAATATACAGAATATAACGTACACGCAAAACGTCACTTATACTGATCCAGATTCGAAAGGTGTGGTGATAAGGATCAAAACATAAGTAACTGGTGCAGTTTTCATTATTGAAATCTAAATGTTTAAGCTCAGAATGATAGTAATGAGGTGTACGTCTATTTAAGAGATCTTTGGCAGTATATGAGCTCTCATATACGCGAAGCAGTTGCAGTGATCATTGTAGGATGTTTATGACCCATGAAAAACCTAAATTTTGCTTCCCTTTGATGTGAAAGAAGTGTCTTATCCAGTCCGCCAACTATATAGATGTGAATGTCTTTATATACACCCAGTGGGAAGTACCGCTTTGTCAAGTGCCGGAACAATTCTTCTAGGAGTGAGAATTTTAATAGCAAAGATCACATAAATTATTCTGTATTGTTAACAACCGGCTTCAGCAGTTGTATCAGTCATCTTCTCATCTTTAAAAAATTTTTGTTATAAAAACATATTTCATTGTCAGTTAGAAACTCCTACCATGTTGCCATTATGGTAGGTAAAACACAACACTTTATACATAGCTTTGTGGATGACAAAGCCATTTATAGCTAAAAAAAAAAATACCCTGTCACGTGGACATCTTCGCATACGTAGCACTCATAGAGGCTTCTTAATTCCTCAAACGTACGATATGCAGTAAAATGCACATTTGTACATCTGTTTATAATTACTTGACATGTTACATACGTTTTACATTACATTTATCGTTTTCCATGGATCCATTGGAGAGGAATCTCTGGGATGTGGAAAGAGTCAAAGGTATTTTTTTTTTACTCAGATACATGGATATTGTACAGTTCTAATGCAGACAGAGTTAGGAGTTATAATCCTTGCGAAAATATTCATCGATGCAATAGAAGGAGTTGTCCAACAGGAAGTTCTTTAATTCACTCTGAAACCTATCGTTATCACTTACAAGACTTTTGATATGCTCTGTAAGTTATTGAATATGTGAGTACCCATGTATTTGACTACTTTTTCTATTAATGTTAAGCTTTTATGGTCCTCATACAGATTGTTTTTGGTTCTGGTATTATAGTAATGTTTTCCACTATTTTGTGTAAAAAGAGACATGTTGGAAACGACAAAGGACATCAATGAGTATACGTACTAGGAAGTAGTAGTTAGAACAACAAGTTTCTTAAGGAGGTCTCTGCATGATGATCTAGGTCTGACACCAGATATAATTCTCATGACTCCTTTCTGAATTCTGAAAATGTTCTCCATTGTGGGAGGAGTTTCCCCAAATGATGATCCCATAACTCATTAGTGAATGGAAGTAGCCAGAATAAACTAACTTCTTCATTTTTAAATCACCTATTTCTGCTATCACGCGTACTGCAAATGTAGCTGAAATAAGGCGTTTCATTGAGTCTAGAGTGTGAGTTTTCCAGTTTAGTTCGTGGTCAATTTGTAGCCCTAAAAATTTGACACTATCTACACCTTTAATTTCATTGTTTGAATACATTCTACTTAGAGCGTCAGGTATTCTTAGTGAGATACTAAATTGTATGTACTGGGTCTTGTCAAAATTCAGTGACAATCCATTTTCTTTGAACCATATATTGATACTTACAAATGTTTCATTAGCTGATTGCTCAGTAAGATCAGAGGTACTGTTTTTATTCCAATACTTGTATCATCTGCAAATAAGACAAAATTTGCATTTATGACACTGCATATGGAAGATCATTAATATACAATAGGAACAACAAGGGACCTAAAATAGAGCCCTGGGACACCCCATCTTAGACGAATTATACGGTGCAGATGAAGACCAGAAGATGACAGTTACAATTGTTAAAACTGGTTTTCAATAATAAAGACTAATTTACGCGATCTTGGCTATTGAAAGTTTCTTCCCAAGGAAGCCATAGATCGCTCCTTCTAGGTTCTCAGTATTAGAAAATTTAGCCCAGTTCTAAATATAATTGTCACGTGTATTACTCATGAGACACACCTTCATTGGCGTACAGTGAGGGGAGCTGGTATTTGTTGACATAGGATCGGCGCGACATGTGTTTTAGTTGGGATAAAATATTTATGGGAGCTTACATTTAACGTAGTAGTTTTCATACAGTACGATGTACAGGAGCCCTATCTTAGGCTCTCCCTTCCTGCATGCTGTTTCATCTCCTAGCCCGCTGCTAAGGCTTCATGTATGACCCATGAGTAAATTCATTTAGATGTGGGCCCACACAGCTCAGAAATATAAGAGTATTAGCTCTGTCGATACGAAAGGAATTTCTTCTGGCGACCATGACTACACTCCTGGAAATTGAAATAAGAACACCGTGAATTCATTGTCCCAGGAAGGGGAAACTTTATTGACACATTCCTGGGGTCAGATACATCACATGATCACACTGACAGAACCACAAGCACATAGACACAGGCAACAGAGCATGCACAATGTCGGCACTAGTACAGTGTATATCCACCTTTCGCAGCAATGCAGGCTGCTATTCTCCCATGGAGACGATCGTAGAGATGCTGGATGTAGTCCTGTGGAACGGCTTGCCATGCCATTTCCACCTGGCGCCTCAGTTGGACCAGCGTTCGTGCTGGACGTGCAGACCGCGTGAGACGACGCTTCATCCAGTCCCAAACATGCTCAATGGGGGACAGATCCGGAGATCTTGCTGGCCAGGGTAGTTGACTTACACCTTCTAGAGCACGTTGGGTGGCACGGGATACATGCGGACGTGCATTGTCCTGTTGGAACAGCAAGTTCCCTTGCCGGTCTAGGAATGGTAGAACGATGGGTTCGATGACGGTTTGCATGTACCGTGCACTATTCAGTGTCCCCTCGACGATCACCAGTGGTGTACGGCCAGTGTAGGAGATCGCTCCCCACACCATGATGCCGGGTGTTGGCCCTGTGTGCCTCGGTCGTATGCAGTCCTGATTGTGGCGCTCACCTGCACGGCGCCAAACACGCATACGACCATCATTGGCACCAAGGCAGAAGCGACACTCATCGCTGAAGACGATACGTCTCCATTCGTCCCTCCATTCACGCCTGTCGCGACACCACTGGAGACGGGCTGCACGATGTTGGGGCGTGAGCGGAAGACGGCCTAACGGTGTGCGGGACCGTAGCCCAGCTTCATGGAGACGGTTGCGAATGGTCCTCGCCGATACCCCAGGAGCAACAGTGTCCCTAATTTGCTGGGAAGTGGCGGTGCGGTCCCCTACGGCACTGCGTAGGATCCTACGGTCTTGGCGTGCATCCGTGCGTCGCTGCGGTCCGGTCCCAGGTCGACGGGCTCGTGCATCTTCCGCCGACCACTGGCGACAACATCGATGTACTGTGGAGACCTCACGCCCCACGTGTTGAGCAATTCGGCGGTACGTCCACCCGGCCTCCCGCATGCCCACTATACGCCCTCGCTCAAAGTCCGTCAACTGCACATACGGTTCACGTCCACGCTGTCGCAGCATTCTACCAGTGTTAAAGACTGCGATGGAGCTCCGTATGCCACGGCAAACTGGCTGACACTGACGGCGGCGGTGCACAAATGGTGCGCAGCTAGTGCCATTCGACGGCCAACACCGCGGTTCCTGGTGTGTCCGCTGTGCCGTGCGTGTGATCATTGCTTGTACAGCCCTCTCGCAGTGTCCGGAGCAAGTGTGGTGGGTCTGACACACCGGGGTCAATGTGTTCTTTTTTCCATTTCCAGGAGTGTATATTCATTGAGCTAAAAGTTCATTCACATACACAAGTTGAAATAAATATTGTTTTAACAACTTGAAGAAGAGGCTTTAACACTCTGGTTGCTCTGCCTGTGTCGACGTACTTCCGAAAGGTTTTTATGGAGCTTCTTTTTTTCTGGCAACTGAAACAACTTACACGGGTTTGTAATCTGTATAGCCGTTGACTAATTCTTTGTTTCCTAGCAGTCGACAAGTTTCACGATTGCTGAATGCAATAAATTTTATGTACACGTAAATCGGGATAAATATTCCTTGGTTCGCCGTTACCACTCAGCTTAAATACAGTTGTCGTTGTCTGAAATGTTAGGTTCTAAGCCGCTATATAACACGGCAGCCGTAGTAAACAGGACAGTACATCCTCGCAGCACAGATTCAGCAAATCGGTAGGCAGACAACGGCTGCAAGCTGGTAAGCTTGACAGCTCTCTGCTGGCCATGAGGCATGATGCTGTTGTGACGTTATTGTCTGCAATCTCTTTTGGCCATTCGGGAACGACATCCTGCTTCCAAGCACTTAAAAGCATGTCTACAAATTTACTGTAGATACACAGCAGACAATTGCGATTATTTTCAGTGTAGTCCCATTAGCATCGATGCGCCAGGCTGTTATGAAATATCGACAGTTTGCAGATACGTGACCCATAAGCGTTGCTCACTTGTACCGAATGATTTGGGTTCGTCTGGTCTCTTTCTAGATAGTATCTCTGTCGATGCGAGGCGTGCGATATTTTGAAACTTTGTGGCGTATTAACACTGTTTGCCGGGCCGGAGCTAGGGTTCTGAGCGACAGGCGGCGAGCAGCAAGTTTGTATCGGGAGGCGTATCCCCGCCGATAACAATCACAACATTCAATGTTTGCAACAGTGTTTCGCCGTTTGAGACAGTGTCGTTTCAGAAAGCAGGAAATCATGAAGGACGCACCGAAATGTTCGGATTTCAGGCTTGTAGGAAAATGTGATTAACACTTTGGAAGGCGACTGCCATGTCAGTACCAGGTAGTTACCCGCCAGCACAGGGTAAGCCAGATAACCGTGTGGAACATTCTCCATGACAGTTGTTACTACCTTTATCACTTACAGCTTGTGCAGGGCTTACTAGCGACAGACTTTCCACATCGAGAGCAGTTTTATCATTGGTTTCTTTATCAGACAACCACGATTCCAGGATTTGTGTCATCCATCCTATTCACAGATGAGGCTGCCTGTAGGCGGAGTGGTTTCTTCGACATTCTTAATAGTCATCTGTGGGATAATATGCAGAGTCCCCATGATATAGCGATAGCGAATCATCGGCATCGGTAGAACCGGAATGTGTAGGCCGGGGTAATTGGCGACCGTATCCTGGGATCAGTCTTCCTTCCAAGTCGCCTATCAGGCCGGAACTAACGGCGTTTCTTGTGGGTGACTTTGCCTCTCCTGCTGGAAGAAGTGCCATTAATGATTCGAAGGATTATGTGGCTGCTACAGGATGGTGCTCCAGCCCACTTCATCGTTAACGTCCCGGACGCATTTCAATCGTGTCTTCCCTGGTCGATGGATCGGACGAGGGGGTCCAGCTGCATGGCCTGCTCGTTCACCGGATCTCAACCCGTGCGATTTCTGTTCGGATGCAGCCTGGCCGATGTGAACGTGTGAGACAGAACATGCAACGGTACATTCTCGCATGCGTTTAGGCACATGGAAACGATTTTCAACAAATATTGTTTGTGGTTGCATCAGATACCGCGTATGAGACTACATTCTGTATAGCAATGTATGATCTCTAGCATGGAAACCATGCATTTCTCAACATCCTTCTTTGTTCCGTATCCTCTCATCTATGTCCCTAGTGTTTGTAAGCGGTGGAAAAAAATCACCCTGTGTATTATGCACACGCATAAGCCGACGGGTACTGCAAATTTGCTACAAACGACATTACTGTATTATGCAGGCAGAATTAAAAATTTAGCTGGCAATGAACGAGCAAAAAATTACAACGGTCGACAGGCGTAATTCATTATTCGGTGCATCAAGAAGCAACTTATGGTAAAATTTTAGGCATAGAGGACGTGAAGAAACTAATGGTACAAACAGTGAAATTTCTAACGACGCACGCATTATTCAGCTGCCAGTGGCAATAGTTTTCGACAGAACTGAACGAAGAGTATGAAGACTTTATGTATTGCTGCAAAGTACATTGGTTAACTCAAGGGACACGCCTCAAATGAGTTTTAGATTTAAAACTCGCTAATGTTGAATTTATGAAGTAAAAAGAAGAGCATGAGCGAAAAAGAGAACATCTGGAATAAACTGCAGACCTGGCGTTTTAAGTGCACTTGTCTGGTCTCTACTCACAGTAAGACATTGCAACGGGAGAAACGACTTATGTTTGAGTTGATCGAAGTGCATTTCAAGAGACAATCGCGTTGTAGAAGGGTCACACTCTGACACACATCCCAATTCCATAATCTCACTTCCGTTAAGGAAAATGTGAGATTTGGTGAATTCGTCGTGGCTTTAAAAGAATTACAAGGGCAGTTTCGTAAAAGTTTAGGGGACACCGTCAGTCTTACGTCAGTTTTCGAGCTGTTTGCCGTTTCAGTTGAAAGCGCTTTGTGCATGTGCAGATGTAACTGGTTGATCTGCAAGGTATGGTCATTCCTTTTTCAAAGACAAATCCCTTTAACGTTAAAACCGTCTAGGACGTCTACATTGCTTTCCTCAGGTAGAGTTTCACCGTCTCCATAATAAGATAGCAAAAGTGCTACAATATTGCGATCGACGTGTGTGTATAAATGGTTTTTCAATTATGAAACGAAACAAGACACGATTACGTGGCAGTCTGATTGTGAAATTATGTGAAATACTCTGCGAATGTTGACTTGCCGGCAGACTGCACCAGATAAAAATTATATGTCTTCAGTGCACCACCAGTGAAACCTGGTAATCAAGGGAAGGCAGGATTCGGTTACGATTGAGAACGGGGCCATAATCAGTTACTATTGATTGCCTTTTTCAGTTACACACATTTATTTTTAAAACGGTAATTCCAAACTCAACAATAAATAAAAATACCACACGATATTAATGAAGGAATAAAAAACTGTGTAAATAATAGTCTTTTCAGGGCTTTACAATTAAGCAAATCACCATAAAATACAGATACAAATAATGTTTGAAAAAACAATCCACTGTGATCACGGGTGAAAGACTTACACGCCAATAATGGCGATAAATTAAGAATGTTTATGAACTCACTGCAATTACAAATTACAGGAATTGAAATAATTAAAATTAATTGCGCACAAACACAACAGAACGTATCAAACGCCAGGAATGGCAGTAAATAAGGTTTCAAGGCTTACTGCTAAAATATAATAGTGAATTATTTTTTTAAAGCAAATGACCAAAATCACGGCTGAAGGCCTTACACGCCAGAAACGGCAATAATATAAACAAATTTAGAAACCAGCTGTAAAACAGAAAATACAATAGTAATGGTTAATTTAGAACACCCCTATCTTGTCGCCATTCAGTGGTACACAATTACAGTAAAGTATCAATTTTTCCAGTAAGATCTAATCCTAAGTACAGTATCTACATTTTGTGCTTCTAATTCCTTTCTGTCTTTATCATCTATAAGAATAAATGAGTGAGTGTGTACGTTGAATTTGTCTTATATTTGGTGACAGTACAGCAGTTGACTGTCTGCTGTGGTAGCAACAGTGTAGCAAACGTAGCCTACACAGTGTAGGCAAAGAGACTTGTACCCTTTGGGTAGTCACCAAACAGTAGTTAAGTTAGTGGCGGAAAGGATCTCTGGTCTCTTCCGGCTACCTGGGGTAAGTTAATTGCAGGGAGAGCGCTCTCTCGTTACTCGAGACTGGACCTTTGGTGAGTGAAGACGATACTCTTAAAACCGACTTGGCGCTGGTGAGTGTGTTAATGTGTGATGTACAGTTTTGATCTCCTACTTCATTTTCAAATTCGGTAATTGAATTCTTATATTTTTCAAAGTGCGGTCAGGAGTAAGTTTTTCTGTGTGTAGTAAGTTTTTCCAGTCCTTGCTTTGTGTGGGAAGCTCGTTACTCCAGCACTCAATAGAATAATGTTGTTGTTGTTGTTGTTGTGGTCTTCAGTCCTGAGACTGGTTTGATGCAGGTCTCCATGCTACCCTATCCTGTGCAATCTTCTTCATCTCCCAGTACCTACTGCAGCCTACATCCTTCTGAATCCGCTTACTGTATTCATCTCTTGGTCTCCCTCTACGATTTTTAACCTCCACGCTGCCCTCCAACAATAAATTGGTGATCCATCGATGTGTAATGTAAGTGAGTTAATTAATTAAATGAAATGAAATGCCGTGTGGCTAGGGCCTCCCGTCGGGTAGACCGTTCGCCTGGCGTAAGTCTTTCGAGTTGACGCCACTTCGGCGACTTGCGTGTCGATGAGGATGAAATGATAATGATGATAAGGACAACACAACACCCAGTCGCTGAGCGGAGAATATCTCCGACCCAGCCGGGAATCGAACCCGTGCCATTAGGTATGACATTTCGTCGCGCTGACCACTCAGCTATCAGGGGCGGACAATTAGTTAAATAAGAAGCAACGACAGATCATATTTCAGAATTAGTTTGTAAATTTTTAATATGTGGTGACTCTTTCATAGACAAAACCCTCATCTTTCGTAAGATTATGTTTAATACATCCCACCTGGCGTATCTGAAGCGCAAAAAGAAGGCCTTATATTTGTAGACTTTTGCCTGATTATCTTATTCTTTTTGTTGACGCTTAGGCCCTGCTTACTCTAAATTATTTGATTTATCGTTTTCACTTAAATTGTTCCCGTATTCTCATTCCATATATTCAGTTGGATCTTTTTATTAACATTAACACTTTAATTATGCTTAGCAATTGAGTGATTAATTTAGTTCTTATATCAAACCTTCCCAATTTTTAATTCAATTGAGTGGAGACCCAGCAAATTTTATTGGCACGCGAAACTTACAGTAGACTGCAGAGTTCCACATTGACTAACGTCCCTCAGTTTCTGTGTGGAAGTCACTTTTTAAATAACCCTTCACCTGTTAATACCAGTTTATAGGAAAATGATGTAGACATGTTTAATCACACGACGTTCTTTGCATGAATCTTCAGTGGTAAAGGGAATGTCAGCGAAAGGCAAAGCTCGTTGCTCTGGTCCCGTCTTGGTACTAATTTTTAAATTATCTGGGGTGTTAATTAAGGCCCCCGCACACGCTACTGCATGCTTGACTATCGCGCTTGCGTTAGCCTGCTTGCTCAAGCGTGCCCAAATTCTTCGCGCCTCCACACGACTCAAGCAAGCACGTACAAGCATCAGTTTGTTTATATTGGAAAATGTCGAGCACAGACGACGAAGCGCTTGCTGTTGCAGCCTTTTTGGTTATTTTACGGAAAAAACAGAAGAGGAAACGTGATATGTGGAGAAAAGAATGGCTTAAAAAAAGAAAATCGCATTCTCATAGAAATTTAAGGAGTGAATTGAAGATATATCCTCGTGATTGGCATAATTACCTCAGGACGAATGAGGAAAAGTGTTTGAATCTTTTGTCCCTCGTGACGTCTTATAGGTGAACAACAGAGGATTCTAATATGCTACCATTGCAAAGCTCTACTGCAGGAAACATTCCACTTGATGCTAAACATGTGAGAGAGGAATTTATGAACTACTTTGTGAATGAAGGACAAGTTCCTCGGCAACATAATTTTGTGCGTTAGCAGTAAAAAAAAGTAAAAGAAAACAATGTGTATTGCAGTATAGTATAAACAAATAAATAACTGTATCAGTGCTACTGTAACTAAGTTCCACTACCAACCTATCTCACTTACCTCTATTACTTGTAAATTACTCGAAGAGAATCTTGGTTTCTCCTGTTCATTTAAAAAGCTGAAAAGATCGAAGTACCACAGAACAGGTCTGTAAACTTCGTCTGTTACAGCCCCTGATTTGTAAGTGCTGTCACGTTTCTTTTTTTCTCGTCTGTAATTCGTTTGTAATATATTAATTTTCTTAATAACAGTATCTTTAGTTGCTGATGGCTCTATTTCTTTGTATTTTGTGAGAAGCACCTCATACGCCGCGGCTATTTTCATTTTATCGTGATATTCTTTACTTTTAATATTCCATAAACATGGGTGTGTTTCGTAGCACTTAATAAATTCCTCCGACGCTTCCCCATCCGACATCAGAACGACACAAAATCTAAATAAACGCGCACTCTGCACAGTCTGTGTCCGAATGACAGATGTGTGCTTGTTCAAGCCTCCCTACTCTAGATACACACGAGCAAGCATGGACACGCTTGGAGGCTTGCTCAAGCACACGTAATCGAAATTCGGTCAATCGTCAAGCTGCTCGTGCAAGTCTGATGCTTGCGCTAATTTACCCTACACACGGTCAAGCAAGCTTGGACAAGCAAGCTTGCGCAAGCGTGATTGTCAAGCATGCAGTAGCGTGTGTGGGGGCCTTTACAGTGGGTCTCAGCTAAATCCACAAATTTTCTTCTCGTAATATAATTCGTCAGCATAGCTACGCCCTGCCGTTTCGCAAGTTGTCCATTTTTAGTTGTATCGCTGTTACACTGGAAAGAAAGTGTTGCACTTTGCTTGAGGGTCGGAAAGGAAGAGCTGGGGGGGGGGGGGGGGCGCCGGCAGGGGCCAGAGGCTGCGGCCCAACTCACGCTCGTACTTCTCCGCTGTAGGATCTGCCACAAGTAGCGCTCGTGCTCCGTGTTATTCCTGGTGCTCCGCTGCCGCCCGAGAAGCTGTAACTCCGCGAAACGTGATGTTTTGGTCCCTCCGCCCTCCCCCCGGCCACCCCCCGCCAGCCGTTCCCGGGGCGCTCTCATCAGAGTGGCAGACCAGGCCGCCTCCGCGAGCGCCGCCTCGCTCCCAGCGCAGACATCACGTTCACCGGAGGCGGCCAACTGTGAGAGTAGCGTGGCCGCCCTCCTCCTCGCTCCGCCTCGACACACACACACACACACACACACACACACACACATACACACGCACTGTGGCATATGAACCACGCGGCGGGTGGACGACCCTGGCACCAAGGGAAGCTGCGGGATCATCCGAGCAAGCGGGCCGGAAACGCGCTCATCAGCCTCATTTACATAGCCTGCGACGGAATCCACCCGCTTTAGTGCCATGGGCACGGGTGTGTGTGTGTGTGTGTGTGTGTGTGTGTGTGTGTGTGAGGGAGCGCTTTCGTAAGGGTAGAGGGGAGGGAGACAGAGAGAGAGAGAGAGAGAGAGAGAGAGAGACAGACAGACAGAGAGAGAGAGAGATGGAGACTAGACGCGACCTGCTTAATGAAAGACGTATTTACGATGGCAGAGGACGACGTGGACGCGAAAAGGGTGGGCGGCGCGCTGTCGGGTGGCTCACGGAAATGAGCGGCCGTGCATCTTTCAGAGCTCGGCGTCTCTCAGACAACTCACTTTGGGAAGCACTCGAGCGCACTCGCTGCGTTTTACGAGTCAGTCGCGGACGCCGCTTGACGCATTCGTCGTCGAGATTTCCAGACGCCAGACTGTCAAATGTTCTCGCGCCGAGACGTTGGTTCCAGCTGTCACTGGGCGGCTCTGGTGTCATTCAATACCTATGATGATGAAACGGAAAAATGTCTTTCTCTGTATAACAGGTGATTTAACGGTGGAGGTTAATATTTACAGTACGTTATTGTACTTCTTCAGAAGTCGAAAACTGTTCTACCGTTCTTTGCGGTCCGCTTTGAGACAAGACTAGACCAATCATAAGTGCTGGCGTGTAGAGCTTGGCAGATTACAGGAATGAGCGCTTGTTAATGGAATTTCCACACCCATACTAGACGCAAAAATATGAAAGCTACACAAATAAAATCAAGATCAGTAAAGCATAACTGAGGAACTTTTTTATTTCTTGATTCTTCGTGATACAACAATTCCATATTGAGGTATGAGTGACACTTAGGCGGTTTTTTGTTCTACTGATTTTTATTTGTATCAAATAGTTTTCGACTTATTAGGCCATCTTCAGTTAACTACTGGCTATTTTTACAAGGATTTTGTGTTCTTACGAACCATTCTGCACTAGGATACAACGCACTTACACAACTTATCTTTAGTTGTGGTTTTGTCTCTGGAATTTTCAAACGGGTCTTTTGACTTTTTGTTCTGTAAAACTGTTCTTTAACATAATAAATCACATTTTATGGTTTGTCAGTGCCATGTATGTCACACATGGTACTGACAAACCATAAAATGTGATTTACTATGTTAAGGAACAGTTTTACAGAACAAAAAGTCAAAAGACCCGTTTGACAATTCCATATGCAATATCACAACTAAAGATTAGTTGTGTAAGTGCCTTGTATCTTAGTCCACAATGTCTGGTTCGTAAGAACTCAAGATCCTTGTAAACAATAGCCAGATGGCCTAAAAAGTCGAAAACTAGTTCATACAAATAAAAATCAGTAGAACAAAAAACCGCCTAAGTGTTATTCAACCCTCAATGAGGAAATTTTATTTCCTAAACGAATGTTTTATAACCTATAAAGCCATACATGGAATTCACCTTTCAACTTGGAGCAGTAGATCTCGAATAAAGACTGGAACATTCCATTTGTCATTATAGTTAGAACCGAGAACTGTAAGCACCTCTCGAATCTTCTCGGTATATTGGTATTGCTTTTATAAGAGGCACTCTAGTTAAGTGAGACAGCTGGACAAAAGTAAGTATACTGTTTATCATTTCTAAAGTGATTGCCATAACTGTTAATACATTTATCCCACTGCGAGACAAGGCAGTGACCGCCTTCATGGAGAAATATTTACAGGTGTCTACGGAACCACGGTTATACCCAGGAGTTCACCTCTCCATCCAAACCAAATCGAAGGCCACGAATGTCTTTGTTCAGGGTACAAAACATATGGTGAGATCGGGACTGTGTGGAGGATGTGTAAGGCTTCCCAGCGAAACTTCTGCGGCATAGTCGAAACATGTTGGCAACACGTGCGAGGGGATTTTCTGCTACATTGCAGATGTTTCGCGACGAAGCCCTTACTCGACCTCCGTACTTTCCTGATTCCTCTCCATGCGATTTCCACAAGTTTGGAGCGCTGAAGAAAGACATTCGTAACCGTCGATTTGCTACGAATCAATAGACGCACGCCTGGGTACAATCATGGTTCCGTCGGCAACAGAAAATATTTTTCCGTGAACCCCCTGGTAGTCTCAACTCATAGTAAAATAGATGTATTGAAGTTATGGTGATTACTTTTGAATTAATATACAGTTTACTTACTTTTTCCTGTCTATCTCGATTTCACTTGACTGCCCACTATACTATGGTATTTGACAGCTTTGCCTATATCTGTCCAAGGTGCATAACGGAATAAAGCGTTCGTGCTGCATTTTTATACTCACTAGTGTCCAGCCAGAGCATGACACAATTTACATTAGTCACTCATCTTCCGACGGTACGTAGCCTGCAGCTACTCACTGTTCGCACTGCAACAGATCATTACTGAAAGCAATAACTACGCAGGTAGCAAATTGAGTTCCGAATAACGTTACCATAGACTTGAAGATATACTAGCATAGCCGACCGCGGTGGCAGAGCGGTTCTAGGCGCTTCAGTCCGGAACCGCGCGACCGCTACGGTCGCAGGTTCGCATCCTGCATCGGGCATGGATGTGTGTGATGTCCTTAGGCTAGTTAGGTTTAAGTAGTTCTAAGTTCTAAGGGACTGATGACCTCAGATGTTAAGTCCCATAGTGCTCAGAGCCATACTAGCATATATTCTGAAAATTCTTCAGTAAAAATATCGAACTGCAACTTCATATTTCAAACCAGTCAATTGTACACTGACCAGTAGTACAGTGGCATTGTCTATCAGTTTACGCGCTTCCCGAGATACGCTTTTACTGTTTCGTGCCCGTGCTAGCGATAATGACCAGCTCCGTTGACAATATCTCAACTCAAATTAGCAAGTACTAGTGTGCCACTTAGATGTTCAAAATGTTGCGTAAGGTGGGATGACAGCATGCTCACTGAATGTTTGTATGTTACTTCCTAGCGAAATAAGTGCTTGTCTTATACGGTTTGAAATTCACCTCACGGAAGAAGCAGCTTACCTATATCCACGAAAGTATAAGAGGTGTTAAGTAGATTGATTTACACACTTCATGTACACAAACTATTGGATTGACTCTTAGTGTGCTAATTGCCTCGGAAGTAAAACATGTGGTGTCACTGTCAGACACCACACTTGCTAGGTGGTAGCTTTAAATCGGCCGCGGTCCATTAGTACATGTCGGACCCGCGTGTCGCCACTGTCAGTAATTGCAGACCGAGCGCCACCACACGGCAGGTCTAGAGAGACGTACTAGCACTCGCCCAGTTGTACGACGACTTTGCTAGCGACTACACTGACGAAGCCTTTCTCTCATTTGCCGAGAGACAGTTAGAATAGCCTTCAGCTAAGTCCATGGCAACGACCTCGCAAGGCGCCATTAACCATTTCTAGAGAGAGTCTCACTTGTATCATCAAGAATGCTGTATACAAATGATGGATTAAAGTTAAGTATTCCAGCAGCAACGTACTTTTCTTTATAGCATTCATTACGTATCCTGTTTCAGACATAACGCCAGCCGGCGTGTGTAAACGCGTGCCTTTCGGTTACCCGTCACTGTGGACTGGCTGTCTTGTCAGTCCACAACAAAACATACGCAGCAAAGAAAAAATGGTGAATGTGTTAACTTATTAGTAAATGGACAAAATCTTTTCTCTGTTTGTCGCCCAACGAAGACATCATCAGTCTGTGATTTATTGCTTCGCATGATCGTCCATAATTATCAAATATTTAGCAGCTAACAACGGGCAGAAATCTTCTAACAGTTCTCGTGACACAACTAACCCTGTACCCACGACTCCTCCGCTCAGGTGACACCCTCGCATGGTGTTTGTACTGTAGAGATTACAAACCATATTCTCCACCCAGTATAGGGAATGGTGAAATATTGTTTGCAATTATTTGTATAACTTTCCTCCCAGTCAATCATAGCCCTCTTGTATACGTACTTAGATTATGGTATCCATGGCCGTTGTATCAAACATCGCCACCCATAGATTTCTGTCTTACTTACCATGAAAGTACACGCTGTTTTTTTTTATCTGTACTTAATTCTCGTCTCCCCTCAAACCAACATCGATGAGGAGTTACGTATCGTTATTGTTTTGCAATGTGCCACAATATCTACCATACAATTGTGAATTTACTGAATGTAAAATTGTTAATATTCGAGTCAGCGAGCTAAGAAAATGGTCCGTTACTTTTGTACAATGACAGTCAGTAACCGTTTTTCATGTTTCAAAATCCTGTAAGTTATCTCCCCTCTCCCCCCCCCCCCCCCTCCGCCCTATCGTATCCACATTTCACTCACTCTCTTTCGTTGTAAATATTCATTTAGGTGTTATGTACCAGGCTGTAGAATATGTCGTATCAACCGCCTCACAAGTCTTAATCAAATGGACTACTACCACGATTTCTTGAGGTCTGCAGACAGTACTTTCACAAGAGCTTTCAAGAAAATCAGTGCTCGTGATATCGCGACTCCGTTTATTGATTCTGTAGTAAAAGGTTCTGGATGCAGGTGTAAATAACAGTGATATCTCTAAATTCTCTACATGGGCAGTAAGACACTGGTCACTCGAAAACTTTACGGCTTTGCGGCTCAATCGCTAAAAACGCAACCCTTATAGGATCGCTTTGAAGTCCGTCTATCTGTCTGTCTGTCCCAGAATTAAGAAACCTTTTTCGCGGGAACTGGTAGGACTATCAAGTTGAAATTTATGTCACAAGGCAAAGTCTATCGTCCTTTGGCTCTGTGAAACATTTAAGCTCACAAGTCATTGCAGTTATAAGACATGGTAATTTGTGTCACTTGTTTTGTTATTCGCAAAATCACTCATCAAAACCTGTAGTGTACATCGCATAGACCTAGAATCACGAAATTTGGCAAGAAGGGAAGTTTCACGGTATAAGTAAAGGAAAAAAAAATCCAAAAATTAAAATGTAATTATAGCACACATAAAATGTCTTTTTGCTATTAGAACTTACACTGCATTCATCATCCGTCATTAGCATAAGAAACAAATATTACAACACGCAATCATAGAATTTAAGTTGTAGTCATGGTTTGATAAGTCAATAAAAATATTTTATTAAATCTTCTCTCTCTGCACATACAAACTGAACACCCTAGGTCGCTTATTTTTGTATGACAAGGCTAGTCTCAGGAAATATTTAGAGATTTTGACGCCGCCTTGGAATACCCTGGACCGATATCTTGCCAATATGGGTATCAGACCAAAATCTTCAAGATTCTCCATTCCTGAAGTACAGCTGTATAAATAATTGCGTTTGTACAGACGCCTCAGTGCACGAGTCCCACACGCACTTCGCTTTTTTTTTTTTTTTTTTTTGGGTGGGGTCCTCAATATTCTGACTGGTTTGACGTGAGCCGCAGCGAATTTCTGTCCTGTGTCAACCATTTCATCTCCAACTGGCACTTGCACCCAACGAATTGAATTAATAGATCGACATATTCCAGTCTCTCTCTTCCCCTACCGTATTTGCCTCCGCGTATCCGTCTCTCCCTCTAGTACCAAGGATGTTACTGCCTGAATTCTTAACACGTCCCATCATCCTGTACCGTCTTCTTGTCAGTGATTTCTATACGTTATTAATACACTCTAAGAATAATCTAAAATAAAAAGGAATTATCAGAATGGGCCGGAAATCTGTAGATGTGATGTACACGTACAGGTAAGTAAACGATTATAATTTCAGAAGAAATGGTGCTTTAGATCGTAAGAATCGCGAGCTAGTTGGAGGGCCCTGCCCATAATGCTCTAAACTTTGTCAGCTGGGAAGAGATCCGGCAACTTGCTGGCCAAGGTAGGTTTTGGCATGCACGAAAACAAGCAGTAGAAACTGTCGCCATGTGCTGGCGGGCATTCTCTTGCTGAAATGTAAGCCCAGAGTGGCTTTCCATGAAGGGCAACAAAACGGTGCATAGAATATAGTTGACGTACTGCTGTGTTGCAAGAGTCCTGAAAATGACGACCAAAGGGATCCTGCTATGAAAAGAAATGGCATCTCAGACCATCACTCCTGGGTTGTCGGGTCGTATGGCGGCGACTTGCAGGATGGTATCTCATAGCTGTCCTGAGCGTCTCCAGACATGTCTTCGATGGTCATCGGGACTCATTTCGAAGGCGACTCCTCATTGAAGACAATTCTACTCTTGTTAATGAAATTCCAGGCCAGGGCATCAACAGTTCCAACAATCAATGCCAAGCCGAATTACTGCTTGCATAAGCGCCAGAGGTAGATAAACGTGTTATTGACTTGCTGATTTCAGGAAACTCTTCCTCTTGAATAAACCACACAATTTTTTTTGGAATTATGATCATTTGTTTGTTTGTATATTTACGTCACATCTACCAATTTTCGTCCCACTCGGATCAATTTTTTGTGCTACACCCTCTTTTATTTTTGGTCTTACAGTGTAAAACAAAATAACAGTTCCCTGAATCCGTGACGGTTGTCAATATTTGGTTAATAAAACCGTGTAGATCACTTAATATAATGCCGTTTCACTACTGATATTATCAGATAGAAACTTAGAACGTATAAAACAATGTTCAGTGCAATTGTCAACAAACCTATGCTTTATCAGGACTCAATGTCAGTATCAGTAGCTCCTACGCCTAACTGGAACGTCAACTGTCAGCTTGACGATTGACAATTGACAACCCGGTTAGGCACAAGTGTCATTAATTTTGACAGCGAAACATGTTTTACAAATTCTAAGTTTCTTTTTAGTGATGACAGCAGCCGAAACGATCTAGTTGGTTTGATTCACAAAAAAGATATCTGCGTGTTCCTCTCCTTGCCGATTCTAAAAAGATAGAACCTCAACATTTCGTACCTCATCAGTCCACATTGTTTTTCAAAATCCTTCTGCAGCATCACGTCTCAACACTTTGATTCTCTTACTTTCGATTTTCCCACAGTTCGAGTTTCAGTTCCATACAAGACTATGATCCAAATGTACATTATGAGAAATCTCTTACTCAAGGGCCGATGTTTGAAACTAGCAGATATCTTTTGGTCAGGAATACCCTCTCTGCCTTTGCTACTTTCCTTTTCATACCCTCCTTGCGCTCTCTGTCTTGTGTTATTTTGCTTCCAAAGAAGCAGATATCCTTAACTTCGTCTACATCGTGATCAACAATTTTAGTGTTAAGTTTGTCATTAACCTGATCTTTGCTACTTTTCATTACTTTCTCTTTCTTGGATTACTCTGAATCCATTGGGTGTGCTCTCTCGACTGTTCATTTCATTTAACAGATTTTGGAATTCCTTTTCATTTTCACTGACGATAGTAATGTCATTCGGGAATCTTATTATTGCTATCATTCCACTTTAAATTTTAAACGCGCTCCTGAACCTGTTCTTTATTTCTATCATTGCTTCTTCGTTGTACAGATTTAACATTAAGGACGAAAGACAGAATCTCGGTCTCACACCCTTTTTAAGATTCAAGATATCAACCAATAAACAGCATCGCCTTGCATATGTTCAAAAGTTTGAACGAAACATACCACCATTCACACGATTTAACGGAATTTATCACCTTTGACAGAAACTGACCATGTTATTACTCTGTCCAGTCACTAAACGTGAATAACCAGAATAACCACATTTCATACCACAGACCTGTCCGTCCCGATAGCTAAGTGGTCAGCGTGACGGATTGCCGTCCTACGGGCCCGGGTTCGATTCCCCGCTGGGTCGGAGATTTTCTTCTCTCAGGGACTGGGTATTGTGTTGTCTTCATTATCCTTTCATCCCCATCCGGCGTGCAGGTCGCCCAATGTGGCGTCGAATGCAATAAGACCTGCACCAAGGCGGCCGGACCTGCCCTGCAAGGGGCCTCCCTGCCATTGACGCCAAACGCTCATTTTCCATCAGCGCAGGCCTCTGAGAGAGATACAGAAATGGACTCAATGAGACTCTGGAAGGTACCGACAGACATGTGGAGCCATGTCGACTCCAGGGCCTTGGACAGCTGCGCTGGATTGCTCAGCTGAGTTGAGCAGCCCAATCTAAGTGGTTCCATAGATCCGCGATTGGTTTTAAATTCGATGATTTTGGCGGCCAGGGGATTACGGTAAACTCATCTTAGTGTTCTTAGAACCACGCACCAGCACTGTGAACTTTGTGACGCGTTCTGCTGGCCGGCCGGTGTGGTCGTGCGGTTCTAGGCGCTTCAGTCTGGAACCGCGTGACCGCTACGGTCGCAGGTTCGAATCCTGCCTCGGGCATGGATGTGTGTGATGTCCTTAGGTTAGTTAGGTTTAAGTAGTTCTAAGTTCTAGGGGACTGATGACCACAGATGTTAAGTCCCATAGTGCTCAGAGCCATTTGAACCATTTTTGAGCGTTCTGCTGGTATGAGCCATCCTGGCCAGGAAAAACCAAACTGTATGTGGACGTGGTCATGGTCCATAAGGATAGAAGCATACTCATGTTGATCCATTGTGCCTTCCAGAACGAAGATATCACACAGGGAATGCCACGAAAAATTTTCCCAGACCACAACGCTCCCTCGGTTGTTGCAGTGGATTTGCTTTCGCACGTTTCACCCCATAGAAGCGAAAGGCCATCTGTCCGATGGAGGATAAAACGTGAATCTTGAGCGAAGGCCACCTGTCGCCACTTATCGGAGATCCAGCTGCAGTACTGGCGTACAGCCTTCGTCGTCCATGAAGAGCGGTCAGCATGGGTGTATGAATCAACCTACCAATGCGGAGGCCCATACGCTCGCTGAACGATCGACGGGGAGACACTGTTGGTAGGCTCTTGGTTCAACCGGGCAGTCAGTTGCTCAACAGTTGCAGGTCTTTTAGTCTATATGCATCTTCGCAGCCCTTGCTCATCCCTGTGACATATGGCCTGTGATGTACCGCAGTTGCCTCGGCGTCGGTTTCGGATAGCGCCTGTTTGCCATGCCAATGTACTTTAACCATGGCGACACGCGAACAGTTCACAAACTTGGCTGTTGCGGAAATGCTTCGACGCTTGCCCGAAAAGCCAGTGATCATGCCCGTTTGGACGCCAGATAAACCGCTCCGCTTCCACATTACGACGACGATTGCACTGTCCCCCATCCCATCCCCCCCCCTCACTTCCCCCACCGCACCCACACTCCTGGTGTTCGCTTCGGTGCTTGTGCTGCCACTTGCCACTGTGAGTGGTTGTTGCACGTTAACGCCGCAGTCACATTAACGGGACTGGCCGGTGTAATTCATCTTTGTAAGGGTTGGACGAGAAACAGAAGAAAACAAATCGCTAGAGTACGAAAGGCATGTAACACAGCAATGGGTAACTGCATGTCATGAGTAACGATAATCGGTGGTTCCGAAGAGCCCTGAGCCGGCCAGGGTGGCCGAGCAGTTATAGGCGCTACAGTCTGGAACCGCGCGACCGCTACGGTCACAGGTTCGAATCCTGCCTCGGGCATGGATGTGTGTGCTGTCTCTAGGTTAGTTAGGTTTAAGTAGTTCTAAGTTCTAGGGGACTGATGACCTCAGAAGTTAAGTCGCATAGTGCTCAGAGCCATTTGAACCATTTTTATGAAGACCCCTGGGCGGACAAAACATTTGGCGAGAGGGAGGGAGAGAGCGAGGGGGGCAGAGAGAGAAAGAGAGAGAGTGGTGGGGGGGGGGGGGAAGGGGGCGACCGACAGGTAGTCAGATTGTCTGCTGTCCGCGGCGGAACTTTCTCTGGGTGGCCAGATGGCATTATACAGCAGCGCAACATCCAGCGAGGCGCTCCCCCACAGCTGCGACTTGTGTACCGGGCGGGCCGTGCTCTACGTTTTGAGTCCGTCCAAGCCCGCGCCCGACGGTGACTCGCGCCTTATAGCGGCTCTCAAAACTGCTGCCGAGCCGAATTTCCAGATTCGCTCGCCAGCCTCATTTTCAATGCGCTCCCACGCATTGGCAATGACACCGAGTCCGCCCACTTGAAAGCTCCACAGTGCTAGCCTGGGACGAAGCAGAATTTTCGCTTTGTGTCACTGCTGCAGGTAACTGCTATGGATCTGAGAAGGCTACGTGGAAAAGAATACTGGAACGTCTCAGTATGCGTAATTTGTAATGAGACTGACAGTTTGGCTTGGAAAGTGATGCCACGCCCTCAATAGGCGGCGATGAAATAAAAAATAATAAAGACTATTACTATGGAAAAAGGACCGATTGGAAAATTATTTCACTAATATTGGTAATTAATAAATGCGCATGTCGGAATACCAGTTAAGTAAGTGATTTGAGGGTGGTCTAGAGATGATAGGTGACGATAAAACATAGGTAAACTACACTGAAGAGCCAAAGAAACTGTAACAACTGCCTAATGTCGGTAGGGCCCCCGTGAGCTCGCAGAAGTGCCGCAACATGACGTGGCATTGACTAGACTAACGTCTGAAGTAGTGCTGGAGGGAACTGACACCATGAATCCTGCAGGGCTAGCCGTATATCCGTAAGAGTGCGAAGGAGTGGAGATCTCTTTTGAACAGCAATTTGCAAGGCATCCCCGGTATGCTCAAAAATGTTATTATCTGGGGAGTTTGGTGACCAGCGGAAGATTAAAAGTAAGAATCGTGTTTCTGGAGACACTCTGCAGCAATTCTGGACACGTGGGGTGTCACATTGTCCTGCTGGAATTGCCCAAGTCCGTCGGAATGCACAATGGACATGGATGGATGCAGGTGATGAGACAGGATGCTTACGTACGAGTCGCGTGTCAGAGTCGTATCTAGACGTATCAGGGGCCCATATAACTCCACATTCACACGCCCCACTCCATTACATAACCTCTACAAGCTTGAACAGTCCCATGCTGACATGCAGGGTCCATGAATTCACGAGATTGTCTCCATACCCGTACCCCTCCATCCCCTCAAACACAATTTGAAACGAGACTCGTCCGACCAGGACAGCATGTTTCCAGTGATCAACAGCCCAATGTCGGTGTTGACGGACGTAGGCGAGGCGTAAAGCTGTGCGACGTGCATTCATAAAAGATACACGAGTGTTCCTTCGGCTCCGAAAGCCCACATGGATGATGTTTCGTTCCATGGTTCGAACACTGACACTTGTTTATGGCCCAGCACTGAAATCTGCTGCAATTTGCGGAAGGGTTGCACTTCTGTCACGTTCAACGATTCTCTTCAGTCGTCGTTGGTCCCCTCCTTGCAGTATCTTTTTCCGGCCACAGCGATGTCGGAGATTTGATAGTTTATCGGATTCCTGATAGCCACGGTACACTCATGAAATGCCCATAAGGGGGAAATTCCCCACTTCAACACTACCTCGGAGATGCTTAGTCACACCGCTCGTGGGCCGACTTCTAAAACACGTTCAAATTCACTTATTCTTGATAACCTCCCATTTTAGTAGCAATAACAGATCTAACAATTCGGCCATACACTTGTCTTATATAGGCGTTGCCGCCCGCCTGTTTGCATATCTCTGTATTAAAATACTCATGCCTGTATCAGTTTCTTTGACGCTTCATTGTATTTTTATCTAATTTTTACACGATCATATCTAGTTGCAGTGAAAAGTTTTTTTATTGTTTCATCAACAAATATTGGCGGTGTGACATCAAACTTCCTTGAAGACAAATTGGAATGGTAAGGATACGGGGACCTGGGAGTGGCAAGCGACTGAGTCCACATTCGGCAGAAAAATTTCACAATTTATTTCACTGCAAATAATTTGAATGTGGCACACGGTGGTAACTTGAGCACATTTAATTATTAAGTTACGCAGTCGTAAGGTAATTGCTGGATTGCCTATAAATGGCACTAAATAAATCAAAGATTATACACATCAAAGTAATTTGTAGGCACCAATGAGCATCTCAGACAATGTAACATTGGAAAATTATTTAAAGCTCCAATAAGGAAAATTGCAAACATGAAAGTAGGTTAAAGGTACCAATAAGGAAATTATGCTCTACTTTGCGCCATGGATTTAATCTTAGTAACTGACAGAATTCCAACAACAAGTGTTTAATTACAACCCACTAATTCCACCAAACAGCAGCTCAGTAGCCAACGAAGAACAACGGGGCGTCATCCGGAAAAGCTTAGTGCACAAGCTGGTATGAGAATATTTACATTCGAAACAGGATGTAAACAGGTACAATAGAACAATTAAGTTTTACAGTTCTGTAACAGAAAAAACACGCTATTATCACACTACCATAACATCTTAAAATTGTTGTTGTTGTGGTCTTCAGTCCTGAGACTGGTTTGGTGCAGCTCTCCACGCTACTCTATACTGTGCAAGCTTCTTCGTCTCCCAGTACGTACTGTAGCCTACATCCTTCTGAATCTGTTTAGTGTATTCATCTCTTGGTCTCCCTCTACGATTTTTACCCTCCACGCTGCCCTCCAATACTAAATTGGTGATCCCTTGATGCCTCAGAACATGTCCTACAAACCGATCCCTTCTTCTTGTCAAGTTGTGCCACAAACTCCTCTTCTCCCCAATCCTATTCAGTACTTCCTCATTAGTTACGTGATCTACCCATCTAATCTTCAGCATTCTTCTGTAGCACCACATTTGAAAAGCTTCTATTCTCTTCTTGTCTAAACTGTTTATCATCCATGTTTCACTTCCATACATGGCTACACTCCATACAAATACTTTGAGAAACGACTTCCTGACACTTAAATCTATACTCGATGTTAACAAATTTCTCTTCTTCAGAAACGCTTTTCTTGCCATTGCCAGTCTACATTTTATATCCTCTCTACTTCGACCATCATCAGTTATTTTGCTCCCCAAATAGCAAAAATCCTTTACTACTTTAAGTGTCTCATTTCCCAATCTAATTCCCTCAGCATCGCTCGACTTAATTCGACTACATTCCATTAAATAGCTACATATTATTTAAGAAAAGGTACCAGTTTTACACCTTCCCACGATTCTACAGCGTAAAATACTTTATCAAATCTGTGTTCCGGTATTCAGTTGACAACACGGCTCCTGTAGCCAAGTCGCAAACACCGAAAACGAGTGCCAGTGCAGGCGGTACAGCACTTAAGCAGATTATGGGTAGATGAGGGGTTATAGTATTTACAAATAAATTCAGATCATAGGATCACACACAACTTAACAGTGGCGCTCTCTTTTGAAGTCCAAATGAAAGGAGTACACAATCTGAAACCTTGCACCTCAGTGGCAGCAATCTGATTTCTGAACGATCGATATAGAAACAAACACACAAATGATAGGGCAGTCGAGGTCCCACGAGCATTATCAAGACCGACTCAAGCAAGTAGCACGTCCAATCGCCTTTGGACAACTAAGCTCCGTTAAGATGTAGTACTGCAGGCGGGAGTTTACCATTAATTTCCTTTGTACGAGGTGCATTCAAGTTCTAAGGCCTCCGATTTTTTTTCTAATTAACTACTCACCCGAAATCGATGAAACTGGCGTTACTTCCCGACGTAATCGCCCTGCAGACGTACACATTTTTCACAACGCTGACGCCATGATTCCATGGCAGCGGCGAAGGCTTCTTTAGGAGTCTGCTTTGACCACTGGAAAATCGCTGAGGCAATAGCATCACGGCTGGTGAATGTGCGGCCACTGAGAGTGTCTTTCATTGTTGGAAAAAGCCAAAAGTCACTAGGAGGCAGGTCAGGTGAGTAGGGAGCATGAGGAATCACTTCAAAGTTGTTATCACGAAGAAACTGTTGCGTAACGTTAACTCGATGTGCGGGTGCGTTGTCTTGGTGAAACAGCACACGCGCAGCCCTTCCCAGACGTTTTTGTTGCAGTGCAGGAAGGAATTTGTTCTTCAAAACATTTTCGTAGGATGCACCTGTTACCGTAGTGCCCTTTGGAACGCAATGGGTAAGGATTACGCCCTCGCTGTCCCAGAACATGGACACCATCATTTTTTCAGTACTGGCGGTTACCCGAAATTTTTTTGGTGGCTGTGAATTTGTGTGCTTCCATTGAGCTGACTGGCCCTTTGTTTCTGGATTGAAAAATGGCATCCACGTCTCATCCATTGTCACAACCGACGAAAAGAAAGTCCCATTCATGCTGTCGTTGCGCGTCAACATTGCTTGGCAACATGCCACACGGGCAGCCATGTGGTCGTCTGTCAGCATTCGTGGCACCCACCTGGATGATACTTTTCGCATTTTCAGGTCGTCATGCAGGATTGTGCGCACAGAACCCACAGAAATGCTAACTCTGGAGGCTATCTGTTCAACAGTATTTGGCGATCCCCAAAACAATTCTCTCCACTTTCTCGATCATGTCGTCAGGCCAGCTTGTGCGAGCCCGAGGTTGTTTCGGTTTGTTGTCACACGATGTTCTGCCTTCATTAAACTGTCGCACCCACGAACGCACTTTCGGCACATCCATAACTCCATCACCACATGTCTCCTTCAACTGTCGATGAATTTCAATTGGTTTCACACCACGCAAATTCAGAAAACGAATGATTGCACGCTGTTCAAGTAAGGAAAACGTCGCCATTTTAAGTATTAAAACAGTTCTCATTCTCGCCACTGGCGGTAAAATTCCATCTGCCGTACGGTGCTCCCATCTCTGGGACGTATTGACAATGAACGCGGCCTCATTTTAAAACAATGCGCATGTTTCTGTCTCTTTCCAGTCCGGAGAAAAAAAATCGGAGGCCTTAGAACTTGAATGCACCTCGTAAAATGATGGTTGTGCTATCTACGTGCGATACCACACGTTGTTAGGGGTTGCAGTTATCGACCGCGGTCCGTATTACTATCGTTGGTCCCGCAAGTCGCGACCAGTGCCGCTAGCGCCGCTACGCGCCTTATATGAAGTTTCTAGCGAGCTCTCGTCCACTCGTGGTCGGGACGCCAAGTAGGAAAGTAGCATAGCCTCCAGCTGATAGGAAACAATGTCTAACAAGGCGCATAGTAATGTATGTCCTAAGTGAGGCATCAATAGCTATCTGTTTATAATTATATGTATACAGCCAAAAAGAATCCTGTACAACCAGTTAAGCACAATATATATATTGTTTTTTACCAACGACTTCTAATTATTTTAGTCGTTGCAGATCCCGACCATACAGCCAGCACTTCATCGACGCTACTGACAAACCTACTGTGATTTATATGTTTCCATTTAGCAATGGCCACCAGTCAACATTGGCGACGACTCGTCCGTCGTCATAATAACGATGGTGACTGTCACAATGGTCTCGAAGCAGACACGCCTCGGTAATGTACCTTCGTGGCAGAATAAAAACTTTGATTCACAGCACGGAAATGCTCCAAACCAGCGATGAAAATGGAACGAAGGAACCGACGACTTTATATATGGCTACCCATCACATAGCCCCCTCCAAACAAGAAAACCTCCCGTCTTTCCAAGTTGTCACTCGTCATTGTGCTGGGAAATCTTGACGTGCTTGCCGCTGCCAGGAGACGAATGTAAGCTCAAGTCCGTCCAACCGAACTTTTAACACCGGCGCATGCGTCTCACCGTCTCGTGGCGTCCCAAGCTAACTCAAAGCACAGCCGCTAACTTACCAAACTATCGATACGAACGTGTCATAAATTGTGAGTCCCACCGCATGTTGGGTATACTGAGATGTTTTTGTACTATGTCCAAGACGCTGATTTCCGTTAAAACAAGCATTTGTACGAACTTATATGCTTTCACGCACAGGGATACGTTTGTAAGGTGAAGTCGGCCTTAGAAGATGCCGGTGGCTGGTGAGTTCGAGTGTGGTCCTTACAGAACTGCTGCAAAAGACACAGTGCCGTTTGGTTCTGCCAATCGTTTCAATTGGATGTAGACGTATCAAATAGCATTCTTGTTAGGTGTGTTTGTTTACAATTCCTATTTACTAAATTATGGCCACCCCACCTGTCCTCAATTTCTGTTACTAGCTTGATCATAATCACTCTGATTAAGTGAGAGACCAAGGTTAGCTACATCTGTACGTAGGAGAGGAATCTGAAGTCCTGTTCAGGGTTAGGACAGGAATGTATTAACAGGTGTCCATTATACACTCCTGGAAATTGAAATAAGAACACCGTGAATTCATTGTCCCAGGAAGGGGAAACTTTATTGACACATTCCTGGGGTCAGATACATCACATGATCACACTGACAGAACCACAGGCACATAGACACAGGCAACAGAGCATGCACAATGTCGGCACTAGTACAGTGTATATCCACCTTTCGCAGCAATGCACGCTGCTATTCTCCCATGGAGACGATCGTAGAGATGCTGGATGTAGTCCTGTGGAACGGCTTGCCATGCCATTTCCACCTGGCGCCTCAGTTGGACCAGCGTTCGTGCTGGACGTGCAGACCGCATGAGACGACGCTTCATCCAGTCCCAAACATGCTCAATGGGGGACAGATCCGGAGATCTTGCTGGCCAGGGTAGTTGACTTACACCTTCTAGAGCACGTTGGGTGGCACGGGATACATGTGGACGTGCATTGTCCTGTTGGAACAGCAAGTTCCCTTGCCGGTCTAGGAATGGTAGAACGATGGGTTCGATGACGGTTTGGATGTACCGTGCACTATTCAGTGTCCCCTCGACGATCACCAGTGGTGTACGGCCAGTGTAGGAGATCGCTCCCCACACCATGATGCCGGGTGTTGGCCCTGTGTGCCTCGGTCGTATGCAGTCCTGATTGTGGCGTTCACCTGCACGGCGCCAAACACGCATACGACCATCATTGGCACCAAGGCAGAAGCGACACTCATCGCTGAAGACGACACGTCTCCATTCGTCCCTCCATTCACACCTGTCGCGACACCACTGGAGGCGGGCTGCACGATGTTGGGGCGTGAGCAGAAGACGGCCTAACGGTGTGCGGGACTGTAGCCCAGCTTCATGGAGACGGTTGCGAATGGTCCTCGCCGATACCCCAGGAGCAACAGTGTCCCTAATTTGCTGGGAAGTGGCGGTGCGGTCCCCTACGGCACTGCGTAGGATCCTACGGTCCTGGCGTGCATCCGTGCGTCGCTGCGGTCCGGTCCCAGGTCGACGGGCACGTGCACCTTCCGCCGACCACTGGCGACAACATCGATGTACTGTGGAGACCTCACGCCCCACGTGTTGAGCAATTCGGCGGTACGTCGACCCGGCCTCCCGCATGCCCACTATACGCCCTCGCTCAAAGTCCGTCAACTGCACATGCGGTTCACGTCCACGCTGTCGCGGCATGCTACCAGTGTTAAAGACTGCGATGGAGCTCCGTATGCCACGGCAAACTGGCTGACACTGACGGCGGCGGTGCACAAATGTTGCGCAGCTAGCGCCATTCGACGGCCAACACCGCGGGTCCTGGTGTGTCCGCTGTGCCGTGCGTGTGATCATTGCTTGTACAGCCCTCTCGCAGTGTCCGGAGCAAGTATGGTGGGTCTGACACACCGGTGTCAATGTGTTCTTTTTTCCATTTCCAGGAGTGTAGTAAGAACAGACAGCACCAAGACGGGAGTCATTAAAAAAGGAGTGCGAATAGGAAAATAAGTGCGAAGTAGCACTTTCAGTGCTTATTGACAACTAGAGAATTACGAAAAACGTCTTTGATTTACAAAAAAAATCACTTTCTTGTGTGGAAGACACAGCACTGGAGATTACTTCTACACCTACGTCTACTGTGTAAGCGATCAGCAAATGTTTCACAAACGACTGGAAGTGCAGTTCACTTCGTGAAATCATCGAAAAACGGTAAGGAACAACGTGTATCTCGTGTAAGTGCACCTCTTCAAAAACTGTATGAGGAAATTCAGCATGTGTTCCATTGGCAGCAGACTGTTTATCAGACTCCCATCAGGGTTCGTTAGAGCGCCGTAGAAGAAGTTTCCTCTTCAAAAAGTACTCTAAGTATCCAGAATGAGATTTTCACTCTGCAGCGGAGTGTGCGCTGATATGAAACTTCCAGGCAGATTAAAACTGTGTGCTCGACCGAGACTCGAACTCGGGACCTTTGCCTTTCGCGGGCAAGTGCTCTACCACTGAGCTACCGAAGCACGACTCACGCCCCGTACTCACAGCTTAACTTCTGCCAGTATCTCGTCTCCTACCTTACAAACTTTACAGAAGCTCTCCTGGTTCGCAGGAGAGCTTCTGTAAAGTTTGGAAGGTAGGAGACGAGATACTGGCAGAAGTAAAGCTGTGAGTACCGGCCTTAGTCGTCCTTCGGTAGCTCAGTGGACGCCGGCACGGTAGCTCAACGTGTTCGGTCAGAGGTTTAGCAGCCCTCTGTAATAAAAAAACTGAGCTAATCGATCAACAACAAACTTAAAACGGATGTCTTACGACGTCCGCCCCGAGCAGATGAAACGAACAAAAGTGAACAAAATGAATTAAAAAAAAAATGGTAGAGCACTTGCCCGCGAAACGCAAAGGTCCCGAGTTCGAGTCTCGGTCGGGCACATGGTTTTAATCTGCCAGGATGTTTCATACTCTAAATATCTCACAGAAACGCAAGTTAAGCATAGATTTTTACAAGACATATATTCTATGTGTGGCATAACAATGACATCCGCAATTTGTTGTAGCGGAACTACTGTTCACTTACGACAGTAGGAATCGCAGTGACAAACTGAAATTATTTTAAGTATGGAAACAAACTGTGTGTGTAACGACTTTTGTGGAAAACGAAAACAGACTGAGTTCTTTCCCTTTTCATCTGGTTCCAATTAATGGAATGTAACTGAAGCATAGTTTCAGCAAAATTGTGAACATAGTACTAATTCAGTATGCTCAGATACCGAAAGGCAAACGCGGAAAGAGTGGTACTTAGACACTGGAAGCGCAGAAGAGCTTACCGATATCCGATTCAGAATAGTTACGGCGGCTTAGCCCCGAGACCATAACGCTGACACAGGGATTAGCTGGCGGTTAAGCGTACTCGAATAAATCGATTGGGAGAGAGAGTGGATAGTCCTGCTGCATGATTTCAACACACTGCAGTTTCCACTCTTTTACCTTCAACTGCCCGTGAAGCTCATATGCTGCTTGTGAGTCTTTTCTGAACGACGACGTAATAATCTGTCTCTTCATTCCCGTAGTTAAATGCCTTATCGGCATAAAGACTGAGCTTACTTTTGTGACAGTTTCGTTCTAACTTCGTCAAATAATTTGTGCGTGATCTCTGTGGACTTAACGTCGATCCTCTCTTACTGGTAACCGGAATGGGCTGTATGAAAAATATGCTAGATTGTTGTCAGACTAACGTCCATCTCCAAAAGATGCTCTGCCAGAATTTAGGTAATGATTCCAATAGATGCATCTCACTTTATACGTATCCTTCCTGTCAGACTATGTGAGCGTAGACCAGATGTGGTTTAAATTCAGAGAAATAGTATCGACGGCAATTGAGGCATAAATACCAAATAAAATAATAAAGAGACTAAGAAGATATGGTAATGATCCCCCCGTATTACACAAAAAGGTGAGAACGCAACTGCAGGAGCAACGAAAACAGCATGCCAAATTTAAACGAACGCAAAATCGCCAACATTGGCGACATTTTACAGATAGAAATTTAGCGCGAACTTCAATGCGAGACATTTTTAACAGTTACCAAACGAAATCTGACAGGATACTCGAAGAGATTCTGATCATATGTAAAGTATACCACTGGCAAAACGCAATCAGTAATTTACTGCACGATAATAATAGCGAGGTCAGTAATGACAGAACCATATTACTAACGCCGATTTGAAGTAGAATTTTGGGACAAATACTGCTCTCGAACTTTATAAACACCTTCAAGAAAACGGTTTATTTACAAATATCCAACACGGACTCAAAAAATATCGTTCTTTTGAATCACAACTAGCTCTTTATTCTCAGGAATAATGAATGCTATCGACGGAGGACATCGAATTAATTCCATATTTTCTGATTTCCAAAAGGCTTTGACACCCTTCCCCACAAGCGACTTCTAATTAAAATGCGTACCTATGGAGTGTCGTCTCAGTTGTGCCAATTAATTCGTCATTTCCTATCAGAAAGGTTACATTTCGTTATGACTAACGGAAAGTTAACGGGTAAAACAGAAGTAACATCTCGCGTTGCAGAAGTAAGTGTCATAGGTCCTTAGGTCCTTAGTTGTTCCCGAGCTATATAAAAGATTTCGAAGACAATCTGAGTAGTCCTCTTAGACTCTTTACATATGATGGTATCATTTACCGTTATATAATATCATCAGATGATAAAAAGTAATTGCTAAATGCTTTAGACGAGGTATCTTGGTGGTGCAAAAAGTGGTAATTGACTCTAAATCACGAAAAGTGTAAAGCCATCCAAATGAGCCCTAGAATCCGCTAAATTTCAGTTTCACAATAAATTACACAAACCTAAAGGCTGTAAACTCAACTAAATACCTAGGAATTACAATCAGGATAAATAGGAACGATCACACAGTTAAAGAACTTAAATAGGAACGATCACATAGGTAATGTTGTGGGGGGAAGCAAAGCAAAGACTGCCGTTTATTGGCAGAACACTTGAAAAATGTAACAGGTTTACTAAATAAACTGTTTGCACTACGCCTGCTCGCACTCTCCTGGAGTATTACTGAGCTGTGTAGAACCCGCTTCTGATAGGGACTGACGGACGACAACGAAAACGTTCAAAGAATTGTATTATCTCGAAAAATGTAGAAGGTTCGACGGATATGATACATGAACTGGGTTGGCACTCATTAGTACAATGAAGTTTCTCGCTACGGCAGGACCTCATAAAATTAAAATCACCAACTTTCTCCTCAAAGTGAGACAATATTTTAATGGCATCCACCTACAGAGGGAAAAATGATCATCATAAAATAAGAGATATCAGTGCTCATACGGCAAGATTTAAGTGTTGTCCTGTTTTACTTAAATTTCTGTTTGACAAAAATTCTAAAAATCGATGTTTCTGTACGAATATATTTTTTAATGCATTGCGTCTTCTGTGAAGCGTGCACTGTCACCACCAGGCATCGCTGTGTAGTAATGGCGACACAAACACTCTGACATAAATCAGAAAGAAGGAAAGTACTATCCCAAATATAGCACGGGTTCAAAGAAATTTCCATTGTTTGCCAAGCACGTATAGCGTATTTTACAGAGTATAAAGCGGATAGTGTTTGCTTATCGTATCAGAGAAAAACTTCCTGTTTGCCACGTGATATCATTGCGTTTCTGTACTGCTGCCAAATTCCATTAATTAATATGTTTGAGTATCTGTGTCAGGCAGCTATGTCAGCTTTATAAACTCGTACTAAAACTGTGCATTTGCTTTCACGGTATTTACGGAGTACATTTCACTTTGTACCAATACTGCAGCAGCATCGGTAATGGCAATGGTTACAATGCCTGTTTTGTATTATTATCAGTAATTCCTCTAACTTTATTTGTTTTAAAATGTGTTGTAGCAGTTTTCAGCTTCAGAAGCTTTAAGAGATTTCACATATCTCTCGCTTTCAATTTGCAAGTTAAATAAGAAAATTCCAGTGTCCCGCACACAAAATGTTATGGAAATGAAATCAGATAATCTTTGTTAATTCGGTGCCACTGAATTTGAAACTGAATTTAAAATTCTTATGTCAGCTTTAGTTTTCGAATTGGAGTATTATTTACGCATTTTGATGCAAAATATCGAGTCCCATGCATAAAGCAATTGGCTGCACTGACTGAGCGTGTAATCGTTCTCACAGACAGGTATCATCACGTGATCGGGTACATCATTGGTCATGTCCACCACGTGTTCAGTAGTTTTGTGGTCGGATAACAGAATCGTGGTCTTGTTTTGACGTATCTCTAAAGGCTTCCGTGATAAATGTTTTGTGATATACTTCCAATTGACAATGTACTGCTTACAGGCAAGTACAAATTGTCTCGCAAATGCGTAAATACCGCCGATAACTTCTGCTACATTTGAGGCAGAGTAACATTTGCTTGTAGAAAATGTGCTAGAACACATGTATATTTATTATATTTTGGCTGTAAGACAGAGGACCAAGCCAAAAAACGGGCACCGTTTGTATGCCACACTACTTGTTCGTCCAATCTGAGTGCATGGATGTATAGAAAAGGAAGTCATATGACAACTGGAGTTCCGACGATTTTGAGGGACATCACCAACCTTCTACTGGCTTTTATTTCCGAATGGTTCCCCTTATAAACAAAGGAATCTCAACAAAGAAAAAAATAAACAGTTGTATACCACAATACACCCATTGCAATTCGCCTTGTACGTCATGACAACGAATTTTCCATTAGTGAATGATTCTAGAAGCGTTGAGGAAGATAGATATGCTTCCATAATTAAATATGAACAGCCACCAACTTCAACAGATGCAGGCCTTTTTCCAAGCACACCACCCTCGAATCACAAGAATACACGAGGAGCTAATGACCTCATCAGGGATCTAGAACTCCATAGAAAGAAGTTAGAACTTATCGCATCGCGGTTACAACAGTGGAAGTATCTACACTACTCCGTGAAAGTGACATCATTTACGAAATTATGTCGCTTTCACGGAGTAGTGTAGATAGAACTTAAGAATTTAACAGTTTGTTGAGGCAGAGGGGACTTCACATGTTGTAAAGACGTAACTGTTCTGACGGAGGCATTGAATATGAAGCATAGTCGTGAGCAATGACAAGTGTTTAGCGATGCTTCGAAGACAGGTCTTAAAGCAGTACTTTTAGGTAATGGTGGAGAGTTTCGTTCCACTCCTGTGGTGTTCCCCACCAACGAAAAAGCAGCACATATAAACAGGAGAACATCCTGCCTGATAGGAGAAGACTATACGAGATGCCAGTGGGAAGTGTCTGGAGATTTTAAAGCTATTCAAATTTTATTAGGGATGCAATCCAGTTACACCAAGTACTATTGTTTCCTTTATGAGTGGGATAGCTGCGGTCCAGACAAACGCTATTCTCAGAAATGTTGGCCCATGATACAAACGTTAACTCCTAGAATGAAAGATGTATGAACCCCTGATAGAGCGAAACAATGTTTGCTCCCAGGATTACATTTAAAAATGAGGCTTACGAAAAACCTAGTAAAACCATCAGTTGCAAATGACTGTTTTGGTATTCACTTACTTGCGTCAAAAGTTACCCAGGCGCAGTTTTGAAAAAGTGAAAGAATATGTGTCCGTCGGTCCACAGATTAGAGAAATTTTTAAAGACAGTAAGTTTGAATTAATGCTAAACGATAAGAAGAGAATATTTGGAGTGGTTTTATGGGAAACTTCAAATGGTTCAAATGGCTCTGAGCACTATGGGACTTAACTTCTAAGGTCATAAGTCCCCTAGAACTTAGAACTACTTAAACCTAACTAACCTAAGGACATCACACACATCCATGCCCGAGGCAGGATTCGAACCTGCGATCGTAGCGGCCGCGCGGTTCCAGACTGTAGCGCCTTTAACCGCTTGGCCACCACGGCCGGCGGAAACTTCAAAGCTGAAAATTTCAGACTGTGGATGATCTGATGAGATCATATGAACAACTGAATTGAAACATTTCACTAATCCACATCTAGATTTCCTATTGCCAAATTGTGGTGATGGTAGCGGCGAGCATGGCGAGTGGTTGCATAAGGACATTTCAGTGATCGAGTAAAATTATAAAAAGAAATGCGGTGCTGCGTTGCTAAGTTATCATTGCTGGATGGTGAAAACGCACGCTCCAGCAACAAAATACCAGAGATGGGAAAAAAATACGTGTTTAAGATAACTGATATTTTTGCATTTTTTCATATTTTTCATGTTTATATATATATACCTCAACACCTAGAGGTTATAAATAAATGTAAAAATTATTTTCGTATTCAGCAACCTTCAAAACAGACGGGACACATATTTTGTTTACTATGACATTCAATTTTTGGTAATTTGTATAACAGTGTACTTTGCAGTAGTTGTACTGAGAAGTGTAGGGTGTTACACTGCCTCTTGTCTATAGTTAAGTGTACCGTGCAAACTGATTCGTACATCATTTAGTAATGGAATATGATGCATTTAGATGGACAATTAAAAAGTAAGAATTGAATCGTCTAGTAAAATAAACCACAAACATAAGGTTCCCTAAAGACTAACGGCGAATCAAAACTGATGTTGTTGTTGTTGTGGTCTTCAGTCCAAAGACTGGTTCGATGCAGCTCCCCACGCTACTCCACACTGTGCAAGCCTCTTCATCTCCGAGTAACTACTGCAAGCTACATCCTTCTGAAACTGCTTAGTGTATACATCTCTTGGTCCCCGTCTACTATTTTAACCCTCCGCGCTTATACTAAAAGAATAAGAGATGCAGAGGTGGTACTGAGTGTCAAACACGCACGTATTTTATAGAAGATGCAGTTAGTGCACAAGCTACTTAGCTTAGCTTAGCTTAACTGTGTCATGCGTCCCATGTAGGAAGCTTCTGCCTACTTCGCATTTAATTTTCACAAGCACTAAGTCAGCTAATTACAAGCCAATGTACTTTTTTACAAAACGAGGCACGTAATTTTCATGGCACATCATGTTTCGAGACCAAGCAATGAATTCAGATATACCGATTGTCTTCTGTCACAGCACCGACCTCATTCTGCTATCAGATACATTGGGTAAACGATAGCGTTCTGAAAAATGATGCCTCCGTATTTTTATGCGAAAACTCTTAAAGGCTGGTCCCGGCGGAGTTTCGAGTCCTTCCTCGGGCATGGGTGTGTGTGTTTGTCCTTAGGGTAATTTAGGTTAAGTAGCGTGTAAGCTTAGGGACTGATGACCTTAGCAGTTAAGTCCCATAAGATTTCACACACATTTGAACATTTGAACAAAACTCTTAATAGCTCTTTTAAATGTCTGATTTGATCCATTATAAATGGTTTTGAAAGGCTGCGACTGTGAAAACAATAAGTCTGTTTATAAATAAATCTTCTGCTACCAGTCACGATTATTCTTTATTTTACTTTTCGCACGACGCGTTTCGGGAAAGGATCTGCATTTTCAAGTGACTTTTTTGTGTGTATTAAGCCATTTATATTGACAACATCAATAGAAATGGCTTAATGCACACAAAAAACGCACTTGAAAATGGGAATAATTTCCCGAAACGCGTCGTGCGAAAAGTAAAATAAAGAATAAACGTGACTGGTAGCAGAAGATTAATTTATAAACAAAGCTACTCTTTTATATAAATGAAACGTTGTTAATGTCCTACATCTTTATTCTTCACATCTACATATTTACATCATTCAGCTGCTAGGGCCGGCCGCTGGTGGCCGAGCGGTTCTAGGCGCTTCAGTCTGGAGCCGCGCGACCGCTACGGTCGCAGGTTCGGATCCTGCCTCGGGCATGGATGTGTGTGATGTCCTTAGGTTAGTTAGGTTTAAGTAGTTCTAAGTTATAGGGGACTGATGACCTTAGATGTTAAGTCCCATAGTGCTCAGAGCCATTTTTTTCAGCTGCTAGAGCGCTCCGAATTGTAGCGTTTGACTTGCTAAGGTCTAATGTAAGTACGCTGCTGCCTGAGAAACAGGGTGCTGTATTCGAGTTTCGAAATCGACTAGATCGTCCACATATCGAACACACTTTCATTCAGCATGACAGTGCCAGTCTACACACACTGATCCGTTTCCAAAAATTAAATAACAGTTTCGAGGGCTTCACTTTGATACTAATGAAGGGGTGTTGGCACAGATGAGGTTGTGGCACCGTGAGCGAAAGGAAACATTTTACAGTGACGGTATCAACAAACTGGTCTATCGTTGGGAGAAATGCGTTCGTCGCCAGGGATACTAAGTTGAGAAATAAATATGTAGGTATGAAGAAGAAAGATGTAGAATGTTAATGACGTTGGTTTTATTTAAAAAGCTTTAAGAGATTCCACACAAAAAATTCGGAGGCATTACTTTTCAGCACGCACTGGTAGTTGTCCGGAATGTACAGTAACTTTAGTTGATCGTAGTGCCCCTGACTTCCATTTTGCAGTTTCGCGCAGCATTAACACAACGAAATAATTCCGCCTTGCTGTATATTCTTCCACAGTCACATCTCTCTCTCTCTAAAAATAGTTCAAATGGCTCTGAGCACTATGGGACTCAACTTCTGAGGTCATTAGTCCCTTAGAAATTAGAACTAGTTAAACCTAACTAACCTAAGGACATCACACACATCCATGCCCGAGGCAGGATTGGAACCTGCGACCGTAGCGGTCGCGCGGTTCCAGACTGAAGCGCCTAGAACCGCTCGGCCACAACAGCCGGCGCCTCTCTCTCTGTGATGTTTCCCTGATTTGTGGAATCCAATGAAAGTGGAATAGAAGTGACAGAATCGACGAAGACAGTACTGTTAGACAACACCGACCTACGTTCTTTTGGGCAGAACAAGTCCGTCCCCCAGCGGGTGCAAAACAGCGGAGGCGTGTGGCCGACACGGCGTGGCGGGAGCCGCTGGCTGCCGGCTGCGAGATGGCCGGCGCGTTATCGTCTGGCTGCCCCACGCGCTGCGGCGCGTTCATTAAAACGCCGCCGTGATTACACACCTAATTAATGTAGAGGAACACAAGAGCGCTTTCCGTCCTTACGCCGGCAAATTAAATGCGGGAAATTAGCGTCGTGTTTCAGATCCCCCCCGGCCGCCGGCAGTTATTTCCGCTTGCAATCATTCCGGAGCGCCAACATTTGTTCCTTGCGCTTCGCGAGAGTTCGCTGATTATTTTTATTTGCGTTTCATTCCGTCGCAAAAGAGGTAATGGAAGCTACGAGCAAGCCCTCTGTGAAAACTCAATTTTGTCTCTAAACTGACAAAAGGAAAGTCTGAAAATATTTCAAAATGTTCTCGTTAGCGAGCGAGACTTGAATATGTCGTGGTAACTGGGGCATACCTCAGTCAGATGCGGAAACTGTCCACGGACGAAGCATGTATTTTTACAGTTTGCTGCTTTATATCATCATTGCAGTGCAACTGATATTTTCGTATATTTAATTAAGAATTTTCCACCTGGTGTTGTTAAGACCTAGGGTTCTCTTATAACGAACAAGATATCGTCACGTTATACATAATACATGAGCAGTACATAATGACATTGACAACAACAAAGCATAATGAAGTGACGCACAGCGAACTAGATACCATTACAAATACGATACGGAAAAAAAAGATCTCTTTTTTTTGTACTTATTATGAGGGCAGCAGAAAGCAGATTACCGAGAAAAATCAGACAGAAACTATGGAACACGAAGCAACAAGTAGAATGGATAAAGGAACTCAGGGAGGATCAGAAATCGCTAGAATTAACTCTTGGCGATTTGAAAAGCCGAACAGAAAAATTAAAGAAAATGTAAAACACAAAAATAAAGTTTAAACAAAATACAAACGAAAAACAATGAAAACAGTATTTATAGGTGGGGAAAACCAGAAAGATCAGAACGAATGAAAAGATGCTGTGCAATTCGGAAAAAAGTCTGATGAAGAAGATGACCACAAAATTATTAACTGAACTGGTCCAATGAGGCAGTGAAAGCAGAAGAAGAAGAAATGGAATTCCGCCAACGTCATTCTCTTTATCACTGTGTTCAGAAATTATTAACTAAGTTTGACAGCCGAGGGTTAATGACGACAAATGAAATAAAAAAGATGTGAATAACGTGGTTTATATTGTAAGTGCTTCCATGCTTCCACGATGTTGTCATTTACCGTCTATTAATGTTATAAAAAAGTCGAAACTAATTAAAAAATCATTTGCACAAAATATCTCTCTGGTGCGAAAAGTGACAGTAATTGACCATGAGCAACAGAAAGGGTGAAGTCCTCCCTATCAGTACTAAAGCCTACCGGCACTACGCCTGTGTCTTCTTCTAGAGCACTGCTACGTGATATGGGATCCTTACCAGATAGAATTGAAGGAGGATATCGAAAAAGTTCAAATAACGGCATTTCGATTGTATCACCGCGAAATAGGGGAGAGAGTGATACATATATGTAAGCGAGTTGTGGTGGGCGTCGTTAAAACAAATGCGTTTCTTGTTGTGGCGAGAACTTCTCACAAAATTTCAATCGCCAACTTTTCTCTCCGAATGCTATAATAATTTGTTGACTCTCACTTATGAGGGGAGCAAAGACCATCGTAACAAAATAAGAGAAATCTTATCTCGCAGGGAAATATTTATGTGTTCATTGTCACCACGTTCTGTTCGAGAGTGGAACTCTCAGAAACACTGTGAAAGTGGTCCTGTGAACTCTCGGCCAAATAGAGTAATGGCGTAGATGTAAATAAACTATATGATGTTATTAGGAGAGTTAACTAGTGGTGGAGGAATAAAATTCCTGGCTTCCCTGGTCATGCGATTCATTCGATGGGGTACGCTGTTTTCAAATTCTCCCTCGAAACGATGTCAGCATATTGTGAATTCTGGAATGTTGTCTGAATTTTTGTTGGAAAGGTACGATTGCATGGGAGTATTTTGAACGGCAACTTATTTGACGTTCGTGCGCCTGCAACAAGAAAATATGAGCATAAATTGCGTAAATTCGCCCCATCGGTCTTGTACCATAATGTTTAAATTGTATTGAGATAGTCAAATCAGCAAAACAGACATTCAAAATTTCAGTAACAGTCAAAAGTGCAAGGAATTCCGTGAGAAGATCGAAGTATAACAAAGTCTTTCTGAAGAAAATAACCTATAGAGTAACAATTTGAAGAGAGGGAAAAGTTTCTTAATACGACAAGCTTACATGGAATAAGCAAAAGAGAGGAGAGAAGAAGGTAATAAGGATAAATAAGTACAAGAACTATAATGTAAAATGAGTACTGAGGTATTAATCGAGAGGTCTCCTACTTAGGTAGATAACTTATTTCATACACACTATTTCTAATGTATTCGACGTGGGAGAAGTCAGCAACTGTATCAATATTTTTAAAAAATGCATATCGTTAATTTTTCCGTCTCAGTTACTATAGACCGTGAAAAATGAGAACTCGAGACGGAACAATAAACGCCATACAATTTTTAAATCATTTCGTATAGTTGATGCGAAGAACATTTTTAAATACAGAGTAGAATTATCAATGGTATCATTCTTGAACTAGAGGCGAAGGTTGTTATGCACTTAACGGGGAAGTTACCAGCACTATTTGCTCGGAACACAGCTCTACCAAAATGCAAAATTGAGGTAAATAAAAAAAAGGGAATAAGGAGTGTTCTCAGGCATCAAGCTGACTGACAATAATATAACGTTGATACAGGTCAGCTAGATGAAATCCATAGCGCAAATAACACACAAGGCAATACAATAATTCTTAGTAAAGCACGACATTGTTTTTCTGTGTCGGCTGGAGACAACAATATTGCTAAAACAGTTATATCTAATTTTCATCACAATAATCTTTCAAACTGCCGGTTTCCAACGGCCATATAAATACCTAAAAAAATTATAACCTCGGTATAAATTTTCACGTGTAACATATCCTAAGAATTATAAAATAATGTTGTAGTAATATTCCCATATCCCTTTGCTGTACGGGAGCACTAACTCAAAAGTATTCTCCTATGTATTATAGAGTAGAACCGAAAAAGAAAAGGAAAATAAAAATTTATTCTCTAGTGACATCTGGTGACGGTTACAGGAAGAGATCGAAACCGGTTAAATGTACTAAACTGTCTCGTTAAAACGAGAAGCATAAAAATTCTTTTTAAGATTTCGTTATTTTGTATGTATGTATAATTCTTATATCTTTTTACAGTGTAAGCACTATAAAAATCCGTAAAATATTGACGTAGAATTGTCCGAGATCCACAAGTGGCCGCTTCCTTTTCGATTGTCGTTTTGTTTACATTGTAGTCAGGGGATTCTCGTAGGCATCAGAAACGGGACGGCCGCTGTAGAGTAACAGGTATGGGTTGCTTGTTGGACAGCTTTCCACGTCAGGGCGTCGTATATACTGAAATATGCTTCCATCGTCAATTCATTTCGTTTGTTCAGTAATTCATGCAGTTCCTTCTTGTTTGCTGTATACATTTCTAACTACTTTGGTGTGTACAGATGAAGCGCCCTGTACACGCACCAAACAACCGACTGAACGACGGACAAACAAACTGGACGTGTGTAGGCGTTTTGACTGACCGACCACACGATAAACTTTCCTGTGTGGAGACCGTAATATCACTTGGTGGCTACGTGCAAAGGTTTTAGATTTTGTTGATGTTTGCAAGTGAATAACTCAATGAGATCTTGTTATTGGCGTATATACGTCTTTTGTAGCTTGTCGGAAAGTTTCGTCTCTTTTGGCCTATATAATGCCTATTACAGTTATCACACGCAATATTGTACATAGCAGAATTGGCAATGTTATTTTAAACGCTATTTCAACACTCTTTTAAAAATAACATTGAATGTCGCTCCATTATATTCAACATTTATATTTCCCTTTGATGTACATACATTCTACTACGTTCGGATGAAAATCATTCTGGTATGCAATTTGTTTTGAAGTTCGTAGCTCTTTCTCAGTTTCAATATCCACAAAAGTCGGTGTAGCAAAGAGTAAGAATATGCAAGCTCTTAGGATTCAGAATGATTAAAATTGGCGTTAGTGATCGCATCCATAGAAGTCGGCTTTCTGCATAGATTGAAAAATATGTTTTCATGCGTATCTCGAGATTCCGTCTGCGATTTTTTTTATTTTTGCAGTTCAAAATCTACAGCAAATTTTTGAATGTACTGTTCCAACATTTTTGCTAACTGATTTGTATCATCGTTACCTTGAGAAAGGATTACTGAGCTATTGACCTATCTCCTGTACTACACGAAGCTGTTGTCTATGTTTTGATCCCATTAAATAATAATAATAATAATAATAATAATAATGGCTGTGAGCGCTGTGGGACTTAACTTCTGAGGTCATGAGGTCATCAGTCCCCTAGAAATTAGAACTACTTAAACCTAACTAAGCTAAGGACATCACACACATCCATGTCCGAGGCAGGATTCGAACCTGCGACCGTAGCGGTCGCGTGGTTCCAGACTTTAGCGCCTAGAATCGCTCGGCCACCCGGCCGGCCCCATTCAAAAATTTTGTAACTTATTAACAAATATGTCTGTCAAGGCTACGAGGCTATTGCGCAAAGACAAGCGGCATTTCCAACAGCTCGTCTTATTGGAAGTGGAAACATTATGCACCAAGACGGATTCAATTATTTGCACTAGCTGTAACGCTTCATCTACGGTCATTTTTTAGTGTTTTAATAAATTATCCTTAATAGCACCTAAAGTTTCCTTATAGAAAAGTCTGAATGCATACATTCTACATAAAAAGAAACAAAAAACAGCGTTAAGCGAGATTTTTAGATTCACGATTTTGTTGGTGAAATTTGCACTATTTGTCATAAAATGTAATACTGAATGCAGCATTTCAAATTATATAAAGATTTTATTATTTTTAGATCTGGAAACGTCCGTGTGAGTCAGCTGAAGTCTGAAATCTCGAAAGATAATACTGCTGCGTCGGAAAAAAAATTTGAAATAATTATTAAGATTTCAGATGGATGTATGATTTACGACTGAGAGTATTTGTATGGTGTGCAGCTTGCACATGTAAAAGTAGGTGTTCAAGCATCATAGCATGTAAGCAAAGAGAGCATTTCTCTGGAAAATCTGTTAAGTGTGTGCATATCTTCCGTATCCTAGACATCTTTGAGCCTTCGATGCCCAGTGGTTTCTGCTGCAACCCACCACTTCATTTATTTTAGTTTGAAGCACCATTGCCATTAGCATGAAACCACCGATGCTACGAAGCATCCGTAGTATCGGTGGTTTTGTGCTAAATGCACTGTTGCTTCAGAACAAAATGAATAAAATGGTGGGTTGCAGAAGAAACCACTGGGGTTAAAGGGTTGGAGGATCGAACGGGCCGGGCAAATAACCGTTCCCGTCACTTTTAGAACATCGTGAAAGGCGGAGGACGCGTCGCGGAAAAATCATTGTTAGCTTCGAAAATCTTCATCAGGTACATTAACAGTCACTTACGTGATGTCAAAACAGGAGTGTGATGTACAGCTTTTGCTCGCCAAGTATTAGCCGATGTCTTGCTGAGAGTGTAGTGCAGACGTTCCTATGTCCTCACCACATAAGGTTTTAAAACAAAAAATGTTTCCAGTGGCGCCCAAACGATCACAATTGTGGTACTCATCTTGAGGTTGAAGCTCACTTTTGTGTCTACATTTGTTTGCAAATATTTTGTCTTGGAAATGTTATGCCTAGAGTAAACACAATTTTTTCTTCTTATCTACTCAGATACGTTTCGCTAAATTTGCTGCATGCAGTAAAAATTGCTTTATTCGATCGGCACCAATAGAATTTCAGTTTTTAAATGCATTATTTATGAATTTTAAAAAAGGGCGAAATCCCTTTCATACGTTGTTGTGTTTTCTGTCTCTTTATTTTGTACGACGGCTACTTTTTCACAATTTGCCATCAGCAGCCATAGATACCTTGATGTAGAAAACTTCATTACTTCGTAATCTTACGACTGGAAATGTTGACTCTTGTGGTTGACATTATTTTATTCTGTGCAAAAGCTTTGTGTGTGTGTGTGTGTGTGTGTGTTATTTACCCTTATCTCTACTAGTTTCCAAACTATAATGGCTGTATAACTGTACTTTTTAACTTGTACCAGTTGAATGTGTTTTCGGCATGAGCCGAAGCTCTTGTTTTGGTCTCAGGATTTGTTAGGTATGTGTGTATTGTGGAGGCACCATATCTTGGCAGTATCAGTTGAGGATTGTTTTGAACTATGGTTGAACTGCCACTGCCAACCGCAACAAACATTTACAATGTATCCACAACACTCCTATTTAGTTTATCTTGTGGATCGCTTGTTTGTCTTAGTTTCAAATGAGTAAGAGACTACTCTTGATGCATAGAGATTCGAATACGACTCTCACCACGACAAAAGCAATCAGCGATCCCTATGACCCATTACATCAGTTCTGCTTTCGTAGAAACACAGAACGCGGACGTAGGATCGTAGCTGCGCGACAGGGAGAGGTGGAGTTGTGTCCCCCCCCCCCCCCCCCCCGCAATCACCGCTCTCTCGATGAGCAGTCTAAGGCCCGGTTATTTACGGTCGCGGCCAGCTACCACGATATACTGTCCACATAATGTGTGTGTGTGTATGGGTTTGGATACACGGACATTCTTTTGAGGGAAGAGAACATAGTTGCACTGCAGTGAGCTGTGGATCCGTTTATTGTAGCATTTTCCTCTATAAGGATTTTCTGTGCTAGGTAATTTTCTTCAGTTGTTGGTTTCTTAGGGAAGGTTTTTCTGCATTTGAGAATTTTTAGGTCACTGTTGATGTCTGATACCCATAGCACGTTACTGAATGTAGAATGACAACAGTTACTTTCTAGTGCCCTTTTGTGTCTGCGTGCGTAATAATGAAATTTCTGCTTGTCTGCCCGACATAAATTATATTAAAGTCCAGTTATGTCCGCTGATAAATATAAGACGTGTCGCATTTATCTTTTTCGGTTTTGCTTGACATTACTTTTCTCTGTAATGGGTTAACTACAAGCCATTTTCAGTCCTTGCTTCGTATGATGCTCATCATGCGAGCTGCTTTATTTCCAGGATGAAGTTTCACTCTGCAGCGGAATGTGCGCTGATGTTACTGATAGATTAAATCTTTGCTCCTGAACCAGAATCGAACCTAGGAATTTCGTCTTTCGCAATCGAGTGTTTTATCAACGGAGTTACCCTAGCACGACTCATGATCAATTTTCACATACGTACATCCCCCAGCGCCTCATTTCCTTTCTTTCAAACTTCACAGAAGTTCTTCTGCGAAACTTGTGAGACTATCACTCCCAGAAGGATCGATATTAGAATACCCTGATATGGTGAGGGGTGGTAACGCGTGATGCATCTAGGAACATTGTAGAACGTGATCGCTTTGGCTGACCAAGTATTAAGGTGTGGGGAGGAATAATGTTGCACATGCGTACTGACCTTCAAATCTTTGAATACGGTACATTCAATTGTCAACGTTATTGTACCCCTTCCTCATGTGCGTCTTTTCAGGGGTCCATTCGGTCCCGAGTTAGTTGTTATAGAAGACAATGAGCGAGCGCATCGCACAGCGCAGGTAAAGAAGCTCTTGGAACGAGAGGATATTCAGTGAATATTTGAGGAATCGGCTGATCTGAACATTCCCTTGACTTAAATCCCATCGGGAACGTATGGGATGCGTTGGGATGACGTATTACAACACTTATGATGCGACTAATAAATGTCTTCGAACAAATAGCAATATAAGTTATTGGCAGATAAGATGGGATTATTTCGTGTATTATTGCATACCTTCTCCTGTTTCTACCCACATACACGGTACAAAAGAACAGAAGTACATTAACGATTTGTTGGTGGATTTATAACGTCCTCACGCAGCTACAACAAAACCCAAGAACAGGCAAAATATAAAGTTATTGGGGTTCAAAATGCAACTGACTGAATTTAAAGAATTACAGAAAAATGTAATGACAAATGCCAAGAAGGAATGTGACTCAGAGATGGATTTTATGAAAACAAGACAGTCAATGCAATAAAACATACGAACGACTCTATTTCCGACCGAATTTTTTCGTTTTGCTTCAGAAAAATATCTGAAGACTTACGCGCCCGACGCTTAAGGTAATGTTCCTCAGCCTGGCAAACTGTCTGTGAAGTAGAAGGCGTAGTGAGGTTGAACGCTAGAGTTTATTTTGAGGCGAAAGCGAGAGACGAGACGACTTCGAAGGTAAGGAGCCATAAAACATTTGGACTCATTTGTATTCAGTACTCGCAGCACGAAATACTGCCGTAACTTTCCTCGAGGACAACAGTCGCAAAAACGATGAGTTATTAGTGCTCCGTAAGAGCCTCCAGTATTTGGCATAAGGCCTTCCTCATTTTTTGACTCCTAGAAAGATAGTCTTCTCTGTCGACGACGGGAAGGAGAAACCGTTACGGGAGATTGTGATGGTTGACTGTGGCAAGGAGCCAACCGAGTTTCTGCGAAGAGAATTTAAGAGGCAAGTTTGATGGTGACGAGAACGTATCGGGCTGAACAAGAGAAAACATCCAGAAACTTATTCCCGATAGTTCAGCAGCGCAAGTAACGGGTAAGTTATCAAACGGTGAAATAACTGCTGTGATATAGTAACTGGTGCGGTTGTCACAACTCCAGGTAATGTACATCTACACCAACGTGATTACTCGGCTATTCACAATAAAGTGCCTGGCAGAGGGTTCAGTGAACTACATTCAAGCTGTCTCTTTACCGTTCCACTCTCGAACGGCACGCGGGGAAAAAGGAGCACTTAAATTTTTCTGTACGAGCCCAGATTTCTCTTATTTTATCGTGATGATCATTCCTCCCTATGTAGGTGGGTGCCAAAAGAATGTTTTCGCAATCGGAGGAAAAAACTCGTGATTGAAATTTCATGAGAAGATCCCGTCGCAACGAAAAACGCCTTTGTTTTAATGACCGCCACTTCAATTTACGTATCATGTCTATGAGACTATCTCCCCTATTTCGCGATAATACAAAACGAGCTGCCCTTCTTTGTACTTTTTCGATGTCATCCGTCAGTCACACCTGATGCGGATTCCACACCGCACAGCAATACTCTAGAATAGGGCGGACAAGCGTGGTGTACGCAGTCTCTTTAGTAGACCTGTGGCACCTTCTACGTGTTCTGCCAATGAATCGCAGTCTTTGGTTTGCTCTACTCACAATATTATCTATGTGATAGTTGCAATTTAGGTTATTTGTAATTGTAATCCCTAAGTATTTAGTTGAATTTACAGCCTTCAAATGTGTGTGACTTAACGCGTAATCGAAATTTAGCTGATTCCTTTTAGTACTCATGTGAATAACTTCACACTTTTCCTTATTCAGGGTCAATTGCCACTTTTCGCACCATACAGATATCTAATCTAAATCATTTTGCAAGTCGTTTTGATCATCTGATGACTTTACAAGACGGTAAATGACAGCATCATCTGCAAACAATCTAAGACGGCTACTCATATTGTCTCCTATGTCGTTAATATAGATCAAGAACAATAGAGGGCCTATAATACGTACATGTGTAACGCCGGATATTACTTCTGTTTTAATCGATGACTCTCCGTCTATTACTACGAACTATGACTTTCTGACAAGAAATCACGAATCCAGTCACACAACTGAGGCGGTACACCGTAGGCACGCAGTTTCGCTAGAAGACGCTTGTGAGGAACGGTCTCGAAAGCCTTCTGGAAATCTAAAAATATGGAATCAATTTGACATCCCCTGTTACCCAAATGTTTATTCATCGAGGAAAGTGTCTATAAGTGTATCAAACGTTTTCCACATCACAAGAGTTTTACATTTCACTTGTGAGATATCTGTGCTGTGGCAAAGTAGGAGATTTTTCTTTTTATTTGGATGGAAATAATTCGTTCTTCAATACTGAACTTGAGATCTGTGTTTACCATGTCACATAGCTTTTGAATGACCCTCAGATGTGTCATTTGCTTGTGTTGGGTTAATTTCTTCGTGTGATATGGTATGGTAGTACTCAAGTGCAATGGTTGAAGAGGTTTGATATCACGTCACTACGTAAAAGTACCGGGTGAGTATAGGCCGGGTGAGTATAGGCAATTTAAGTGCAGTTCCCCACTCAGGTCCAGTGTGAGCTGTAAATATCGTATGACAGCCAAAGTTGGTAGATATTCAGTTGGGTTAATACGGGACTGATTTATGGTGAAAAACAAAATTCTTTTCAATGTTGCCCACCAGGCGAAAATCTGGCACTGTACCTCTTCTCGTCGACGTCTCCGATGCTCATATTGAATAAACTGTGTAAGCCGCAGTTAATAATAAAATCAACTTTATGCGTTTCTCACTTGTTTCATTTTCCTGCTCATATCCCATTCCCAGTCCATTACATATTGAAACATCTCTAAGTTTTTCTTGGGTTCACAGCGCCAGATTTGTACGTGGTGGCGAAAACTGGAACTTTGGAATATGTTTCCAGCTGTTGCTTACTATTTCACGCCCACACTGTAAACATGAAGTAGCAGAACTGTTCCTACTGGAAACCAGGAACATGTACCCTCTTCTAACAAAGCCCCAATGATTCACATAATTTTCTTAGCGTGGGATGAGATGTTTAATTTACTTTTTCAAATCCCCTTGTATAAAGGACACAACAGACACAGTTACACGGATGACACAAATCATACACACAGAAATAGGCCATAGACTGCCAAAAGACTACAAAGAGAGGCAGTAGTTCTCAAACTTGAATAAATAAGATAATTATTTTGTAAGGTCATTAAACAAATGCAGAATTTAGATTCTTTCCAGACTAGCACTCGATATTCTTAACACAACAGTGACCCTTTACATTGTTTCCTTGTCAGCTAATCATGTTTGTGCTTGGAAATATTTTAATTTCAGTCTTTTTTACCATTTTACACTATGATGCATATTTTATTGAAAAAATTCATACCAATTTCACGGTGTTAGGAATGAATTTAAAATAAATGACGAAACTGTATGTGGATTAACACATCCAAATTTGACAATTGTGGCGCAGGATTTCGGCGGAAGCGGAGTTTGGCTGGGCATTGCGCAAGAGTGGATTCTTAGCATCCTTTATTAACAAAAACTTACACTACCAGAGCATAGGCATAAACAAAAATAAACAAACAATCCTAGCACTTGCAAATATTCTCCTAAGGTAGTTATTCTGTAACATAAATTTGATAATAATAGTAATTCGGACCACAGTAACAAGATAATTAAATCATCTTACTAAGGTCTGGAGCTCCTCTTGGCGTTTGTCCATGTTTGCTATTTAAAATTTGGGTCGTTTTGAAGATCTGCCTTACGCAAGTACTTTTTCTTCTTATTCTGTCTCTGTCTCCCTCTATTTCTTTCCTTCGCGCTCTCTCTCTCTCTCACTCTCGCTCTCTCTCGCTCTCTCTCGCTCACTCTCGCTCTCTCTCTCTCTCGCTCTCTCTCTCTCGCTCTCTCTCGCTCGCTCTCTCTCGCTCGCTCTCTCTCGCTCGCTCTCTCTCGCTCGCTCTCTCTCTCGCTCTCTCTCTCTCTCTCTCGCTCTCTCGCTCTCTCGCTCTCTCGCTCTCTCGCTCTCTCGCTCTCTCGCTCTCTCGCTCTCTCGCTCTCTCGCTCTCTCGCTCTCTCGCTCTCTCGCTCTCTCGCTCTCTCGCTCTCTCGCTCTCTCGCTCTCTCGCTCTCTCTCTCTCTCTCTCGCTCTCTGTCTCTCTCGCTCTCTCTCTCTCGCTCTCTCGCTCTCTCGCTCTCGCTCTCTCTCTCTCTCGCTCTCTCTCTTTCTCGCTCTCTGTCTCTCTCGCTCTCTCTCTCTCGCTCTCTCTCATACACTCACAAATACACACATTCAACCCCAGCCTCCCCCCATCCCTTCCCGATTGCACCGTCCCCTGCCGAGACAACACATAATTTCTCACGAGACGTTAAAAATCAGCACCAAAATAAACGAAAGACAACCGATGAACTTGTGAGCAGTGATAACAACATAGCACCTCCCAATGAGTATGGAGACAGAAGTGCCTGTTCAAATCACTTTTTGCGACATTTTGTGGAAAATACGTTTGAAGTAAAGTCGAGAGTGAAATTTTATAATCAAGAATGTGGAAACAGTTTACTCAGTAGCAGTAAAACGAGATATCCACCAGAGATACACAATAGGTCGGGAAGTGTAAGTACAGTAACATTAATAACTATCCACGAAATCAGAAATGCACAATGAATTTTCTCCAAGACTACTATGTAGATGTCATGCTGTCAAAATCGGAGCACACAAAAATCCATTTACAATATTGCTATATATACTGGCGCCGGCCCACCGTCGGTCAGTACATCAGCGCACCTGATAATGGCAACGTGGTCGATTGGCGAAATATTGTGTCCTATGCACAGTCATAGCACGCTGTTCACCCGAGATTTATTTCGTTACAATAACGCAGTTTCACTGGCAATGTAATTCTTAGTCGAGCAATCGAAACAAACCAAATAAAATGCACACGTTGTAACTTTTAGGCCTATAATAGATGGATGATCATACATTTTATATTACATTTTACATCAATGAACTCTGACAGACAGAAAATTAGGCGTAGGTGTCAAAACATCTCTGGGTGAAAGAAAAGCAGTAAACAGTGTTTGCGTAAGGCGGATTTTCAAAATAACCCAGTAAAAGATAACTGAAATTTGCAGGGGGCACCAACCATATTACAACAGAAAATTCAGCCGAAGAAATATTGCTTCGTCTCACTGAAACTAACTTTACAATGGGTGTGCTGAAATAATTATGCAGTAACAGCACTAGCTCACCAGACAGAACAACACCAACAAGTATCCATCTAAGACCTTAATCACACGCCGGCCGGAGTGGCTAAGCGGTTCTAGGCGCTTCAGGCTGGAACCGCGTGATCGCTACGGTCGCAGGTTCGAATCCTGCCTCGGGCATGGATGTGTGTGATGTCTTTAGGTTAGTTAGTTTTAAGTAGTTCTAAGTTCTAGGGAACTGATGATCTCACCAGTTAAGTCCCATAGTGCTCAGAGCCATTTGAACCATTTGAACCTTAATCACACACGGGACAGCAAACACGGACGAACAACGAAATCTGTGGTGTCACAATTAACAATTAATTGTGAAGGTACATGGACCAGCAACAGACTCACTGAAGCTCAGCACCATCGGAAACCTGTAATATTAACATGTGTAGTAATCATGCGATCTTCTGTAATTACTTGTCATATGAACATATACAAGGTCGCGTGCTTCTATTTGACAACGTGTCCGTTCTTAAAGAAGCCTTAGTGAGGTCAGACAGAGTGGCAGAGACGGCGGCAGCCAGACAGGCGGCTGGCCCTGAACTGCTGACGCGGCTGCGGCCGCCGGGCTGCGGTCAGCGCTGGCGTATTAGCACGGCTGATCCGGCTAATAACCGCCCGTTATTGACTGCCCGCGGCAACACGCGGCCTATCCCCCCCCCCTACCCCCCCCCCACTCGCCCCTTCTGCACTGCATCTGCTCTGGGCAGCCCATCTCGGCGGCGGGTCACATGTGAGCCTAGCCCAGGGCGCTCACTCTTAACCGGCCTCCACAACAGCTGCGGTTCCTCTACACTACAGTGTGTAGCCTGTCTGTCTGCAAACCGAAGACCGGGCAGATCTCTCCCCCTATACTCCACTATGTCTCAGGGAGCAGCTATAGGTTGTCACTCAGGGATATACACTACTGGCCATTAAAATTGCTACACCAAGAAGAAATGCAGATGGTAAACGGGTATTCATTGGACAAATATGTTACACTAGACCTACATGTGATTACATTTTCACACAATTTGGGTGCATATACTAGAACTGACATGTGATTGCATTTTCACGCAATTTGGGTGCATAGATCCTGAGATATCGGTACCCAGAACAACCACCTCTGGCCGTAATAACGGCCTTGATACGCCTGGGCATTGAGTCAAACAGAGCTTGGATTGCGTGTACAGGTACAGCTGCCCTTGCAACTTCAACACGATACCACAGTTCATCAAGAGTAGTGACTGGCGTATTGTGACGAGCCAGTTGCTCGACCACCATTGACCAGACGTTTTCAATTGGTGAGAGATCTATAGAATGTGCTGTCCAGGGCAGCAGTCGAGCATTATCTGTATCCAGAAAGGCCCGTACAGGACCTGCAACATGCGGCCGTGCATTATCCTGCTGAAATGTAGGGTTTTGCAGGAATCGAGTAAAGAGTAGAGCCACGGGTAGTAACAAATCTGAAATGTAACGTCCACTGTTCAAAGTCAATCCGAACGATAGGTGACCGAGACGTGTAACCAATAGCACCCCATACCATCACGCCGGGTGATACGTCAGTATGGCAATGAGGAATACACGCTTCCAATGTGCGTTCACCGCGATGTCGCCAAACACGGATGCGACCATCATGATGCTGTAAACAGAACCTGGATTCATCCGAAAAAATGACGTTTTGCTATTCGTGCACCCAGGTTTCTCGTTGAGTACACCATCGCAAGCGCTCCTGACTGTGATGCAGCGTCAAGGATAACCGCAGCCATGATCTCCGAGCTAATAGTCCATGCTGCTGCAAATGTCGTCGAACCGTGCAGATGGTTATTGTCCTTCAAACGCCCCCATCTGTTGACTCAGGGATCGAGACGTGGCTGCACGATCCGTTACAGCCATGCCGATAACATGCCTGTCATCTCGACTGCTTGTGTTACGAGACCGTTGGGATCCAGCACGGCGTTCCGTATTACCCTCCTGAACCCACCGATTCCATATTCTGCTAACAGTCATTGGATCTCGACCAACGCCGGCAGCAATGTCGCGATACGATAAACCGCAATCGCGATAGGCTACAATCCGACCTCTATCAAAGTCGGAAACGTGATGGTACGCATTTCTCCTCGTTTCACGAGGCATCACAACAACGTTTCACCGGGCAACGCCGGTCAACTGCTGTTTGCGTATGCGAAATCGGCTGGAAACTGTCCCCGTGTCAGGACATTGTAGTTGTCGCCACCGGCGTCAACCTTGTGTGCATGCTCTGAAAAGCTAATCATTTGCATATGACAGCATCTTCTTCATGTCGGTTAAATTTCGCGTATGTAGCACGTCATCTTCGTGGTGTAGCAATTTTAATGGCCAGTAGTGTACCATTACTTCTGCATTCGATGATGATGAAGAGCACAGACACTCCCGGGCAGTGTTTATTTCCTACTACACGGCTTAACACTATACATAATACAGAAATTATTAACTAAATTGGAGCTTTTAAAACACCACCTTCTGCAAAACACAATGAGTTTTCTTTATCTTTATGTTTTTATCCTAACAAACGAGGGAATTCCAAAAGAAATGCACACTATTTTTGTAAAAATACAGTTTGAATTCTGCATGTGTGAAAGTTTTACAGTGTAAAGATACATCCTTTCCACTTGTTCTCAAACTTAGTTCAGCCTGTTCCCGTAAGTGGCGCCGTCACAGCATCTCTTCAAGATGGCTGCTACACTTGTTCGTCAGGAGCAACGTGCTGTGATAGAAGTCCTGTGCTGTGAAAACGAGACAGTTGTAAATATCCGCAAGAGGTTGAAATAGGTGTATGGAGATGCTGCTGTCGATAGCAGTACAGTTAGTCGGTGGGCAAGCAGGTTACGTGATGGAAGTGGGCACGGCAATATTGAGGATTGTCCTCGCAGCGGCAGGCCTCGTACTGCACACACTCCAGACAATGTGCAGAGAGTTCAGGAAATGGTGACTGCTGACAGACGCATAACAGTGAACGAATTGTCACGCTACGTTGGGATAGGGGAAGGAAGTATTTGCAGAAAACTGAAAGTGTTGGCGTTAAAAAAGATTTGTGGCAGGTGGGTTCTCAGGATGTTAACAGTGGCTCACAAAGAAACAAGAACAATGGTATGCAGCGAATTTTTGGAACAGTACGAGAATGGTGGAGATGAATTTCTTGGAAGAACTGTGACAGTTGATGAAACATGGCTCCATCATTTTTCCATCTCTTCGTGGAACACGGTTTGAAGATGATGACTCCCTTGTGCATGCTGCCAAAAAGTGGCTCCAACAGGTTGGTCCAGAATTTTGCCGCGCTGGTTCCAAGATGGCGTAAGGCAGTTGAGAGGGATGTAAATTATGTGGAGAAATGAAAATATTGTACCTAAAGAATGTATCTACACACTGTAAAACTTTCAAACATGTAGAATAAAAGTTGGATTAAAAAAAAATAGTGTTCATTTCTTTTGGAATGAGTTTCGTATTTCTGAGACCTTTTCAAGTCTAAAACATCCGCGATGTACAGAGTGATTATTATTAAACTTTCAAAATGCTGTAGAAATAACACCACTGGTCAAAATGACGTGAAATTGCAATGGAATATTATCGGAGAATGGGCAAAAACTATAGCGGAAGAAAAAAAAAGCGCGAAAATTCATCAATAGATGGGGCTGTATGTGTGAGAACAGATAAATGAAAACACCTGTCACGCGCATGACCCACTGAAGTTGGCATAAACACGCCAGGTACACGCCTTTTCCTCCTTTCGCGTCTGCGACGTTCGCCATGACTGTCTCAATGGAGCATTACAAAGCTGTGTTACAAAATGATGACTGGGCACATGTCGCTCTGCAGAAGTTCCGGACACAGAAAGGCGTTGGTCCCATTAGTGCCGTGGGTCTGGAGAAAATGATTCGGAAATTCGAAAAGACGGGTTCTTTTGGTGTGCAACCAGGTAGAGGGAGGAAACGAATTGATTCGACATCAGTGGATGCAGTGACCACAGCAATGCGGGAGGAGATTTGTGGTGATGTGCAAACGTGTAGTGCACAGAGAATTGCCCGAACATTGGACTTACCCGTGAGCACAGTGCGTAAAATCCTATGAAATATCCTCATACGCTATCCATTCAAAATTGCTCATGTGCACGAGTTGCTTCCTGTTGACCTGCCAGCAAGAGACACCTTTGCTTTAGAATTTCTTGCTCGCATGGAAGTGGACAATGATTGGCATTGGAAGATTTTGTGGACGCACTTCCATCTGATAGGATATGTCAATACACAGAGTTGTAAAATATGGGCAACGGAAAATCTGCACGCAAATTAACCAGTACCACTTCCTCCGGAAAAGGTCACTGTGTGGTGCGGGTTTACGGCATCTTTTATCATAGGGCTATATTTCTGCGAAGAGACGGGTGCTTCCGGTCCTGTTACCTGTTTCGTCAGTGGTAAGCAGCGAAAAAAGTGTTCCAACTAAAACATTCGTATTTCTTTACGTACTACACGAATGTGTAATAACAATGGGGTTTCCTATTTAAAAAAAAAACGCAGTTGATATCTGTTTGACCTATGGCAGCGCCATTTAGCGGGCCAACCATAGCGCTATTTGGTTTCCCCCTTCAAGCTAGACAAGTTTCGTTCTTTGTAGTTTTTTTCGTTTGACGCCTATTTCGTGAGATATTTGGCCCAGTCACGATCAACGGACCACCCTGTGTATGCAGACTGAAGGGTCAAGTGAAAATTCGTACCAAGGCTGAGAATTGAACACAGGGTTTTTGCTTGCTTTGGAGACGCAGTAACCACTACGCCACTCTAGCACAGAGACTTTGCACGCCTCCCTCTTAAGTCCCAATTTCCATTCACTCTTCAGCCCACTCTGTATTCCCCTTAACTCAAACAGCGTTGCAGAGGCTCTCAAACTATATTAGAATAGGAGTGGGAACAGCACGGAATGGGAATGAGCAGGGAGGCTAGCTAGTGTAGTCCGTCCAGTTGCACAAAGCCATTGAGTGGTTAGCATGTCTGCCTAGCGAGCAGCAAACCTGGGTTCGTATCTCAGCTTGCGTATAAATTGTCACACGTCGCTTCAGTCTGCATATATACATCAAACATGTTTTGACACCTTGAAACTACAGTCAGTCACGTTTCCTGCAAGCTGCGATTGGGAATCTCTGAGTGTGTTTACGATGCGCAAGTAACATCAATTACCCTCCACTTTCCAGGACACGTCTGGTGAAAATCAAGAGGTGTCACACACACTTATTCTGGGATCCCTAAGTGCTGTCTTCTGTTTCTCTGAAGATTTCACGCGAGTCAGATGTTTGTTTTCGATGTTGAACATCTCCCGTGACACATATCGATTACTTTGAACCGATATTTATATATAACACATGCACTTCTGCCGATTCGTTATCTGTCCGATAACATGCCCCTGATCTCACTGCATGTGCTCGAGTGGATTTAAGGGTAGTAGTTTACAACCCATAGTACCCGAGTATGTTTCTGACAGGGAGTACATGTGAATCAATCTTGTATCCTTTTCCAGTTCGAATTCACTTCACATTCGCCGGACACACGAGGTCAACAACGTCTACATATATATGGATACTCTGCAAATCACATTTATGTGCGTGGCAGAGGGTTCATCGAGCCACTTTCGCAATTCTCTACCACCTCGTTTTATTATCTGTGTTCATGGACGATTTAATTATTATTATATTATTGTTGTTCTTTAACTGTTTTGTGTGTCAAAACTGCTCCGTTCCACCTTTGAACATCCCTAGAAATTATCTGTTCTAACAGAAAATTTACTGCCATTTTGTGTAATTATCGATCGCATCTTTTATTGATGGCTGGTATGAGTCCAAAAGTAATCCAGTTCCGCGTATTTAATCCAATCTAATGATATGATTCCTCCGTTAATGTGTTAAAAGGGGAATTAAAATTGATTTACAGTAATGCATTCTAGGGCAATCCCTGCGCCATCCCAACCACTGAACTTGTGTATAACATTCGAGGTATCCGAAACCAATATTAATGTTTTTATTGAGTCAATACCATTCTATCTAGTTATATTGAGACCACAGAACTTAATTGTCCAAGATAGCCCTCCTTAGGTACATTTTGGTGCATAATAATAACCGCCGGCATCGGTGGCCGAGCGGTTCTAGGCGCTTCAGTCCGGAACCTCGCTATTGCTACGGTCGCAGGTCCGAATCCTGCCTTGGGCATTGATGTCTATGTTATCCGTAGGTTAGTTAGGTTTAAGTAGTTTTAAGTTTAGGGGACTGATGACCTCAGATGTTAAGTCCCTTAGTGCTTAGAGCCATTTGAACCATTTGAATAACAACTATGTTTACAAAACACCCGATCTTAGCCCACGTTCGTCGGTGGGACTCGTTTTATTTCCCTAGATATATGATACAAGGTTCGTTGTCGGTTTGCAATTTTAGGACTAAAAGCTATATATTATGCATTTTTATTTTGTTTTGATTTTTTATTAATCACCTGAAACTTCGTTAGTCCTGAGAATAGAATTGACAGATTGTCTTTCTTTTATGTGTTTTATAGGATTATAATAAAGGTAACACTGAACTTTCACTATTGCAGAGAGCTACACATCCATTTGAAATAGAATACCATGGATGCTGGTATTTATCTCTGTGTCTTTCTTTCAAAGTCGAAATTGTTCAAAATAATACTATCTGGCTTATCATAGTAATTAACTGAATTTACCAACAATTAATGTTTTGACTTCGTTACATGTTTTCATTCAGTTCTGATATTTTGCTTATCGTTATGTTTCAGGTAGGCGCTGAGCAGTACTGACTGTTATGGTAATTCAGCAGCTTTCATGTGAATTCCGAATCTTCAGATGAAGCTTGAGATCCGGGAGCGAAGGTTTTCAATTCTTGATAACCATCAGTCATCAGCTGGTGAGGTAAATTAGTTGTAGCACCAGAGATCAACACAGTTGTGTGATAGAAATGTCAGTTACTCCGATCAAAGATAATAGGACTTCCATGCCACATCACTCTTCTGTTTCAGGGGCAACGTTTATCGGTGACACATTTTCTCTCGTTTACCTTGGTCATTAGAATTTAATTTCTGATTACGTCGTCATATTAATTTCTCTTGTATTTTCTTCAAAGTGAATTCAATTTGCAACACTGTTTAGCTGAGAATTTGTGTTATCCAACGTGGACCAACAAGGTGAGTGATGTGGCATATGAACAATAGTATGTTTTTGTACTTCTTCCTTTGACATCTCATTATCGTAGTTTCATCTGGAAACGAATATATTTTTGTCAAAACAACCATTGCTCTATTGGAACGGAGATTCCTATGAAGGATGGGTATATGTAACCTATCTATCTGTCTTGTTCTGAGCTATTTAAAAAATCTCACCTTATCAAAACACTTTATAGTCTGCCAATTTCCCTGAAACAGTAATTTGTCATCCTGCAGTAGTTTGGTGATAAATACTACATGCAACTGGACTGGAACGAAACGAAACGATTATGAAGTCCTAAATTTATCGTTAGATTGGCCCCATTACCAGTTAATCATAAATAAGAACTGTGATCATAAAACGATAAATAAGTTACGTAATGTTTATTCACGGAAAATATCGGATCTAATATATTTAATAGATCACTTTACTCGTTCCATGTCACATTTTACATTTCTATCAGATTGCCCATTGGCAGTGAAATTCCTTGTTTCAGATTATTGATGTAATAGTGTGAACACTAATGCAGTCTAAACATCCCGAAACACATTTCCCAAAAGATAGCTACAGTACTTCTGTTTTCTTGAACGACATTCCTCCTTCAGTTGATGACGTATTAAAAAGCTCTAAGAAATTTATTTACTGTCGATTGATGGTACGAATAAAAAATATATATAATCGTTGGAACCCCAAACATAGGAAACTGGAGCAGCAGAATTGATTCTCCTTTTTTCTTCTTTTTTTGCCCATTTGCTGTTATGCTTACTTAGTATTATATTTACAGCTTTGATTGTACGACATCGCTTCATTTTCATGACGACCAGTTGCTCAGTGCTTAATATTGCCCTAAATAAACTTGCATCTGCTTAACTAGAAACGTTGGTCGTTCTTCGGAAATGCCGATTGATTCGTAGTATAGGCCGACGTCATAGACTTCTCTCTCCTGCTGCAAGAGACAAAGGAAACAGAGAAACAACAACAAGCTTTCCTCTTTATCCTCATGTTCGGTCGTTCCGCTCCCGTCTCAGTACTTCGTCCTTCTATTTGTGGTGTAGATGGAATCTGCTCAATTTTTCCCATCTGTATAATGTATTTAAAATTCCAGGTCTTGCAACTTAAGAGACTGTCTAAAAGAGACAGCAATTAGTGCATATAGTTTTATTCACGAGAAATAAAACTCTCACTATTGGCAATAAGGGTCTAACAGACACACATCAAAACTTGCGCTGTGTCTATGTGTGTGTTTCACAGTCACCATGATATCTGAGAAAACAGCTATTAATTCACATATAGCAGTGACTGTCAACAATGACTCACACAACAAGGCCGACATAGAGTGTGTTTGAAGGTACAGAGCCATTCGCACCAATGACGCAAACAGTATTGTCAGTCTTTAAAATAAAAAGAAAACAAGCGTGTTCCTGAAGCGCATACTGTCTTATAGGGATTAATATAGATTCTAAAATCCATTTGTGTGGAAACTACATTGCGTTGTCGTTCACATACAACCTGTAGAATAGTCCATAACATAAAACTGGGTGGTTTGTTTTAGTATCAGAATCATGTTTAGTTCTATGAGAAACATAAATAGAATTTTTAGGAGCACTTTTAAACCCTTTTCTCAATGTTTCATCTCCTGGCTGTGCCCTAAACTGCAATAAAACATCAGTAACTGGATATTTCAACTTCATCTTTATTCCTTTCGGAATTCACGTGCATTTTCGCACATTTATGAAACCTTTGAAATTTGTGAATGGACGGCTTATGAATGCGCCATTAGTACCATGCCGTCATACGCAGGCGGAAAAGCATACACTTAGAACACTTAACTGCTTTATAATAATCCAACCATAGCTAAAATGAGACACTGTATAGTCAGCCTTTCACTTTATCCAAAGTACGTCATTCTTGAAACGATGATTTTTGTTATGTTGCCACCGATTCGATAAAACCTGGTAGTTGCACTTCGGGGCATCGTCAGTCTCGCTTTTTCAACGCAATTTTCAACATCGGAAATACTGACTAGGAGGCTACCATCCTTTGCATCGGAGCACTTGAAGCTAACAGAAATACTAGCTAAGTCTGTATTTTCTTAATCATTAAAATTACTGTGATTTTTGGTAGAGCAACTTAGTCTGGCTCAGTCTTTTCTTGTGGTTCTTCATCGAAGATAGTATATTTTTCGATTTTCTCACTTCCTTGTTCGGTTTTTATTCTTCAATGAGGTAGAAAAGACTTACCAATATCTGTTATTTTTTCACTCTATTCACTACGCTTTTACACCTAGCAATCCCCAAAATTCTAAGTAAATCACATTCATGCCCCATTTCTTACTTACAACTCGCCATTAACTATAGAAAATTAGGGTAATTCCATTCACCTCCGGAAACTCTCTTGCGCAGTACCGATCAGTTATGTTTCGTTTAAGAGATGTTCATGCTCAAATGTGGTGCTTATTTGCAGTAGCGATTATGATATTCATTAATTGAAGGCAATTTTACTACAGTTACGCATTGAATTCCCTCCAATGATCGCATAAGTTGACAGTACTTCCAATAACTACGACTTCATATTTTCGTGATGGCTGGGTGTTGTGTGCTGTCCTTAGGTTAGTTAGGTTTAAGTAGTTCTAAGTTCTAGGGGACTGATGACCATAGATGTTAAGTCCCATAGTGCTCAGAGCCATTTGAACCATTTTGAACTTCATATTTTTATCAAGAAGTATCTACCAGGGGTCACACAGGCATCATCATCCCTACCGAAAATGAAAGGAAATACAGAGAATATGCTACTTTTATATGTGCATCATAGTCGTTACCCGTTATTTGAATTTTGAAGGATTAAGCTTTTGTCGAGTGTTTTGTCGTGCAAACTTCTCAGTTTTATGACGTGCCTCACATAGTGACGTGAGAATTGGGAAAGCAGTTTTTTTTTCCCTGTGAGAAGAAGGTATGAGACGGAACACTAACAGTGGACATACTTCTTAGTAGGGTTGAGTATCTTGTGGTAATTTCGTCACTCAGTCGAGTGTTACTGTCTTTTATTAGTAACGCCCAGTGGGAGTGTAGTGTGCTTTTTTACGAGATACGCATTTAAAAAAAAATTAAATCCTGAATTTTCTGGCTGTATATATGAAGGTTTAATTTTCAATTTTGGTCGTTTTAGTGCCGTATTTTATTTAATTTTTGAAGGATGAAGTCATTTTTAAGATGCTACTTCATTTTGTAAATTTTTGTTAGACGTCGAATTATGACAAAACAGTTTATTGCTTTAATGTTTGCAGCAAAGAAAAATGCACTTGTCTCTAGGAAAAACACAATAATGTTGCTCAAGAATGTATTCGTACATATTGAAATAAATTGATGGTACATATGCTTATCGTGACTGTCGTGTCACTCACTGTTTCTAACTTTTGTATAGATGTTGTACCAGACATAATGTTCATTTATGACATTTCGTTATTCGTGTTTCGTTTTTTCTGGTTGGTTTTTGAAACTAAAGGAAAATAACGCTTCAGCTTTTACAACAAGCATCGAAAGATTTTTCTAACTACAAACGTGTGATGTCCGACAACACAAGGTTAGAACCTCACTTTGGAGCACCTCTGCATTCTGACTATCTTACAGTGCAGTAGCACTAAGATGTTTACATATCAGTTTTCTACATCTTTAAAGGATAAGATATTTCAAAGACAAACAAAAAGATTTTAAATAATAATCCTTAAAATTTCTGTTCCAGTCACCCATTATGTTTTCCATTGCTTTAGTTTATTTAATAAATGACTTTACATAGGTTTATATAATTTTTAAGTCATGTTATCAATTCATAGATAATTTTTGTGATTGGTTTATGGGTATTTTAGACCTTAGTAGGTTCTCACTAGGGCAGCTGCCCCCACTGCTACAGCCCTCCCCTCCGTCTGCGGCCATCCCTAGGTACGGAGAGCCAACAGACGTTTCACTGTGAGAGGTCGAAAGCATGTAGATCTAAGGGTGAGAGAATGAACTTGTGTAGGTGACGTATAGTACTGAGATACGAGCAGGAAAGGCGACGGAGTAATCTATAACAAATTTGAGGGGTATGCAAGACATATGCATACGTTTAGTATGGGAGAGGGGAGGAATAAATGCGTGAATTTATGAAGTATTCCCACCAGGAAGAGAGGAATGTTGTGATGAACATAGCGGGCTACCTGAAATTCAAGAATAGATAGAGATTTTTCTTTAAAAAAAAGCGTGGTAGAACTCTCGTCGTTTAGTGTCAGATATTGAGTTCAACAACAATCAGAATATAGGCACTGATGAATTGTTAAATGATTAAGATAGTTGTTGAAGCAACTGGTATGTGTAAAAATAGTGAGTGCCATTTTTCTTCTAATTTTAGTACTGTAAATGGTGGGGAAGTATTTTAAAGTTATGCTTGAGTAGACTGGAAATCTTCTAGAGGCAGAAAGCGTATTAGGGTGGAATTGCGTATTGCCTCATCTTACAACACAAATAATTATGATATATATACTGTAGTCAGAACATCGTATAAGTTGCTACACTGGACTGTTAACTTCATTTTCGTCTGTATTTCATTCAACAATTAAATGTACTGGTAGAGGTATTAATGTTTTTAAAGCAGCATGTCGGGGAAAATAAAATTTTCGACAGTTTTACTGTCCCAACTAGCCACATTCATGTCAGGCTCGACAGCGTTTGTTGACCATTCTATGTCATATTATTAAAACTAAGGTTACTTACTTTTTTTCAAAGGCTTGCAAATCTACTGCAGTAGTGTTGGCAGTTTTGAAGGAGCTAACAGCTGTAGGTAGAAACATAAGCCGTCTGCACAGTCGTGACAACACTGAGGCGTCAATAGAGACATTTATTAAATGGCGTTACGTCATTGGTTGTGGTAGGCCCGCGGAACTACCGTGCTCAGCCCGCTGCCAACTGTAAGGGATTAAGTTCGCCATATCGCCTGTAATATTAGCCTATCATCTCCTGTCGAGGAACGCAACCTGTTTGTAACGGGGTGTTAGCAGCGATGATATTTTCTTGGTTTTTCGTGTTACTTTTAATTGTGAGAGTCATTGGCTATCGAACCAGGGCGTCTTAAAAAAAAAAAAAAACCATGCTTATTTGTTTCCTTGTAAACGACAAGGGCATTTCCCTTCCACATCCATCCTCAATCGGAACTATGATTCGTCTCTAATGGCCTTGTTCTCGGAACATTGAACTCTAATCTTCGTTCCATCCTTTGTAAAGCAAAGGATTCACGAAGACAAGATTCCAGTTACAAAATTCGCTGATGGAATAATTACACTAATAAGATGGTAGAGGGACCACGTAATAATCGTGAGTGCACAATGATAATCCTTTGCCAATGTTTACTAACCTGCACTAACTTTTCTACGATGGTATGTTTAAACTGGATCAAAAGATTGACGTAACATCGAAATGTGACGTCGCCGGCCGCGGTGGTCTCGCGGTTAAGGTGCTCAGTCCGGAACGGCGCGACTGCTACGGTAGCAGGTTCGAATCCTCCCTCGGGCATGGATGTGTGTGATGTCCTTAGGTTAGTTAGGTTTAAGTAGTTCTAAGTTCTAGGGGCTGATGACCACAGATGTTAAGTCCCATAGTGCTCAGATCCGTTTTGAAATGTGACGTCGACCGCGGTCCACACCATCCGTGAAGGCAGCCTATCCTCTTTGAATCAGACTAGTGGCGGTGAATTATATCCCTTGGGATGAGAGCAGTAGGACAAAATACGTCAGTGTTGCACGTGTCCAATCACATTCAATGACGACGTTACCAGTACATTGGCCAATACTTAGTTCCTAAGGCAACAATCTCAGAGCAGTTGGCGGAGTGTTTCCCAGCATTCATCAGCTTTCTCGACGTTGTCATCCGTTGTAATTGCCACTGATTGACCTGAAATGTCATCTATTCTCTTTCCTCCCAGAGAGCATGTAAACGAGTCAGGAACAAACCATTACCATGTAGTTTTATTTTTCAATTTGTAGCAAAACTTTACATTCATTCACAACTCCGCTGCTCTGTGTCGTAGTATCCTACATCTTCCCCTACATACATACTCTGCAAAACGTTGTGAACAGAATGGAATTTGGTACTTGCCATTGTCCCGCGTATTATTATTCCATCCAATGTATTAACGCACTAATCTCGGAAAAATAACTGCTTAATGGCTCCGTGAAATCTGTAATTAATTGAATCTTATCACGATTCCTACTGGAGCATTCTATCTTCAAGTGTTTACCAGTTAAGGATTTTCAGCATATCTGCAACAATCTCCCACGGGCCAAACGCACCTGTGATCTTTCCACGTGGCCTTCTCTGAATACTTTCGATACACTTTGTATGTCCTATTAGGTGTGGGCTCCACGCATTAAAGCAATGTTCTAAGACGAGTGTATCATAAGTTGTCTCCGTTGTAGAATGACCGCATATCCCCAATTTAGTACAACTTTATCTATTATTTAACCTAAGCGATCACTCCATTTCATAGCCGCACATATTTTTACAAGCAATTATTTATACGAGTTCACATACTCAGAATCAAACCATTGATTGGTACTCATCAAATATTAAATTTTTGTGTTGTGTTAAGTGGCACAATTTTAGATATCTGAAGTCTTAGCATAAGTTGTTAATACATTTAACAGAAGTTGTTAATTTGTACTATATTTTGGAATTTTATCATGATCTGACTATATTTGTGCAGCCATTTTCATGCAGAACTTCATTACACCACATACCAGTATAAAAAGTCAGAAGTTGTAATTAATATTTTCTATCAGGTTTTTAATATACTAATGAACGTAAGCGTCGTTATAGACTTTCCTGAGGCACGACTAAGTTAGTTTTACATCTTGCGACGACTCTACATCCAAGATAACACGCTGCGCCCTCTCTCTCAAGATGTTCTCAGTGCAGTCACCAATTTATTTTGATGTAGCATTTTAACGTACTTTTGTTAATAGGCGTTGGTATGGTGCAACGCAAAATGCCTTTAAGAATTCGAGGCATACTGCATTTACCTGGTTGTTTCATTGTTTGGCTTTCAGGATGCCATGTGACAAAACAGTGTGTTGGTTTTCACTTGACCGCTGTTTCCAGAATCCACGTTTGTTAGCGCGGGAAGTCATTTTGTGCAAGGTACCTCGCTGTTCCTGAGCTCAGATTTTTGGCCCATTTCGTTCGACAGTGTGCAGCAGATTAATCTCACCCTGTGCCACTTAAAGCTTCGCAACTTTTCCATCATTCTCTCTCGCCATCCTCCACCTCCCCAAAAAGAAATTCATGTTCGATACAGCTGTTTAGGAACTTTCGTTAACTTAACCATTCTAGCATAGGAATTAGGTGAGTGAGGTACGAGCTGGGCGTTGTGCACTTGTGGGGCTCAGATCAACAATTATTTTGTTTAACTTGAACACAAAAGACTGACATTTTCAATGAAACAAATATTTCTGTAGCCTCTAACGACCTGTAGGGCTCCACACAATCAATACAATGATGTCCTTCACTAATTATGAGAATAAAAGGTTTGATGTAATGTACATAACTGAGCAACCAAATTAACAATGGATAATGCCTATCCATCGGCCATAACCAGCCATCATATATGAGGCTTCAGCAATGAAACATGAGATAACGAAATAGCTTTAGGAATGGCTAAGATCATAACAAGCAGCTATACATTGGTCTACCAGGAACATAACACACAACTATACATTGTTCTACTAGGATCATAACACTCAACTATACTTTACCCTGCTACATCTACTGTCATCACATAGCTACCACTAGAAGCTACACACCGCTCTCTCCCAAACTACGTCCTCATACATCTTATTAAATTCTTATACAGTAACATAAACAACTGATTATTCACGCAGAACAAGCAACAAGATGAATTCACAGCACTCACACTCAAGGTGTAGTTTAAACAAAACACTTGGTTATTAATATCATTAATTACGCTTATAGCATGTAGTTAACAAGTAGAGCTCCTCCAGATCATAGAACACTCGTGTGTGCCGTTGATAAGAAGCTACTCCTTGTCACTTGACAACCACAGATTTCAATGCTGACTATTGTCGTTAGCAAATATACGCCATGCATCACTTGTTTACCACGCTGTGAACTTTATAATCCATAAAATCACCATCTAGCAACAATCAGCTGCAGAAGCACTCAGCTGGTACTCCTCTTTACATGCACATGACCTCCACCTCCGCTGGAATCGATCTCTGTCGGTTGGAAAAGGACACCAACCGGTCCACACGTCAGCCGAGTCCCACGCAGACCATGGTGACGTTCGGCTGATAGTACCACAGTACACCAGCTTCTCGTGGCCCTCGCTCTCGGCTTTGTCCAGAGCTCGCTCTTTTGTCTCTGTGCGGCAAGTGATCACTACAACACCTTCAGGCCCAACCGACTGCGACAGACACCTCAGCTGCCTCACCAGTCCAGTCCCTGATGAGGGGCCACGTGCTTGTCCACCACTTCTACCACAATAATGCCTCTGGCCCCCGGGAGATATTACAGGTCCCATCTGCAGACGCTGACTGAGCCCAGAGCCGTCTGTGCTTGCCACCAACTCAGTTCCGGTGACACGATAATTGTAGGTCTGTGCCGTCCGCTTTCTCATCGCCACACTCCAGATCGAATGACTGTTCGGAGGCAGGAAATCGCCCGTCATGCCAGACATGGCACACCATTAAGATGGATATCGCATCTACACTAAGTGATCAAAAGTATCCGGACACCTGGCTGAAAATGACTTACAAGTTCGTGGCGCCCTCCATCGGCAATGCTGGAATTCAGTATGGTGCTGACCCACCCTTAGCCTTGATGAAAGCTTCCACTCCCGCAAGCATACGTTCAGTCAGGAGCTGGAAGGTTTCTTGCGGAATGGCAGCCCGTTATTCACGAAGTGCAGCACTGAGGAGAGGTATCGATATGGGTCGCTCAGGCCTGGCACGTCGTCGGCGTCCCAAAACATCCCAAAGGTGTTCTGTAGCATTCAGGTCGGGATTCTGTGCAGGACAGTCCATTACAGTCATGTTATTGTCATGTAACCACTCCGCCACAGGCCATTCATTACGAGTAGGTGCTCGATCGTGTTGAAAGATGCAATCGCCATTGCCGAATTGCTCTTCAACAGTGGGAAGTAAGAAAGCGCTTCAAACATCAATGCAGACGTGTGCTGTGATAGTGTCACGCAAAACAACAAGGAGTTCGAGCTCCCTCCATGAAAAACTCGACCACACCATAACACCACCGCCTCCGAATTTTACTGTTGGCACTACACACGCTGGCAGATGACGTTCACCGGGCATTCGCCATACCCACACCCTGCCATCAGATCGCCACATTGTGTACGGTGATTCGCCACTCCACACAACGTTTTTCCATTGTTCAACCGTCCAGTGTTGACGCTCCTTACACCAAGCGAGGCGTCGTTTGGCATTTACCTGCGTGATGTGTCTCTTATGAGCAGCCGCTCGACCATTAAATCCAAGTATTCTCACCTCCCGCCTAACTGTCATAGTACTTGCAGTGGATCCTGATGCAGTCTGGAATTCCTGTGTGATGGTCTGGACAGATGTCTGCCTATTATACATACGACCCTCATCAACTGTCGGTGCTGTCTGTCCGTCAATAGACGAGGTCGGCCTGTACGCTTTTATGCTGTAGGTGTCCCTTCACGTTTCCACTTCACTATCACATAGGAAACAGTGGACCTAGAGATCTTCAGAAGTGTGGAAATCTCGCATCCAGACGTATGACACAAGTGACACCAAATCACCTGACCACGATCGAAGTCCGTGAGTTCCGCGGAGCGCCCCATTATGCTCTCTCACGATGTCTAATAACTGCTGAGGTCACTGATATGGAGTACCTGGCACTTGGCACTATGTTTTTGGGGGTGTCCGGATACTTTTGATCACATGTTGTAGCTATAAGTAATACACATACTTCAGAAGTCGGTGCCCTTATACGTAGAAGAAGACTTGTCGCGGAGTGGAACGTAGACACCGAAAAATGGCAGGCCCTTTCCTCATGCCTTTCTTCCATTTTATTTATTCACTCGAACAATTACAGGCTCTGTGGTCAGTGAAACTTTTAGAGAGGGTTCACAGTGGCTGTGATGCCTAATTTAACGGTAGCGAGATCCGAGTACTTGCCTTGTCGATTGTTCATGGCCGTGGCAGGTGAGGCTTACGGGTGATCGTTGCGAGAATACGGCAAGTCGGAGGTCTAGACAGACCAAGGGAAGACCCAGGCCGGTGCCTTGACACGGCGGAAGCTGCTGCAGAACAGTCGGCTTAAGCCATGAGGGGTCACTGTCATAGGAAGCGGCGAGCCTCGAGCAGAGCCACATTGTCCCTGATGGTAGTAGCGAAACTCTTTTCGACTGCTTTCACCGAGTCGCGACGCACTGAGGGAGTGAAGCTCGTTCTCGGCCGAGGCGAAGAACATTTTGCTGTTTTGGCAGACCGCCTATCGTCTCCTAGAAGTTTCCTGTAAGATTTTAATCAGCTAATCTGGCGAAAATTTTCGTCGGAATGGGCGAAAACCGACGACAATGGAGGTGGCCGGAAACTGGCTGGTCAACAGAACTTTGACCTTTTTTTTTTAAGGTCATGTAGAGGCATATAGCATGGTGTTTGCTGTGTGCACATAATAACAGTGTGATGATTGGGACTTGGAACGTGACATCACAAAACATAACATCAGACGCCTTTTCTATGCTTCGAATGTGTTAGGTCTGAAGGAAAGATGTTTTCCTGTTTTATGGAGGGAGGCTGTTTGTTTGGTGCAGGATCAGTTTACGAGCTCTCAGTTGGTGGTTTTACCTTTTTGGCGCAAACTCCACGTGGAGTGTTTGGCAGACTAGAGTATAATGTGTGGATGCCTGTGATTCGATCGTGAACTGCAGAGGAGGATAGTTGAGTCTGTCTTTAAGAAGAGATTTCATTTTGAATTCAGTACTTGGGTACAAACGGGAGGATGAGACAGAGGTGCACCGCTGGACACAACGATGGGTTGTAGTGGGTACCTCATCTCGAGATGTGTACGAGCGCCTGGTGAGCATTTCGCAGCACTGGCACTAGGAATCTTCAGAGTGAACTTCTCTTATCGCGTGTTCACAGCAGCAGCAGTCACTGTCAGATTTAAGTACATTGGGGAGCCGTGCGGAATTATCCGAGCGGTCTGAGGCGCTGGTCCTGGCGGAGGTTCGAGTCCTCCCTCGGGCCTGGGTGTGTGTTTGTCCTTATGATAATTTAGGTTAAGTAGTGTGTAAGCTTAGGGACTGATGACCTTAGCAGTTAAGTCCCATAAGATTTCACACACATTTGAACATTTTGACATTGGGGAAATTTGGTTCAGGGTGCAGTTCACTGTCATTGTCATTCGTGTTAATCACAGTTAGATCGCGTCATCCACTTTTTAAAGTCAGAATTACAGACAAGTCACCACCCATTGCCCAACTTTGTCAACGGGCTACCAGAACACGTCACTTTATGAGCATGAGGAATAATATAAGCGATGTCTTATGTTGACGAATATTTCATTTATGTCTTTTGGAAATAAATCCGTCCTGATATAGAATTCTGTCCGTTATTCAATTGGACAAGATCCCTTGGTCAGCTTTATTAATTCTAGTTATTTATGTGGGAATAATAGGGATACTCTTGCAATAAAAATAGTTTTTGATCTTTAGTTCACTACATAGGTCCACTTCTTATGATTCATGTTTAAAATCTTTTGCACATATTTTAACTGTAGTATCACTGAAAGGGTGGTTCTGTGTCTTAGAGATACTGAGAGGCGGAAGTTCATTAGAGATACCCGCATACCAGCGCACCAGGGAGATTTTGTAACATCGCATTGTGTACTATTGCAACGAAACGGAATCATTTTTCGCGACTGGAATTGAGAATATCAGAATGTGGAAAGAGAACAACAGGGACAGAAATTTGGTCGCACTCGCAGCATAAGTGCCAGCCTCGTGCCAACACAGCACCGAACTGATAACGGGCACGGGGTGGGGGGAGGCGCGTTTATCCAGCGACGGATTATATCCGCGGCAAAACTCTCGTCGCCGTATCCCGGGCAGAGCTGCCGCTGTTGCTGCGGGGGCGGCAGAAGGGGAGCAGGCGCGGGGGAGGGGGGGAGGGGTTGGTCACGGTGCGGGGGCGCGTTTTGCGACCGCCGCACAAATCTGGCAGCGCCAGCCAGAGCCGACCGCAGCCGGCGCTCGCAGCGCCGTGTTTTGCGCGCAGTGCCGGCGCGGCGCGACCCGACCTACCGCAGCCAACTTGTACGCAGGCAAATCCCCGTGTCTTGCGGTTAGCGATACAGCAAACGCTCTGACCACCGCTTCTCTTCTGCCGCATCACCGCCACAACACAAACTACCACTTTCTAACACAGCTCTTAGTGTACAGAAAACCTTATGTTTTAATGATGCAACAGAAACAATCACAGTGGTTGGGAAATTAATCTCTGCTATCCGGGATTTCCCCCTGCGGGTTCGGGGGTTAGAATAGGCCCGCGGTATTCCTGCCTGTCGTACGAGGCGACTAAAAGGAGTCTCACATGTTTCGGCCTTATGTGATGGTCCCCTCTCGGGTTTGACCTCCATCTTTCTAAATTATTCCGAAGAGCGAGCCAATTGGGGAAGGGCGCCTTACGTGGTGCACTGTATCCGTCGTGCATTGAGACCTTTAGCCGGCTTTTTCGTCGTTGCAATGGTGTTCCGCTCGTTTTCCATCTCTTGGGCGAGGATACGTCCCTGGATGCGATTCCCACGCTGCACTCTGCAGTGTTTCTTTTAACTGCGACGACGACCTTGGACAGTTTTGCACCTAAGATCCAGCACGGTAGCCAGTCCGTTGTGGTGGGGCCGCCATGTACCCTCTTGGTTGTAGCCCCCTGACAACACAGGGATCGCTCTACTGATGCCTGCGCCGTTAACTCCCCACGTATGCCAAGGAGTAGATGCCCGTCTCCCTGGGGCATCAGGACTCCCGGCAATGGACATCCTGCCAGGTGGCTATTGCTGCGGCTGGGTGGCGCCCGTGGGGAGGGCCCTTGGTCGGAGTAGGTGGCATCAGGGCGGATGACCCGCAATGAAGCGTGGTACATCATCTCTCGCTGGCGGCCAGCCGCCAGCAGTCTCTAAGCGTTCTCGGGCTCAATTTAATGCTGAAAAGTACAATCCGAAAACGTTCCCCTCTCTGGCCACGCCGTGGGAGGAGCGTAAGTCTCAGGATGGAGGTAATAGTTATTCGCCCCGATTCTTGGTTTGTACGAGAGCTGATGGGGAGTCTTTTCTCTCCACAAAGCCTCAGTTCTTCGTCGAGCATTTAGAGGACAAGTTTGGGGAGGTGGAGGGCTTCTCTAAAATGCGCTCTGGCTCAGTACTGATACAAACGGCATCCTCCGCCCAGTCACGCAGGTTACTTGCTTGTGACAAGTTGGGGGATGTTAACGTTACTATTACTCCACATAAGAGCTTAAATATGGTCCAGGGTGTTATTTTCCATAGGGACCTCCTTTTGCAGTCTGATGACGAGCTGCGCGCCAACTTAGAACGTAGAGGTGTTCATTTCGTCCGGCGCGTTCATCGGGGTCCGAGGGACAATCAGGTTGCTACCGGTGCCTTCATCTTGGCCTTCGAGGGTGATACGTTACCGGAAAAGGTCAAGGTGATGGTCTACCGATGTGACGTCAGGCCCTATATTCCTCCCCCGATGCGGTGCTTCAAGTGCTGGAAGTTCGGCCATATGTCTTCCCGCTGCACTTCCAGCCTCACATGTCGAGATTGCGGACGCCCATCTCATCCCGATACTCCATGTGCCCCGCCTCCCATCTGTGTCAACTGCGGGGAGCACCATTCACCTTGCTCGCCTGACTGCAAAGTCTTTCAGAAAGAGCGCAAAATTATGGAATATAAGACCCTGGACCGGCTGAGCTATACTGAGGCCAAAAGGAAATATGACAGACTCCATCCTGTGAGAATGACATCTTCTTATGCAGCTGCTACGACAACTGTGCTAGCCCCATCAGTTTCGAGACTTCCAGCCAGCTCGATAAGCAGTACGACTCCTCCTGCCCCCTTGCCTGTGGGGGGCTCTACCCAACCGGTTGCTCCTGCACCACCTATCTCAGGAGCAACCTCCTCCCACCCGTCGGGGACGTCCGTCCCCGCTTCTCAGCCGGAGAAGCGTCTAACTTCTTCGGCTACTCTCGCCCGTAAGAGTTTCCTTGGGACCCTCCCTTCCCAGGGTTCCACCAGCGGGAAGGATGACGGCCGCCAGTGGCATAAGTCCTCACCAGCGGCCGGGCGTAGGGCTTCACGATCCTCCTCTGTCCCGGAGACTGAATCGGTGAAGCCTTCCCAGCCGGTGCAACCCAAGGTTCAGCGAGAGAAGTCCAAGAGAAAGACCTCTAAGGCCAAAGAACTTGCGGTGGCGCCAACCCCACCGCACCTTTCGCGCTCTGCGTCTGAGGATGCAGTCGAGATTCTAGCGTCCGCTGAGGACCTTGATCTCGCTGGTCCCTCAGACGCCATGGATGCCTCTCTTACGGGTACTGAATCGGTGGCAGTGAGTGAACAAGCGGCGTAAATTGCCTTCCCAGTCCTTTCACGCCTTTCTCAGCCATGGACAATATCATCCTCCAGTGGAACTGCGGCGGTTTTTTTCCACCATCTAGCTGAGCTCCAACAACTTATCAGCCGTCACCCTTTCTTCTGCATAGCTCTTCAGGAAACTTGGTTTCCAGCAATGCGAACCCCCGCCCTCCGTGGCTATCGGGGTTATTATAAGAACAGGGCAGCGTATGAAAGGGTGTCGGGTGGCGTCTGCCTCTATGTCCTTCACACTCTGCACAGCGAGTCTGTCCCTCTCCACACACCTTTAGAGGCTGTCGCTGTTCGGGTGTGGACGCCACAGGCTGTTACCGTCTGCAGTCTTTACCTTCCACCGGATGGTGATGTCTCGCAGCATGTCCTGGCTGCGCTGATAGCCCAATTGCCGCCACCTTTCTTGCTATTGGGCGACTTCAACGCCCATAACCCTCTGTGGGGTGGGTCAGTGGCAACAGGTCGAGGCGCCATCGTTGAGCATTTATTGTCGCAGCTCGATCTCTCGATTTTAAATGATGGTGCCTTCACACACTTCAGTGTGGCGCATGGCACATACTCCGCCATTGACCTTTCAATATGTAGCCCTAGCCTCTTACCGTCTCTCCAATGGAGTGTGCATGACGACCTGTGTGGTAGTGACCACTTTCCGATCTTTCTGTCACTACCACAGCGTCACTCTTCTGGGCGCCCTAGCAGATGGGCTATGAATAAGGCTGACTGGGACTTGTTCTCCTCCACTGCCGCTATTGAGCCTCTCTCTAGTGATGACATTGATGCGGTGGTTCAATCGGTCACCACCGGCATCGTTACTGCCGCCGAATCTGCCATTCCCCGTTCTTCTGGGTCCCCTCGGCGGAAGGCTGTGCCTTGGTGGTCGCCTGAAATCGCTGAAGCGATTAAAGATCGCCGGCGGGCGCTCCAGCGTCACAAGCGACATCCCTCCTTAGACCACCTTATCGCCTTCAAACGGCTGCGTGCGCGGGCCCGCCTCCTTATCCGCCAAGGCAAGAAGGAGTGCTGGGAGCGGTATGTGTCCACCATTGGCCTCCATGTCACTCCTTCGCAGGTCTGGGCCAAGATTCGACGCGTCTACGGCTATCGGACCCCTGCCAGCGTCCCTGCGCTCTCACTGAATGGAGCAGTTTGTACTGACTCCGACGTCATTGCAAACCGCTTAGCAGAGCATTTTGCTATGAGTTCCGCTTCTGCGAATTACCCCCAGGCCTTCCGCTCCATTAAAGAGCGGATGGAACGTCGGAGCCTTTCTTTTCGCACCGACGCTTCTGAACCCTACAACGCTCCATTCAGTGAGTGGGAATTTCAGAGTGCCCTTGCTGCTTGCCCTGATACCGCTCCCGGGCCAGATCGCATCCACTGTCAGATGCTGAAACACCTTTCAGTGGACTGCAAGCGACGCCTCCTCGACCTTTACAACCGTCTCTGGGTCGAGGGCGAGTTTCCGTCGCAATGGCGGGAAAGTATTGTCATCCCCATTTTGAAACCTGGAAAGAACCCTCTGGAGGTGGACAGCTACCGTCCCATTAGTCTCACCAACGTTCTTTGCAAGTTGCTTGAACGGATGGTGAGCCGGCGCTTAAATTGGGTACTGGAGTCTCGGGGCCTTCTGGCTCCGTCTCAGGGTGGGTTCCGGAAAGGCCGCTCCGCCGCCGACAATCTGGTGAGCCTGGAGTCGGCCATCCGTACTGCCTTTGCCCGCCGTCAGCACCTGGTCGCTGTCTTTTTCGACATGCGGAAGGCGTACGATACGACATGGCGTCATCACATCCTTTCTACGCTTCATGGATGGGGTCTTCGGGGCCCTCTGCCGATCTTTATCCGCAATTTCCTGTCGTATCGTACCTTCCGCGTGCAAGTCGCAGCCTCCTATAGTTCCACCCACGTCCAGGAGAACGGTGTGCCACAGGGTTCTGTTTTAAGTGTCTGCCTGTTTTTAATAGCCATTAACGGGCTTGCTGCGGCCGTGGGAAATTCTGTCTCTGCTTCCCTGTATGCTGACGACTTCTGCCTTTATTACAGCTCTACTGGCATTGCAGCTGTTGAACGTCAGCTACAGGGCGCTATCTGTAAGGCGCAGTCTTGGGCTGTAGCGCATGGGTTTCAGTTTTCGGCAGCCAAGACCCGCGTTATGCATTTCTGCCGGCGCCGAACAGTCCATCCTGGGCCGCGGCTTTATCTTGGTGACGAACTCCTTGCTGTGGTGGAAACCCACAGGTTTTTGGGGGTGGTTTTCGATGCCCGGTTGACTTGGCTGCCTCATATCCGGCAGCTTAAACAGACGTGTTGGCGGCATCTAAACGCTCTGAGATGCTTGAGCCACACCCACTGGGGCGCCGACCGCTCTACCCTGTTGCGGCTCTACCAGGCGTTAATCCAGTCTCGCCTGGATTATGGGTGCCTAGCTTATGGCTCAGCATCCCCATCTGCGTTGCGGGTGCTGGACCCAATTCTCCACAGCGGGATACGCCTTGCCACTGGTGCTTTCCGCACCAGCCCTGTGGACAGTGTACTAGTGGAGGCAGGTGTACCTCCACTGCGGTTCCGGCGCCAACGTTTGCTGGCCGCTTATGCGGCCCATGTTCTAAGCTTGCCCGGGCATCCAAATTATCGTGTCCTGTTCCCGCAGTCAGTCGTCCATCTGCCAGACCGTCGGCCCCGGTCGGGTTGTCCGATCGCCGTACGCGTCAAGGAGCTTCTCTGTGGGCTTGGGTTTTTCCCTGTTCCACCTCCTTTCCGGGCGTCTCTGCGTACACCCCCGTGGTGTGTTCCTCGCCCTTGCCTTCGGCTCGACTTGACACAGGGCTCGAAGGACTCGGTCCCTCCAGAGGCCTTCCGCTGCCGCTTTTATTCCATCCTGGCCACGTATCAGGGCTCTGGAATTGTTTACACCGACGGTTCGATGGTTGCTGGTCGTGTCGGGTATGCGCTAACTCTAGGGGACCATTCCGAACAACGGTCCTTGGCGGCTGGCTGCAGCGTTTACACTGCTGAGCTAGTCGCCATCTTTAGAGCCCTAGAGTATATCCGCTCCTGCTCAGGTGAGTCCTTCGTTATCTGTAGCGATTCCCTGAGCGGTTTACGAGCTCTCGGCCAGTGTTTTCCTCGTTCTCGTCTGGTGATGGCTATCCATGAGTCCCTGCATACTCTTGCGCGTTGCGGCCGCTCTGTGGTCTTTGTGTGGACCCCCGGTCATGTCGGTATCCCGGGCAATGAACATGTTGACCGCCTGGCGAAAGAGGCCACGAGTAAACCATCTCTGGATGTTGGCCTCCCAGAGGCTGATTTGCGGGCGGTCCTCCGCCGAAAAGTTTTTGCGCTTTGGGACGCTGAATGGCGCGATCGGATTACACCCAATAAACTCCGTGCCATTAAGGAGACGACGACTGTGTGGCGGTCTTCCATGCGAGCCAACCGCAGGGACTCAGTCGTCCTTTGTCGGCTCCGCATTGGCCACTCCCGGCTAACACACAGTTATTTACTGCGCCGGGAGGACCCTCCTGTATGTCGCTGCGGGGCGGCTTTGACGGTGGCCCACATTCTGTTGGCCTGCCCCCTTTTAGCTGTGGTCAGGCAGACATTTGCGCTGCCTGATACGCTCCCTGCCGTTTTATCCGATGACCCTGTTATGGCTGCCTTAGTTTTACGTTTTATTAGGGCAGGGAGTTTTTATTCTTTCATCTGAGTGTTTGTTTTATTTTTTGTTTTGATTCTGGCCTTTGGCCTATGATTTTAAACTGATCTTTTAATGTGTTTCTAAGTGGTTGGCTTTTCCTTTTTTATTTCTATGGTCGGCCGACCACTGTCACACTCTGTGTGGTTTTAGTTCGTTTTGTCTTGTCCTTGTCTCCGTTTCTCTTGTTCTGTATCGTCTGTGATCTATTCTGTTCCTCGTTTTTATTCTCTGTGGATGTTCTTTGTCTTTGGAAAAAGGGACCGATGACCGTAGCAGTCTGGTCCCTTTCATCCCCCAAACCAACCAACCAACCTATCCGGGATTAGCCGAGCGGTCTAGGCGCTGCAGTCATGGACTGTGCGACTGGTCCCGGCGGAGGTTCGAGTCCTCCCTCGGGCATGGGTGTGTGTGTTTGTCCTTAGGATAATTCAGGTTAAGTAGTGTGTAAGCGTAGGGACTGATGACCTTAGCAGTTAAGTCCCATAAGATTTCACACACATTTGAACATTTTGAAATTAATGTCTTAAGGAGATACGGCACTACTACCGTTTTGTGATGGCTCAAAATGAAATAATCATTTGAGGAGTCGTCACGGTGGTCTGTTTCGTCTTAAACTGTAGGCATTAGGAGTGATTTAAAATGGAATGACCATATAAAATTAATCGTCGATAAAGCAGATCCCAGACTGAGATTCACTGGAAGAATCCTAAGGAAATGCAGTCCGATAACAAAGGAAGTAAGTTACAGTACACTTGTTCGCCCACTGCTTGAATACTGCTCACTTGTGTGGGATCCGTACTACATAGGGTTGATAGAAGAGATAGAGAAGATCCAACGGAGAGCAGCGCGCTTCATTACAGGATCATTTAGTAATCGCGAAAGCGTTACAGAGATGATAGAAAAAAAACTCCAGCGGAAGATTCTGCAATAGAGACGCTCAGTAGCTCGGTACGGGCTTTTGTTAAAGTTTCGAGAACGTACCTTCACCGAGGAGTCAAGCAGTATACTGCTCCCTCCTACGTATATCTTACGAAGAGACAATGAGGATAAAATCAGAGAGATTAGAGCCCACGCAGAGACGTATCGGCAATCTTTCTTTTCACGAACAGTACGAGACTGGAATAGAAGGGAGAACCGATAGAGGTACTCAAAGCACCCTCCGCCACACACCGTCAGGTGGCTTGCGGAGTATGAATGTAGATGTAGATGTAGAAATTATTGTCCCATTGGCAGGACTGTAAATAATATGTGCTAAATGTCGCTTGATGTTACTTACGCAAATAGAAGGTGGAGGGGGGGGGGGAGAAGGGAAAGGAAAAGGAAGGAACTATGGATGTGAGTTCCACTCGTCGCTGCTCATTCTCTATAAAGTACCGAAGCAGCTGATGTCAGTAGTCCATTACCTTTCTCTTCTTTTCTCTCCCAATCCACCTTCAATTTACATAATATGTATCGCAGCTACTGATTCCGCGTGGTGTCTGATGTTTCGGACATTTCCGAAGGAACAGTCACCACGCATTCACGTAATTAATTCGCCTCGATGGACAATGAATCCATCACCTTCAGTGCGTGTGCACAAGTACGTTTGACTTCCTGCAGAAATCTCAAACGCCTCGTTTACATGGGACTCCCAAAACAGAATTTCATAAACCAATTTCCCGATACCGCTTCTGGGTGTTCATGTAAACACTTCAATATCTATTCTGGAAATCCGCTTCTAGTTGCCGGTTTCCCAATTTCGCAATCGATTTTCGCTGCCATGTAAACACGACCGGTTTCCAAACTTGCTTGAGCCGTCGAGTTACGTTATGTTTTCTGATTACTCGGTTGTATTCACCGAGAGTGCAGTGAAAGAGAACCAGAAGTATTAGATTGAGAATGAAGCTGTCTACTTGCAATATTTAATCGAAGAGAAATAACGATTGTGTTTGGTGAATCAGAAATTGGGTTAGCTGTTTTCCAGCCCCCATATTTAAGTGGACTAGAAAATCTATTTCAGGCCTTAACATGTAAACACGACAGCGAAAAATGGTTTTTGAATTTCAGTTTTCGTCTTCCGGAAGATGTGTCGCATATAAACGTAATGAAAGTAGCGAGCATGGAGGACAGCAGATAGGAGGCGTTAGGTGGGGCTGTGGCTCGGCCAAGGTCCGAGCAATAGCGATAAACAGTGTCTCTGGGAGACGCAGTGGTTAACTAACAGCCTAGTACGCAATAGATCGAGGGATAAAACTAAATTACAATGAAATGAATACCCTTAGCTGCATACATGTGCGAAAGAACAGATACCATATATATATATATATATATATATATATATATATATATATATATATATATATACACTCCTGGAAATTGAAATAAGAACACCGTGAATTCATTGTCCCAGGAAGGGGAAACTTTATTGACACATTCCTAGGGTCAGATACATCACATGATCACACTGACAGAACCACAGGCACATAGACACAGGCAACAGAGCATGCACAATGTCGGCACTAGTACAGTGTATATCCACCTTTCGCAGCAATGCAGGCTGCTATTCTCCCATGGAGACGATCGTAGAGATGCTGGATGTAGTCCTGTGGAACGGCTTGCCATGCCATTTCCACCTGGCGCCTCAGTTGGACCAGCGTTCGTGCTGGACGTGCAGACCGCGTGAGACGACGCTTCATCCAGTCCCAAACATGCTCAATGGGGGACAGATCCGGAGATCTTTCTGGCCAGGGTAGTTGACTTACACCTTCTAGAGCACGTTGGGTGGCACGGGATACATGCGGACGTGCATTGTCCTGTTGGAACAGCAAGTTCTCTTGCCGGTCTAGGAATGGTAGAACGATGGGTTCGATGACGGTTTGGATGTACCGTGCACTATTCAGTGTCCCCTCGACGATCACCAGTGGTGTACGGCCAGTGTAGGAGATCGCTCCCCACACCATGATGCCGGGTGTTGGCCCTGCGTGCCTCGGTCGTATGCAGTCCTGATTGTGGCGCTCACCTGCACGGCGCCAAACACGCATACGACCATCATCGGCACCAAGGCAGAAGCGACTCTCATCGCTGAAGACGACACGTCTCCATTCGTCCCTCCATTCACGCCTGTCGCGACACCACTGGAGGCGGGCTGCACGATGTTGGGGGCGTGAGCGGAAGAAGGCCTAACGGTGTGCGGGACCGTAGCACAGCTTCATGGAGACGGTTGCGAATGGTCCTCGCCGATACCCCAGGAGCAACAGTGTCCCTAATTTGCTGGTAAGTGGCGGTGCGGTCCCCTACGGCACTGCTTAGGATCCTACGGTCTTGGCGTGCATCCGTGCGTCGCTGCGGTCCGGTCCCAGGTCGACGGGCACGTGCACCTTCCACCGACCACTGGCGACAACATCGATGTACTGTTTAGACCTCACGCCCCACGTGTCGAGCAATTCGGCGGTACGTCCACCCGGCCTCCCGCATGCCCACTATACGCCCTCGCTCAAAGTTCGTCAACTGCACATACGGTTCACGTCCACGCTGTCGCGGCATGCTACCAGTGTTAAAGACTGCGATGGAGCTCCGTATGCCACGGCAAACTGGCTGACACTGACGGCGGCGGTGCACAAATGCTGCGCAGCTAGCGCCATTCGACGGCCAACACCGCGGTTCCTGGTGTGTCCGCTGTGCCGTGCGTGTGATCATTGCTTGTACAGCTCTCTCGCAGTGTCCGGAGCAAGCATGGTGGGTCTGACACACCGGTGTCAATGTGTTCTTTTTTCCATTTCCAGGAGTATATATATATATATATATATATATATATATATATATATATATATATATATATAGCATGGATGTGTGAGATGTACTTAGGTTAGTTAGGTTTAAGTAGTTCTAAGTTCTAGGGGACTGACAACCTCAGAAGTTAAGTTCCATAGTGCTCAGAGCCATTTGAACCATGATATATAGTTCAGGCTCACGGGCCGTTTGACCATCTTCTTCTGTGCGGATGCACAAACAGTACCCGAACTCGTACGGGAATCGGCGGTAAAGCCGCAAGTAATAAGTATGATGGGCAGGGGCACTCTGAATATAGTGCGGGACAATAAGTTGCGAATGTGGGTCTCACGGGAAGCGTGCCACAGGTAAGTCCCTGCAGTTGCACTGTCCTGTGTCCTCGGTGGCTCAGATGGACGCCGGCACGGTAGCTCAGCGTGTTCGGTCGGAGGGCTGCGTGCTTTCTGTAATAAAAAAAACTGAGTCAAAGAATCAACGATCAACTTGAACGAAGGTCTTGTAACGTTCGCCGAGACCAAATGCAACGAACAATACCGAACAAATTGAATAATAATAATAATAATAATAAAAAGGTGGATAGAGCGTCTGCCATGTAAGGAGGAGATCCCGGGTTCTTGTCCCGGTCGGGGCACACATTTTCAACTATCCCCGTTGACTTATACCAACGCCTGCATGCAGGTAAGGTTATTTATATATATATATATATATATATATATATATATATATATATATATATATATATATATATATATATAGTTCAGTAGTTCCTTCCGTTTCATTTCATTTCTCCCCCCTTCACCTTCAACTTACAAAGTGTGCATCAGAGCTGCGGATTTCGCGTAGTGTCTGTTCTTTCTGACATCTCTGAAAGAATAGACATCACAAATCCACATACTTGATGATATTACTATATATGTCTTATATGTGTTCTTCGAACACTATCTTATAGTGTCCTATGCTGATGAATGGCCGAGACAAAAATTTTAGCTGCAAAGATTCTATTTACCGCGAGCTGACAGCGTGAGCGAGTCAAGAGGCAAAAGCTAATCTGATAGCAGCCGGCCACAAGAAGGAGCGCTGATTGTCATCTAAAAATTGAATTAATTGTTAAAAGTAATGGTATCGCTATACACTTGTTTGGTAAGTGATTTCTAAATGGTTTCATTTGTGATTAAGTCAGTCGTGGATGAGCTACTCTTGGGGAGAGTCAACGTAGAAGAAGCAGGCTGAGTTAGTCTTTCCAGTACAGTGCACGTGTCGACACCTCTTGCTAGCTGTATTGGCATAAGCCGCAGTGGAACAGTAGCACTCGCTGTGTGAATTAGCTTTCTGATACCAGTACTGGCTTACTTGTCATAGCCAAAAGAGGGATATTGGCAGTTCCGTCTGTGAATTCACTGTAAATCTTTAACGTGATCTATATTGGAGGTAACGAGGGAGATCTGGCTTTTGACAGTGCGTAGCAGGAAAAGATAAAATGTTAGATTATTCCGTTGGAAGCGAGAATTCAGTAGCGTAGACTGTGCAGAGAACAGTCTCTGATTAATGAGTTGTGACTGCAAAGAGGGATCATGCGCTGATGGCAGTAATTATATAATCTGGTGTTCGTGTGCTTCAGTTTTGCAAGTTAACTTATGGTTGAGTGTTGTAACTGTCGTTTGGTGTAGGAATAAGGCACACTCTGACTGAATTGAGTGTTCCACATAGGAAACAGTGTAACCGCGCACAAATTGAGATAGTAGTTTATTTATCGCCCGTTTGGGTAATAATAATACGGAAGCGATGATTAGAATTTTGCTGGAGCTAACGAATTTAGGAACGTGATAATTGATTGATCTTGAGATACAAAGTTTTGCCCAATCACTGCCAAAACCTTGATGCAAAAGTTGAATAAAAGTTAATTGCAACCATTTACATAGACAATTCAGGGCTGTACAATTACTCTTTTTTATGCGTGAGTTTATAATAGGTCGCGACCAGCCAACGCCTGATGAGGCTTCGAGCTGTTTACAAGTTATGGTAAAAAGTCGTTGTGCCACGTTGGATTTTTGTGGGGATATATAATTTTAGTATAGGATCGACTAATTGGGGTTTAGAGTTTTGTCGTCACTCGTTCACTATAATCAACTGCTTCTATACGTGAATAAACGTTACGGCCCAACTAAACTAAAATAAAATTCGGACTTCTTATTCACCCTACAACAAGATAGGAAGGAAGTGAAGGATACTTGCCCCTTGAAGAAAGCAAACGAATCATTGAAATGAAAATTACAAAACGTAAAATTAAAGTAACTGTTAGACAATATTTAGTCAGAGACATTGCTTGACGTTAACATATAGCCCTGCGCAGGCACGAAACGTCAGATAAGTTACAGTTAATCATCATGTCAGAAATAATGTTAACAAACAGTTATAATATCAGAAAAGTAAAAAATACTCTAATCAGTCCACCTGATTTAAAGATAGTGCTAGAATACTGGATTTTTCTGATAGCCATCAGTTCAGGTGCATTGACTTAACGAATAGCTTGTACGACATTAATTTTTTTTTTTCATCAGTCTACTGACTGGTTTGATGGGACCCGCCACGAGCTTAACAGCTCATGCATCGAAGCTGCTTAGAAGAATATACAGAAGAATGGAAAAGAAAATTGAGAATGCGCTAGGTGACGATCAGTTTGGCTTTAGGAGAAGTAAAGGGACGAGAGAGGCAATTCTGACGTTACGGCTAATAATCGAAGCAAGGCTAAAGAAAAATCAAGACACTTTCATAGGATTTGTCGACCTGGAAAAAGCGTTCGACAATATAAAATGGTGCAAGCTGTTCGAGATTCTGAAAAAAGTAGGGGTAAGCTATAGGGAGAGACGGGTCATATACAATATGTACAACAACCAAGAGGGAATAATAAGAGTGGACGATCAAGAACGAAGTGCTCGTATTAAGAAGGGTGTAAGACAAGGCTGTAGCCTTTCGCCCCTACTCTTCAATCTGTACACCGAGGAAGCAATGATGGAAATAAAAGAAAGGTTCAGGAGTGGAATTAAAAGGATATCAATGATACGATTCGCTGATGACATTGCTATCCTGAGTGAAAGTGAACAAGAATTAAATGAACGGAATGAACAGTTTAATGAGTACACAGTATGGTTTGAGAGTAAATCGGGGAAAGACGAAGGTAATGAGAAGTAGTAGAAATGAGAACAGCGAGAAACTTAACATCAGGATTGATGGTCACGAAGTCAATGAAGTTAAGGAATTGTGCTACCTAGGCAGTAAAATAACCAATGACGGACGGAGCAAGGAGGACATCAAAAGCAGACTCGCTATGGCAAAAAAGGCATTTCTGGCCAAGAGAAGTCTACTAATATCAAATACCGGCCTTAATTTGAGGAAAAAATTTCTGAGGATGTACGTCTGGAGTACAGCATTGTATGGTAGTGAAACATGGACTGTGGGAAAACCGGAACAGAAGAGAATCGAAGCATTTGAGATGTGGTGCTATAGACGAATGTTGAAAATTAGGTGGACTGATAAGGTAAGGAATGAGGAGGTTCTACGCAGAATCGGAGAGGAAAGGAATATGTGGAAAACACTGATATGGAGAAGGGACAGGATGATAGGACATCTGCTAAGACATGAGGGAATGACTCTCATGGTACTAGAGGGAGCTGTAGAGGGCAAGAACTGTAGAGGAAGACAGAGATTGGAATACGTCAAGCAAATAATTGAGGACGTAGGTTGCAAGTGCTACTCTGAGATGAAGAGGTTAGCACAGGAAAGAAATTCGTGGCGGGCCGCATCAAACCAGTCAGTAGACTGATGACAAAAAAAAAAAAAAAAATAGGAATGAGAGAGGAGAAATACTAATGGCTGAGATGTACCTTTGTCTCTGAGTTCATACTACCTCAGTTCACTTTATTTTTCTGTCTATGTGAAATGTACAGTATTCCAGTTGATACGGTTGAAATACTGGAACACATAATTGTACGATCTACGATATGCACCACAAGTTTTAAAGTAATTTGTAACAAATTACAGAGACGAGTCCAGTACGGTAGTCATATGTGAGGACGACCCTTGAAACACATTCCTTTTTTTAAAAGGTGTGAGTGAAAAGCAAAAGGTAACTTGTAAAGTTATGCGCCAATAGTTCGTCGTTTGTTAAGGTAGGCTGTGGGGGGAAAAAATTCACGTTTCACATGCATGTGTGCTAACTTGGACAACATTTCATACCGAAGTCAATGACGGTACTTGGAGGCATGTCAGCGATTATCTCGCAAACGTTTCGTTTACGTGTGTGTGAATTCCTATGGGACCAAACTGCTGAGGTCATCGGTCCCTAGGCTTACACTGTACTTAAACTAACTTATGCGAAGATCAACACACAAACCTATGCACGAGGGAGGACTCGACCCTCCGGCGGGAAGGGCCGCGCAATCAGTGACATGGCGCCCCTAATCATGCGGCCACTCTGCGCGGCTGGTTCGCTTACGGAGCCATGTCTACTGCAGCATATTTGCAGTTTTACCCATGTCAGATTTTCGGCATCAATTATGATACGAGTTGCGTTCAGTAAGTAATGCAATACATTTTTTCTCTCTGCCAATTTCGAATGCAAAAATGCGGAGTTTGTTGTAAGATACAGCGAAATACTCCCGCTTCATTTCCCATAGTTTCATGAAGTTCCGATAGGTGGAAGCAGCCTTTAAAAAGGCGTCTGTAATGGAGGTGCGTTCCAAGTAGAGAAACTGAGAGCTGTGATTTTTTGCGGGAAGCCAGCAGAGCACCGTGGATAATCACAGGTACTCACCGAATGTCTACGGACACCTGGCAGTAAACAAAAGCATGATGAGTCGTTGGACGAGGCGTCTTTCATCATCACACCAAGATAGCGCAAAACTGTACGATATCCCGCTTGCTCGAACACGGCTGTAGCTCGGAACGTGCGGACACTCTCATTCGAAGTAAACGACTGATCACAATCAGATTTCTCTCTGCACAACTGGGCGTCTCTATTGGCAGTGCTGACACACTTGTCCATCGGTTGGGGTGTGTGCCCGCTGGGTTCATCGCGGAGCAACGAACGGACATCTGTATGTAATTGCTGGCACGTTACGAGGCTGATCGCGACAATTTACTGTCGAACATTGTCACAGGCGGCGAAGTATGGGTTCACCACATCGAATCGAAAACAAAACGGAAAGCCATGGAGTGCCGCCACGCCACTTCTCATCCAAAGAAAAAGTCAAAGCCGCACCCTCAGCCGGTAAAGTGATGGCGACGGTCTTCTGGAACTCTGAAGGGGTTTTCTGTTTGATGTCCTCCATCAGTGTGCAACGATCGGTTCTGTAGTGTATCGTGCTGCCCTCAGGAAATTGAAGAAAGACTTCAGTGTTATTTGTCACAAAAATGCAAACGAATGTTTCCTTCTCCATGAAAACGCAAGGCCCCACATGTCTGCACGCCCTTGAGCTGCTCGCAAAACATCATTGCACTGTTCTTCCTCATCCACCCTAAAGTCCGGGTCTCGCTCTTTAACTAATTCCATCTGTTTGGTCCAATGAAGGATAGACTCCGCTGAAAGCAGTACGTGGATGATGGGGAGGTTATTATTGCTGAACGACGTTGGCTCCGACGTAAAACAGTAGAGTTCTATTTGGGAATTTGGCTCTAGATTTTGTCGAATCTCGTATATTTGGATTGATTCCCCTGGCGTGAAGATATTTCCGTTTAGTATTGAGTACGAGACAAGTAGTTCATGTTTCTCTACTCGTTTATATGTACTACGGAGGTCACCTTATTGTCACTTCGGTAAAAGAACAAGCCTTCCTCAGACAGAATCTATTCTTTGACACATTATCATCTTTCGTTTATACGAGTCGGTGCTATAATCCAGTTTTATCCTAATCATTTGATGGGCCTTTTATTCAGTATAGTTTTACCCCCCACTCTCATGATCGTTCTCGTAAATGAGTGGATAGTCAATATTTTTAAACTAGTAATTTTATACAAGAACACGTTTATAAGGATAGGAGAAATGAGTGAATACTTATGGCATAGCGATGATATAAATGCTAGACTTTAGTCGTCCAAGTAAGTGGGTGATTAGGCGTTTCAATGATTGTTGTTAACTTATGTCAACCATCGACTATATTACGTATAACAATACAAGAGCTATACTTTGTATACCTTACTGTGTACTCTTCTTTACTAAATAGTTATTAGAGGAACTACAAGTATTTTACATATGTGACGAACTGTTTTGACTGATAACACACTTTTTTCTTCTATTTGGAGCATTGTTATGCACTTGATCGTTCTTTTACTAATACGGGCATAGTAGAATTGGATTACCTTACACCTAGGTTACGGCCTTGAATGAGGCACCGACAGTGAAATGGTACATTTTGGTGGCATTTTAGCTTACATTTGTCTTGTTGCAATGAGTAGCTTAATGAATTGATTCATATGTGTTTATTTTACAGCATTGACAACCTTTTAATATAATAACTGGGTTCCATACCATTCTTCCAGTTCCTCCTCACTTGTGTTTCGTAACGTTATGAATGATGTTGTTTCAGTTACCTGTTTCATTTTGTTACTTTATAGTGATGACGATACAGTGTTACGCAAACGTAACTCCTTTCCACCTTTCCCACCTTTCACTGTTTATAAACAATGGAATCATACCTTACATATCTCTGATTGGCAATGCATATTTTCCTTTCTGTTAGTTAAACTGTGCACACAAAGAAGGGTTTAGGGTATTATTATTGGCTTTTAACACAATTTTAATACTGTTTCATGTCTATATTATTATCTCTAAGAGTGACACCAGGTCACCGAGACTTAAATATACCCCCCTTTTTTTCAATTGTCTGGTATTGATCTATAACGGAAATAACCGTGTGTATTTAACGTCATTTGTACTTGTTTGTACCATATAGATTGTTAATGTCAAGGTAAACTGCATCTTAGTGAAAATGAACGAAATGTAACTACTTTTAATGAATTCATTCTTTATATAATATGTTTATAATATATTTATTTTGTACAGTAGCTCACAGACTACTGATGTGTCTGTTTTAAAAATGGTGTGTTATATACGGCCTGAAGATGGCGTTGACGCAACGTCGAAACTAGTAGCCAAATAAATATAAAATCTTTAGTACAGCTGGAGGAGTTTCATTTTTAATAAAAACCAGTAGAGTTGTACCACACTATGAGGGCACAAGGCCGTCGCATTGAACGGAGATTTTGTTGATAAATGGGGCTTCATAGCCAGAAGAAAGGGGAATGACATGGGTTATTGGAATCCTGAATTAAACAAACCTGCTTTCTGAAAGAAATGTTCTGCATTACTTATTGAAAGCTCCTCATTCATCATTCATATGGTCTATGCAAGCCGGCAAATCAGTAGTGAAGACAACAGGAGCAGCGATAGTATTCCAGGAGTTTGCATATCGTATTTCATGAGGCCCAGATTGGTACGTGATTGGCATATACTGAGACGAGTATGGAAAAACGCCTTTAACCACAGAGTGTGCAAGATCAATGATCACTAATTCAGCGTGTGTACTCGATCGGGATTTGGCCAGATCCTTCTCTCTTACGATGGCGTACTGCGTCTTGTGCCGTCCAAGTCGGTGATGTTACTGAAAGGTGTGAAAAACATATGTTTTAATGAAAAATGACACCATGATAAGGTCTGCATAATTGTCACCGCGCTTCCTGAAAAAGTAGCCAACCTTCGAAGAGGTTCGTACTTCTCGTCGAATCCCTTCCAGTGCTCTTCCCTACAGACACGAGAGACTTCAAGTGACGACAGCCGTAATGGTGCTCCTAGTTTAGTGCAGAGACACTGTTTCACAGCCCGGAACGTATAGCAGTACTGAAGGAAACCCATTTATTTTTACGACAGCGTACTTCCGCTTCGGTTCAGAAGCAACATAAACGTGCGTATAATATTGCTAGACATCCGCTGGAAGTTGGGTCGTAGCACAGAGAAGCCCTCGAGCTGTAACTTGACGCCGCTCCCCGCCGCTAACAACTTGGGGCTGCGGGTTCTCCCCGTGTTTACTGTGTCGCTGTTTTCAGTGTTTGGGATTATAAAAAGCACGAGTAGACGCAGAAACGCAGCGGCCGGCAAGAGCAAACACGCCGGCGTGCTTTACAGCGCCACGGAGGTCACGTGCTGGTGTTTATTTTGCGCTGGTTACGAGAACAGAGACCGTATAATCGCATACATAGGTCCGCTAAGCTGCGGGCCCAGCTCGCTTGTTGGCTGGGATACGGTAATAATCCCTGAGGCCGCTAATGAAAGGAATATTTCTGTGTCCGCCAGCAGTAATTTTAAACATTTTTACCAACAGATATTTTTCAGAGAGAGGAATTTCCCTGTGCCTGAGCTACGACTGTTCAGCAGCTTCATTAAGCTGCCGCAGTTTTGCATGTTAGATGTTCGGTTGATGGTCTCTGTATTACGACATACTCGGAAGTATCAAAGGTATGTTGGTCTTTCTCCTGTGATAGGGTGCAAAGGACGTTCATCGCGAAAGAATGTTTAGAGGTTCCACATTTCGATAGTTACTGAAATACGTAACTCAGACCAATATCAATAACTCAACTGCTATCAGAACGAGTCACTGCGTGTGATGATGCGAATAATGTGGGACGAAGAATGAATAACGAGATGTACCAACGTAGGTAAACTTTGTAGAGTAAGACACACTGTAACTATAACACTAATTTTCCACCCGCCCCATCGCGGTGCCGTAATGGTAAGACACATGAATCGAATTCGGGACGACAGTAGTTTAAATACCTGTCCGTCCTTCAAGATTTAGATGTTACATTATTCCTTTGAATTGACACGGCCTACTTCTTCCGACTTCCTCTCCATTCAGATTATTTGCTCCATCTCTGATCACCTCGTTGTCGATGATATGTTTAACTTCAATCCTCCTTCCTCTGTTCCACTAAGCAAACAGTCCCAAGAGAATTATTTTAAGCGGCTTCAGCAACAGTGAATCGCAGTCATTTTAAACAAAAAAATACCTACATCTACTGCGGCTGATTAACTACACATTCGGAGAATAAGAAGATGTGGACCATATTGTCCTAGGATGTTCCGGAAGTAACGCCACGACAGATAGAACATTAAAACAATTGGTTCGTAAGTGTTACAAAAACACCCATTCCATCATCAACATATTAGGATGGACTGACGTCAATGTGTATAAACGTTTGTACAAATTCACCAAGGAATAAAGTGTGTCGATACGATTCAACACTGGAAAACAGATGTCCTACGAGTAAGCCAAGATGTTTGTACTGCTACAAACGTCGTTAGAAAGGCATTTAGAACACGGTAACGATTTTGGGAAGAGTTGCAGCACGAGACCATTTATGAGTGTTTGCATGCAAAACGAAATGGAACAAAAACCAGACTAACATAGCGATCGTAGCCGGAAAGAGTTATTCGAACTGCAGTAACAAGAGAGAAGACAAAATGCTCGTAGACACTGAGGTTGATACTCATACTAAAAAGCTATGAATAATTACACTATTCGTTTGACTTCTTCTCTTTTCCTTGGGTGGTCTTAATATTTTGTGCGTGTGTGTTTTCTTCAGTATCTTGATTGACAAAAGAGTTAAGACATACTACCACATACCAAAGTACATGGCCCTTAGCGTACTATAATGTCCGTAAATGTCTTTCCGATATCTGGAACCGTTAGCGAAATGAAAAGGGTGTTACGTCATACGCGCGTGGTGCAGCTCGACGTGAGCTGTTCGTGCGGGTTCGGTTATACATTTTCCTACCGGAATGAGTCTGTTACCCGGTTTCTCACCGACCTGCAACGATTTTGCTACGTATTTCTCTTGTTCATGCTGCCATTCCGTAACAATAGATCGTGGCACATGAAACTGAGTTTTCTCAAGACGAAAGCATCTTGCTGTCGTCATGTCAGTAACTTATAATAACTTTAAGTTTTTTCAGAGACCTGTTAACTATATTTGTTTGGAAATGAGTGTACAGGATGACGTAAAACACCTTTTGTTTCGAAACATTTCCAGATATCAAAACGAGATTTTCGGCAGATTACTGTACGTTAAGGGGCACGTACTTTGGTGTGTGATAAAGAGTCTTAACTATTGTATCGATCGAGATATTGAAGCAAGCATGATTTTTTAAAGTGGAATGAATGATTTTTAACGGCATGCGAAAGCGCTTGAAAATGTGCACAATGATATAAACCTTGTTAACGTTGAGGTTAAAACTCTTTGCAAACAACCCAAGAAGTATTCTAAAATTGGAAGGTAGGTTGGCTGGAATCGGCATTTCCGTTGTAAATACGACCATGACAGAGCCTTTCGACTGCTTACGTGTCTGCAATCCAGAATGAACAGTAACTTTGTCGTCTGTCGATGGGCCATTTCTCCTTCAACATTCCTCGCATGCAGACATGTACACCAATGAGGAGCAGCGAGACATGTTACTTTATATGGGGAATCGTGGAATGCGGCATATTGCCAAGGAATGAGGGATCATCCACAGGTGTGTAATTCACATCTTGCATCAGTATAAATTCCACCCTTATCATTTGTTGCTACATCAGGCAACCAGAGGACGTCATTTCGAAAGTCGTACAGAACCTTGTTGGTTTGCTCTACATCGCTTCGGAAACAACACTGCATTTTCCCAACGTGTGTGGCTTGCCGACAAAGCAACATCTTCGAACCATAGGAATGGTAGCAGGCACCACTGGGCAGCCGAAAATGCACGATGACTTCTTAAGGTACTACAACAACGAGCTTGGAGCGTAAATCTATGGTGCGGCCTCCCTCATAGGAAATTACTCTGTGGAACTTCACTTCATCCCAGGAATATTAAACAGCAATACGTATGCACGTTTTCTTACGAACATTCTATCCGTTCTTCTAAAAGAGGATGCATTGGACATGCGATATTGCATGTGGGTCTAATATGATTACTGTCCAGCTCACTATCCCCGCGCTGTAACGCAAATACTGAATAAAAGAGTTTCGTGACCTTTATATACGACGGAATGCTGCAGTACAATGGTTAGCTAGGTCACTTGATTCGACTCTTCTTGATTTCTTTCTACGAGGAACATTGAAAGATGCAGTTTATCGTGAAGCACCAGCAACACAGACGGTAATCGCTATCGAATCGCCACAGCATGGAAAAGCGTATCACCCAAAGTAATTTCAGATAAACGGGGATTGCAGATGTGCTTGCAGTCGACGGTAAACAGTTTGAGCACATACTTGAATGAAATTTAAAAGTATGTTTTTTTTAAGAAAACACTTATTTTGTGGGTGACATATCGTCAATCATTCTGAATAAACTATTGTTTATTTGAAGAGCATTCCATCTAATTAAAATTTCGAGCAGTATTTGTAGACACATTCGTTCGCCATCAGGTGCTTCGTAAGAAGCATTTAGGTGTCTCCAGAAAAGACAGGCCTGGTATTAGTTTCTTTTTCAAATCTAAGATATTTAACACACAGTCCCTTTTTCCCCTTGATGAAAGCTGCTTATTGTTATGAAGTATGAATGACCAACGCTTCGGCTTCGGGTTTGGTATAAATGGAAAACTGATAAAACTGTAGTTGTATCCACAATAACCTCGAGACGTACACACACACACTAGAAATACTTTTCCTAAGCCCTATTTGAAGCGCCAGAAGCAAACACATGCTACAGTTCCATAGACGAAAATTAAACGTGACCCTCTATCCATGTCGTATATAGGAATGAGGATTTATCTTAGTAGCTTAGGCCTGTCTTGCTGCATACACTGGGGGACAAAATTCATTGGATACTTCATAATATGGCGTCAGATTTCCTTTTGCCCTGCTTAGGGCAGCAACTCATTGTGGCATGGACTCAAGAAGTCGTTTGGAAGCCCCCGGTAGAAATACTGAGACATGCTGCCTCTATAGCCGTCTATAATTACGAAAGCTCTCGATTATGTTCCTTAAATGTTCGATGGGATTCATGTCGTGCGATCTGGGTGACCAAATCATTCGCTCGAACTGTCCAGAATGTTCTTCAGTTCAATCACGAACAATAGTGGCCCGGTGACATGGTGCATTGTCATCCATCAAAATTCCACCGTCGTTTGGGAACATGAAGTCAATGAGTGGCTGAAAATGGTCTCCAAGTAGCCAGATATAACCATTTCCACTCAGTGATCGGCTCAGTTGACCAGAGAACCGAGTCCAGTCTGTGTAAACACTGCCCACACCACTCTGGAACCACCACCAGCTCGCACATTGCCTTGTGGACAACTTGGGTCCATGGCTTTTGGGGCGCACTCGAACCCTACCATTGGCTCTTACCAACTGAAATCGAAACTCATCTGACCAGCCCACGCATGTCCAGCTGTCTAGGGTCCAACCAAAGTGGTCACGAGCCCAGGAGAGGCGCTGCAGGCGATATCGCGCTGTTAAGCAAAGGCACTCGCATTCCTGGTCTGTTGCCATAGTCCATTAACGCCAAATTTTGCAGCACCGTCCTAACAAATACATCATACGATGCATATTGATTTCTGCTGTTTTGCATGCAGTCTTGCTTGTCTATTAGCACTCACAAATATATGCAAACGCCGCTGTTCTCGGCCGTCGGCCAGTGCGTTGTCTATGGTGAGAGGTAATGCCTGAAATTTGGCATTCTCGGCACGCTCTTGACACTGCAGATCTCGGAACATTGATTTCTCTAACGATTTCCGAAGTGGAATGTCCCATGCGTCTAGCTCCAAATACCATTCCGCGTTCAAAGTCTGTTGATTCCCGTCGTGCGGCCACAATCACATCGGGAAGTGTTTCGAATGAATCACCTGAATAAAAATGACAGCTTTGCCATAGCAATTCCCTTTTATACATTGTGTAGCCGATACTACTGCCACCTGTATATGTGCACATCGCTATCCCATAAGTTGTTACCTCAGTATAAAACGACGGGGCCTCTCGTGAGGATACTTCTAAGCGGTGTTTACACCGCAATAGCTGACCCAGGCCACATTGATTTCCAATTTTAGCACATCTCTCGACGATTATAAGTATTGTATCACTGTACTCGTGCTTTCAAGCGGTCTCGGCTGCCGTTAAAAAGAGTATATCATTGAGTTTAAACGCGTCATACTTGCATTATTATCTCGATCGATACAAAGGACACATCACAACCCGAAGTACATGCCCCTTGGCGCACTATGATTTGCCGAAAACCTCGTTTCGATGTCTGGAACCGTTCACGAAATGAAAGGAGTATTACGTCTTAAGTGAGTCACCATGTATAATGTTATACTGTTGATAATTATATGTCACCTCCCGTCAATGCATAGCATTTGCATTAAATCTGTGTCAGCACGAATGTGTTGTGTAACTTCAGACCTTGAATGGGTAAGATTGTGTGCTGGATCCATCACTGCTTTTGCACATTTTTTTTTTTTTTAGGGAAACTTCGGTAAACATTAGTTTTGTTATATGCAGGCCAAGCAGAAGATGTGTTTCGCTCTCTGTTAGATGTTTCTGATTTTAATGGTGTTACGTCACATAAAAATGAATTCCTGTATTATACTTTAAAAAGTCATGAAGTAGATGACTCGTCCGAAAATGATCCTAGCGAGACACTAAAGCACACAAATCTTCACACTGAGTCACAGGAAACATCAAACCATTTCTGTTTCAGGATCCAGCATCAGTGAAACGTTTTAAGTTCAGATCCAGATAATGGTGACTCACGTGTTCAAATGGTTCAAATGGCTCTGAGCACTATGCGACTTAACTTCTGAGGTCATCAGTCGCCTAGAACTTAGAACTAATTAAACCTAACTAACCTAAGGACATCACACACATCCATGCCCGAGGCAGGATTCGAACCTGCGACCGTAGCACCTAGAACCGCACGGCCACTCCGGCCGGCGACTCACGTGTTCACCGCGCTTCTTAGATCTTTCAGTTGCCAGCTGCTGTATTGCTGGTTTCAGTAATGAGCAGTGCCGTTAAAACCAGACTGCGTAGAACAATACCATAGATCAAATGAAATCTCTGGATCTCTGGTACAGTCTCTTTTGTCTCTTGACCAGATAGAAAAAGGGGCAGAAGAGAGGCAGACAGCCGGCCGGGGTGGCCGAGCGGTTCTAGGCGCTACAGTCTGGAACCGCGCGACCGCTACGGTCGCAGGTTCGAATCCTGCCTCGGGCATGGATGTGTGTGATGTCCTTAGGTTAGTTAGGTTTAAGTAGTTCTAAGTTCTAGGGGACTGATTACCTTAGAAGTTAAGTCCCATAGTGCTCAGAGCCATTTGAACCAAGAGGCAGACATTACAGAAAATTAATCACACACCTAAAAAAAAAAAAAAAAATATCCGTGAATATACAAACTTCATCCAAAATCAGGACTTCATGGACAATACGACGGATGATATGATTAGGCAACAATGGATGACTTTTGTCATCACAAACATGTAATATGAGCACTGCAAAAGCAGACGTGGAACAAAGTGCACAAAATGTCAACAGCACGCCTGTCTCGCAAAGAGAAAGGGATTGTTTCTAACGCTTTCACAAAAACCGATATAGTCTGCGTCATGAGTTTGTAATACAAATGTTTCGTGGTTATTGCATTTTAGGTCATGTAATATGTGTTATAAATTCTGTAAATTTTTTCTAGTGTTTCTAGTACATAATTTTTGTGAGTTGACAAGACAGCCAAGCCACTAGGAGGAGGAAGCCGAAAGGCAAGCGTTTAAGCTCACGCTGGCTGGCGTGAGGTCTGGAACAGTTAAGGGAATTTATAGTAGCAAAGAACGTACGTAACTACTAGAATACTTAACTTTAATTCACAATTGGTGAACATCGGTCTGACGGTACATGGATCACAAGATAAATAGCAAATGATAATGGCGCCTTGCTAGGTCGTAGCAAATGACGTAGCTGAAGGCTATGCTAACTATCGTCTCGGCAAATGAGAGCGTAATTTGTCAGTGAACCATCGCTAGCAAAGTCGGCTGTACAACTGAGGCGAGTGCTAAGAAGTGTCTCTAGACCTGCCGTGTGGCGGCGCTCGGTCTGCAACCACTGATAGTGGCGACACGCGGGTCCGTCGTATACTAGCGGACCGCGGCCGATTTAAAGGCTACCACCTAGCAAGTGTGGTGTCTGGCCGGTGACACCACAATAATAGTGTATTAAGGTCCAGCTTTTGTTCGCTACTGTCCCTCATAATATCAAATATGTGACAGTAAGTCATAGGGAAAATATGCTGAAATAAAACTTGACACACTATTGGTTTCCCCATTAAATATTTTGTGAAAGAATCTTGTTGCTAATTTTGCATTGTTCTAATTTGCCAAAATATTCAGAAAATCCAACTTTATCCACAACTTTTGTAAAAATATTCAAGATGGAAAGTCCTATAAAATGATGCTCTTCGATGAGACTATCGCCAAACTGACCACCAAGTAAGAGAAGGCTTTACTTCTACATCAACATCAGGAGGTGCACACGGATAACACTCTGTGGCACGTTTAGTCGGATGTTGGGTTGCTGGTGGAGAAATGTTGCTCGCTACGTTCTCTTTTAACAGTGTTAGCCTTTTTTACCGTATACGACAATGATTCTCATGGTATCCATCTGGGTACAGAATTATAATCACATTCAGGTGCTCTGCACGTTGTTCAAATGGTTCAAATGGCTCTAAGCACTATGGTACCTGACATATGAGGTCATCAGACCCGGAGACTTAGAACTACTTAAACATAACTAACCTAAGGACATTACACAGATCCATGCCCGAGGCAGGATTCGAACCTGCGACCGTAGCAGCAGCGCAGTCCTGGACTGAAGCGCCTAGAACCGCTCGTCCACAGCGGCCAGCGGCACGCTGTTCGGTAGAACGATGCTGTATACGGTAAAAATGGCTGACACCAGCAACACAAGCGTCATAGGTCCTAGCAGAAAATACGCGAGTAACATACGATAAAGGAAAGTTTATATTCACTAGTGGATAGACATTTGTATAGAGATTTGAAGGAAATGACTTCGAGATGGTGGTTTGAAGCACACACCAGAGAAGGAAAGTTGGTTCCTGGGAAACAGCCTCCGAAACAGTGACTGCCATAACGCTGTATGCGAGTACTCTTAATGTAGCTGCCTGTATGAACTCTTCATCCAGTGCTATAGACAATAGATCGTTATTGTATACATGGTAAGAAAAAGGAACAGCCTATTCCTGAATATACACGTGTTGGCCACTACCTGGAACAAAATCATACTCACTACCTTGAGCATAACCTTAACAGAGTGAGTATCATAAAACATGCATCAATAGAGCGAATGTATTATGGTTGAGAGATATAAGATGGATTTATTTTCGTGTGCATGGAAACCAACGAAGTAGCTAACATCTGCTCCAAAACTTGGTGGAATTTTATGTTATTTACGTTTACAGGATAGAATTTGTAAACATAGCCCCTGATTCTGTGCCGGCCGCGGTGGTCTAGCGGTTCTGGCGCTGCAGTCCGGAACCGCGGGACTGCTACGGTCGCAGGTTCGAATCCTGCCTCGGGCATGGGTGTGTGTGGTGTCCTTAGATTAGTTAGGTTTAAGTAGTTCTAAGTTATAGGGGACTTATGACGTAAGATGTTGAGTCTCATAGTGCTCAGAGCCATTTGAATCAACCCTGATTCTGTACTGCATGTCAATACTTACGTAAACCTGAAAGTCTAGTTTCAGTTCTATTGCGAACATTACTGTTTGACTTAGAATGGGCAGTCTTTGTACTTCACGAAGCGCATTGAAGTGAGTGACTCTATCAGACGAAAGAAAGCTACTATGTAGTCGACCACTCAGGTGCGCGAGATCTATTTGTTATGATCAATGATAATCTCTGCTAAAATTGTGAAAATTATTTATTTCTAAAGAAGAAACCGCTACCCGTTTTCAGAACTGTTACATCTTCAGGTGCATATTAAAATTTGAGTCCACAAAGGATGGATAACTATGGTTAAAATACGTAAAAATTCATTCATCTTTGGGTTTTGCTACGTACCGATCTCTGCAGCACTGTGTTTGAAAGACCGTCTGTCTGTCCTCATGCAGATCCGTGTGTGGTGCGCCCCTAAGCCAAGACTGTTGTCCATCTCTGAAGGAGGCTTTCTAGCAGACCTAGAATTGAAGAGAATATTCTCTTGTATGTCATTTAACGTGTTTTAACTTATTTTAATTTTAGTTATGCATCTTTTGTGGACTTCCATTGTAATATGACCTGCAGATGGGACCTATGTCCTGAAGCCTGGTAGTGTTTCCCCTTTTAGAAAACAAATTTTTTTACAGCTGTAGCGGATTTTATCATTAACGATGATTAACAACTGCGGACATCCCTTCAGGAGAAACAATGAACTATAGGCAAGTCCCTGACACGAAAATAGCATTTTTATGATAATCTTAAAGGTGGTCAGACTTTAAACGTTCAAAGTGACAACTATGTTACGATAAGTAATGTGTTGTCTTGTTTCTTGCTAGTGTTCATAAGGTTGTAATGCAGCTGGCGTTAAAATCTTAAATAAAGATAACCCGTGAAATAAAATACTGGATACTACACATCTAAGGCTTATTTTTGTAAGAAAAAAATCTTGGCCATAAACATCCTTAGAACCCATTACTGAATTCAGTTCTACCACTTTAAACCTAGAGTATATACAACAACTACAAAAACTAGGAACGAGATGCTAAACAATTTCTTTGTCATAACTTCTCGCAGCCAGATGTACGTTCTCTGTTCCTATTCATCTATACTCTACGAATTACCGATAAGTGCATGGCAGAGGGTAATTTCTATTATACAAATTATTTTCCTTCATTCGATTCCACGATCTAACTGTTTAAAGAATGATTGCCTGTACTCTATTTTGTGAATGGATAATTATCTATTTTTATTTGCACGATCTCTGCGTAAGAGATACGTTGGAGGTTAACGAGTGTGCTTAGTTTCTTCTACGCCTGTCAAAATTTTTAAAAATTTTTGGAAACCGATGGATCGATATTTAAAAAGTACAATTTCCGGCTCTCGATATATCTAAAAGTATCAGTATGTCGAAGGAAAAAATATCCATTTACCGACCTATAAAAATATCGGCTGCACGTTGTAAATATATTCCCGGCTTTTGTGCTGTTGTATTTAAGTATTCATTTATTGTTGGTACTCTGTATATCAACAATGTAATAAGGTCTAAAGCCGGCACGGTAGCTCAATATGTTCGGTTAGAGAGCTGGTGGGCCTCTGTAATAAAAAAACTGAGTGAAAGGATCAACAGCGAACTTCAACGGATGTCATGTGACGTCCGCAACGATCAACAACGGAAAGAAAGAGTAGCGTCTTTGATTCATAATCAAAACGTCTTCGGTCCCGGGTTCGAAACCTCCTGCTGCTTAAATTTTGATTCATAATCAGCATTGGCGGCCGAAGACTCCCGGAATAAGAAGTCACCCTCATTCTGCCAACGGCCTTGCCAGAGAAGGCGGAGGAGCGGACAGAGTTTCAGGGCACCCTCTTGTCCTACGGGTGGCAAACTGACCCAAACGGCCGAACAATCAACAAAGGCATATGGATGCGTAAGTCAATGGAAGCCACTGCATTACAGAAACGTGACATGTATCTACAAGACATATGACCCGCAATTAAAAAAGTGCCATGATCATTTATACTTAGGCGAAAGATTCCGGGATAGTTCCCCATTCGGACCTCAGGGAGGGGGCTGCCAAGGGCGAGGTTACCATGAGAAAAAGATTGAATAATCAACGTAATGATAACGTTTTACGAGTCTGGGCGTGGAATTTTAGAAAACTGAGCGTGATGGGGAAACTAGAAAATCTGAAAAGGGAAATGCAAAGGCTCAATCTAGATATAGTAGGGGTCATCCAGGTGAAGTGAAAGAAAACAAGGATTTCTGGTCAGATGAGTATAGGGTAATATCAATAGCAGCATAAAATGGTATAAAAGGAGTAGAATTCGTTATGAATAGGAGGGTAGGGTAGAGAGTGTGTTACTGTGAACAGTTCAGTGACAGGGTTATTCTTATCAGAACCGACAGCAAACCAACACCGACATAGTTCACGTATACATGACGACGTCGAAAGCTAAAGTTGAAGAGATACAGAGAGTGTATGAGGATAATGTAAAGGCAATACAGTATGATGAAAATCTAACAGTCATGGGGGACTGGAATGTATTTGTAGGGGAAGGAGTAGAAGAAAGGGTTACAGGAGAATATGGGGTTGGGACAAGGAATGAGAGAGGGGAAAGGCTAAATGAATTCTGTAACAATTTTCAGCTAGTCATAGCGAATACCCTGTTCAAGAATCACAAGAGGAGGAGGTATACTTGGTAAAGGCCGGGTGATAAGGGTAGATTTCACTTAGATTACATCATGGTCAGACAGAGATTCCGAAATAAGATACTGGATTTAAGGAATACGCAGGAGCAGATGTAGACACCGATCGGAACACTGTAGTGATGAAGAGTAGGCTGAGGTTTAATACATTAGTCAGGAAGAATCAATACGCAAAGAAGTGGGATACGGAAGTACTAAGGAATGCTGAGATACGCTTGAAGGTATCTAAGGCTATAGATTCAGCAATAAGGAATAGCGCAGTAGGCAGTACAGTTGAAGAGGAATGGACATCCCTAAAAAGGGCGTTAACAGAAGTTAGGAAGGAAAACATAGGTAGTGTGGGATCCGTACCAGATAGGGTTGATAGAAGAGACAGAGAAGATCCAACGGAGAGCAGCAAGCTTCGTTACAGGATCATTTAGTAATCGCGAAAGCGTTACGGAGATGATAGATAAACTCCAGCGGAAGATTCTGCAATAGAGACGCTCAGTACCTCGGTACGGGCTTTTGTTAAAGTTTCGAGAACGTACCTTCACCGAAGAGTCAAGCAGTATATTGCTCCCTCCTACGTATATCTCGTAAAGAGACCATGAGGATAAAATCAGAGAGATTAGAGCCCACACAGAAGCATACCGACAATCCTTCTTTCCACGAACAATACGAGACTGGAATAGAAGGGAAAACCGACAGAGGTACTCAAGGTACCGTCCGCCACACACCGTCAGGTGGCTTGCGGAGTATGGATGTAGATGTAGATGTAGATGTACAATAAAGGTAACTTCTAAGAAACCATGAGTAACAGAAGAAATACTTCAATTGATCGATGAAAGGAGAAAGTACAAAAATATTCCCGGATACTCAGGAATAAAGAAATACAAGTCGCTGCCTAATGAAATAAATAGGAAGTGCAGGGAAGCTAAGACGAAATGGCCGCATGAAAAATATGAAGGTGATAACATTAAGAGTGCAACGGGAATTCCACTATTAAATGTAGAGGACAGAGCGGATAGGTGGAAAGAATACGTTGAAAGCCTCTATGAGGGGGAAGATTTGTCTGATGGGATAGAAGAAGAAACAGGAGTCGATTTAGAAGAGATAGGGGACCGAGTTTGAGAATCATAATTTAATAGAGCTCTGGAGGACTTGAGATCAAATAAGGCAGACGGGATACATAATGTTGTGGGTTGGCAGGAGAGCCAACCCGGTATACTAGAGGAAGCCGAAAGGCACGCGTTTTAGTTCACGCAGGCTGGCGTGAGGTCTGGAACAGGACAAGGAAATTAGACTGTAGAAAAAACTGACGTAGCTGGTGAAATACTTAACTTTAATCCATAAATGGTGAACATCGCTCTTGATAGTACATTATTCATAATCTCAATAGTAACTGGTAATGGCGCCTTGCTAGGTCGTAGCAAATGACGTAGCTGAAGGCTATGCTAACTATCGTCTCGGCAAATGAGAGCGTAATTTGTCAGTGAACCATCGCTAGCAAAGTCGGCTGTACCACTGGGGCGAGTGTTAGGAAGTGTCTCTAGACCTGCCGTGTGGCGGCGCTCGGTCTGCAATCCCTGATAGTGGCGACATGCGGGTCCGACGTATACTAACGGACCGCGGCCGATTTCAAGGCTACCACCTAGCAAGTGTGGTGTCTGGCGGTGACACCACACATAACATTCCATCACCATTTCTAAAATCATTGGAGGAAGTGGCAACAAAACGACTGTTCACATTGGTGTGTAGTCTGGCGACACCATCTGACTTTCGGGAAAGTATCATCCACAGGATTCCCAAGACGGCAAGAGCTGACTAGCGGTAGAATTCTCACACAATCAGCTTAACAGCTCATGCATTCAACTTGCTGAAAAGAATAATAAACAGAAGGATGGAAAAGAAAACTGAGGATGCGCTAGATGACGATCAGTTTGATTTTAGGAAAGATAAAGGCCCGAGAGAGGCAGTTCTGACGTTGTGTTTAATAATGGAAGCAAGACTATAGAAAAAAACAAGACACGTTCATAGGATCTGACGACCTGGAAAAAGCGTTCGACAATGTAAAATGGTGAAAGATGTTGGAAAATTTTGAGAAAAGTAAGGGTAAGCTATAGGGAGAGACTGGTCATATGCGTTATGTACAACAGCCAAGAGGGAGTAATAAGAGTTGAAAATGAGGAAGGAAGTGCTCGTATCAAAAAGGGTGTAAGACAAGGATGTTGTCTTTCGCTCCTACTGTTCAATCTAAACATCGAGGCAGCAATGATGTAAATAAAAGAAAGGTTCAGAAGTGGAATTAAAATTCAAGTTGAAATACCAGTGATACGGTTCGCTGATGACATTGCTATCTTGAATGAAAGTTAAGAAGAATTATGTGATCTGACGAATGGAATGAACTGACTAATGAGTACAGAGTATGGATTGAGAGAAAATCGAAGATGTAGCAGAAATGAGAACAGCGAGAAACTTAGTATCAGGGTCGATGGTGACGAAGTGAATCAAGTTAAAGAATTCTGCTACTTAAACATTTAAATAACCATTGATGAACGGAGCAAGGACATCAAAAGCAGACTAGCAATGGCGAGAAGGGCATCCCAAGCCAAGAGAAATCTACTAATATGAAATATCGGTCTTAATTTGAGTAATAAATTTCTTAGAATATACGTTTTGAGTACAGCATTGTATGGTAGTCATACATGGACTGAGGGAAAACCGGAACAGAAGATGATCGAAGCATTTGAGATGTGGTGCTACAGACGAATGTTGAAAATTTGGCAGACTGATAAGGTAACGAATGAGGAGTTTCTGCGTAGAATCGTAGAGGAACGGAACATTTAGAAAACACAGATAAGGAGAAGGGACAGGATGACAGGACATCTATTAAGACATGACATCCATCGTACTAGAGGGAGCTGTAGAAGGCGAAAACTGTAGAGGAAGATAGAGTTTGGAATACATCCAGCAAAGAACAGAGGACATAGGTTGCGAGTGGTACTCTGAGATGAAGAGGTTAGCACAGGAGTGGAATACGTGGCGGGTCGCATCATACCAGTCAGAAGAATGATGAGCCAAAAAAAAAAAAAAAATTAACAAGGTAGCAGCCTGCTTGTCGCCCTTACAGCAAGAATTGAAACGAAAACGATGCACGTTTACACTTGATGATAACCTGTTTGCTAACAACGGTAACTGCATGTAAGTGGCACAATAAAAGGTCTCCGATTGATTCCTTGTTCGGTTTCGTCACTTATCGGATTTGTGGGGAACACTTCATGTCGACCTCTCTGTTTTTTTTTCTTTATTTTTTTTCATTTCTGCTAACGCCAGTGACCTAGCAGTTGTAGTGTGCAATCGGACTACTTCTTATGTGCCACGTATTCTTGATTCACATAGTCAAAGCGAAATGTTGGACGTGATGAAACCTCAAAAGTAGTAAGAACTCTTTATACAGTGAAAATAAAGCTATGTTCTACTACAGTTTCAAACATTTACCAAAAATTCCGAAAAAGGATATAACATAAAAATATCGGCATTTAGATATCGCTAACATGGAAAAATATATCGCCGATATATATTGATATCGATATACCTATTAACTGATATTTTATCTAGAACCCTAGTTTCTTCTCCTGAAGACGGTTAAAATTTCTAGGCAAGTTCTCTCGAGATTTGTAGCAACTTTCCTCAAGTGTCTGTCACTTCAAATTTTCTACATCTCTATTATTGCGTCTCGCCATTAAAACATCGATGTCCTCTATTAGCCCAAGCTGGTATGAGTCCCAAACAGCTGAGCAGTATACAAAAATAGGCCGTGCAAATATTTTAAATGCAGTCTCTTCTGTAATTTGACTACAGTCACCCGTATTAATGAATCATAGCCTGTCATATGCTATACTAAGACTCTGTTTACGTTCTGTTTAGTTCGTAGATACAGTCTCGAACGAACTACTACGTCATCATCATCATCATCATCATCATCATCATAATTTAAGACTGATTATGCCTTTCAGCGTTCAGTCTGGATCATAGCCCCCTTATAAAAGTCCTCCACGATCTCCTATTCAGTGCTAACATTGGTGCCTCTTCTGATGTTAAACCTATTACTTCAAAATCATTCTTAACCGAATCCAGGTACCTTCTCCTTGGTCTGCCCCGAGTCCTCCTACCCTCTATTGCTGAACCCATGAGTCTCTTGGGTAACCTTGCTTCTCCCATGCGTGTAACATGACCCACCATCTAAGACTGTTCGCCCTGACTGCTACATCTATTGAGTTCATTACCAGTTTTTCTTTGATTTCCTCATTGTGGACACCCTCCTGCCATTGTTCCCATCTACTAGTACCTGCAATCATCCTAGCTACTTTCACATCCGTAACCTCAACCTTGTTGATAAGGTAACCTGAATCCACCCAGCTTTCGCTCCCATACAACAAAGTTGGTCGAAAGATTGAACGGTGCACAGATAACTTAGTCTTGGTACTGACTTCCTTCTTGCAGAAAAGGGTACACCGTAGCTGAGCGCTCACTGCATTAGCTTTGCTACACCTCGCTTCCAGTTCTTTCACTATGTTGCCATCCTGTGAGAATATGCATCCTAAGTACTTGAAACCGTCCATCTGTTCTAACTTAGTTCCTCCTATTTGGCACTCAACCCGTTTATATTTCTTTCCCACTGACATTACTTTCGTTTTGCAGATGCTAATCTTCATACCATATTCCTTATATTTCTGATCTAGCTCTGAAATATTACTTTGCAAATTTTCAATCGAATCTGCCATCACAACTAAGTCATCCGCATATGCAAGACTGCTTATTTGGTGTTCACATATCTCACCCAGCCAGTCTATTGTTTTCAATATATGATCCATAAATACTATGAACAACAGTGGAGACAGGTTGCAGCCTTGTCTTACCCCTGAAACTACTCTGAACCATGAACTCAATTTACCGTCAACTCTAACTGCTGCCTGACTATCCATGTAAAGACCTTTAATTGCTTGCAAAAGTTTGCCTCCTATTCCATAATCTCGTAGAACAGACAATAACTTCCTCCTAGGAACCCGGTCATATGCCTTTTATAGATCTATAAAGCATAGATACAATTCCCTGTTCCACTCATAACACTTCTCCATTATTTGCCGTAAGCTAAAGATCTGGTCCTGACAACCTCTAAGAGGCCTAAACCCACACTGATTTTCATCCAATTGGTCCTCAACTAATACTCGCACTTTCCTTTCAACAATACCTGCGAAGATTTTACCCACAACGCTGATTAAAGAGATACCTCTGTAGTTGTTACAACCTTTTCTGTTTCCATGTTTAAAGATTGGTGTGATTACTGCTTTTGTCCAGTCTGATGGAACCTGTCCCGACTCCCAGGCCATTTCAATTATCCTGTGTAGCCATTTAAGACATGACATTCCACTGTATTTGATGAGTTCCGACTTAATTTCGTCCACCCCAGCTGCTTTATTGCACTGCGATCTATTGACCATTTTCTCCACTTCCTCAAATGTGATCCTATATCCATCATCATTCCTATCCCATTCTACCTCGAAATCTTAAACGTTACTGATCGTATTTTCACCTACATTGAGCAACTCTTCAAAATATTCCCTCCATCTGCCCAAGGCATCCACAGGATTCACCAGCAGTTTTCCTGACCTGTCCAAAATACTTGTCATTTCCCTCTTACCCCCCTTTCGAAGACTGCTAATTGCACTCCAGAATGGTTTTCCAGCAGCTTGACCCGTTGTCTCCAACCTGTTTCCAAAGTCTTCCCAAGATTTCTTCTTGGATGCTGCAATTATCTGTTTGGCTTTGTTTCTTTCTTCAACATAACTTTCTCTGTTTACCTGAGTTCTAGTATGCAGCCATTTTTGATACGCCTTCTTTTTCCTTTTAGAGGCTGCCTTGACTGTGTCATTCCACCAAGCTGTTTGCTTCATCCTACTTTTACACACTACTGTTCCAAGACATTCTTTAGCTACTTCTAGTACTGGGTCCCTGTACCTTGTCCATTCCTTTTCCAATGACTGTAATTGACTACATTCAACTAACTGGTACCTTTCTGAGATCGCTGTTATGTGCTTGTGCCTGATTTCCTTATCCTGAAGATTCTCCACTCTTATCCTCCTACATATGGACCTTACCTCCTGCACTTTCGGCCTCACAATCCCAATTTCAATGCAGATTAAATAATGATCAGTGTCATCAAAGAATCCCCTGAATACACGTGTGTCCCTCACATCCTTCCTGAATTCCTGATCTGTTATTATACAGTCAATGACAGATCTGGTTCCCCTGCCTTCCCAAGTATACCGGTGAATCTTCTTATGTTTAAAAAAGGAGCTTGTGATTACTAAGCCCATACTGGCACAGAAATCCAAGAGTTGTTTCCCGTTCCTGTTGGCCTCCATCTCCCTTTTCATACCCTTCTGTTCGATTTCCAATCCTGGCGTTAAAATCACCTTGTATTCTCCCACTGCCTCTTCTTTCTCACCCCTTACCCGAATGTCACTAACAGCTAAAACGTCCAGCCCCATCTTACTTGCAGCCTCTGCCAGCTCTACCTTCTTCCCAGAGTAGCCCCCATTGATATTTATAGCTCCCCATCTCATTACCATTTGTTTTCCAAGTCGTATCTTAGGAGTCCCTGGTTTGTCAGTTATAGGTGGGACTCCGTCACCTCCAAAGGTCCGAGGCATTTTGCTCTGATTGTTGCCAGCATCATATTTAAAGTACCAGGGAAGCAGGTTGCTAGCCTTACTTGCCCTGAGTCCCATTAGGTATTACCCCTAACGGTTGAGGGACTAACCGGTGGATTTGGTAGTCTTTGCCGTATGAGCACAAAGGTGACCACGACTCAGAATATGTCCGAAATGCCCTGCCTTATTCCAAAGTAACTGGTATCCCGACTGTCGGGACCACTTACTTGGCCACTCATACGTTGCCCATGGTTCATGAACTAGGACATGACTACGGGAACCCACACCATGAACTACTACGTTCTGGAAATAAATTTATTAAACTTCTTTGGTATCAGCTGAATGAGAGAGAAGAGAGAGAGAGAGAGAGAGAGAGAGAGAGAGAGAGAGAGAGTGGAGGAGGGGGAAATAGGCGGATGAGGGAGAGAAAGATGGTGGAGGCGGACACAGTATCTCACAGCTCCACTGCAGCACAGACAGCCATTTACAATATAAGTGGAATGGAATTGTTGGTTTTATTCAGACGCCGCAAGCTAAATATGAAATAACTGCGCTACTACTGAATGTTACGTCCGCATTTTTTTCTGTTTATATCCCTTTGTTGTGCAGTACTTTAATATTTTTTGCAGTCTAATATAAGTAAAGGAATCTACGACATGCAATGACTGTTCTTGAATATTGACTCCCATCGTTCTCATGTTGAAAGTGTTTCTTGATGTGACCTCCACGGCTGAAGTGGTGGTTTTCGGAACATGTGGATAATGTGCTCTATTTTACCTGTATCATGTGCGTCGGACCTTAGTTAACTGCATTGTTCCCGTCATGGTAATGTCACTGTAAGTTTTTGATCTGACATTCGTGGGAGGATTATTGTGTAAAATATGAAGCCAATAATTATATCCATATTTTAGTTTGTAATTATTATTAATCACTTGGAATGTCGACGCCAACAGTTAATACACAGAGCTAATACTCACTGCACTATCTACTTCAGTCATTTTAGACATTTAGGCCTACACGTACTCCGAAATGAAATCAGTACTTTGCCTATTAATTAATCATGATACTTGCGTTCACTCGGTATGATTTTTACTATCGTTGGGTTTCGTCAATTCTGTGATGTATTTAAACCAATTATGTACAAATAAATTTAGATCAAAGTTCTGTTAATTTTAGATCGATAAGAACGTCCAAAATTTTATGGGTAGATACAGCTTGCTATATGTAATTGACTGTTTCAGATGGATGGTCTGGTGGCAAAATGTCCATTTGAAAGAGGTGTTGAATGCACAACTTTATTACGGACACAAACAATTTATCCGAAACGATCTGTATTTGTTAGTCTTGTACACTCACAGCGACTGCCCAGGGTTGAACTCGCATAGTGAAATGGCACGTAGTGAACTGTATAATAAGAATTATGCGTTCTGATCTAAAACTATTCCATTCCAATGTGGCAGGGTACTATAGTAACAAGTTTAGAATTATTTCAGAATAAATCCGGCCTTGATTGTGAAATCATTTAATATGTAAGAAGCGTTTCACTCTTTTGGACATCATCAGATTGTGTAAATGTAGCTGGATACAGAATAAAACTGTAAACAAGCCATATAAAATGGAAATGGACTCAATAGAAACTTGATATGTAATCCATCCAGCCAAGATTGCGTCCATTTTCCATTTTATATGGCTTGATGAGTGATAGGTTTTATGTCCACCTACTTTTACGGTATCTGATAATGCACCCAGAGGGTGAAACGCATCATTGATATTAAATAATTTCGCAACCAAGACAATGTAAAAATTTCTTTATTCAGAAAATGAGGCAGTAGCGCAGGAACGGATGAAGACATATCATTTTAAATGTGCTAAGGACCAAAGTAATGTTTTGAAATACGACAAAAAAAAAACAATATTTTATGACATACGAAACTAGCACGCATGTTTTATCGTATTAAACATTTGTTATCATCCAGAAATATGAACTACACTGCGAGGTGAGAGAAAACTGCGTTGAATTGTCCCAAAAAAGAAAATTAAGAACTTGAGAGCAGAATGCCTTATACATTACCTTATTGAGGCTAAATGGGCCAGTGGGATGAAAATGAAATGTCGTGTGACGAGGGCCTCCCGTCGGGTAGACCGTTCGCCTGGTGCAAGTCTTTCGATTTGACGCCACTTCGGCGACTTGGGCGTCGATGAGGATGAAATGATGATGATTAGGACAACACCCAGTCCCTGAGCGGAGAAAATCTCCGACCCAGCCGGGAATCGAACCTGTGCCCTTTGGATGGACATTCTGCCGCGCTGACCGCTCAGATACCGGGGGCGGACGGCCAATGGGATAAATCCAACACAGATATAATGCTGTAAGTGTTGACGAAACATACCTAAGTACAAATGTGGTAAGTCATTCAGAAAGTACGAAACAAAAATCAGTATGCAGTATCATTAAACAAATTAGTAAAAAACTGCCGGTAGTGATGTGTTATAAAGGGTACATAGCAGGCAGTTCGTTCTTTTTCAGCAGAGTATCGTGAAATATTTTGCCATACTGCAGGTCATGTATGAATGGAATCGCTTACAGTTGTACCTCTCTTTAGGATGTTTACACTTTCCCAATGTTCAGTGTCATTAAATGTCCCTTAGATATGCACTATTCCAGTTGAGGTGATTTTAATTTATGCAACAAAACTGATGTGTAGCTTTGTCATGTTGTTGAGTTCATCACCAGCGGTCAAGAAGTCATTAAAATCCTTCTCCTCCATTCTAAGTGACCTGAATAGTAAAGAAGGGCATGTTGAAGTAATTACTGCTTGTAAATCATCGTCCGCAGCTCGTGGTCTCGCGGTAGCGTTCTCGCTTCCCGAGCACGGGGTCCTGGGTTCGATTCCCGGCGGGGTCAGGGGTTTTCTCTGCCTCGTGATGACTGGGTGTTGTGTGTTGTCCTTAGGTTAGTTAGGTTTAAGTAGTTCTAAGTTCTAGGGGACTGATGACCATAGCTGTTAAGTCCCATAGTGCTCAGAGCCATTTGAACCATTTTGTAAATCATCAGTTACATAACACTTAACTTCCTTGTTGCATTTTTCTATTATGGCAAACTTTTTATTACTGTGGTCTGAAACCAGGATGTTATATACAGTCAAATACGCTATAAGACACTTCGAATACATACATATACGAGATGTAAATACACGGTTTTGTTTTTTCCAAAGCAGTTGCCACTACAAATCACAAGTTTTCTTTCGTTACCAGGTACATTGACGGTATTTTAGGTGCAATTAAGAACGTGGATTACACTTTACGCTATGTTGTTTGCTTCGAACACATGTCACAATTACATGATTGCCACACTTGTAAAGATAAAAAGAGGACGTTCCTGCAGATTAATGTTGCCTCTCGGTAGCTGCAACACTGGTCCTTCAGCTGAAAATGTTCGTGATAGGGTTGTATCTCTTAATAAACAAAAATAAAAATGTAGTAGCACTTTTCAAATGTTCACACGAAATCACAACGCATATTTATTTACGGAGTTTGATTGCCACGGTTCTGGACCATTCCTCCTTCTAGATAAAAAATGTTTATTCAGGTTCCCTTGCACTCATATTTGGCGGATAACCTTAAATTATATTCCGCCAAAAGAATAAGAATCATGAATTTACCGGCACACAAAGTAATTTTTCCTATAGCAGATCAACGTATTGTTTACAAGGCACACGGAATGATGATAATAGTTCGACACGACACAATAGAATGTTTACGAATGTTACTTGTTACGTCTATCACTGATTCTAACTGTCACTGCTCATATCATCGAATAATACCGTGGCGAGTCCAGAAAACAACACTAGAGTACACAATGTAGAGAATACTGAAATCTCGGATTAAGTTACATTCTGACCAAGACTTAACTCCGAGTAAAACGAATTACGGAACTGCGTGTGTTTCGTCTTTATATAGACGCGCTCTAGAACATTGTATGATTTTTGGTCATTTGGCTATTATTAGAAATTTCCCTAAATCATATTATTTCTTTATAAATAGTTGTAATAATGACTGTCAGATTTTGTTTACCAAATTACCAATAAGCTATTAAAATGTACAGAATCAACTTATGCTTACACTATGGGAATTCCTGACTTTTAGGTATGGCGCCAATGTTGATTATTAAAGTTTGGATATTAAAATTTACGCTACTCTTAATTATGGCAATTACATATTTGTTACTGGTGTCGTTCGGTTGATAAAATTTAGCCCATCAATAACATGTTAACATATTCCAGAAATTTAGTTTCCAGAAATTTAGTTTTAATTTAGTTTAGTTAGAAAGTTTAGTGTGGTAGAAATCTTTAATTAATTGAATCTCCTGAATTAATTGGGTCTGAGCTAATATGAACATGTCTTGGAAATGAGTAAAAATTGGTCTACAGTTTAGAGATAATCTACTTTCCTGAATGTGTTCATTATTTCCCTAGATTTTTATGAATGCCTTCTAGATCAAAAATTATGAAATACAATAACTTTTGAAACCTATCACTTCCAACAAAACTAATTAATACAAAAGGTTTAGAACAGTGAACTGCATAAGCTGAATAAATAGGTTTCACAGGGTAAATTAATTTACGTTATTTTGTAAATTCATGTGATGTGTGCTCAGCTAAAGGATTCTGCCATCAAAATTTTTTAAAGAATAACAGAAGAAAAGAAAAAAAATCTAATACAGATCTTAGCAATTCTAATTGGGAGTGTAAAAGACAAAATAGGATTGCGCGGGCAAACCTGCTCTGTCACTTGCGTTGTCATGAGCAGTTAAACACTGAAGTTGTAATATTAAAGCTGGCGTATGTAGAACATATCCGAGTGTCTAAGAGATGGAACAAACAACACTTGCTGCAGATCGATTGCTAACGTACAAGTGTTACTTCCACAACACGACAAACTGTATGGAAACTACTACATTCGTCCGGCACTGTTGCAATTCGTTACCTTTATCATATGACGAAGCGAGCGCTTTTATTATAATTACGTACTCTCATGAACATAGCGCCTTTAGAGGACATAAAGTCAATTTTTAAGAAAAAAATAGATATTTAGCACGTTTAAAATGTCAAGCCTTCAAAGTTGGCTGTTTAGTAATCATATCGGAGGATACCTGAGTAAGTTTATCTAATAAACTAGAAGATATATGATCTCTGTTACTAAATTTAAGTGTCTGAAGCTTCGATATTGATCGATAATCGCCAAAAACCATAAATACAGGTGACTGGGGACGTAATAATCGAGAGTAAATAATTTTTATTCTCTGCGGTAAAATGTGCGAAATTTTGCGCAATATAATACGAGATCACAACGTATCAAGGGGTTACGAGACATGTTGTTGCACGGATTACACAGATCTGATCGAGAGTGGCATGTTTACTGTCTGAATTGAACGCGTTGTGGAGGCGGGCGAACAGCGGGCGATACAGTGGTAGGGAGGGGGCGACGGCACAGACAATAAAACAACGCGCGCGGCCGTAATTAAATGTCAGGCGCGAGTCCCGCGGGCCGCGGGCCGTGACACGGCGGCGGCGATATCGTGCGCTGCGGCCGCCAACCACGCACCGCTCTGCCGCTCGCTGCTGCGTATGCTGCGTACTACTAACCGTACGGTACTTCCTTAATCATCAGTAATTTTTGAGAAGATTTCTCGAGTAGAAACAGTGACCTTGACAAAAGTACTTTAAAAATGGATTACAAACAGTATCAACCGCAATAAGTTACTCATTTCAGTGGTTACCGGTTTCGGTCAGAATGTGACCATCCTCATCCACGGCTGACGTTCGTTTAGTCATAACACTTGCTCCGATCACTGCCACCACCTATCATCAAGTATAAAGAGTCTGAGGATGGTCACACTCTGAACGAAACTGGTAACTACTGATACGCTACTGGCCATTGAAATCGCTACACTAAGAATAAATGCAAATGATAAACGGGTATTCATTGGACAAATATATTATACTAGAACTAACATGTGAGTACATTTTCACGCAATTTGGCTACATAGATCCTGAGAAATCAGTACTAGAACAACCACCCCTGACCATAATATCGGCATTGATACGCCTGGGGATTGAGTCTAACAGAGCTTGGAGGGCATGTACAGGTACAGCTGCCATGCAGCTTCAACACGAACGATACCACAGGTCGTCAAGAATAGTGACTGGCGTATTGTGACGAGCCAGTTGCTCGGCCACCATTGACCACATGTTTTCGATTGATGAGAGATCTGGAGAATGTGCTGGCCAGGGCAGCAGTCGAACATTTTCTGTATCCAGAAAGGCCCGTACAGGACCTGAAACATGCGGTCGTGCATTATCCTGCTGAAATGTAGGGTTTCGCAGGGATCGAATGGACGGTAGAGCCACGGGTCTTACACATCTGAAATGTAACGTCCACTGTTGAAAGTGCCGTCACTGCGAACAAGAGGTGACCGAGATGTGTAACCAATGGCACCCCATACTTTCACGCCGGGTGATACGCCAGTATGGCGATGACAAATACACGCGTTTACCGCGAGTCACCAAACACGGATGCGACCATCATGATGCTGTAAAGAGAACCTGGACTCATCCGAAAAAATGACGTTTTGCCATTCGTGCACCCAGGTTCGTCGTTGAGTACACCATCGCAGGCCCTCCTGTCTGTGATGCAGCGTCAAGGGTAGCCGCAGCCATGGTCTCCGAGCTGGTAGTCCATGCTGCTGCAAACGTCGTCGAACTGTTCGTTCAGACGGTTGTTGTCTTGCAAACGTCCTCATCTATGACTCAGGGGTCGAGACGTGGCTGCACGATCCGTTACAGCCATGCGGGCAAGATGTCTGTTATCTCGACTGCTAGTGATACGAGGCCGTTGGGCTCTAGCACGGCGTTCCGTATTACCCTCCTGAACCCACCGATTCCATATTCTGCTACCAGTCATTGGATCTCGACCAACGCGAGCAGCAATGTCGCGATACGATAAACCACAATTGCGATAGTCTACAATTCGACCTTAATCAAAGTCGGAAACGTGATGGTACGCATTTATTCTCCTTACCCGAGGAATCACAACAACGTTTCACAGCCAACGCCGGTGAACTGCTGTTTGTGTATGAGAAATCGGTTGGAAACTTTACTCATGTCAGCACGTTGCAGGTGTCGCCACCGGCGCCAACCTTGTGTGAATGCTCTGAAAAGCTAATGATTTGCATATCACAGCATCTTCTTCCTGTCGGTTAAATTTCGCGTCTGTAGTACGTCATCCCAAATCAGCCAATCAATCTTAGCCCCATCATCAGGTGTATCTTGTACTATCACATTTTGTCTACCAGAATTTGCACGTGTGAATTATTCATGCAGTAACTATGTAAATGATACACTCGTGCACTTACTCAGAATTTACTCACTTTTTTTCTCTATCGATCGTTGAAACCTCATGTCTTCAAAATTTAAACTCCGAATTAATTTCAATCGTCCGTTATTACTTTTATTTCTGATATTTAGAATAATCTTGTTAGGAATATATGGTTGTAGCTCTGTTACAAGTTGCAGTGAGAAGTGTCTATTCTTCATTTCTTGATAGTAACTTGTTTCGGACGCCTGTCTCCATTTTCAAACCAACCGTGGTGTAAGTGTTAATGCAGGGTATAGCCCATGTGAATAAACTGCACCTGCAGTAATATAAGCGGTATATTGGCTAGTTAATGTAGAAAAACAGCACATAGGACAGACATTAGAAATCGCTCCAGTGAGGAGGAAGACAATTATTTCAATAATTCTTCTTTTACGACACAAATCAAAACATGAGGCAACACAAAATCCCAAGTAGCATTACTTGACACAGTATCGTAATTCATTTTTCAGTTTCGTTGCTAATTAATGTAACGCCGTGAAAACGTATCAACAAAAGCGAAAAATGCTCTTCGCAATTACTTTGCGTTAGCTCAGTCAGTATAACGAGAATGATACCATCTGCTAGATGAAAACAAGAAGTAAGCGCCTCAGTACCAGAAATAAGTGGGGCTTATAGAACTGTCGCTCAACACAGGCCACCCAGAATCTCCCCCACTACAGGGAACACCGAGTGACGGTTGGAACTAAACGCACTTCGCTGCTGGTTATAATCTTCATTTCAGCATTTTGTGTAGTAAATGAAAATCGTGGTAATTATGGTAGGTGTAATTTTGGGAGTTGATTTACCATTATTCTTGAGTTTTTGAGAGAGACTACTGCGTCTATGAATGAGTTGGCTACGATATGATGTTCGACATAAAGAATCTTAATTCTGCGATACAGTTAGTAAAGTATAATTGCTTTAAATGTGTCAAGAAAATTCGCGGATCATAGTTGTTCAAAATATGAGACTGAGTTTTATATTTATTTTGAATTTCGGCAACTTTAAAGTTGCTGGCTTTGTTCAACTAGGGTGCTTTAGTTCTTATGTAATATTTGCACTGATTTCCAGATTCATGGTTAATTTCGTTGGAGAAGAGACGAGGTTTCTTTGCATGAATACCAATGATTTCAACCAAGTGCCACTAAGAGCAAATCGAAATCATTTGTTCGCTTATCACTGAATGGATCTGAAATTGAAGAATAGAATGGATACTTATGTGGATGAATCGTTTTTCTTCATTTTGAGATTTATTTAAACGGATTTTGCCTTGTTCGGCACTTGCTCTGGGTTAAACTAAGTCTTCTATGTTGAGTTTGAAAAGGGGCTCGTAGTGGTTATCGGTAGTGAAGAATTGCTCTCATTCCTCTTTCCTTGATTAATGAATGAGCGTGTGATTTTGAGATTCCTATCCTAAGTTACGTGATTTTTCTTGAACATAATCTCGCCTTCCCCGGCATTGTTCGGTGTATATACGCTGGTAAATTTTATTTTATGTTAACCAAAGACAGTGCTTGTGAGTTATGCTGATAAGACTAATATCTTTCAGTAAAATCCGGCCGTATCAATTCTGCGTGATAATCATATGTCGTATGGGATGTTTGAAAGAAACCCGAGGCTTATACATAAGTCTTTCCAAATCCTTAATGCATTAACCAGATAAGAAGTTAAATTTCTAATAAGTAAATAGGTGTGACACTATCACCTTGTTGTGGAATAATTTGAATAAAATAAGGTTAGCCATCACTTTTTTTATCAGGTGCAAACCTAGTTTTCATTTAAAATGAGTGGGCCAGTAAATCGAAAAGAAATACGACGAAAACTAAATGGAATTAAAGTAGCATTTTATTTTATGGGGAGGCTACAAGGCAGGACTGTTTCATATTTCAGCTTTTTATACATGCCTTTCCAGGACAGATTTGTGTCATAAGCAGAAACCCTTAATATGATGATACTGTCAGGATTTATTAGTACTGCAAAAGTTGTCTACTTTTACACGCCGATGCCTGCCGGGATTCATAATATTTATTGTCACTTTGAAAGTAGACATGTTGTGAGGGAAGTGAGAAACAGAAGAGAATTGATAATTTTGGGAGAGGGAGAGACCAAATAAAACTTAACGGCTACTTGCTTTCCTGTACCTAGTCTGTATGATCACTCGTATTTGTCCCTTCTTTTTTATTATCCAAACTGTTCTTTGAGACGCTCCCTTTTTCTGTTGGAGCAGCCCTCAAACAGGGGTAGAATTGCTTTACTTCCAGTACACAACAGGGGAGAAAGGCCGCGAATGAAAGGAAACCAGCAGTTTACGGCAATAGTGACTCGAATTAATATTGCAACGGATAGCTGGGGAGAGAATAAGGGAGGTCCAAACAGAAAAGCAGACTGTGTCTTTACTCTTTCGTATTTACTGTTGAGGGACTGGGATTGCACAAGCTAATATGTGACCGAGTGACCATTCTATCTTTGTCTGTCGGCTTGTGCTGATGGCATCGGAGTTATTCCACTGATTTACATGGGATGTCTGTCAGCTTGTTAATTCTTCTATTCATCATTTAATTATTTATTAATTGAATTAACTGAACAACATAACATCGTCGTCGACGTACACCACGGTTAAGACAAATATTAACATCACTACGATTTAGACAAAACTTTCATTGACACTCAGTCACAATGAGTGCACACTGCGTGAACACGTGAGGGAATGGTTGAGACTGCGTTTCGTCAATTTGCTACAACCCGTAATTCGTTAGTCCAGTGTACATGCATTCAACTACACGAAATGAGAAATCGAATACCATAAGACAGGAATGTAATAAGATAGAGAGTGCTGCGGAGAGAGTGGAGTTTCACTACTTGCATTCAGACCTTTAACGGACGCGAGGTCAGCTTTTGCGTACAAGAAAACGTTTCATTTTATAATCTTCTTCCGTCTGTGCGCGCCTAGCGTACTGTGCTCGCCTATTGTGCCGATGACCACGTGGTCCTGATTAAACACATCACCCGGTATCCTGTTTCAAAAGCAACCTTACGCGTGTGTGAAAAGGCCCATGAAGCGGCAAGGATTACTGAATCGATTCCTTCCGGCATCTGATTTTATCGGCAGTGGACAACAGTCGCTTTAAGAGCGCCACTGTGCACGTGGACCACATGAAGCCTAATGGGTCACAAAGAACAAACCGGCGCGAAATTCACTAACCAGAACGGAGATATTATCCTTCGTTAATCTAGTCATTTCACACGCTATAAGGGCTTGCAGTTAATGTAATAGGGGACTGTAAGAGGATAAAACTTCAGCACTGGCTGCCACGTGGCGAGGAACAAGGGACAGAGCCCTCTCCTCCACATTTTAAGGCAAATCTTAATAAATTCCACAGAAAGAAGCAGGCCGGCCGGAGTTCCCAGCGGTTCTAGGCGCTACAGTCCGGAACCGTGCGACCGCGCATGCCTCGGGCATGGATGTGTGTGATGCCCTTAGGTTAGTTAGGTTTAAGTAGTTATAAGTTCTAGGGGACTGATGACCTCAGTCGTCAAGTCCCATAATGCTCAGAGCCATTTGAACCATTTTAATTCTTTCCACTGAACTCTCTTACCGTCAGTTTTAGAACTGACAAAATTCGTGACTTTGGACTCTTACTGTTACATATTTTAAATATTTTAATTCTGATTAAAGTTTTACATTCTGTCACTGCTATCCAAATTCGTCTCATTAAAATTTATTATGAGTACTAAAGAACTCGAGCTCGTGTTCGAAAACCAGCACATCGTCATCATAGTCATTCGTACCGATATAGATTAGATCCCATGAAGTACACTTCTTTTGTGATACACATATTACGAGATTAAGTTTCTCAACAATAGTTCCTTGTATACCTACAGTACTTGATTCGTACTAAGAGGCATTTTACCCCGGACTAAGGAATTTCGTTTGACGTCTAGAATGGCAGCGGCAGCATCCATGGGCAAAATTTATATAGAATTTCACAACGTTACGTTTAATGTACTGGACACAGCGTGCTGTCTGTAGAAAGTTTACTCAGACACTACCGTAGTGCTTTTACACTGAGTCACATCAGTTATTCAGAAGTACCAAAAAGATGGTTGAAATGGCTCTGAGCACTATGGGACTTAACATCTATGGTCATCAGTCCCCTAGAACTTAGAACTACTTAAACCTAACTAACCTAACGACATCACACACATCCATACCCGAGGCAGGATCGAACCTGCGACCGTAGCAGTCGCGTGATTCCAGACTGAAGCGCCTAGAACCGCTCGGCCACAACGGCCGGCTCAGAAGTACCACGACGTTCACAGATAGAAACAGTTGTAAGAGATAAAACTGCCATAGTTCGCCACGAACTTCCGGACTTGCCACCTTAGAATCGAGAGGGTGTTGCGCTGCCGCCAAATGAAGTATGTACTCTGGGGCGACAATAGTATTGCGTACACAAGGTTCAAAAGGGCAGCGCATTGACGGAGTTATCATTTATACTCAGGTGACACATGTGAAGAGGTTCTCGACGTGATTATGGCTACACGACGGAAATTAACAAACTTAGAACCCGGAATGATAGCTGCAGCTAGAGGAACGGTACATTCCATTTCGGTAATCGCTAGGGAATTCAATATTCTGATATCCACAACCTCAAGAGAGTGCCGAGAATACTAGACTTCAGACATTACCTGTCACCACGGACAACCCATTGGCCGTCGGCCGTAAGCAGCGGCGTTTGCGTAGAGTTGTCAGTGCTAACAGACTAGCAACACTGCGTGAAAGCACCGCAGAAACCAACATGGGAGTACGACGAACGTATCCGTTAGGACGTGTGGCGAAATTTGGCAGCATACGACCACGCGAGTACCTTTTCTAACAGCTCGACATCGCCTGCTGCGCCTCTTTTAGGTTCATGACCATATCGGTTGGACGTGGTCAGGTGAGTTCCGATTTCAGTTGCTAAGAGCTCATGCTACGATTCGAATGTGGCACAGATCCCAGAAAGCCATGGTCCCAAGTTGTCAACAAGGCACTGTGCAAGCTGGTGGTGGCTACGTAATGGTGTGGGCTGTTTTTACATGGAATGGACTGGGTAGTCTGGTCCAACTGAAATACTTGGAGACTATTCGCAGCCATGCACGGAAGTCATGTTCCCAAACAACTATGGAATTTTTATGCATGATAATGCAACTAGTCCTCTGGTCACAGTTGTTCGCGATAAGTTTGAAGCAATTTCTGGTCAGTTTGAGAGAACGATTTGGCCACCCATTCGCTCGACATGAACCGCGTCGACCATTTATGGGACATAATCTAGGGGCAGCCCGTGCACAGAACCCTGCACCAGTAACACTTCCGCAACTATGGACGGCTGTAGAGGCAGCATGGCTAAATATTTCTGCAGGATACTTCCGTTCTACGACGGGGTGGGGGGTGGGGGGAGGGAATGAGTAAATGTCATGTCAGTTTGTTATCACTACGTCGAAGGAAAGGTGGTCTGGCACGATATTAGGAGGCGTCCATGACCTACCACCTGGTGTATAGTGACAGTGGCAAGAAAATACATCATACGATTTGTAAGACGCGTCTGTTGAGCTACAGGCGGACGGGACGCATAGAGAAAGACAGGCTCTTGGATAGGGTATCAGCTGTGCTCAGACGTCCCCGCCTGCAGGTAAGGATCGCTCCGTGCGGCAGCGGCGGCCCTGGCCCTTCATCAGAGTTAGGCCTGTCAGTTGGCTGCGAGGCGTGATGTCGCGTAGCAGTAACCTTGATTTACATGACGGGTTCCCACTTGCCCCTCAGCACACCATTACGTTCTCTGGTTCACTCAGTACGCCAGTGGACATTCGGATCCCTGCTAGATCCACTGCACTCATTGAGTGGCATTTTTTTTTCTGGACAGGGGCTGGTAAAGTGTAAGACAAGTGATAGCAACCCTTTGAAACAGGTATGAGAGTTGTTTAAGCGTGGGGAGGTCAATGACAGGTATTATGTCGATGAGTGTGTGAACAGGTGTCAATAGGGAAGGAGTAAGCATTGTGTATGATAAGCAAGTGAATGACGGCAAACTAATCGAAGTACATAACATAGAATGGACGAAGGAACGCTAAGCCGTTCAGCGAAACACGTAATGGTAACATAGTTTAAAATAAACTGATCAGTAACCAGTATTTCTATAATATGTTCATCCGCAACTGTCGTGAATCGATGTTTTGGCGAGTAACTCAATAATCGGAAAAATTAGTTATAATTAGGATACTGAATGTTACATAGAGACGCAGGATGAATAGATTTAATATGATACCAATACTAAGTTGTGCTGGCTCGACACCTACAGACCTACAAACTAATACACTGTAAAATGTGCTGAAATGACATAGAGCACTACGCCGTATAAAAGGAGGTTCGCCACGTAATAAGAGTTTCCTCCTTTTGTACGGCGGCATAGTGCAGCAGCTCGACGTGGCATGGGGTCAACAAATCGTTGGAAGTCCCCTGCATAAATATTGAGCCATACTGCCTCTATAGCCGACCATACTTGGGAAAAAGTTTCCACTGAACGATTTTGCATGCGAACTCACTTAATGATTATGTCACATAAATATTCAATGGGATTCAAGTCGAGCGATCTTGGTGGGCAAATCATTCGCTCTATTTGTCCGCCGCGCGGGATAGCCGCGTGGTCATGGGAGCCTTGTCACGGTTCGCGCAGCTCCCCCTGTCTGAGGTTCGACTTCTCCCTCGAGCATGGGTGTTTGCTGTAGCGTAAGTTTAAGTTGGATTAAGTAGTGTGCAATCTTAAGACCCGTGGTCTAGGGGTAGCGTCTTTGATTCATAATCAAAACGTCTTCGGTCCCGGGTTCGATCCCCGCCACTGCCTAAGTTTTGATAAATAATCAGCATTAGCGGCCGAAGATTTCCGGCATAAGAAGTCAGCCTCATTCTGCCAACGGCCTTGTCAAAGAGGGCGGAGGAGCGGATAGAGGTTCAGGGCACTCTCTTGTCCTAGGGGCGGGAAATTGCCCCTAAAGGCGGAAGAATCAGCAATGATCAACGACATGAGGATGCAGAAGGCAATGGAAACCACTGCATTAAAGACAAATAACGTGTATCCACAGGACATGTGGCCTGTATTTGAAGAAGTGTCATGATGATCTCTCCATTGGCAAAAGATTCCGGAATAGTCCCCCATTCGGATCTCCGGGAGGGGACTGCCAACGGGGAGGTTACCATGAGAAAAAGATTGAATAATCAACGAAAGGATAACGTTCTACGAGTCGGGGCGTGGAATGTCAGAAGCTTGAACGTGGTAGGGAAACTAGAAAATCTGAAAAAGGAAATGCAAAGGGTCAATCTAGATATAGTAGGGGTCAGTGAAGTGAAGTGGAAGGAAGACAAGGATTTCTGGTCAGATGAGTATCGGGTAATATCAACAGCAGCAGAAAATGGTATAACAGGTGTAGGATCCGTTATGAATAGGAAGGTAGGGTAGTGGGTGTGTTACTGTGAACAATTCAGTGACCGGGTTGTTCTAATCAGAATCGACAGCAGACCAACACCGACAACGATAGTTCAGGTATACATGCCAACGTCGCAAGCTGAAGATGAACAGATAGAGAAAGTGTAGGAGGATATTGAAAGGGTAATGCAGTATGTAAAGGGGGACGAAAATGTAATAGTCATGGGCGACTGGAATGCAGTTGTAGGGGAAGGAGTAGAAGAAAAGGTTACAGGAGAATATGGGCTTGGGACAAGGAATGAAAGAGGAGAAAGAATAATTGAGTTCTGTAACAAGTTTCAGCTAGTAATAGCGAATACCGTGTTCAAGAATCACAAGAGGAGGAGGTATACTTGGAAAAGGCCGGGAGATACGGGAAGATTTCAATTAGATTACATCATGGTCAGACAGAGATTCCGAAATCAGATACTTGATTGTAAGGCGTACCCAGGACCAGATATAGACTCAGATCACAATATAGTAGTGATGAAGAGTAGGCTGAAGTTGAAGACATTAGTCAGGAAGAATCAATACGTAAAGAAGTGGGATACGGAAGTACTAAGGAATGACGAGATACGTTTGAAGTTATCTAACGCTATAGATACAGCAATAAGGAATAGCGCAGTAGGCAGTACAGTTGAAGAGGAATGGACATCTCTAAACAGGGCCATCATAGAAGTTGAGAAGGAAAACATAGGTACAAAGAAGGTAGCTGCGAAGAAACCATGGGTAACAGAAGAAATACTTCAGTTGAAACTTCCTGGCAGATTAAAACTGTGTGCCCGACCGAGACTCGAACTCGGGACCTTTGCATTTCGCGGACAAGTGCTCTACCATCTGAGCTACCGAAGCACGACTCACGCCCGGTACTCACAGCTTTACTTCTGCCAGTACCTCGTCTGATTCGGTAGCTCAGATGGTAGAGCACTTGCCCGCGATAGGCAAAGGTCCCGAGTTCGAGTCTCGGTCGGGCACACAGTTTTAATCTGCCAGGAAGTTTCATATGAGCGCACACTTCGCTGCAGAGTGAAAATCTCATTCTGGAAACATCCCCCAGGCTGTGGCTAAGCCATGTCTCCACAATATCCTTTCTTTCAGGAGTGCTAGTTCTGCAAGTTTCGCAGGAGAGCTTCTGTAAAGTTTGGAATGTAGGAGACGAGGTACTGGCAGAAGTAAAGCTGTGAGTACCGGGCGTGAGTCGTGCTTCGGTAGCTCAGATGGTAGAGCACTTGCCCGTGAAAGGCAAAGGTCCCGAGTTCGAGTCTCGGTCGGGCACACAGTTTTAATCTGCCAGGAAGTTTCATATCAGCGCACACTCCGCTGCAGAGTGAAAATCTCATTCTTGAAACATTCCCCAGGCTGTGACTAAGCCATGTCTCTACAATATCCTTTCTTTCAGGAGTGCTAGTTCTGCAAGGTTCGCAGGAGAGCGTCTGTAAAGTTTGGAATGTAGGAGACGAGGTACTGGCAGAAGTAAAGCTGTGAGTACCGGGCGTGAGCCGTGCTTCGGTAGCTCAGATGGTAGAGCACTTGCCCGCGAAAGGCGAAGGTCCCGAGTTCGAGTCTAGGTCGGGCACACAGTTTTAATCTGCCAGGAAGTTTCATATCAGCGCACACTCCGCTGCAGAGTGAAAATCTCATTGTGAATACTTCAGTTGATTGATGAAAGGAGGAAGAACAAACATGTTCCGGGAAATCAGAAATACAGAAATACAAGTCGCTGAGGAATGAAATAAATAGGAAGTGCAGGGAAGCTAAGACGAAATGGCTGCAGGAAAAATGTGAAGACATCGAAAAAAATATGATTGTCGGAAGGACAGACTCAGCATACAGGAAAGTCAAAACAACCTTTGGTGAATTAAAAGCAACGGTGGTAACATTAAGAGTGCGACGGGAATTCCACTGTTAAATGCAGAGGAGAGATCAGATAGGTGGAAAGAATACATTGGAAGCCTCTATGAGGGTGAAGAATTGTTTGATGTGATAGAAGAAGAAACAGGAGTCGATTTAGAAGAGATAGGGGATCCAGTATTAGACTCGGAATTAAAAAGAGCTTTGGAGGGCTTCCGGTCAAATAAGGCAGAAGGGATAGATAACATTCCATCAGAATTTCTAAAATCATTGGGGGAAGTGCCAACAAAACGACTATTCACGTTGGTGTGTAGAATATATGAGTCTGGCGATATACCATCCGACTTTCGGAAAAGCATCATCCACACAATTCCGAAGACGGCAAGAGCTGACAAGTGCGAGAATTACCGCACAAGCAGCTTAACAGCTCATGCATCGAAGCTGCTTACAAGAATAATATACAGAAGAATGGAAAAGAAAATTGAGAATGCGCTAGGTGACGATCAGTTTGGGTTTAGAAAAAGTAAAGGGACGAGAGAGGCAATTCTGACGTAACGGCTAATAATGGAAGCAAGGCTAAAGAAAAATCGAGACACTTTCATAGGATTTGTCGACCTGGAAAAAGCGTTCGACAATATGAAATGGTGCAAGCTGTTCGAGATTCTGAAAAAAGTAGGGGTAAGCTATAGGGAGAGACGGGTCATATACAATATGTACAACAACCAAGAGGGAATAATAAGAGTGGACGATCAAGAACGAAGTGCTCGTATTAAGAAGGGTGTAAGACAAGGCTGTAGCCTTTCGCCCATACTCTTCAATCTGTACATCGAGGAAGTAATGATGGAAATAAAAGAAAGGTTCAGGAGTGGAATTAAAATACAGCGTGGAAGGATATAAATGATACGATTCGCTGATGACATTGCTATCCTGAGTGAAAGTGAACAAGAATTAAATGAACGGAATGAACAGTTTAATGAGTACACAGTATGGTTTGAGAGTAAATCGGAGAAAGACGAAGGTAATGAGAAGTAGTAGAAATGAGAACAGCGAGAAACTTAACATCAGGATTGAAGTCAATGAAGTTAAGGAATTCTGCTACCTAGGTAGTAATATAACCAATGACGGACGAAGCAAGGAGGACATCAAAAGCAGACTCGCTATGGCAAGAAAGGCATTTCTGGCCAAGAGAAGTCTACTAATATCAAATACCGGCCTTAATTTGAGGAAGAAATTTCTGAGGATGTACGTCTGGAGCATTGTATGGTAGTGAAACATGGACTATGGGAAAACCGGAACAGAAGAGAATCGAAGCATTTGAGATGTGGTGCTATAGACGAATGTTGAAAATTAGGTGGACTGATAAGGTAAGGAATGAGGATGTTCTACGCAGAATCGGAGAGGAAAGGAATATGTGGAAAACACTGATAAGGAGAAGGGACAGGATGATAGGTCATCTGCTAAGACATGAGGGAATGACTTCCATGGTTCTAGAGGGAGCTGTAGAGGGCAAAAACTGTAGAGGAAGAGAGAGATTGGAATACGTCAAGCAAATAATTGAGGACGTAGGTTGCAAGTGCTACTCTGAGATGAAGAGGTTAGCACAGGAAAGGAATTCGAATTCGTGGCGGGCCGCATCAAACCAGTCAGTAGACTGATGACCAAAAAACAAAAAAAAAAAAAAAAAAAATCTGAAGGACCGATGACATCAGAAGTTTGGTCCCTTAAAATTATTACAAATTTCCAATTTTTTAATTATCCAGAATGTTCTTCAAACGAATCGCGAACAATTGAGGCCCCTTGATAAGGCACATTGTCATCCACAAAAATTCCATCGTTGATTGGGAACACAAAGACAATGAATGGCTTCAAATGGTCTCTGCGTCGCCGAACATAACCAATTCCAGTTAATGATCGGTTCAGTTGGACCAGTGCATCCAATTCTTTCCATATAAACACAGGCCACACTGGTGTGGAGCCACGAACAGCTTGTACAGAGACTTATTGACAACGTGTGGCCATGTCTTTGGAGTCTGCGCCACACTCGAACCCTACAGTCAGTTCTCGCCAACTGAAATAGGAACTCATCCGACCAGGATACGGTTTCCTAGTCGTCTAGAATACAACTGATTTGATCACGAGCCCAGTAGAGGCGCTGCGAGCAATATTGTGCTGTTAGCAAAGACACTCGAAAATGTTCAAATGTGTGTGAGTTCTTAAGGGACCAAACTGCTAAAGTCATTGATCCCTAGACTTACACACTACTTAAACTAACTTATTCTAAGAACAACACACACACCCAAGCTCGAGGGAGGACTCGAACCTCCGGCGAGAGGAGCCGCGCATTCCGTGACATGGAGCCTCAAACCCCACGGCCACTTCGCGCGGCTAAAGACACTCTCGTCGATCGTCTGCTGACATAACCCGCTAACTCCAAATTTCGCCGCAATGCCCTCACGTAAACGCTAGTTGTACGTCCAACGTTGATTTCTCTTTTTACTTCGCGTAATGTTGCTTGTCTCTTAACACTGGCAACTCTACGAAAACTGCCGGCCGCGGTAGTGTAGCGGTTCTGGCGCTGCAGTCCGGAACCGCGGGACTGCTACGGTCGCAGGTTCGAATCCTGCCTCGGGCATGGGTGTGTGTGATGCCCTTAGGTTAGTTAGGTTTAAGTAGTTCTAAGTTCTAGGGGACTTATGACCTAAGATGTTGAGTCCCATAGTGCTCTGAGCCATTTGAACCATTTTTTTTCTACGAAAACTCCGCTGCTCTCGGTTGTTGACTCAGGGCCGTCGGCCACTGCGTTGTCTGTGGTGACAAGTAATCCCCGAAATGTGGTATTCTCGGCATACTCTTGACACTCTAGACATTGGAGTACTGAGTTCGCTAACCATTTCCCAAACGGAATATCCTATGTTTCTAGCTCCATCTGACAACCCGCGTGCAAAGATTGTTAGTTCCATAATCATATCGGAAACATTTTCAGATGAATCACCTGAGTACAAATGACAGCTGCGCTAATGACTGCCATTTTATGCCTTTGTTGCTTTTGACACTACCGCCATCTGTATGCGCGCATATCGCTATCCCACACCTCAGTGTATAAATAATATACGTGGCAATAATACTCCTAGGAAATGATCAGATGAGTGCAAGTGTAGATTAGCTTCCCATTTGGTTTTTGAAAAGGTCATTAACGTATCTACATAGCCGTGAAAATGACGGGGACGAAAATAAATCCATTTGAAGAGCCCAAAACAACAAAGATGATTTTATATACTTTTTTAAACATTAACTATTGCGTAAAGAATATCCAATGTATTTAATATATTGTACTAGCCGCTTTAGGCTGTGAGGTAACGGGCGAGTTGTGGCGCCCTGGAAATGTATGTTCGGAGTTGGGGCGGCTGCACAGGACGCTCGTCAAAGCCGCGGCACGGCAGCAGCCACGTGGTGGCGCACGGTGGCCGAAGCAAGAGGGGTCCAGCCCGACCGCATGGCTGGGAATTCCATGGTGACGCTGTGTCAAAGAAAGAGACTTGTATGCCGAGAGTGCCAAAGATGGCGGACTTTGTGAAGCCTTAATACCAGACATTTGTCCGCCCCGGTAGCTGAGTGGTCAGCGTGACAGACTGTCAATCCTAAGGGCCCGGGTTCGATTCCCGGCTGGGTCGGAAATTTTCTCCGCTCAGGGACTGGGTGTTGTGTTGTCCTAATCATCATCATTTCATCCCCATCGACGCGCTGGTCGCCGAAGTGGCGTCAAATCGAAAGACCTGCACCAGGCGAACGGTCTACCCGCGGGAGGCCCTAGCCACACGACATTTCCATTTACCAGACATTTCACAGTTCGTATAGAAATTAATAGTAGCCAGATGAATCTTGATACCTCAAAAAGAAACATGTACATTACTATTATTAGCACGACGATTCTGATGGTGAAATCATATTTTCATTATTTTTATTAGTTTAAAGTCTGACGGTTAAATTACACAAGTAACACCAAGCAACGAATTTCCAAAATTTAAACGCTTCATCCCATTTCGTCGATCGACATGTCTTTAGAAAGCTATTAGTGTAAACCTAAATTGGTGTGGTTTACGGGCATGTAACTTAAGTAGTACATGAATTATTGGAGGGCAAATTGGCCGATTACTATCGATGGCGCCATGCCTCCACAGTTACACGAAAAATTGGTAGCAGCATGCTTATAAATATATTTATTCATCTATGTCTTTGTTTATATCCGATATATGCTATTCATGAAGAAATAGGTTAAATATTTACTGTGTTATAGAAAGCAGAGTGAGATTAGGCTACTGCCCTACCTTTAGTTATATTTCTTTGATATATGTTGATTTAATGTGTTTATGTATCTAATAACGTGTGTTAGAGCGTGTTTATGGTCCAGCCTAGAGATATTTATATAATTTCAAGTTATTTAAATGTAAAGCCAGTACTTCGAATCCAGAATGAGATTTTCACTCTGCAGCGGAGTATGGGGTGATGTGAAACTTCCTGGCAGATTAAAACTGTGTGCCGGACTGAGTCTCGAACTCGGGGACCTTTACCTTTCGCGGGCAAGTGCTCTACCATCTGAGCTACCCAAGAACGACTCACGCCCCGTCCTCACAGCTGTACTTCTGCCAGTACCTCGTCTCCGACCTTCCAAACTTTACAGAAGCTCTCCTGAGAGAGCACTTGCCCGCGAAAGGCAAAGGTCCCGAGTTCGAGTCTCGGCCCAGCACACAGTTTTAATCTGCCAGGAAGTTTCAGTACTTCGAATGTGTTTCTTTATGTTTGTGTGGGTACATTGGCATGAAGTCATGGCACGAGCGCTCTATCCAGTCACAGCGCTCGTGAATGGGGAGACTGGATGGAAGCGAGTTCTGGCAGTGGGGTAGTTCTGGGAGTGCGGCGTTAGGGAACAGACGCACAGGACACGGGAAGTGCTGGACACGACGGCGCGACCGACGCGGAGTCGCGTAGAGACTTGGAGAGTGTGGAGCGGTTTGCACGTGGTCGCGACAGATAGAAATATTTCGGAATGCCGACTTGTGCTCTTGTGAGTTTTCCGTGACTTCTACAGTGAAGACGTAGTGTGCGTTTAGAAGTGAATATCTCGCTAGCTATGTTGCGTTCATAATTAATTACGTGCAGTAGGAATCTATAGTTTCCCTGTTATTCAACTTACATATTATTTAATTGCTTGACCATCGACACTATTGAGTGTTTTCCAGAAATATGCCACATTCTCAAATCTACTTCTATTGTCATACTCATCATTTAAAGTTGTTAAAATAGTACCTGCAGATTTTATTTAATTGCAATCTTTCATTTACAAATTTATATGTTACATTCAGAATTCGCAATTGCCGGGTGATAGAAACCTTCGACCATTCATCAGTGTATTCTTATCGTATACTGTAGCAGTATTTGGCATGTAATGCGGCAACTACGTATCCCAGCCCCTAGACAACGAAACCAGCCAAAACTTTTAATATTGCAACTCTGAGTCTGAGGATGCGTAGTTATTTGAAAGCTTGCAAGGCACACTGGAAAGCAGATTTTCAGGAATACTAATACATTTATGACTAATATTATGTTAGTGTTTTCGCACAAACACGTTAAAAGAGCGCTCATCCCCCTTTCTTTGTTTTTAATGCATATGTATGTCCCAGATTAGTGACAAAATTCAAGAAGAGAATCAACACTGCCAATCCAAATAACGTGGCCGGCAGCAAACAAAAGAAAATATGCAATTTGGACGTGAAACTGTCAGATAAATACAGAGCATAGATAACTTCTGTTATTAAAGCAATTCGGTTACAAAAGACAACAGACACTGAATGTATACAAGGAAAGGAATTCAAACAACAAACACCTTTTTTACAGAAGCAACACAAAGCGGTTCATCCGGAACGTGCTAACCTGTCGACGTGAAAACTGGATATTTGTTAAAACGACAAACGCCTAAAGTTGCTGTAGGTATGGCTGATGGGATTAAGGAATATCGGCTCGACAAATAAACACAAATATTGACTCAAAAGAAAAACGAAGCGAAATGGCTAACATCCAGAGAAGGAAAAGTTTTCCGGCTGTTTATTAACGTATGAAAAGGTCCTTACAAACATGTTTGAGGGAAAATATTGAGTGGATAAGATTAGGGAAAGCCACGTCAGAAAATAGCGTGATATTCTTGAGGACAAAACGTCAAAACTGCCAAAAAATGATAACAATAATTCATTCGGTGGCAGCAAAAATGTATGGCCTTCGAACGCAAATTATTCCAAGTATCAGAAAATATAACTAAATCTGTTGCTGTTCACTGTAAAATTTGACGAAATTAAACGCATGACTTTTGGCCGTATCATTATTTCACTTTTAAAAATGTTACAGTATAATGTTAAATAAATTTGAGATTATAACCTAGGAATTACATTCAATAGCTTCCATAAACTCACTAAAAATAGCCAAACCAACAACAGTTCGTGCAAACACGAGATAATTGGGAAGAAATTTCAGTACAATCTGGTACAATAGCACAGTATAGTACACTGTCACTAAACGTCCTCACTGTGTCGTGGAATAGCATATGTCACAAAAATCACTGTTGTGTATGAGACGAGACACATTATTTTTACTGTTATTATTATTATTATTATTATTATTATTATTACTACTGTTATTATTTTGATCGTCAGGCTTTTTGATGTTTTCACCGGGAGCAGACTGAAGATTTTTACCCATTAACTTCTCTGAAAAAAGCGCGGGAAAATACCTTTTCTAAGTGACTGCTTTTCGACAGTGTTCAGTGCTTCAGGGACACAAGTGACATCTTGAATAAGATTCCGGGATAGAGTCCAAATGCCGAGTATTGCAGGAATTTGAAGAGAAATATGACGCTCGTCTACATTTCATCACGAATCCACTTCTTTCTTTCCCCTTCTATTTTGCCCTCCTTCTTATACTCTACTTTTGCCCTTCCTCGTTTTTTCTTCCATTTACAAAACTACGCCTCCACGGAGACGGCATCCAGGGCCCGCTCCCGGGCTACCATCGTCAGATTACGCTACTGTGTAAAGTACGTATGTGATGGATTAGTTCCCTGAGAAAAGGTAAGCCAGGTTAGGTCTGTGCAAATCTGGCACCTCACAGTAATCTTGATACAAAGCCTGTGTTTCCTAGAAAAGCAGCTAATGAGCTAGTCCGTTAGAGCTTCCGCTTTAGTTCAGATACTAGAAGAGTATGTTTACTTATGAAAAAAGTGTCGGAAACTTACACAATACGTTTCTTCGAGTTGAATGCCATATCTGTGTTACTATATCACAAATCACGTCGTGAAAGCACTAACCGAACTGTATTTTCGTCACTGTTTTCCAGTACGTCGAAATAAAGGAGTCAGTTTGCCTGAAATCCAGAAAAGAAAGGTGGAGGTAGTGGTAAAAACGAAGAAAAAATCATACTTCGCTCGGTGCAGAGAACTTCTTAATAAAGTTGAACGAATCTGCGAGAATGTGACAAGTGGTTTATTTTTCCTTTGGGTAGCAGAAGGGAGATAAGGAACAGACACAGTGTCCATTTACACTGGCGCATGCTTTCGTGTATTCAGAACGCCTTCGACACCCAGTTGATTTATTTATTTATTTACACGTGAAGTTCCGCAGGCCCAAACTGAGGAGCAACTATTGCCCGAACCGCCCGTTCTGAGCCAAAAATATGCTTGCAGAATGGGAAAAGTTCCCCCAAAATATAATACCATACCACATAATCGGATGAAAATAAGCAAAGTAGACTAATTTTCCTGTCGAACTATCACTTCCGTTCGAATAGTAAAAATGATAGCATTGACTCTTTGAACAAGATCCTGAATGTGGGCTTTCCCACTATATCTAAACACCTAGAAATTTGAAGTTTCACTAATAACAAGCCCATTCTGTGAAATTAAGACGTCGGGTTTTGTTGAACTGTTTGTTAGGAACTGTAAACACTGAGCCTTACTATGACGTAGCGTTAGTTTATTTTCTACAAGCCATGGATTTATGTCATGAACTGCACTATTTGAAACCGAGCTGATGTTCCACACAACATCCTTTGCTACCGAGCTACTGCCATCAGCAAACATAAATATTTTAAAGTTCCTCGTAATATTAGAGGGCATGTCATCTATACAAATAAGAACAGGAGTGGCCCCAGTACTGATCCCTGGAGCACGCGCCCCCCCCCCCCTTTTGACTGTACCCCACTCAGACCACACAATACAGCCGTTATCAGCATTGTGAATAATGACCTTTTTGTCTCTGTTGCTAAAGGAAGAGGTGAACCAAATATGAACTACTCCCTGTATTCCGTAATGCTACAGCTTCAAAAAATATGCGTAGCGTTAGAAACCTTTTGCTTGACCCTTCCAGGACACAGAGAAAAGAGAATATAGCATTTTCAGTTGTTAAACGACTTCTAAAGCCGAACTGTACAATTGATAACAAATTGTGTCGTATAAAATGATCAGTTATCCTTACATACACAGCCTTTTCAATAACTTTAGCAAACACTGATGGCAAAGAAATAGGCTAAAATTGTCTACATTATCCCCTTCTCCATTTTTATAGAGCGGCTTTACTACTGAGTACTTCAATCGTTCAGGAAACTGGCAATTCCTAAAGGAAAAATTACAAATATGGCTATGTACAGGACTAACATGTGCAGTATAGTACTGAGTACAGTAATATTCTGCTAGGCACTCCCATCATATCCATAAGAGTCCTTAGTCTTCAGTGATTTAATTATTGACTCAATCTCCCCTTTGTCTATATCAGAGAAGAGTATTTCAGACATCAAGCTGGGAAAAGCATTTGCCAAGAGTTTTATATGACAACCTGGAGAAACAAAATTTTTATTTAATTCACCTGCACTGCTCAGAAAATGATTGTTAAATACTGTACATGTATCTCATTTTTTCTACGAAGTGACTTAATATCGTCCACATACTTCCTTCAAAACTGATCATATGGTTTTAATTTTATCCTGTGAATTAGTTATTCTATTTGCATACCACATACATTTTGCCTCCTTAATAACATTTTTAAGCACCTTACAGTACTTTTTGTAATGGGCTACTGTGGTTTGATTGTGACTACTTCTAACATTTTCATATAATTCCCGCATTGTGCGATTCACAGAAAATCGCTCTCCTAAATTACCCACTACACCAGTACTCTGAACACCATCGGTTTAATTAACGTGAAAGGTATTCAAAGACGGTGAGGACTTCTACATTAGCTCTTCTTAACTCTGGAGAACTCCTGTCGGGGAGTCGTTGGAAATGCAAAATTGTGTAATCAGTGGGGTGACATTGTAATAAAAGAGCCGTTTGCTTGCTTGCAAACGGGTGCTAAGGAAAAATTTATGGGTTGTAAAAATACTCAACAGCAGAATTAAGTGTAGGAAATACATTTCAAGATTATTCGTAAGTATTTTTTTTTTATTTATGTTACAGACTGAAAACCCATGAAGTCAAGATCGCACATTAAATATTTATTTGCAAGTATCACTAGTTCAGAGTAAGATATAAAGCAGATTTTTTCTCATATCAACAACATACAAAAGCCTACAGAACTGCGCATAATATTTGAGCAGAGTTACAGAGTATATGCACGCATAAATTACACTACACATAGCACGAAACATTTGTGCCGTTACGACTTCACACATCGTTAAAACCTATCTTAAAATGATAACACCATACATGAAGTAGTTAAAAACACCATCTTATCGTTCATGGGAAGTGTAACTACGATGGTCATGAAATGGAAAATACGAATAAAAAATTACAACAGATCGCCTGCCTCCTGGTTGACAATATCGACAAATTTGTTTGTAACTCCCCACTCACAAATTAACTGAAATGAGATTAAATTGGTATAGATCGACTGTATAGTAAATATAAAAGAATTTACTCAGAACATGGTATTATCAGGATTATGGTTCACAATTATAAACAAGTTATTTCAGCGACCAGAAATTCTAAAGTCGTTGAGTTTATCAGTCTCACAACGTAACTGTGTGTCTTCCACACTGCTATTGAAGTGCGTATCATATTTTTAGGTCACCTCTTATTTGTCATCTTTTCCTTTTTTAATTTTAATATCTGTATATGTGTTTTTTTCCTTTTTCGGGTGTTCTGTTGTTTTATGCATATTTCCTTACAATATAATTACAAAATTTAAGATTCCTTGACCGAAAATATGTTTATAAAAATTTTCCGCGATAAATAGCCGAGATAGGATTTTCTTTACAAACACAACGTTTCGTACCAGCCCTGGGGGAGTCATCTTCAGGAAGAGAAAGGAAGGGGAAGATCTTTGGTTCACTGCACGTAGTGTCTCGATGGTCACATGTGAAATTTCGTAGTGAGGTGAGCTACATGTATTCAATGCCGTGAAGCCACATGTTTTGAGAGCGCAGTTAGCTATTCTGATTTATGGTTGTTCACTACTGTTACCGCCAAAAGGTAGGAGACACCTGTACTTCCACTTCAGTGTCAAAAAACAGATACCATTTAACTCAAATTTTCCGCACCCAGATTGAAATTACCCAGTGATGATAGGAAACTGAGAAAAGACACCACAACAAAGTACTCAGTACCGTTACGCAATTGTTAAACTCCTGTCGGACAGCGTACTAAAATATTTGTTTTCTACAGTTGCAGATGGCAGTTCAGCATTATCAGGAAGTTTTTGACTGAATTTCCGTATTTCCTTTGTCACGAAATACAATACTGTATTTTGTTAGGGTATAAATTTCGTCTTTTCAGCAGACTGGAGATTTGATAGTCACAGAATACAAACAACAGACACAACGGTAGACGTCACATAAAATCACTAACAAAACCATAAACTAGCATTATACACAGACTTAATGAAATCTCACTCAACAGATGAAACCGTTGAAAAGAAATTGGAACAACACAACACAGCTCAATACAACGGGCAAAGCGACCACATACATAAAAAAACTGAATAAAAGGGTCAGCTCTCAGTTACAGTAAAAGTAAAACAAGCTGAATGTAAAAGGTCAGAAAACTCCTCAAGCAACAGAGATACTGTTAGTACACACAGTCACAGACAACAGAATCACTAACGAGAAGATTAACAATAAATGAACAGTATACAACAACATACAAACACAGATATATATGTACCCAGAGCCAGAGAAACACAAACGTATTGAAGAAGAAAGGCTTACGGATGGCATGCAGAACAAGGAACAGTCTCCCGTCACACTTACACGCAACAGAAAAATTAGATAGTCTCCAAGAAGTACGTAAGATACACATAAGTTAAACTATTGAGACTGAAAATCATTAAACATAGGGTTAAAACCCAAATATTTAAAAACAGAATGTAAAGAAAATATAAGAAGCTGGACGTACGAATAGAACCATTCAGTTTTAGCTGAAAACTGAAAAAGCTATGAATATGAACCCTGAAGCAATATGCAACAGTTATTCGACTCAACAACTGTAATAGAAAACTGCAAACATTAAGAGAGAAATCTGATACACTTAAAATTAACTAGTGAGTAATTAACGGTCAAACCAACATACATAGGGCAACAAAAGTCATAGGATACCTCTTAATATCGTGCCAGATCTCCTTTTGTCCGGCATAGTGCAGCAACTCGATATAGCATAGACTCAACACGTCGTTAGTAGTCCCCTGGAGCAATAATGAGCCACGCCACATCTTTTTATTTTTTTTTTATTTTTTTTTATTATTATTTTTTTTTATCATCAGTCCTGTGACTGGTTTGATACGGCCCGCCAAGAACACCTCTCCTGTGCCAACCTCTTCATATCAGAGTAGCAGTTGCAACCCACGTCCTCTATTCTTTGTTGGATATATTCCAGTCTCGGTCTTCCTCTACAGTTTTTGCCCTCTACAGATCCCTTTAGTTCCATAGAAATCATTCCCTCATGTCTTAACAGATGTCCTTTCATCCAATCCCTTCTCCATATCAGTGATTTCCACATATTCCTTTCGTCTCCGATTCTGCGCAGAACCTCCTTATTCCTTACCTTATCAGTCCACCTAATTTTCAACATTCGTCTGTAGCACCACGTCTCAAATGCTTCGTATCTCTTCTGTTCCAGTTTCCCCACAGTCCATGTTTCACTACCATACAATACTGTACACCAGACTTACATCCTAACAAATTTCTTCCTCAAATTAAAACCGATATTTGCTACTAGTAGATTTCTCTTGTCCAGGATGCCATTTTTGCCATTGCTAGTCTGCTTTCGGTGTCCTTCTTGCTCCGTCCGTCATTGGCTATTTTACTGCCTAGGTAGCAGAATTCCTTAACTTCATATACATCGTGACCATCAATCCTGATGTTTAGTCTCTCGCTGTTCTCATTTATACTACTTCTCATTACCTTCGTCTTTCTTCGATCGACAGTCTTGTTAAAGGTTTCGGGAATTATTGCAACCAATTTACTCTCAGTCCATACTCTGTACTCATTAGACTTCATCCCATCTTTACTTTCACTCAAGATAGCAATGTCATCAGCGTATCGTACCACTGATATCCTTTCACCATGAATTTTAATTTCACTCCTTAACCTTTCTTTTAATTCCATCATTGCTTCCTCATTGTACAGATTTAACAATAGGGGCGAAAGTTTACATCCTTGTCTTACACCCTTTTTAATACGAGCACTTCATTCTTGGTCGTCTACTCGTATTATTCCTTCTTGGCTGTTGTACATATTGTACATGACCTGTCTCTCCTGTAGCTTATCCCTACTTTCTTCAGAATTTCGAACATCTTTCACCATTTTACATTGTCGAACGCTTTTTCCAGGTCGACAGATAATACAGTATGAACGTGTCTTGAATTTTCTTTAGTCTTGCTTCCATTATTAACCGCAACATCAGAATTGTCTCTCTCCTGCCTTACCTTTCCTAAGGCCAAACTGATCGTCATCTAGTGCAGCCTCAATTTTCTTTTCCATCATTCTGTATATTATTCTTGTAAGCAACTTGGATGCATGAGCTGTTAAGCTGATTGTGTAAGAATTCTCGCACTTGTCAGCTCTTGCCGTAATTGTGTGGATGACGCTATAACGAAAGTCAGACGGTACGTCGCCAGACTCATACATTCTACACACCAACGTGAATAGTCGCTTTGTTGCCACTTCCCCCAATAATTTTAGAAATTCTGATGGAATGTTATCTATCCCTTCTGCGTATTTGTTCTAAGTCCTCCAATGTTGTTTTAAACTCTGATTCTAATACTGGATCCCGTATCTCTTCCAAATCGATTCCTTTTTATTCTTCTATCACACTAGACAGATCTTCCCCCTCATATAGGTTTTCAATGTATTCTTTTAACCCATCCGCTCTCTCCCCAGCATTTAGCAGTGGAATTCCCCTTGCTCTCTTAATGTTATCACTCTTGCTTTTAATGTCACCGTATTTAAGGTTGTTTTGACTTTCCTGTTTGCTGAGTCAGTCCTACCACCAATCATTTCTTTTTCAATGTCTTCACATTTTTCCCGCAGCCGTTTCGTCTTAGCTTCCCTGCACTTTCTGTTTATTTCATTCCTCAGCGACTTGTTCTTCTGTATTCTTGAGTTTCCCGGTACATTTTTAGTATTCCCTCTTTTCATCGATCAATTTGAAGTATTCCTTCTGGTTTCTTCACAATTACCTTCTTTCTACCTTTCTTCCCAACTTCTGTGATGGCCCTTTTTAGAGATGTCCATTCCTTTTCAACTGAACTGCCTACTGAACCATTCCTTATTGCTGTATCTATAGCTTTAGAGAACTTCAAGTGTATCTCGTCATTTCTTATTACTTTCGTATCCCACTTCTTTACATATTAATTCTTCTTGAGTAACGTATTAAACTTCAGCTTACTGTTCATCACTACAGTCTTCTGATGTGAGTCTATATCTGCTCCTCGGTACATCTTAAATCCAGTATCTGATTTCGGAATCTCTGTGTGACCATTATGTAATCTAACTGAAATCGTTCCATATCACCCGCGCTTTTCCAGGTATACCTCCTCCTCGTGTGATTCTTGAACAGAGTATTCGCTATGACTAGCTGTAACTTGTTACAGAACTCAATTAGTCTTTCTCCTCTCTCATTCCGTATCCCAAGCCCATATTCTCCTGTAACCGTTTCTCCTACTCCTTTCCTTAAAACTGCATTCCCGTTAGATTAGATTTTCATCTCCCTTTAGATACTGTATTACTCTTTCAATATCCTCATACACTTTCTCTACCTCTTAATCTTCAGTTTACGACGTCGGCATGTATACTTGAACTATCGTTGTCCACGTTGGTTTGCTGTCGATTCTGATAAGAACAGCCCTGTCATTGAACTGTTCACAGTAAGACATTCTCTGCCCTACCTTCCTACACCATTTTATGCTGCTGTTGATATTACCCTTTACTCATTTGACCATAAATCCTTGTCTTCTTTCCAGTTCACTTCACTGACCCCTACTATATCTAGATGGTTCCTTGGCATTTCCGTTTTCAAAAATTCTGGTTTCCCTATCACGTTCAAGCTTCTAACATTCCACGCCCCGGCCCGTAGAACGTTATTCTTCCGTTGATTATTTGTTCTTTTTCTCATGGTAACCTCCCCATTGGCCGTACTCTCCCGAAGATCCGAATGGGGGGCTATTCCGGAATCTTTTGCCAGTGGAGGGATCATCATGACACTTCTTCAATTACAGGTGACATGTCCTGTGGATACACGTTACGTGTCTTTAATGCAGTGGTCTCCACTGCCTTCTGCTTCCTCATGCCGTTGATCATTGCTGATTCTTCCACCTTTAGTGGCAGTTTGCCACCCTTTGGACAAGAGATTGCTCTGAACCTCAGTCCGCTCCTCCGCCCTCTTTGACAAGGCCGTTGGCAGAATGAGTGTGACTTCTTATGCAGGAAGTATTTGGCCGCCAATGCTGGTTATTAATCAAAATTCAAGCAGCGGTGGGATTCGAACGTGGGACCGAAGAAGTTTTTAATTATGAATCAAAGACGCTAGCACTAGACCTACGCCTCTATAGTCGTCCATAATTGCGAAAACGTTGGTTCTGCAATGATTTGTGCACGAGATAACCTCTTGATTATGTTCAATGCATGTTTGATAGGATTCATGTAAGATGGTCTCGGTGGCCAAATCATTCGCTCAAATTGTGCAGAATGTTACAATAGCGAACAGTTATGGCTCTGTGACATGGCATATTGTCATCCACAAAAAATTTATCGTTGAAAGGCTGGAAATGGTATCCAAGTAGCCGAACATAACCGTTTCTACTCAATGTTCGGTTCAGTTGGACCATGTAAACACAATCCATACCATTATGGAGCTGCCACTAATTTGCTCAATGACTTGACAACTATGATTCATACCTTCTTAGTGTCGGCGCCACACTCGAACCCCATCATCAGCCCTTACCAACTGAAATCGTTTCATCTGACCAGATCATGGTGTAGGGTCGAACCGATGTGGTCACGAGTCCAGGAGATACGCTGCAGGCGTGTCGTGCTGCTAGCAAAGGCACTTTCGTCGGTCTTCTACTGCCTTAGCCCATGAAGGCCAAATTTTGCCCCACTGTACTAGCGGATACATTCGTCGTACTTCCAACTTTGATTTTCTGTTATTTCACACAGTGTTGGTTGTCTGTTAGCACTGATCCCTGCTTTATTCATGGAGAGAGCTAATGCCTAAAATCTGGTGTTCTGGGCACACCCTTGTCTCTGTGGATCTCGGATTCCCTAAGGATTCCCGACATGATATGTCTCATGCGTCTAGCTCGAACTACCATTCCGCATTCAAAGTCTGTTAATTCCCGTTGTGCGGCAGGAAACCTGTTCACGTGAGTCACCCTAGTACAAATGACGGCTCCCTTTTATACCTTGTATACGCGATAATACCGCCATCTCTATACGTGAAAATCGTTATGTCCTGACACTTGTCACCTCAGTTTAGGAAACAACTCATTGAAGACGGTCCTCAAAGGAACGATCAAATCAAAAATACAGCGAATCCATACAAAACGACGTCAGCCTTCGTAGTTTTTATGAGAATGGTCAAGCCCCACAAGGCAAAACCTACCCAGAAATTTTTCTCACCGGAGGAATACCTTGAAGAAAATGTACAGTCGAAATTTTAGGTGCTAAGGCACTTGAAAGTGTTAAGAAAATGTTGAAGATGCTCAGTTTTGCCGCTTATAACAGCGGTTGAACAATCCATCCGGAGCCGGCCAGAGTGGCCGAGCGGTTAAAGGCGCTACAGTCTGGAACCGCACGACCGCTACGGTCGCAGGTTCGAATCCTGCCTCGGGCATGGATGTGTGTGATGTCCTTAGGTTAGTTAGGTTTAAGTAGTTATAAGTTCTAGGGGACTTATGACCACAGTAGTTGAGTCCCATAGTGCTCAGAGCCATTTGAGCCAACCCATCCGGCCTTGAGCGCGATCCGGCGAATATGCAGAGAGAGCATTGACAAGTGAACGTAAGTAGTACCACTTAGCGCGAAGTCAAAATGAGCACACGAGAATTTTAAGCACGTAAACCATACCAAAAATAATTCAGACCGTTAATTTTATGAATTACTAGGATATCATACTGACAGCTAAACTGTTACAGAGGAAACAAAAACAAGGTAGCACATTATGTTCAATTACAGACGATTCCATCAGTCAGAACCTGGATCTCTTGAACTAAAACATTTTGTAGAAATTCCAATAACACAGCTGTTATGACCATTTTTGAATAACGTATATTTTACTGAACTATGAAACAGTTTCTTGCTTATTCTCTGTTATCGTCACAAAAATTATGTATTTCGTGACGAAACATTTCCCTTGCACAAGGCAAACTTGACAAAATAAAAGTTAATGGCTTCAGACACTTCACAGAAATTATTAGTTTTATTTAGACAGAAATGGGGTGGAGTAAGAAATGGTCGTTGCCGTTGTTCTGCGTATCGTGCTGCCTACCAGGAACATGTGATCAAATTCCTAAAACGTGATGATACTGATTGACAATGAACAAATGACTGAAGTTTAACAATACAAACTGACACGGCACAGAGCTCTCTCTCTCTCTCTCTCTCTCTCTCTCTCTCTCTCTCTCTCTCCCTCTCTCTCTTCCTCCTCATCTCTGAGTAATACTTTAAAGTTATTTGTCTTATATAACTTATTTGTCTTATATATTCCAATATCTGACTTCCTCTACAGATTTTACCCTCCACAGCTTCCTCTGGTTCCATGGAAGTTATTTCCTCAAATCAACAGATGCTCTACCATCCTGTCCCTCCTTCTTATCAGTATTCCATTCCTCGCTCATCCTGCGGGGAACGTCCCCATTCTTTACCTCATCACTCCACCTAATTTTCAACATTCTTCAGTAGCATCGCATTTCAAAAGCTTCGATTCTCTTCTGTTCCGCTTTTCCCTCAGTCCATGTTTCACTGCCATACAATGCTGTATACTAAACCTACAGTCTCAAAAATTTCATCCTCACATTAAGGCCTATGTTTGCTGTTAGTAAGACTTCTCTTGGCCAGCAATTCCCTTTTTGCCAGCCCTAGTCTGCTTTTTATATCCTCCTTACTCTGCCAGTCGTCGGTTATTTTGCTGCCTAGGTAGAACAATTCCGTAACTTCATCTGCTTCGTAGTCTCCAGTTCTGTTGTTAAGTTTCTCGTTGTTCTCAATTCCGCTACCTCTCATTATTTTCGTCTTTCTTCGACTTACTCTCAGTCCACATTCTGTACTCATTAGACTGTTCACTCCATTCAGCAGATCCCGTAGTTCGTCTTCACTTTCACTGAGGATAGCAATGTCATCAACGAATTCTATCGTTGATGGTCTTACACCTCGAATTTTAATCCCACTTTTGAAACTTTCTTTTGTTTCCGTCATTGCTTCTTCGACGTATACATGGAACAACAGGGGAGAAAGGCTACAATCCTGTCTTCCACCAGTTATAATGCATGCACTTCGTTCTTTGTCTATTTCCATTTCAATTCTTCTGTAAATTATCCTTGTAAGCAAATTGAATGCAGAAGCTCTTAAGCTGATTGTATGATAATTCTCTCTCTTCGCTCTTGGAATCTCCCAAATTGTGTTGATGATTTTTTTTCTATAAGTTTAATGATATATCGCCAGTCTCATACCTTTTACACACTGTTGCCTGTTACCCCAATGATTTTAGAAATTCTAATGTAATGTTGTCTATCCCTTCTGTCTTAAGGCCTGTTCGATCTTAAGTCTTCATATGCTCTTTTAAATTATGATTATAATACCAAATCCCCCATCACTTACATATCAACTCCTGTTTCTCCTTCCACAACAAGTGTTCACCTTATAGAGGAATTCAACGTACTCTCTGCACCTATTTGGTCTCCCCTCTGCATTTAACAATGCACTCTTAATGTTACGACCTTCGCTTTTGAATTCGCCAAAAGTTATTTCAAATGTTCTATATGCTGTGTGAGTCCTTCCAATAATAATTTCTTTTTCGATTTCTCGCATTTTTCATGCAGCTGTTTCGCCTTAGCATTTCGCCTGCATTTCCGAGTTATTTCTTTCCTATGTGACTTGTATTTCTGTATTCCTGAATTTCCCTGAACATTTTTGTTCTTCGCTGTTTTATCAATCAACTGAAGTATTTATTCTGTTATTCATGGTTTCTTCTCAGCTATCTTTCTTGTACCTACATTCCTCTTTGACAGAACTGCACACTGCCTCAGAGAACTTCAAGCGTATCTCTTCATTTCTTAGAGCTTTTCTTTGAGCTAGGAAGATACTGTATTTTCGCTCTGGACTTTATTAACACAAGAGTCATCGTTATAACCGCAATTCACTAAAAAGTTAGTTATTTCTTGTTTTTCCAGTGTTCACACAATTTGTTTCGAAATGTCGACATCATTCGAACGAGTGTACAAGAAATTCTCTAGTAAATAAATCATATACAAATCTTCAAGAGAAGTACGTGATTTCGATTGCATACCACGACCTTAATCTATGCGAGGCTGTATAATGAAAACATTAATTGGTTACTACGTTACTGTTAAACTTTGGAACATGCTCAAAGATACACGTTATTAGCAAGACATATACGAAAAAACACGTTTTTGATTCAGTTTTACGTCCATTGCTAGAGCACAGCGATACCGAAAAAGGCAACTCCTATCTATTACGTATATTACATAAGTCACAAGTTCGAGCGAATAGTAATTGTGTCAGCTGTAAACTATAAATGGAAACTGAAATTCTCTTTACAAATTACGATCGCGGTGTGCATTGTTATCTGCTTACCGAGTTCCGTCAATCAAGGGTGTGTGGTTGAGTTTTTTGCGGAGGCCCTATCTGCTATAGCTAAGCTAGGGGTGTACTTTTCTCCAGCCGCCTAGCGAATTACGAATTTGGTAATTTTCAACACTTCTTAAAAAAGTAATTGCACTGTGTCTTAGCAGCTAAAATTATAAAATAGTGTTTCTTTCAGTGTATTATTACTGTATAAGAAATCGAGGTGATGGTAAATGGACGAAAATGATTTAAGAGAGCGACTCGATGGCCAAAAAAGCAGAAACGGCTGTGAATGCGGTCAGTTTACCCCACGGCTATCAGTATTGCATCCCCGAGGCGACATTGGCACAGGATGATGCGGCGGTCTGTCTCAATTAGCCTTGCTTTGCTTGGCTGCGAAACTGTAACTCATCGACATACCTGCCCCCTACCCCTATCCCCTACCTCCTACCCCCTACCACCAATTCTATAATGATGCAAAATAAAAATAAAACGTAATTACTATAAAACTCACACACACATACACACACACACACACACACACACACACACACACACACACACACATAGCGACGACGACGACGCCAAAGCTGCTTATAGCCATCAAAACATAAAGACGACAAAAAGGACATCGAGGCAATTGGCAACATTACACATAATATATACGCATAATAATAGACGTTCTTCATAAAAGACTGATGAAAACTGCAAAGAAGTGAAACGTGCAAGAAAATGGCAAGAGGAGTACCAACAGGATTGAATGAACAAGTATGGCCACCAAACAAGCAGCCCTAACTTAGGCGTAAAATTGTTAGATAGGTCAAGTCTGAAAGAAAAGCGCTCCGCCGAAATCCACTCATATATTATCCTATAGACAGCAAATATCTGTGTTCTTGTCAATCGCTGCATCACTGAACGACCACTATCTACCTGTACTACAGACTCCGCGCACGGTACACTGTACCTTGCTGCGACACCATACACACGCATACATCTACTGATTGTAGTAGTATGCCCTCAGCTGACCTTTAGCTGGTAGTCCATCGTGAAGTTGATGTTTCATTGCACTAAGTGAGACTGTTGATGAATGTATGTGACTGGTTGATTACACAGTAGGAGTTTGCCAGCCTTTGAAAGCGTGTCAGGCGCGAGAAATGTTCCGGAGTTGTCTCAGCACCTTGTGGTGAGTTGTTCAAGAGTAATAACGCATCTGACAGCGCGCACCAGTCACCGATGTCTATTAGTGCCCAGAAAAGCTGTACCGTTTGTTCTTGCTTGCTTGCGACAATACACCTAGCGACATGCTTCAACCAAGCGTGTATACGACGAGACTGCAAAACATAAGATTTGGCAATTTGTGAATAGTCACAGTCGAAATATTCCATGTTGAAAAAGAAGAACCGCAGAAACCGTTTAAAATTTTTATTCAAAGACACGACAGGTTTCGCAAAGTATATTTGCATCATCAGGTGTTTATTTGTACACAAATATCTAAAACAACTTATTAGAAATTCGGTAATGCAGATAATGGAATGGAAAAGTGATTAAGTTTGTGTTTACTTACAGGAAACAAATGAAAGCGATTGTTTAAAAGCCAGAACAATCACACTCCCCAACATTCTCATCAAGGCATTTAAAATTGTAATATCAGAAATTGAGCCCGCCTTGATGCAAGCACCTTGTTATTAGTTTATTTCTTTATTCTTCCAAACTAGTTTCGGCGACAAATATCACCAACATCTGATGAGAAAACCATAAACAGTATACACAGAAAACTATAACAAGGCAATGCTCTCATCACCAAGGCAGACAAAGGGAATGCTCTAGTCTTAATAACAAACGCAGAATACATTGATAAAACGGAAAAATTTCAGGCAGAGAAGAAAATAAGGAAGCTAACCAGTGACCCAACACAAAGATACCAAAGAAACGTAAAGACTCTCGTAAAAAACATCACACACACCTTGACTCGGAAATAGACAAAAATAATGACACAAAAGAACCCTAAAACTCCACTCCTAACAAGCCAGCCATAGGTTCACAAGTCTCTCATCCCAGTCAGGCCAGTGGTTGACTTGCACACATTCCTACAGAAAACATACACATATACAAACAACAGAAGACTCAAAACCACAGGATACATAATACAGATAATTAAAAATGTCAACATCTCCCCAACGGCAAAACCGGTCTCTTTTCACATAACATCCATGTACACAAACATACCCACAGAAGAAACTATAAACATTATAGAACAGCAGCTAAAATGCAAGAAATTCCCAGACGTACAAATAAATGAAACCTCATTCATTCTCAGGCTAATCACAGAACAAAACTACTTTACTTTCAACAAAAACTTCCATTTGCAATAACATTGTAAAAAAAAGATACAAAATAACTAACTGGTACCGATATGTGGATGACATAATATGTCTTGTAGATGAAGCACATAACTGGATAGAAGAGCTACACGGTAACATCAACACAGTACACCCACAAATCCACTTCACAATGGAAACAGAAAAAATCAAGATACTAAATTTCTTCGATCTTACAACCACCGACATGAATTCTCCATCTACAGAAAACCCACATCCACAAGCACTGTTATCCACAGCTCATCCAACCACCCGACAGTGCATAAGTATGCCAGTTTCATACAACGATCCACATGATAAACAGAACACCTCTTAAACCAGAAAACTACACACAGGAACTAAATATAATCAAACAAATTGCTGTTGAAAACGACTACAAAACAGACATCATAAAGAAACTCAACAATAAGGCAAAACTGAAACATGCAGTGCACACAGATAACACAGCAGACCACACCACTTCAGAAAAAAAGAGAGAGATGGTAAACACTAACATACAATAACAAAATATCACATAGAATAGCGAACATCTTGTAAAAGGAAGGGATTCCAATAACATTCAGAACAAACAATAAAGTTCAGGAAGACTAGTCAGAAAACCCTCAGACAGATTCACCAACACTGGAATATGTCAACTTAATTGCAACTCCTGTCAGGCTCAATACATATGACAAACAAGCAGAAACTTCCGAACGAGGTACACAAAGCGCATTAGAGCTCTAAAGAGTGACAGCAAACATTCATCTTTTGCAGAACATCTAATGAACAAAAACCATATCCCCACTAATATCGTAAACGATCTACACATTCTGAGAAACAGCAAGAGTTAATACCGACAACTAACAATAGAATAAAATTACTACATACAAAAGGCTAAAGTCGAAGGGAAAAATGTAATAAACGAAATCACAACACTTTGCAACAACACATTCTTTACCGCTCTGAGAGAACTTACCAAGGACACAGAACAGAAAGCACAAACACGCGAAAGATCCACTTCCCTATCACACACAGAGACATAAATAATGAACAGAAGTCGTCGAATTTCCCGCTACAGTTTCCATATCCTTTCTCGCCACATGCGATACACCTCTAGCGACACGCGCGAACGGCAAGATGGCGTAATATTCTGATTCAGAAACAAAGTACGAAAGTTTTGTTATTATGTGTATAAAAGCAGCTTCATACCATCCAACGAACGTGTGTACACGAATAGCTAAGTAACAGCTCAGTATACACTAAACAACTGGATTCCGCAACACTACCGCAACCCCAAGTATATACTGCTGACATACGAAGTTCACCTTTTAGTATTTTGTCTACCAACAGTCGCTTACACGGTTGTAGATGACATGATGTTCGCTGAGTAGAAAACGGCAACAGAAAAAAAAGCGCACAGAAAATGTCACAAACAGCAACAATAATTCTTAAAATATGATGTAACATACAATAAATAAGGTAGTAAGAAGGTATCCATGCTGTTGTTGTTGTTGTGGTCTTCAGTCCAGAGACTGGTTTGATGCAGCTCTCCATGCTACTCTATCCTGTGCATACTTCTTCATCTCCCAGTACCTACTGTAACCTACATTCTTCTAAATCTGCTTAGTGTATTCATCTCTTGGTCTCCCTCTACGACTTTTACCCTCCACGCTGCCCCCCAATACTAAATTGGTGATCCCTTGATGCCTCAGAACATGTCCTACCAACCGATCCCTTCTTCTAGTCAAGTTGTGCCACAAATTTCTCTACACTCCAATTCTATTCATACCTCCTCATTAGTTATGTGACCTACCCAACTAATCTTCAGCATTCTTCTGTAGCACCACATTTCGAAAGCTTCTATTCTCTTCTTGTCTAAACTATTTATCATACAAATTTCACTTTCATACATGGCTGCACTCCATACAAATACTTACAGAAACGACTTCCTGAGACTTAAATCTATAATCGATGTTAACAAATTTCTCTTCTTCAGAAACGCTTACCTTGCCATTGCCAGTCTGCATTTTATATCCTCTCTGCTTCAACCATCATCAGTTATTTTGCTCCCCAAATAGCAAACCTCGTTTACTACTTTAAGCGACTGATTTCCTAATCTAATTCCCGCAGCACCACCCGACTTAATTCGACTACATTCCATTATCCTCGTTTTACTTTTGTTGATGTTCTTCTTATATCTTCCTTTCAAGACACTGTCCATTCCGTTCAACTGCTCTTCCAGGTCTTTTGCTGTCTCTGAGAGAATTACAATGTCATCGGTGAACCTCATAGGTTTTATTTCCTCTCCATCGATTTTAACTCCAAATCTGAATTTTTCTTTTGTTTCCTTTACTGCTTGCTCAATATAGAGACTGAATAACATCGGGGAGAGGCTACAACCCTGTCTCACTCCCTTCGCAATCACTGCTTCCCTTTGATGTCTCTCGACTCTTATAACTGCCATCTGGTTTCTGTACAATTTGTAAATAGCCTTTCGCTCCCTGTATTTTACCCCTGGCACCTTCAGAATTTGAAAGAGAGTATTCCAATCAACATTGTCAAAAGCTTTCCCTAAGTCTACAAATGCTAGAAACGTAGGTTTGTCTTTCCTTAATCTATTTTCTAATATAAGTCGTAGGGCCAGTATTGCCTCACGTGTTCCATCATTTCTACGGAATCCAAATTGATCTTCCCCGAGGTCGGCTTCTACCAGTTTTTCCATTCGTCTGTAAAGAATTCGTGTTAGTATTTTGCAGCCGTGGCTTATTAAACTGGTAGTTCCGTAATTTTCACATCTGTCAATACCTGCTTTCTTTGGGATTGGAATTATTATATTCTTCTTGAAGTCTGAGGGTACTTCGCCTGTCTCATATATTTTGCTCACCAGATGGTAGAGTTTTGTCAGGACTGGCTCTCGCAACGCTGTCAGTGGTTGTAATGCAACGTTGTCTACTCCCGGGGCCTTGTTTCGACTTAGTTCTTTCAGTGATCTGTCAAACTCTTGACGCAGTATCATATCTGCTATTTCATCTTCATCTACATTCTCTTCCATTTCTATAATATTGCTCTCAAGTACATCCCCCTTGTGTAGACCCTCCATATACTCCTTCCACCTTTCTGCTTTCCCCTCTTGCTTTGAACTGGGTTTCCATCTGAGCTCTTGATATTCTTACAAGTTCTCCAAAGGTGTAATTTTCCTGTGGGCAGTATCTATCTCACCTCTAGTGATATGTGCCTCTACATCCTTACATTTGTCCTCTATCAATCCCTGCTCAGCCATTTTGCCCTTGTGTCGATCTCATTTTCGAGACTTTTGTATTCCTTTTTGTCTGCTTCGTTTACTTCATTTTTATATTTTCTCCTTTTATCAATGAAATTCAATATCTCTTCTGTTACACCAAGGATTTCTACTAGCCCTCGTCTTTCTACCAACTTGATCCTCTGCTAACTTCAGTATTACGCCTCTGAAAGCTACCCATTCTTCTTCTACTTTATTCCTTTCCCCCATTCTTGTCAATCGTTCCCTAATGCTCTCATTGAAGCTCTCTACAACCTCTGGTTCTTTCAGTTTATCCAGGTCTCATCTCCTTAAATTCCCAGCTTTTTGCAGTTTCTTCAGTTTTAATCTACAGTTCATAACTAACAGATTGTGGTCAGAGTCCACATCTGCCCCTGGAAATGTGTTACAAGTTAAAACCTGGTTCCTAAATCTGTCTTACCATTACATAATCTTCAGGCTTCTTCCATATATACAACCTCCTTTCATGATTCTTGAACCAAGTGTTAGCTAAGATTAAGTAATGCTCTGTGCGAAATTCTACGAGACGGCTTTCCTCTTTCATTTCTTACCCCTAATCCATATTCACCTACTACGTTTCCTTCTCTCCCTTTTCCTACTATCGAATTCCAGTCACCCATGACTATTAAATTTTCGTCTCCCATCACTATCTGAATAATTTCTTTTATGTCATCATACATTTCATCAATCTCTTCGTCATCTGCGGAAGTAACTGTTATATAAACTTGTACTACTGTATCTATAGAAAACTATATTTCAAAAAGCTAATAGCAAAAATGTAATAATGTTCTACTGTGTTTGTATAATCATGTTATTTTCTGCATGTCTCAGATTAAAAAACTCACTGATGATGGAGATATTTGTCGCCGAAACTAGTTTGGGAGAATAAAGAAGTAAACGAATAACAAGGTGTTTCGCATCAAGGTGGACTCAGTTTCTGATATTACTGTTTTTCTATGTAAACAAGGACCAAATGGAAGAGTTCCAAGATAAAATTATTTGATTTAAAATTTCTGACTCGTAAATACGTCCATAAAAAGTGGAGGCTAATGCCATCCTTGAGCCTGAGAATGAACACCGTTTACATCAAAAATTGGAACGTAGTAGACATTAAATTAGTAATTTCTAAAGGTAAGCTACAAAAAACTGTGTTTGAAATGATGAGGGAGAAAGAAGTTATAAGTAAGTCACATTTTACCTCCAGTGTCGACAACCGGGAGAGGAAGCGTTGCTCTTGCCGGTACTAATCTAACCGTAAGCTGCAGCCTGACCTACGGTGACGCAAACAAGGTGTAACTAGGTACCCCGACTGAAATATTGAGTGCTGGCTGTAAATTTTTCAACAAACTATAGTAAATAGAAACACTGCTTTCTATTTGAGTCGCTTATGTCCGAATTAATGTTACAAATAATTTCGAAAGATTTTCAACTACTATCAAAGCTCCTATAAGGCATTACGTAATACTCAGTGCGATGCCCTTAAAATTAATAATTATTTATACAAACAAAATCTCTTCAACGTGGTAAGAATGATGGAATTTAACTAATGACAACTGGATAAGACGTTTGTGAGACGTAAATCAGTCTGCGAGTTGACGTTTTTTTATGGGTGCTCTTTTTAAGGCAAGATAAATATTAAGTAAATCTGAAATATTTGTCCGCCGCTCGTGGTCTCGCTGTAGCGTTCTCGCTTCACGAGCAGGGGATCCCGGGATCGATTCTCGGTGGTGTCAGAGATTTTCACCTGTTGTTTCGTCTTAATCATCATCATTCATCCCCGTTACTGTCGCAGGAAGGCAACGGCAAAACAACTCCATTAGGACCTTGCCTAGTACGGCAGTTCAGGTCTCCCGCATCGTTCCCCTACGCTCTGTTAAGAAGCATGGGACTTCATTTCATTTCTGGAATATTTAGATATCGGAAATTAGTGGCAATACAGTGCATTGTCTCCTGCAAAAGAGTGCTCGAAACTAACTTTTCTCTAGAATTACCAGTTTGTTCCCTAAATCTTATTTCAAAGCTTTTTCCAGCTTGGTCAATACACTTTGAAGGACAGCTTCCGCAATGTATATTGTACACATCCGAGGATATACATAATTCACTTTTTGTTTGCTGCCTAAGTCTAAATTTACGACCATTGTTTTAGAGATAAATTAGGCTGGTGTTATACACTACTGCCCATTAAAATTGCTACACCACGAAGAAGACATGCTACAAACTCAAAATTTAATCGACAGGAAAAAGATGCTGTGATATGCAAATGATTAGCTTTTCAGAGCATTCATACAAGATTGGTGCCGGTGGCGACACCTACAAAATGCTGACATGAGGAACGTTTCCAACCGATTTCTCATACAGAAACTGCAGTTGACCGGCGTTGCTTGGTTAAACGTTGTTGTGATGCCTCGTGTGAGCAGGAGAAATGCATACCATCACGTTTCCGACTTTGATAAAGGTCGGATTGTAGCCTATCGCGATTCCGGTTCATCGTATCGCGACAATGTTGCTCGCGTTGGTCGACACCCAATGACTGTTAGCATAATATGGAATCGGTAGGGTAATACGGAACGCCGTGCTGGTTCCCAACGGCCTCGTATCACTAGCAGTCAAGATTACAGGCATCTTATCCGCATGGCTGTAACGGATCGTGCAGCCACCTCTCGATCCCTGAGTCAACAGATGGGGACGTTTGCAACAACCATCTGTACGAACAGTTCGACGACGTTTGCAGCAGCATGAACTATCAGCTCGGAGACCATGGCTGCGGTTACCCTTGACGATGCGTCACAGACAGGAGCGCCTGCGATGCAGTACTCAACGACGAACCTGGGTGCACGAATGGCAAAACGTCATTTTTTCGGATGAATGCAGGTTGTGTTTACAGCATCATGATGGTCGCATCGGTGTTTGGCGACATCGCGGTGAACGCACAATGGAAGCGTGTATTCGTCATCGCCTTACTGGCGTATCACTCAGCATGTTGGTATGGGGTGCCATTGGTTACACGTCTCGGTCACCTTTTGTTCGCATTGATGGCACTTTGAACAGTGGACGTTACATTTCAGATGTGTTACGACCCGTGGCCCTACCTTTCATTCGATCCCTGCGAGACCCTACATTTCAGCAGGATAATGTACGACCTCATGTTGCAGGTCCTGTACGGGCCTTTCTGGATACAGAAAATGTTCGACTGCTGGCCTGGCCAGCACATTCTCCAGATCCCTCACCAACTGAAAACGTCTGGTCAGTGGTGGCCGAGCAACTGGCTCGTCACAATTCGCCAGTCACTACTCTTGATGAACTGTGGTATCGTGTTGAAGCTGCATGGGCAGCTGTACCTGTACACGCCATCCAAGCTCTGTTTGACTCAATGACCAGGCGTATCAAGGCCGTTATTACGGCCAGAGGTGGTTGTTCTGGGCACTGATTTCTCAGGATCTATGAACCCAAATTGCGTGAAAATTTAATCACATGTCAGTTCTGGTGTAATATATTTGTCCAATGAATACCCGTTTATCATCTGCATTTCTTCTTGGTGTAGCAATTTTAATGGCCAGTAATGTATATTGTACGCAATCGAGGATATAAAAAATTCGCTTTTTGTTTGCTGCCTAGGTCTAAATTTACAGCCATTATTTTAGAGATAAATTAGGCAGGTGTTATATTTTGTACAGTCAACTGTTAGCAGTGGCAGTTCTTATCTTCAGCAACGTTATTACGTAGTGGAATCAAAGAAATACAGGATGGGGGAAATAAAAGTAGCCCGGAGAGCAGAGTTTCAGGCTACAAAGGAACGCAGAGGAAAGGAAATATTGTACTAAAAATACTGTACTAACCTGAATATAGCAGATGCTGAAAGTGACCAGCATTCACCTCGCCACTTTTGGGCCCTGGTCAACAAGTTGCTGAAGGCGGATCGAAGGTGGACTTATGGAATTGCTGCAGTCTCATCCGAATTGTTCTGCTGCAGTTCTTGGAGACGACATTGTTTGTTGCGATAGGTCTCGGACCTGAGGGCTCCCGACCCAAAGTAGTCGCTCACTGACAGATCTGGTGACCTGGGTGGTCAGTAGGGCCGCGACCACACTGATCTCTGCTGACCACTCCAACAGGCACGAACATTGTGTAAATGTGCTCAAGGTTCGTCCGGCTGTATGGGCAGTTGCTCCATCCTGTTGGAAATGATTATATGCATATAGTCAAGACCAATCGCATCCTCACGTCCGGGTCATTTTTATTTCCCCACCTCGTATAGTCGCCATGCTATTTCTTGTTGTACCTGCGGGATAATTCTTTTTCTTTTTTAAAGTACTACTATTGATATTAAGGAAGACATCTGCATTAAAGCCACTTCAATTAGCTATATACTTAATTATGCGAAACTCGCACTCTGAAGCTATGCTGGACAGTGGAACATTATGTAACCTACGCAGCATGGAGCAAAACGTGGCCATCTTATGTTGCCACGGGTTGGTCGAAGGACTGTGAATTGCTATTTCTAAACTTGTGAGTTTCCTGTAAACATCGTAGCTGGAAGATCTCCTCTATATCTAAATTGACGACCTAAAAGTGGTAACGTTGCTCCCACACAATGTTGCATGGTAAACTAATGTTCTCATTTTGGTTACTAAGCTTCTGAACAAAATCTCCGTAATCTTGGTGCGAACCATTACGCAATAAGAATATATGGATACATAACGCTGCCATAGCGTGAACTTGCTGAAATACTGATTTAGATCTTTCGTAGTATGGTATTCAAAGACTGCCCTGTAGATGTGTGCTAAGCAGCAAGAAAGGCTGTCTATAGATGTAAAAATTTTTACCAAATCTGAAATAATTTAACTTTTGAATCGATTTGAAAATCTAAAAAACGTCATCAGTCTCATCCTGTGCTTCATTACAGAATCTGCTGAGATCATCACCTATGAAGTCTTGTAACTGATCAGTGGGGTTGCTCGTAGACATATTTTTTAAAATCAAAAGACACTGCAGATGTGTTAGGAGAAACTGATACTGGAAAATTTGGAAATTATATTTTCCATATTTCAAATGCTAAGTTGAACGGGAAGCCTAACATCTTTATTTAAATACTCTGCTGTCATCTTCTCAACAAAATAACCTGGTGCGCTCTTTGTACGCATTCCGGGCGAATAGCGAATAGAAAAACTGCTTTTGTGGACCTTTGTTACTACACAAAGACGTGGAGGAGATGGATTCACTGGAATCAAAATTTTCTTTTTAACAATGGTTGGGAAGATCTTTACAGAACGAAATGTCTTTTTGCTAGTTGCGAAGTACTTGGCAGTTAAATCGAACTTGCTATTTTCTGTTTTACTTTATTCAAAGAATTTTAGGAATTTTTCTACGTGATGGTAATAAAAATCGATGCCTAACATTTATCATATGGGCCATGAGTGCAAGATTTTTGTCTAACTTCTTATCAGTATCTACAATAACATAATTCTCATCAGAATGGAGTATACAGGAAGTGTCGGACGGGTTTAAGTTATTGGGGATTGACTCGATTACTTGATTCACGCCTACCGTGACTTCGTCGCTCTAAGTTGACCTCAATAGTTTGTTACCCAGGCAGAAACTGAAGGCGATACCGTTTAATCTAGCTGTTCTTGCGAAGCTTTTTAGTGTGTGTTATATTTGAGCCCTTCGTCTAGCAACTTCATTTTTTTTTTATTAAATTCTTTACGTCGTGAGGTTCATCTTCTGAAAGAACTGAAATTCATATTTCATTACTGGGGTGTTACGTTGCTGTGATAAACCATCTCGTAATTTATGTATTTTGTTAAGGAGACTCTTTGCGAAACGGTGTCCAAATTTAAAAATGTATAGTTCTACGTGCTGTATTATCCTGTTGAAAATCTCGCCACATGAAATTTTTGACAACTGCAAATGTTCTCGGTTTACGTTCTTGTTCACTCTGTCTTTGTTTGCAAAAATCGCTCTAATTTCGGTACATAGACAAAAGAAACTAGTTTTGTATGAATTTCGTCTGTGTGCACAAACATTTTTCTTCAACATATATTAGGGGCAACTCCATTTGAAGACACATTTTGTTAAATTTAATATTTTCTGTCGTCTTTACTAAGTTCTTTCTGCAGCTCAGGAATTTGTAAAAAGTCCTTGTAGCCTCGCTAGTCACCTTTGAACCTAGCACTCTGTGTGTAGCGCATCCAGAGTCGGAATATGCCATGTTGAATGAGAAGAACCGCTGCGACTTTTAAAATCTTTATTATTAATAAAATCTTTGACTAAAGAATAAACAGTAGCAGCGCTCTTTCTTTTAGAACAGTGATTTTAGAATTTCGGGTATTTAGTGATCCGATCTTTATTATTAAACAGTGACTACTGCTCTTTTATTATGAATCGGTGCTGTTTTTATTGATGAGCGCTGTTATATTGGGCTGAGGATCTGTCCTTCAGTTTCGTGATTAAAGCAGGAGGCCGCGAACAGGAAATAGTCGTGTTGTACTTCGGAACAGTAAATCATTAGTAACGTGAAAGATCAGTTTCAGAATTCTGCCTCAGACAAAATTTCAGTTACAGGAATGATGTGTTAAGAACTTTCTCTGTAACTATGGTATCATGAGAGGGTCATAAATAACGTTTCGCAACTTTTAAGTAAGAATGCCGCGAAAAACACGGGGAAACATTTTCCCACATTATTGTCCAACCGCATAATTTTCGTGCTTCAAAACCGCCTATTCTATAATAAATTCTGTTTAATGGCAGTTATACGATGGTAGTCAAGAGGAGTTTACTCGTTTATCATCTGTGACAAAAACTACTTTCAAGAATATCGTATAAATTTCCACTGATAAGTTTGTGTGATGATGCGCGTAGAGAACCTGTAAAATACATTGTATAGTCAATAATAGAATAATATGAGAATAAATTGAACAGATGAGGAATCTGCAGGAACTAAAAGGTTGAAACACTGTGCGGCGTGTCCTCGCTGCCTGAACTCTGTCATTAACTCAGGCTGCAAGGAGAGGCGGCAGACACGTGAGAACTTCTGTGAAGAGTAACGAGCTGGCTCAGTCAATACGAGACTTTTTGCGTAGGTAATGAGGAATATATATGTGAACAGTTCAAAGGGCGCCACCACAATCCTCGCAAAAGCTTGAAGAGTAATTTCGGAGAACAAGTATTCGAAGCAAACTCCTAGAATATTGTGCTACCTCTGCCATATCTTTGAGGCATCCTGTCACTAGGGTTTCCTTCTTTTTATTCGGGGGGGGGGGGGGGACGGGGAGGACACTACGATTAATATGACACCAAGTACTCATGCGTTGTATTTACTGATTAAGGCAATGTTTAATATTAGTAGACTTCTCCTGGCCGGGAATGGCCTCTTCGCCAATACTGGCCTGGTTTTTATGCCCTCCTCACTGCGTCCGTTATAAGTTATTTTGCTGCCTAGGTAGCGATATTCCTTAACTCAACGGACTCCTTATCACCAATCCTGATGTTTAATTTCTCACTGTTCTCATTTGAGCTACGTCTATTACTTTTGCCTTATTTCGATTTACTCCCACTCCATATTCTGTATTCATTAGGCGGTTAATTCCATTCAACAGATCTTCTAAGTCTTTATTTTAATCTTTATTTTCACTGAGAATAGCAATGCCATCAATGAATCTTATTTCTTATCACTTATGTCCTAGCGCCCTGAATTTATTTCTGTCATTGCTTCCTCAATGTATAGATTGAACAGTAGGGGCGAAAGACTACATCAGTGTCTTACACACCTTTTAATCCGAGCACTTCGTCGTTGGTCTTCCATTCTTAGAGTTCGCTCTTGTTTCTTGTACCTGTATATAACCCGTATGTCCCTATACTTTGCCCTGTTTTTCTCAGAATTTTGACCATTGTCGAACGCTTTTAATACATGATCAAATCCTTTGAGTTTTTTTTTCGTTTCTTCGTAAGTCTTGCTTCCATTATCAGTCGCAACGTGAAAACTGCCTCTCTGGTGCCTTCATTTTTCCTAGTGCCAAACAGATTGTCATGTAACAGGCCCTCAATTTTCTTTTCCATTCTTCTATATATTATTCTTGTCAAAAACTTGGATGCATGAGCTTTTAGGCTAATTGTGCGGCAATTCTCGCGCTTGTCGACACTTGGAATCCTCGGAACTGAATTTGATATTTTCTTTCGAAGTCTGAAGGTAAATCGCTATTCTTATACATTCTACACACGACAAGGATAAACTTTTGTTGCCACATCCCTAATGACTTAGGAAATTCCGGTATAATGTTATCTACCCCTTCCGTCCTACTTGATCTTCAGTATTACAAAGCTCTTTTAAATAGTGATTCTAATACTGGGTCCCCTATGTCTTTCCTGTCGACTACTGTTTCTTCTTCTGTTATGTCATCAGATAAGTCCCTGCCTTACAAAGGCCTTCAATGAACGCTTTCCATCTGTTCGCTCTTTCCTCTCCATTTGTCTGTGGAATTCCCTCTGCACTATTAATGTTACCACCCTTGCTTTTAATTTCACCGATGGTAGTTCTGACTTTTGAATATGCTGAGTCATTCCTTTCGACATTCTTTTCTGCTTCGATTTCTTCACATTTTTATGCAACCGTTTGGCTGTCGCTTCCGTGCACGTGCTGTTTATTTAATTACTAAGTGACTTGTATTTCTGTATACCTGAATTTTCATGAACAACTTTGCACTTCTTTCTTTCATAGAACAACTGAAGTATTTCTTCTGTTACCATGGTTTCTTCGCTGTTACCCTCTTTGTACCTATGTGTCTTTCCATCTTCCGTGATGGCCCATGTTAGAGATATTCATTCCTCCTCAATTGAACCACCTACTGAGCTACTCCTCATCACAGTTTCTATAGCCTTACAGAACTTCAAGTATATTCCCGTATCCCATTCCTTTGCGTATTGTTTCTTCCTGACTATTCTCTTAAACCTCAGCATACTCTTCAACATTACTAAACTGTATTCTGTGTCTATCTGTTTACGGGTACACCTTGTAATCCATCGTCTGATTTCCGAATCTCTGCCTGACCATGATGTAGTATAATTGAAATCTTCCTGTATCTCCCCGCTTTTTCCGATTATACCTCCTCCACTTAGTTGAACAGATTATTCGCTATTACTAGCTGAAATTTATTGCAGAACTCGATTACTTTTCTCTCTCTCCTATTCCCACTGTCAAGCCCATATTCTGCCACAATCCTTTCTTCGACTCCTTCCTCTACAACCACATTCCATTCCCCGATGACTACTAGATTTTCATCTCAGTTGTCGTACTGAATTATTCTTATAATATCCTCATATAATATATCTATTTCTTCATCTTCAACTTGCAACGTGGGCATGTATACTGAACTATCGTAGTCGATGTTGCTTTGGAGCCGACTCTGAGGAGAACAACACTATCACTGAACTGTTGACTGCAACTCAAGCTGTTCCTAACTTTCCAATTCACGACGATCCCCGTTCTCTTTAGGCCTATACCCCATTCAGCTGCTCATCTGAGCAGAAATTTTGTATTATTTTCATTTCACTATCATTGTACCTAGACTGAGCGCATTTCCCTTTTCAGATCTTTTTAGCTTCCCTACCACGTTCAAACTTCTGATATTCCCCGCCCCTCTCGTAGAATCGTATCCTTCCGCCGGATATTCGACCTTTTTCTCATGGAAACCTCCTCTTTTGCAGTCCTCACCCCGGAGATCAGAATGGAGGTTGCTCAGAATCTTTTGGCAATGGAGAGATCATCATGACACTTCATCAACTATATATCACTTATCCTGTGGACACACGCTAAGTGTCTTCAGTGCAGTGGTTTCTATTGTCTTCTGCATCCTCAAGTCGTCGACAATCACTGATTCTTCATTCTTCCGCCTTATGCAGTTTCCAACGCCAAGCCGAGAGAGTGCCCTGAACTTCAGTTCGCTCCTCCTCCGCTCTCTTTGACAAGGCTGTTCGCGGGATGAGGGTGACTTCTTATGCCGGAAGTCTTCGGCCAACATTGCTGATGACTTTTATCCAATTTTAATCAGTGGTGAGGTTCAAAAAACAGACCCGTTTTATAACCACATGTGCACTGTCATAGAGGAACTGTAAGGAGGATAATGCCTGAACACGCTCTATATGCTTTTGCCACCTTGCATGGAAATATTTCCTTTGCCTGAACTGGACATCTAGGATTCCAGTTTTGAAACTTAAGACCATGTACCAGATGTCTCGGTCAGAAGACAAAGAGAGCCGTTAGGTGCCAGGAAAAACACTGAAACAAATTCTCTCAGGATGTTATCGATTACGATCTGGGCTCTTGACCACCTAATGGCTTCCATACTTGAGAAGCATGTGCGGCAGTTAGGTGTAATCACACTGTTTTGCTGACACGCAAAAATATTTTCAGTTTTTACTTTTGTACGGCTTCGCGTTCAGAAGTTATCTACTTGTAAACTTCCGACACTGTTGTGCGTCAAATACGTCGCAATGAAACTTCACTTGTGTCTTCAACTCTTCCGACAATCTGCTCAAGAAAAATGTCCTCATTCCTACAGTAAGTTTACCGTTTGGACATTGCTGTCATGGCTTCCAGTAGATTAAATAGAGGAGGATGAACTGAGCTCAGAGAACTAACTGATCCCTGCGAACATTCCGTGGTCGCCCACCCTTGCGGTTCGGCCATTGTAGCTTGTGCTGAATTGGCGAGGCGTGGCGAGCTGTCCATCTGCGCAGTAGCAATCGCTCACGGCAGCTTAGATCCATTGTCGATGACGAGGCATGGAACTTGCTTGCACAATGGTTCTGTACACAATGGTTGGAGTTTATTGAGAGCTAGTTCAAAGTCATTGTCGTTAGCAGATCACTCTCGGAGAATTCACAGACATTGTTTGACTGATATACGATGGAAAGTTTACTGATGTGTGCCCGAACTGATTAAAAATTGACTAAAAATAGAGAGACTGAAGCATGCAAATCAAGCACAGACGCTTGTTCCAGTAACGTTTCCGGAACTTGTTAGTGTGTTAGAGGTAATCATTTCCGATTAAATACAAAAGAGGAATGATACTCGGTCCATTAACATGGACGAGTCATTGTTCATAATGTTTGAGGAAAACGATTTTCTTCTCCAGTTTTTCAAGAGTGCAAGCATCTGCTCATTGTTGTGTAGTATTAAGGAAGCAAGAATTGAAGCTATAAGCAGCCGGAAAGTGACGATAGGCTATAAAAATTACGAGGTACCATGGCCGATGTCCCACTAATCTATCTCAGACCCTTTTTTATGCTGAGTACATACATTAACTTTTACGACCGGTCATAAGAAAGTAAGTACCACAAAACATCTTTTTAGGAAAGCAGATTTGTTTTATTCACGATCCTAAAACTCCATATTATTCCCCACTCTTTTGGCTACAAGAACCTCTGTTTCAACATAATCTCTTTTCAGTACGTCAGCCGTACGCCACCTTCTTTGGAGTACCTGCATGCCCGCATGGTAGTGCTCTACTAGTTGGCCTCGGAGCCAACGTCTTGATGCGTGAATAGCCTCTCCATTATCCACCTACTGCTTCCCTCGTACTCCATCTCCATCGTTCATTGGGTCAAACAGATGGAAGTCGCATGGTGCGAGATGCGGATAAGGAAGAAGAATCGGATGAAGTTTTGTGAGCTGCTCTCGGGTGTGCTAACTTCTGTGAGGGGTTGGTTGTCTTGGAGAAGTTGTTTGCATTTTTGTTGCGACAACTTTCTGAAGTCATTTCTTCAGTGTCCTGACATATCACAGTACAGTCCAGAATTGATCATTGCATCATGAGGGAGGACATAGACTCACTGTGCCTTCTTTCACTGCCAGATCTGGGAGAATAGGGTGGTCAAGTCATTCGCTCCAACTACCCAGATTGCTCTTCAAACCAATCGTGAACAACTGTTGCCCAGTGACATGATAGGGACATGAAGTCCATGAATGGATGCAAATAGTGTCCAAGTAGCCGGACATAACCATTTCCACTCAATGATCCGTTCGGCTGGACCAGATGACCCAGTACATTCGACGTAATCAAGGATCACACCTTTATGGTGTCACCAACAGCTTGCACTGTGTCTTTTGTCAACTAGGACCTATGGCTTCGTGGTGTCTGCGCCACACTCGAACCCTATCATCAGCTGTTAGCAGCAGAAATCGGGCTCATCCGACCAGGCCATGGGTTTCCAGTAGTCTAGTGTGCATCCGATATGGTCACAAGCCCAGGAGAGGCGCTGCAGACGATGTCGTGCTGTTAGCAGAGGCATTCACGTTGGTCGTCTCCTGCCATAGCCCAAATTCCGCCACACTGTCCTAGGGCATACAATCGTCGCGCATTCTATTTTGATTTCTGCTATTTTTTCAACAGTATTGCTTGTCTGTTAGCACTGACAATCCTACGCAAAATCCGCTGCTTCCTTATGTTAAGTGAAGCCCGTCAGTCACTCCGTAGTCTGTAGTGACAGGTAATGCCTGAAAAGTGGCATTCTTGGCACACTCTTGACACTGTAGATCTCAGAATGTTGAATTCCCTAAAGATTTACAACATGGAATGTGGCATGCGTCTAGAAACAACTAATATCCTGTGTTCAGTGTCTGTTATTTCCCGCCGTGCGGCCGTAATCACGTCGAAAATCTTTTTCGATGAATCACCGGAGTACAAATATCAGCTCCACCACTGCGCATATACTTGCTATCTGCTATTTTTGCTATCTGCATTTGTGCACATCGCTGTCCCTCGACTTCTGTCGTCTCATTGTATACAATTATCCAATAATAATGCGTGGTGTCATGGATAAGTCCAGTTGCTCAGCACTTCGTGCCGCAGAGCCTGTGCTGATGATCTCGAAAGTGACTTACAGAGTTTGTACATCCTCTTGATGCTTCGGATCCCTAGTCCTCTGTCGATGCTGCTTATACGTCTGTGTGCAAGCTGTTTTTGGTCTAATTTCAGTGCCTGCAGGAGCATTTTTCGGGGATTTAAGACTGTTTACAATCAGTTCAACTGAAACCAATATTCGAAGCGTCAAGTTAGTATTCCGTGCAACTTTATAAGTGTTTTTTGAAGTGTCTGCCAATTCAGGCATTGCAACGTCTTTGTTACTGTCACAAGAGTCTAGCAAGTCTGTGACTGTTCGTTCTGTTCCCTGAATATGTTCCTAACCGCCTATTATTCTAATCTGATACGCATTCCACACTCTCCAGCAGCGGAGGGACGAAAAGTGCTATATATTAAACATAGACTAATTGCCATTTTCTAATCTACAAAAAAATTAAAACCTGCCAAGTGCTTATCAAGTACCCATGGTTTAACAGTGATACTGTCTCGCGATATATTGTCTCAATTTTCTCATATTCGTAGACAGATCACTGATGAACGTCATAGTAAGGAGGCTGAAAGTTTTATCATTTCATGTGACTTGAATTCAATGTTTATGACACATAACCATGAATATTCTCTCTACTGTTGTTTAAAGAAAGAAGACATAGTTTTCCATATACCAGTTTTAATAATAATAATAATAATAATAATAATAATAATAAATCTTCATCATAATAATTTACTTTATAATACTAATCTTAGTAATGTGCATTGGCAGTTGAAATCATATATGATTTGGAAGAACTACCGACCCGTCACATCACAGATCCTAGAAAAAGTCTGTAACAAATCTGTTAATGTCTTACACTTAATTTCTTCAGGGCACTGGAAGTGTGTGTGTGTGTGTGTGTATGTGTGTGTGTGTGTGTGTGTGTGTGTGTGTGTGAGAGAGAGAGAGAGAGAGAGAGAGCAGTTTCGTCGATAGCTTTTACCATTTCATATGCAACTCATATCAGTATCGTAGTTAGTACCAACAAAACATCACAACGTAAGATGACAGAGACTGCAATCCATTTCAGATGATCGGAGAATGGCATTCTCGATCATAGGCACTGGCGACATTTCACTTCCGAGCATCGTGTTACATTTGTATAAAGATGAGCTAAATTTATGTAACTGTTGCCAATATTTTCATAACGCATTTGATAGCTAACTTTTCGACATGGTGTCCACCATAAGAAGCTACTGAGATGTTAGCCGTCAATAACGAATACAGTCCTTTGAATATTATCGTGAAAAAATTAAAAACTGTGTCTCACTGCAGTATCTGCAGAATTTATCTTCAGGTTCTTTTGGAAGGGAGGAATGCGGTACGAGAGTGTTCTTCTGAAAGGCATTCCCCTCCTGGTCCGGCCTGGAAATTGGAGGATCAGACGTTAGCCGTGCTTCTAGGCTAGAATCACGCTGCATCAATCCAACTACCCATCGCCAGAGTCGCTGATTCATTTACATCGCAGCACAATGTGAGACTCTACCTAACGGGTCGCGCATAAAACTCTGAAATAAATATGCACGCAAACAGCGGCTCTGAAAATAAAATATACTAGAATTTGTAGGACGAATCTTACTAAAAAACATTAATCTTTCTCTCTAAAGCGGACATCACTGGGAAGAAATAAATTGTTTTGTTTAGCGTTAGAAGGGAGGACGTGTAGGAAAAGCGCACATAGTATACGTATGGAAATATGATTTATTAGCAAATGACCTCATCAAGTAACGATCTATTAATTTACCATAAGCTGCGTTGTTCCTGTTTCTGTCATTTTCAGGCAGACATACCGATAACTGAGTATGTCCTTACATTACGAATTTACTTTAGAGTGGTCCCCTACGTCTACTTTAACGTATGTCCGTTTCGTCCCGAAATACAATTTATTACAGTAATAAGTGGTTTACAACACCGAAATTAAAATATTAGGAGGATTAATCAAATAATCTTGCGTGAAATCTGTAGTTGAAAACAGCATTCTTGTAAAAGGAAATCAATTTCGTTTTAACAGAGTACCATTCAGATAGTCCAAATACTTGGCAACCGAGTAAAGAATTATTTTATTCCTCAATGTTGGTTAAGAAATCTGTTTCGCTTACGGTGCATTGTTCTTAAGCATAGAGGGTACGTTGCTACAGAAGACATAGATCTCTTAAGCAACAGCAGAAAAACAATTATAAAATGATGGCCTTTTGAAACAGAAAAACTTTTTGAGTGAAGAAAAAACTGTACGTAGTGCAAATAGTTCAGTTATTTACTGCGGAAGTTGAGCATCTCTTTTTTCACCGCTTTTGTTGGTCGCCAATAACAACAGTCCACTTGTTGTTAAACATATGCTTACACGTTTCATACTTAGCTCAACTTTAGATCATGAGATGAAAGAACTTTACTATAACGTCATCCCACATGAATTCAATCATAAATTTGTCGTCTGAGCACCAATTTTAATGTTGAAATCTTGTGACATGATGGTATGTATTTAGTCCTTGTATCTGATGTGCACATGATGGGCTATCGGCGAAACGCTTAAAAAAATATTTTTTTGTTGTTAGCATCGAGTAAATAAAGCAGTGCCACATGACACGCTCAGTACTCACGTAATGGTCGCAGATCTTTTGCATGACCTTGTCGCAGTATAAACTACTTTGGTACGTACTCAAATACAAAGGTAATTGCACACTAATAGGTTAAGTATGTAATGAGAGGAAACGTTAATCTATTAATTCTTTTCAGGGCCTCCCCCTACGACTGCCAATTTCATTTTTATCCTCTTGGAATGTAAACTTGATGTTTCTTAAGAGTTTGCTTGATTCGACTGATATTTTTTTACCCAATGGATAGCATTTTTCAGACATCTGCCGAATGTCTTGAACACTCTGAAGAGCAGTCTGGAACATATTTTCGTATCCTGTGTTGCAGGCTACCCTATGTACATTGTTCAGAAACAAAACGATATAGTGTTGAAAAGGAGAAATAGTCATGTTAATTTTATGGACAGTGTTGAGCTTTTACATACACAGCGATCTGCTTAGAACATTATTTTCACCATTCACTGAAGTTGAATATTTCTGAATACTGCAACTCTTTCACAATGAATTTTCCAAGTCGGGAAGTGTGAGCACTTCGGTTAGTTCATGAATCATCTTTTTCTGTGTGCTTGGCTATCATTCGCTTAATAACTCGATAAACCCTATCACAGGAAAGAAATGCTGAAGTTTCTGGGATTTCTCGGAATCTTTAACTGACAACAGGTAATGACATAATTTATAATATTGTGTTGTATTGTTATCGAGAAACATTCTCTTTTCCTTTGTGTGGAACTTGTAAGGAGTACTGATATCTGCGCAATTATCCGTAACGTCATTTACTTCTGTATTGCTTTCCATCACTATTGTACATAGTACAAACTACAACGTATTAATACGAGCACACCTATGTGAAACACAGACCACTTTGAAATGATAATTAAATCAAGACCGTAAGCTATCGACAGACGTTGATATAGATCAACGGGGACAGTTGAAAATGTGTGCCCCGACTGGGACTCGAATCAGAGATCTCCTGCTTACATGGCAGACGCTCTATTCATATGAGCCACTGAGGGCACAGGGGATAGTGCGACTGCAGAGATTTATCCCTTGCACGCTCCCAACTTAATGTCCACACATTACATTCGTAGTGCCCCTGCCCTATACACTCATTACCCGCGGCAGACTATCTTACCGAGTCCCGTAAGAGTTCGGGCAATGCGTGTGCATCCAGCACAGAAGAAGAAGGCAAATGGCCGGTTAGCCTTAACTATATGAAGATGGTATCTGTCTTTCGTATATGTACTAAAGAGCAGATACCATATTCATACAGACCATTTTGATGAGAATGTGAGACGAAGGAGAAAGACAACCACTGTCACCTGGTGGATTTATGTAGAAGGTGCATCAGTCCGTGAATAAGTTCTTCGTTAATACAGCAAATAATTTTCGTGTTGCTCTATCTCCTCAGGAATGCTGGGATAATGCATTTTTTATACAGAAATGTAGATCTGGGCACGGAGAAAACTAAACAGGAACAAATAAGAAAGTGTAAAGTTGTTGAGTGATTCCCTTTAAAAAAGTGGACTGTCCCTTCTCACTTCAAATACTATATACTATTAAGCGCTTTTAAACGTTCCTGCGAAGATTATAGTAAAAAAAAAAACTGAAAAATTTCAGCTGTACAATCTATTAAAAATGTAAAACTACGAAGCAAAGACACTGTTCGTCATAAATATTGTTCAGAAATGAGACTACAGAAAGAATAAAGAATAAATTACAGCACGTTATTTTTGCATTACGAGGATGTAATGAAGTTTAAACATGGCGATGATGGAAAATTGCATTCTCTTACCAGAAGATGGAACATGCATCCCATGAAGTAAACGAAAGATGAAGAATGTGAAAATGAGGAATTTAGCTACGTCAGAATTTTGAAAATGATATTGTACCTAAACTTCACAATTTTTCCACTGAATTTTATTTAAAATTCAGTATAGTAAAACACTTGAACGCTGCAGCTCCTCCATAAAAATGTTCAAATATGTGTGAATCCTAAGGGACCAAACTGCTCAGGTCATCGGTCCCTAGACTTATACACTGCTTAAACTAACTTATGCTAAGAACAACAAACACATCCATGCCCAAGGGAAGACTCGAACCTCCGGCAGGAGGGGCCGCGCATTTCTTGACATGGCGCCTCAACCGCGCGACCACTCCGTGCGGTCGCTTTTCCATAGGCACAGCCTACTACGAAACCGTTTCTTTCTCCAAGAAATTACAGAATGACAAGACAGTGTTCTCGCCCGGAGTTTACACAAATGTCATTCTATTAACGGAATGACAAGACAGTTCATTAACGCAGTCGATAGTGCCAAAGATGCACAAGGCAGGGATTCTGAAGTAGTAGTACACAAGCTGACAACAGCTCTCGATGAACTGTCGAATTACTATGATGATAACGTCCTGAAGTATAACCAATCGAAGATCCAAGAATGTGATTTTCGTATGTCTAATAGTAAAGACAATAGGATGTTTAATGCATCTTGGACGTGATCAAATCTTACAATGCAACTTCTGCCGGAAATACATTTTGTTATAAATGCACCACTCCTTTTCAAAAGGGCCTTATTCAAACATAATTTTGAGAAAACTTGAAAAAACTATTACGGCCAGAAACAGGAGTCAAAATTATTTTAAGAAGATTAAGGCTGCTAAAATTCAAGGGCTTATGTCCATTTTGAAAATAACTCACTTTTTTACATTTTGGTCTTGCAAGTGCAACATAAACTTACTTGTACTAAAAAGTAATGTTAATTCAGTCATCACTTCATTTCATTCACTACACAGAATGCTGTGAGTTTCAGAGTACATAGTAAGTTAAAATGGATGTAGATAGACAAAGGAAAGATAACTGGTGTTGGTCTTACTTTCTCTCGATCACTAGTTCATTAGGAGTAAAGTTCGGGACGTCCAAGTACTGAGAAGGAAATTGGCCTTGTACTCTTCTTCAAAATAACCATTCCCACAATCAATTTCAGAGTCTGAAACGGAACCACAAAAACCTGGGTGGATGGACGAGGATCAAGTTTTGGCTTCCAGACGGTGTTTTACCTTTGTCCAACTTCACGAGGTGGGTCGTTTGCATAGTGGCTATTGACTGCTAGACGTTGGATAAATGGTCCTGTCAGCTGATGATTGAGAAAGTCTATGTGAGGCGGTTAATGCTACTTTGCTTCCACAAGTTCATCAAGGTACTGTTGGTCCAGATTGTCCCACTCCTCAACGGCGATTCGGCGTAAATCCTTCAGAGTGATTGGTGTGTCACGTCGTCCATTAACAGCGACTACGAATACAAGCTTGCATCAATGCAAGTGGATGTGCTACTGGGTATTAGAGGTACTGGCTTGTACAGCAATCTGTACCACCACCTCTGAAGGTCTCGCTGCATGGTGGTACAACATGCAATGTGTGGTTTTCATGAGCAATAAAAAGGGAGGGAATGATGTTTTATGTTGATGTCTATTCCAATTTTCTGCACAGGTTCCGGAACTCTCTGAACCGAGGTGATGTAAACTTTTTTTCGATGCGTGTGTGTGTGTGTGTGTGTGTGTGTGTGTGTGTGTGTGTGTTCTGACCAAAAGAAGTCTGCTAATCTCAAAAACCAGGGTTAAACCGCGGAAAAAAATTCTGGGAATGTACGTTTGATGCACAGTATTGCAGGGTAGTGAATCGTTGGCTGTGGGAAAGCCGTGTTGGTGATACGGTGCTTTAGAGGAAATTAGGTTAATGAATAAAAAATGAGGAGGATGTCCGTAACGTCAACGAGGGGAGGAAAACATTGTCACGCCCAAAGGTGATGGGGGCAATAGGGTGTGTGTTCCGACATCATTTAATTTCTTCTATTGTTCTACTGGGAGCTTTGGAGGGTAAAAACTGTAGAGGAGGTTAGAGATTGGAATATATCCGGCAAATAATTGAGGCCGTTGGGTACAATTGCTGCTATGATATGCAGAGATTAGCTCAGGAGAGAAATTCGTGGAGGGCTGCATCGAAACAATAATAAGACAGAATACAAGAAAAGGAAAACAATCCCATATCTGTCTTCTCCTACAGCGTTTAATCTCTAAGGTTGCTTCTAACACAATGAAACTTATTTTGTTAATGTATTAGTAATGTCGTATCATACTATCTCTTCTTTTAGCGAATTACGTTGTATTTCCACATACTGCTTTCCCCGCCGAATCTGCGACTGTCAGTATAATTGTTTACATTTTCAAGAAACAATTGTTAGCATCGCAGCAACTTAAAATTTGTTTTCAGTAGCATTTTGCGTTCGAGACAAATCGCAGAAGGTCTGTAGAGTCTGCAAACGCTGTTCAAGATATCACAGAAATATTGTCAGCGGGAAAGAAGTCTGCCTCTGGGGACGTGTTTACGAAAAAAACGAAAGGTGCGAGGCGGGCGGCGGCGGCGGCGGCGGCGCCAAGTCGCTGCTGTGAATTCATTATGGCTGCGCGGCCGCCGGCCGTGGCTGCTCTTAACGATGATGCATGCCGCCGGCTTTGCTTTTAATGGCCACACTTTAAAATTGCTCCTCTCAGCTAAAGTTCACACTTGCGCCAACGAATTATAAGGCCCTCTCTACGGCGGGGATTCCTTGCTCAGTCTCATTGCCTTAATGGAAAGCTCACTTAATTAAAAGTGATCACGGTTAGTGTCCCAGAATATGTGACACTTGTTACTGGAACACGATACACTCCATTCTAATGCTGTCGATAGTCGATATCTAAAAAGGAATGAATTCGAAAGATTGTGCAACTGAAATATTGCAAAAATAATATTTCCATGATGCCCCATGTTAAGAACAGCTTCTTCGAGCTCTGAACTTGGGTTACTTTTACCACAGACTTTCAGTGTATACGGTACAGAAACGATAAAACCCAAACATAATAACGTGGTCGTGAACCTGCCGATGATACACACAAGGTCTTCAAAATGGCAGGTGAGGATGGAAACCAGATATATTCGTGCTCGAAATCAGCTTGTTACTAGACGACAGTCGTAAGTTCCATTGTTATATACTGGACCCCAATATGTCCAAATATGTTGGTGCCTATATATATATATGTCATACAAATGAACATCTCGCCCCCCCCCCTCCGCCCACGCTCTCGCGCCTAGGTTGTTGGTACTTTCCTGTTATTACGAAAGTAAAGTACCATACACTATTCCACAACTTATAATTTTGCTCACGAATCAAACCTTATTCAGTTGATTTGTTAGTTAGCACTTCACGACTATTATACTACGTTATGTGCCAATGTCGTATCTAACGATATACCCAGAACTAAGCTATGTTTATATGCTTCCATTTACATGCTGTCAATTATATAACATGATAATCTCTCCTACTCTAGATATGAGCCTACTATCAAGGACATGTAATACTTCTGTAGTAATCATACATATTTGTAATCTACTCAACCCCATGCAAGGTATGTACTTGTTTTGTGCTGTGAGCCATGACAGTGTTCAATACTCGGTTGGAACTGCGTTCCTGTCCGTAGTTTCGTTGCGTAACATGGTTTAGAACTTTTTATGTAAATAGTTGGTTTGTACAAACTCCGAAATAATCATGTACACATCGTTGCCTTAGAGCCTGGCGACCAAGCCTGAAAGTACCTAGCATGGGATCCAAAGTGCACCGGCTCAGTCTTCCCGAGTTGTCGATACATCATCTACAACGACGAACATGTTTCTGCTCCTGTGCTCCGTATTGGTGCTATGGATATTTCGTTTCGCAAGTTTTATATATTTGGCAAAGTAGTGTGGAGCTGTATTATTATAACTGGAGCAGGTTCCCGGTACGTCGACGAGACTAAAGTGTAATTATATTCCTGAAAGTTATGTAACTTTTATTATTCAGATAGTACAGTTCCCTGTCTATAGTCGTTGTCTGATCATGCAAATTACTGCTCAACGTTATTCTATACGTACACTGTAGATGGGAGAATCTGGTCATGCAATAAACTATTCATATCAAGCGACTAGACTCCAGTAACCTAAAAAGTACAATGCTGCACGTTGACTTCCAGAAAATACACTACTGGACATTAAAACTGCTACGCCACACGAACATGACATGCTACAGACAAGAAATTTAACCGACAGGAAGAAGATGCTGTGATATGCAAATAAATAGCTTTTCAGAGCATTCATACAAGGTTGGCGCCGGTGGTGACACCTACAACGTGATGACATGAGGAACTTTTCCAACCGATTTCTCATGCACAAAGAGCAGTTGACCGGAGTTGCCTGGTGAAACGTATTGTGATGCCTCGTGTGAGGAGGAGAAATGCGTACCATCACGTTTCCGACTTCGATAAAGGTCGGATTGTAGCCTATCGCGATTTCGGTTTATCGTATCGCGACATTGCTGCTCGCGTTGGTCGAGATCCAATGACTGTTAGCAGAATATGGAATCGGTGGGTTCAGGAGGGTAATACTGAACGCCGTGCTCGATCCCAACGGCCTCGTATTGCTAGCAGTCGAGATGCATCTAATCCGCATGGCTGTAACGGATCATACAGCCATGTCTCGAACCCTGAGTCAACAGATGGGGACGTTTCCAAGACAACAACCATCTGCACGAACAGTTCGACGACGTTTGCAGCAGCATGGACTTGGACTATCGGAGACGGTGGCTGCGGTTATCCTTGACGCTGCATCACAGACAGGAGCGCCTGCGATGGTGTACTTAATGACGAACCTGGGTGCACGAATGGCAAAACGTAATTTTTTCGGATGAATCCAGGTTGTTCCGTTTACAGCATCATGGTGGTCGCATCCGCGTTTGGCGACATCGCAGTGAACGCACATTGGAAGCATGTATTCATCATCGCCTTACTGGCGTATCACCCGGCGTGATGGTATGGGGTGCCGTTGGTTACTCGGTCACCTCTTGTTCGCACTGACGGCACTTTGAACAGTGGACGTTACATTTCAGATGTGGTACGACACGTGGCTCTACCCTTCATTCGATCCCTGCGAAACCCTACATTTCAGCAGGACAATGCACGACCGCATGTTGCAGGTCCTGTACAGGCCTTTCTGGATACAGAAAATGTTCGACTGCTGCCCTTGCCCGCACATACTCCAGATCTCTCACCAACTGGAAACGTCTGGTCAAGGGTGGCCGAGCAACTGGCTCGTCACAATACGCTAGTCACTACTCTTGATGAACTGTGGTATCGTGTTGAAGCTGCATGGGCAGCTGTACCTGTACACGCCATCCAAGCTTTGTTTGACTCAATGCCCAGGCGTATCAAGGCCGTTATTACGGCCAGAGGTGGTTGTTCTGGGTACTGATTTCTCAGGATCTATGCACCAAAATTGCGTGAAAATGTAATCACACGTCAGTTCTAGTATAATATATTTGTCCAATGAATACCCATTTATCATCTGTATTTATTCTTGGTGTAGCAGTTTTAATGGCCGGTAGTGTAGGCTTCAGTAAACTGTAGATAGCAGACTAAAGGAAAACATGCATGTACTGTGCTAAACAGTTGCCTGATGTCAGTTAGGCGGAAGGAAATCGCCGTTCGGTGGGACCGAGCGATTCTAGGCGCTTCATTCTGGTACCGCGCGACCGCTACGGTCGCAGGTTCGAATCCTGCCTCGGGCATGGATGTGCGTGATGTCTTTAGGTTAGTTAGGTTTAAGTAGTTCTAAGTTCTAGGGGACTGATGACCTCAGATGCTAAGTCCCATAGTGCTCAGAGCCATTTGGATGAAAATCCATGCCTGTTGCACTTGGCCAGTTAATACAGGGACAGTTAATTCTGGTTGTAGATGACACTGGAGTTATAGATCGATGATGTCCCAAAGTGCTGGACTGGAGACAGACATGGTGATCGACCATGCAAAGGTGACATGTTGATAGAGCATGTTGAGTTATGACATCGGATTGTGGGCGAGCGTTATCCTGTCGGAAATCACCCACTTGATGCTGTTCATCAATGGCAGCGAAACAGGACAAATCACCAGACTGTCGGACAAATGTGCAGTCAGGGTGCAGGCTGGGTTCTCCTGTCGTACGAAATCGCACGCCAAACCATAACTGTGTCTAGGCTGCAGAAAGGTCGGTACAGTAGCTCGTGTGACATCCATCTAAACAATCTGGTTTCCATCTAACCAATACACAGCCATCACTAATATTGACGCAGGACAGGCTTTCATCAGAAAACACAATGGACTTCCATTCCCCCCCCCCCCCCCCCCCAGTGAGCTCGCTTGACACCACTGAAGTCACGAACGGCGTTGGTTTCGGATCAATGGAATACACGATACAGGGCGTCTGTCACGTAGCTGTCCTCGAAGTAACAGATTTGTAACTGTTCGTCGTGTTAGTGTAATGCCAACTGCTGCTCGAATTGCTGCACCACAAGCAGTAAGATGCTGACTAAGATGGTCTTCCCTCTGGTAGTTCCCCATGCCTCCCCCCCCCCCCCCCAAGCCTGGTCTTCTTGCAAACGTACCCTCCCGTGACCACCGCTGTCAGCATTCAAGTTCAATGGTTACCTTCCTGCCAAGTCTTTCTACAACATCGTGGAAGGAACAGCCAGCCTCTCGTAGCACTATTACACGACCTCGTTCAAACTCAGTGAGCTGTTGATATCGATAACGGCGTCTTCGTAAAGGCATGCTCGACTAACGTCAACTCATTACGTTCAGTCTCAAAGATAACTAACGCTCACGACTGTCGTGGCGCTTATTTACAGCAGCCCTTAGTTGCATCCTCACAGTGACGCTACTAGAAACACACTTACGCGACTGACACTAAATTTAAGTTGGGGGTATCTTTCAGATGTAAAAACATGCCTGCCTATCAACCTTCGATTATTTTGAACAACTTCGTCTTGGTGTCACCATGAGAACGTCACTACGAACCCGAAACAAAGAAGGAAAGAACAAAGTGGAAACACGTCAGTTCACCAAAGCCAAAAAAGACGAAGGCCAACTATCATCAGCCAAAGGCTGCTGAATTTTTATTTTATTTTTTTTTTGGGGGGGGGGGGGGGACTGTCGTAGTGTGGTGCTAACAGAGAATGTTCTTAAGGAACAAATAGTCACAAGTATGCTTCGGACGAGGTTACAGGAATGCGAAGCTTCGCAGGAAGCTGCTGCCCAAGAGAACGTGGTATGGTTCTGTTCCACATCCATCAGCTCATGATGAGCAGGACACACACATGCTGCATCTTCGCGCTGTACTGAAATCCTACGTCCTTTCCTACCTCTCACGTCCTGACATGGCAGCCAGCGATTTCCGCTTGTTTGCCTGAGAACCCTATAACGTAACAGACATTTCCAGTATGAAGACCAGGTAATTTTCGATGTGGAACGTTTCCTAAAGAGCAAAAATGTATGTTTCTATATCTAAGGTCGGCATCAAGTCATCCATAGCTCCGGAAAGTCTGTAATATTGAAGAGTGAATATGTAAATTTCTAATACCACCGTTGTTTCCCGTTGACCGTCCACATCATCCACCACGTACATAGACACACGGCTGTATCGAAGCAAGATATCACTACGCCTCTCTGAAAGAGAAAACCGTCCTTATCTGGATGACTAATCCTCTCTGGGTTCCTAGCTGCGTGGTCTTTCTCTGATTCCCAGAAACCAGGGATCGCTCCAAGGATATGCAGTGGCGTCATTGTATTTATTTTATCTGGTAGGATTTCATACATAAAGTATCATTATTACACTATACTTAACTAAGAGATAATGAAAGTGATCAGAGTGTCTGAAACGGCAGTATGGGTAAATAATACTGAGTATGAACTAATAAAATTAATACTGGCACTACTTGAACTACTGAAACTGCTACCACTAATAGTGATAAAAGTAATAATAATAATAATAATAATGATAACTATCAACACAATCATACTATCAACTATCAACACAATCATACACAACAAAATAAATGAAAATACAACTATGGAAGAGTTACAACTACTGGTTTATATAGGAGCACTCACTACACTAAATATACACACTAGGCTGAGATCAGAACAAACCAACACGCAGAAGAAACCCACAAAACTAGCATGGCAACACAGGCTACAGATTAGAATAGAAAAACTGATAAAAGACATCGGACAGCTAACACAATTTATAAGAAATGAAATATCAGACAAAAAACGAAAAAGATTAGGTAAAATATCACAACAAGAAGCGATAGAGCAATTAGATGAAAAGAAGCAGAAATTACAAGCATTGGCCAAACGACTTAGAAGATACAAAAAAGTGAAAATAGAAGGAAACAAAACCAAACATTCAACACAAACCAAAAGAAATTTTATCAGACAATAGATAACACACACATTAAAATAGACAACCCACCAAACGTAACAGACATGGAACACTTCTGGAGCAACATATGGTCAAACCCGGTACAACATAACAGGCATGCACGGTGGATACAAGCAGAAACAGACACATACAAGATGATACCACAAATGCCTGAAGTGATAATTTTGCAACATGAAGTCACCTGAGCAATTAATTCTACGCACAATTGGAAACCCCTGGAAAAGATAAAATAGGAAATTTCTGGCTAAAGAAATTCACCTCAACATTTTCACATCTAACTAAATTATTTAACAGTTACATTGCAGACCCATACACATTCCCTGATACACTTACACATGGAATAACTTATCTGAAACCTAAAGATCAAGCAGACACAGCAAACCCAGCTAAATATCGCCCCATAACATGCCTACCAACAATATACAAAATATTAACTTCAGTCACTACACAGAAATTAATGACACATACAACACAGAACAAAATTATAAATGAAGAACAAAAAGGCTGTTGCAAAGGAGCACGAGGATGTAAAGAGCAACTGATAATAGATGCAGAGGTGACATATCAAGCTAAAACTAAACAAAGGTCGCTACACTACGCATACATTGATTACCGAAAAGCTTTAGATAGTGTACCCCATTCATGGTTACTACAAACATTGGAAGTATACAAAGTAGATCCTAAACTGATACAGTTTCTAAACAAAGTAATGAAAAATTGGAAAACCACACTTAATATCCAAACAAATTCAAATAATATCACATCACAGCTAATACAGACTAAGCGTGGAATATACCAAGGAGACTCATTAAGTCCTTTCTGGTTCTGTCTTGCTCTGAACCCACTATCCAACATGCTAAATAATACAAATTATGGATATAATATTACTGGAACGTACCAACACAAAATCACACATTTGCTCTACATGGATAATGTAAAACTACTGGCAGCAACAAATCAACAACTCAACCAATTACTAAATATAACAGAAGTGTTGAGCAATTATATAAATATGGGTTTTTGAACAGACAAATGTAAGAAAAATAGCGTAGTCAAGGGAAAACACACTAAACAAGAAGATAACATATTTGATAACAACAGCGACTGCATAGAAGCGATGGAAAAAACAGATGCCTATAAATATCTAGGATACAGACAAAAAAGGAATAGATAATACAAATATTAAAGAAGAACTAAAAGAAAAATATAGGCAAAGATTAACAAAAATACTGAAAACGGAATTGACAGCAAGAAACAAGACAAAAGCTATAAATACCTATGCTATACCAATATTGACCTACTCAATTGGAGTAGTGAAATGGAGTACCACAGACCTAGAAGCACTCAATACACTTACACGATCACAATGCCACAAATATAGAATACATCACATACATTCAGCAACAGAAAGATTCACATTAAGCAGAAAGGAAGGAGGATTTATCGACATAAAAAACCTACATTATGGTCAGGTTGACAATTTAAGAAAAATTCTTTACAGAACGAGCAGAAACCAGCAAAATACACAAAGCAATCACTGTTATAAATACATCGGCTACACCATTACAATTTCATAAACATTTCTACAACCCTTTAGATCACAAAACATCAACAGATACAAAGAAAGTAAATTGGAAAACACTACATGGCAAGCACCCATATCATCTAACAGAGCCACACATCGATCAAGACGCATTCAACACATTGCTAAGAAAAGGCAATATATACAGTGAGACGGAAGGATTCATGATTGCGATACAAGATCAAACAATAAACACCAGATATTACAGCAAGCATATTATTAAAGATCCCAATACCACAACAGATAAATGCAGACTTTGCAAACAACAAATAGAAACAGTAGATCACATCACAAGCGGATGTACAATACCAGCAAATACAGAATACCCCAGATGACATGACAATGTAGCAAAAATAATACATCAACAAGTTGCCATACAACATAAACTAATAAAACAACACGTTCCCACATACAAGTATGCACCACGAAATGTACTGGAGAATGATGAATACAAATTATACTGGAACAGAACCATTGTAACAGATAAAACAACACCACATAACAAACCTGACATCATACGCACCAATAAAAAGAAGAAATTAACACAACTAATCGAAATATCCATACCCAATACAACAATATACAGAAGAAAACAGGAGAAAAAATAGAAAAATACATCCAACTGGCTGAGGAAGTCAAAGACATGTGGCATCAGGATAAAGTTGACATCATACCAATTATACTATCAACTACAGGAGTCATACCACACAATATCCACCAGTACATCAACGCAATACAGCTACATCCAAACGTATATATACAACTACAGAAATCTGTAATTATTGATACATGTTCAATTGCCCGAATGTTCCTAAAAACAATGTAACATATACCGTACAGTTAAAAGGAAGTCACGCTTGATCAAGGTCCGCGGCACTTTCCATTTTTAACCAGACATAACGTCTGAGAAAGGAAAGAATAATAATGATAATGGCAATAACACCACAAAAGATTTTGGCAGATATAAAGATAATTTATAGGTTACAAAACAGAAGTTTCCTGACATAAGCGAATTGTTGGGAAAGGAAATTTAAGGAGATAGTATTGACTAAGAATACTTGGAAATCACGAGCTCAGGTTGGGAAGATTTGTTGCTTAGCAGATATTTTATTAACTGTCTATTGAAGCTGGAGATTCAGTTCTCTAATACAATGTGGGAGGTTATTTTAGAGTCGAGTTCCTACTACTGAGGAACACTTCTAGAAAGTGGCTCAAACATGGAGTGTCGATTTGGTATATGACAAATAATGTACGTATGGACTATGATTAGCAGTCAACAACCAAATAATGATGGATAATACTTTTAATGAGAGTTAACTGCTACTGTAAGTAGCTGTGTTAGTAGATCTGCTCTCGGACTAGCAGGAGTCTTCGAAAGAAGGAGCAACACGTTTCCCAAAATCATCTTGCTATACAGGATTCAGGGCGTTGGAGTTGGCCACCAAACGTGTTGAATTCTGTGGCGAAGAAACTCTTCGACGATACGAGTCTCATGCGGTAGAGCGTTGCAGAACAATGAAAGCCTCATTTACTACACCAGCTTAGACGTTTGCATTGAGAATTTTTTTTTACATTCTTCTAAAGATATACTACACCACATACTGATCTGTCTAAATGCTTGCTCTTTACGAATCATCTGCACCCCGTCATACTTCACCACTACGAATCACCTTCATCCCCTCACGTCTGATGTCTTCACCGACGGCGATGTCATCTTTCAGCGGTATAGTTGTCCTTGTCGCAGAGCCAGAACCGTGCTAAGTGGTTTGAGGAGTATTGTAATGAACTCACGCCGATGCCTCGGTGACCAAATTCACCTGGTGTAAATCCTATGGAACCCTTCTACGTCGCTATCAGGCGCAATCACCGCGTACGTAAATCATCGGCCCTTTATTTACGCGAAATACGTGACCTGTGCGTAGACATATAACGCTACTTAACTCCACAAACCTACCAACAAACTGCCGGATGCCTGATATGCAGATTCAGTGAAGTATTTCGTTCCAAAGACGGACAAACAAGCTATTAAGAAGACGGTGACGATGTTTTGGCTCATCGGTGTATGTACAACACCACTGTGGTAACAATAAACTTACATTTACATCATTACACTGCCGTTGTTCAGGAGATGGTTGCTCAAAGTCTGTCCCCCTACCGTTCCACTCTCAAAAAGCAAGTGGAAAGAATTTACACAAATTATCCGTAGGAGCTCTGATTTCTCGTATTATATCGCGATGGTCATTTCTACCTGTGGCGATGGGTGCAACAAAATACTTCGTCATTCGCCGGAGAAGCTGATGACTGAAATTTCGTGAAAAGCTCTACAACAGCATCGCTTACCATATTCATGATAATTCCTTCCCTATTTCGTGATAGTGCAAAATGAGCTGCTCTTTGTTGAAAATTTTCGATTTCCTCTCTGAGCTATAGTAAGGATCTGATACTGTGCGGTAATTGTTCAGAAGCGGACGGGAAGTTCTCTTTAGCAGACTTATTGCACCCACTAAGATACATGAAAAAGAAAGTATACCTGTTGTCTTCCGATGGCCTTCCCCCACAGCATTTTTATATGACGATTCCAGTTTAATTTTTCGTAGTTGTAGTTCCTAGGAACTTACTTTGATTTATAAGTTTTAAATTTCTGTGATTTGTCGGGTGAGATTTGTTTAATGGGAAAGATGAAAGTGTTGAACTACTTATATCTCATCCAGGTCTGCACGACACCAATGGTTCTCCGAAGACTGATCTCCGACCAGTGTAACTACAGGTAACAGAGTAAAGTTTTATCACCAAAAAATAACATAGAGCAGCTTTTGTACCACGAGGGCTCGTGGTTTCACTTTTTAACTGAACCAACGACATTAGTGTAGAGATTTTTCCTCTTCATCTGAGGATATCAGTTAAACAAATCATGTTGCCGAAGACTCAAACAGAGTTAAATTCTATTGAGTTGCTTAATTTTTTGGCGCAGAAATGTGCCGAAGTTTTGATGTGCAACATTTTTTTTTTCAGTGGCTGTGTAATTGCGTGGAGCGAGAGGTAGGTCGATTCAGACAGACGTATGGTTGGAAAAAAGTGACAGGTCTCAACAAAAAGACGAAGCGCCTGCATGCGGCGTTATATTTTTATTGGAGCAGGCAACGTCAAATATGTCGCGGTACATCTGTATGGGATCTCATTTTTTATTCGTGAAAGAGAATGTCACAGCTGTCGTTTTAGGCTTGGTACACACACACTCACGCACACACACACACACACACACACACACACACACACAGAACTGTTTTTTTACGTATACATTTAGTTATATTCTCTTCGATGCAGAAGTAACAATATTAACTGCGAACTGAAAGCATTCTTCAAAAGCTGTGCAGATCAAAAACTCCAGAAATTTGTGCAATATGAGAATACAGAAGGCACAATAGGTAATTGACAAAGTAGAAACTGAAGGATTTCGTATTTCAGAAATGTCGTTTTTCTGTTATATATTTTTGAGATCTGCCAGATTTAGCTGTCTTTAATCCTGTAAAATTACCAGTAGCTTCCTTGGGAAAAAAGACGTAAAAAAATTTACGTAGTCAGCAAGAGGACATAGATGTAGATTATATAATAATAAATGAGGGATTTCCTCGACAAGTTAGAAAAACCAGATTTTATCGCTGAATGGGATATTGGACCAGATCACTTCTTATTGGCGTCGGTACTGGATGTCTATAAAAGTTGGAGAAAACCAAAGAAACCAATTAAGTACGAAAAGCAAGAACTAGTTTTTAACTTGTACCTTTTTCGAAGATAGCACCATACAAGATCTTTACCAAATTAGGGTGAGCAAAAAATTATAAGTTTGGAAATGGTACAAGACTTCCAAGAAGAATGTAAAAACTTAAAAACAACCACATCGAACATAGCTCATGAAGTTCTGTGGAAGTAAAAGAAATACAAGAAACATAGAGGAGTGAGGATTTGGGCACAAGAAACGGAAAGTGCAATTAAAGAAAAAGCAAGAAACTTTTACGTCCTACGTAAGTAGCTTCACAAATGTAAACTGCAATGAATATGAAAAGAAAAAAAAAGTAAAACACACAACTCTAAAGGTCACCCAGGGTTTTGAGAATGCTTTACTAGTGCTATAGAGCATGCTTTCCTTGGCAGACAAATAATGATCTGATACGTGATGAAAAAACTGAAGCAGAAAAGAAAAGCTTAATATACACATCAATAATGTAGGAGAGATGCAATGAATATCTCATTACAAAAAATATGATATGATGATACTACAACTCAGTTATAAACTGAACCAATTGACAGAAAAGGCCTGGACGATATAGATATGACAGGACTGACGAAAGCTCTACAAACTATGAAGAACAGAAAATCCAGTGATCTGCATGTTATTAATCTGCAACTATTGAAATATGGAGGTTTATTTCTACATCTAAGGCTTCTTCACATATTTAATCAATGTTGGAGAAGTAAGAAGATACTGAAAGACTAGCTAAAGTTGAAGTAATATCTGTCTTTAAAGGGGATTACAAGAATAGTATTATAGCTTCAGAGACACAAGTTTCCTGGACTCAGCCTATAAATTATATGGGAAAATCCTGAACGCAAGACTTTAAAAAATCTTGGAAAAACTAAAATCTAAAGGACTATCAGCTTTTAGAAAGGGACGATCGACTATTAAGAATGTTTTTGTACTATAACAATTTACAGGAAAGAGACGAGAATTAAATAGGGAAGCACATCTTGCATTTATACATTTTTAAAAGGCATTTCATAAGGTGAACAGAGATATGCTTTGAAATATAATCTCCCGATGAAGTTATCTAGCGCATCACATAAATGTAATTAAGAGCCTGTACAAAACACCGAAATGGTTGTAGGTATGGGAAATATATGTCAATGAATGCAAACAATGAACATAACAAAAAGGATGATATATTTCTCTTATACTCTTCAATATATACATAGATTAAGTGACCACTAAATGGAAAATATTGACTAAAAAAAGAAATATTTTTAGGTCGTGACACAAGAATATAAGCACATTTATATACAGATTACCTTGAATATGACTTTCAGATGGTAGTTGATAAATTGTAGCAGTCAGCCTCAATTTACAGCCTAAAATTGTACGTAGGTAAAACGAAAGTGATTGCAATAACAAAATGTTGTAGTAAGTGATGCGACATCACTTATGAATAGAACGATGAAGTGGATAAAAAGTTAATTTGCTTTCTTATGGAACTGAAGCATGGGTGACAACAAGTCATCAAGAGAATAGAATACGGGCTCAAGAAATGAGGTTTCTAAGAAGAATGCAAGTACATACAATAGAAGATCGTAAAAGAAATGAGGATATAAGGAAGGATATAGGAATGTACAACCTAAACGAAATCATAAAGGAGAACAGGCGGAAATGAAGGAACATCTAGCCTGTATGGGTAGAGAAGGACTCCCGGTAAAAACTCCTAATCATAAATGCACAGAAAGAAGTGTAGGAAGACCATAGAAAAGATGGAACACTGTAACGGGCATATTTCCAAATACATGAAGTGAAGAAGAAGAAGAAGAAGATGAGGGGAATCTGCTAAGAACAGTATCAGATGTTCAGTCTGTGGTTACATCCAAAGTGCCAAACTTATCCTCATTATAGGGTTTCAAACGTTCAATCTTTTGTGTCCATTTACATGCTTGATTGTATTACATCTGACTGACCCACCATTAGCTCGAAAATATGTAAATAAATAAATATTAAATAATTTTAAAAATATTAAGCGAAACAGTAACTACTGTTATGCTTGTTTTTCTGACTCATTATTTTGAAGACTGCTTCATCCCAGGGCTTTGTGTAAAGGAATAAATTAGACTTTGTGTTTCCTTTCCTGGTGCATTATTTTGAAGATGGCTTCATCCTACGGATCTATGTGACGGAATATGTTAGACTTATTACCGTGAAATCCCTATTCTGAATCACCTTCCATACTACGACTGTTCTGAAGTGTTCGGTGATTAATTAGGACTTAGGTCACACTGAGACAAATAAATATACTCGTTCTTCAAGATGTAGTGTGCTTAGTACTCATTCCACGATGCACTGGTATCAGAACTAACGAACCTGAATCTTAAAATACCAGAAAAAGCCCCAGAAATGGTTTCAGTTCATAACAGAAATGTCCCTCGTTCACGTGCAACAGTCAACAATTTCGAGCGGAAGTGCCTTCGTAATGAACGCCGCCATTTCACAATAGCGCTGTAGCATTCGATCCGAGAATAGCCACTTCCATTCGTTGTCGACTAAAAACCTTTATCACCTGTATTTCATCGACAAGTTGGTGGTTTAGAGTTCCTTGTCAATAAACTATGCAACGGTGTTCAGGATTAATGTTCAACCTGTCTTCAGTGTCCGAGTGGGACTACGTAACACTGCTAAACCTGATCTGTCGGATGAAGACATAGAGCTCGATGGCCATCTGGATACTATAACGGAAGAGTAGGCTGTCGTGTTGACTAATGATGAAGAACAGATTAAAGTTTAAAAGTGTCGTTCGAAAGAATCAAACGAGGAAAAAGAGGGATATTTAAGTTCTGAGGAATGATGAGATGCGTTTGAAATTCTCTAAGGCTGTAGATACAGAGACGTTGAATACCGCAGCAGATAGAGCTGGATGAATTTACATCTGTAAAGAGGGAGGTCACAGAAGTTGAACAGACAAAATAACTGCAAGAAGAGGAACTGCGAAGAAACATGGGCTAACTGAATAAACACTTTAACTGATCGGTGAAAGAAGGAAGTACAAAAATGTTCACGGACAGACACGACTATAGCAATATAAATCACTTAGGAAATAAATAAATAAGAAGTGCAGTGAAGCCAAGGCAGAATGGAATTGTCGTCTGACGAAAAGGTTAGGCATGTAGAAATACCAAAATAGTCTCCGGTGAAATTAAAACAAGGACGTCAGGACGAATTCCGCAGTTAAAACTAGAGGAAAGAGCGGATAGGTCTAAACAGTACATCGGTAGCTTCTAGGAAGGGAGGATTCATCTAATAAGGTAATAAAACAGGAAGCTTTAGGCCAAAGTAGGCACAAGGTATAGACATTCCTTTGGAATTTCGAAGGTCACAGAAGATGTGACAACGATTATTAAAGTTGGTGTGTAAAATCTATAATATTGGAGACATTCCCCAAACTTCCGGAAAAATATGATTCACACAGTCCCGAAGATACTAAGGGCAATCATGTGCGAGAATTGTCACTACCACACTCGGAATAGTCAGAGTCACCGCATTTCTTACCTTCCTCTGGTTCAGAGAATTCAGATGTCTCCATTGATGCTGGTGGAGAGGGTAGCGGCAGCTCTGGAGCATGAGGGACAGGTCTAACCCCCGAATCTAAGTTCGGGTACAAGATTTTGTTCATGTTTATTCTGTTGCATCCCGTTTCTTTCGTCACACAGAAGTAACAGTCATCGACATCATTCTTCTGTTCGCTCCATACCATAGGATGAGCGAAGTTAAAGCATTTGATTTTGCCTTCACTCCACTTCCTTACCTGCTCCATGCATGTATGACACACAACGTGTAGAGAAAATGATTTGTTCTGATCTCCGAGTTTCATGCTAAAATATGTAAAATTTGATTTCTGCACAAACTGTGTTATTTGTCGTCTTGTGCTTATCACACAAGTTCCACGAATATAGCAAAATGTGTCAGGGATTTCTACACACTGTCTTCCTGACATATTTAACACGGCTTCAGTGAAATAACACAAAAACACTGGACCTTACGGGATACCAATTCGATTATACACAGAGTACGCGAAAGAACTTGCTTCCCCTTCTAACAGCCGTGTACCGCAAGTCTCCAAATGATTGGAAAAGAGCACAAGTAGTCCCAGTCCTCAAGAAGGGTCGTCGAGCAGATGCGCAAAACTACAGACTAATATCTCTGACATCGATCTGCTGTAGAATTTTAGAACATGTTTTTTGCTCGCGTATCATGTCATTTCTGGAAACCCAGAATCTATTCAGTAGAAATCAACATGGATTCTGGAAACAGCGATCGTGTGAGACCCAACTCGCTTTATTTGTTCATGAGACCCAGAAAATATTAGATACAGGTTCCCAGGTAGATGCCATTTTCCTTGACTTCTGGAAGGTGTTCGATACAGTTCCGTACTGTCGCCTGATAAAGTAAGAGCCAATGAAATATCAGACTAGCTGTGTGGCTGGATTGAAGAGATTTTAGCAAACAGAACCCAGCATGTTGTTCTCAATGGAGAGACGTATACAGACGTTAAAGTAACCTCTGGCGTGCCACAGGGGAGTGTTATGGGACCATTGCTTTTCACAATATATATAAATGACCTAGTACATAGTGTCAGAAGTTCCATGCGGCTTTTCGCGGATGATGCTGTAGTATACAGAGAAGTAGCAGCAAAAGAAAATTGCAGCGAAATGCAGGAAGATCTGCAGCGGATAGGCACTTGGTGCAGGGAGTGGCAACTGACCCTTAACATAGACAAATGTAATGTATTGCGAATACATAGAAAGAAGGATCCTTTATTGTATGATTATATGATAGCGGAGCAAACACTGGTAGCAGTTACTTCTGTAAAATATCTGGGAGTATGCGTACGGAACGATTTGAAGTGGAATGATCAGAGACGATCCAAAGAAGAGCGACGCGTTTCGTCACAAGGTTATTTGGTAAGCGTGATAGCGTTACGAAGATGTTTAGCAAACTCAAGTGGCAGACTCTGCAAGAGAGGCGCTCTGCATCGCTGTGTAGCTTGCTGTCCAGGTTTTGAGAGGTTGCGTTTCTGGATGAGGTATCGAATATATTACTTCCCCCTACTTATACCTCCCGAGGAGATCACGAATGTAAAATTAGAGAGATTCGAGCGCGCACGGAGGCTTTCCGGCAGTCGTTCTTCCCGCGAACCACACACGACTGGTACAGGAAAGGGAGGTAATGACAGTGGCACGTAAAGTGCCCTCCGCCACACACCGTTGGGTGGCTTGCGGAGTATAAATGTAGATGTAGATGTAGAACGCCCGTAAGCACATACTTCCAGCTGTGGGGTTCACTCACCGATTTCTGCTGGGATAACGGCATGTCAGTTTTGAAGCTCATATCCCCCCCTACTTCACTGACCTACAGACAATTCAATGTTGCCACACTTCTATAGTTGTGGATAAAATATTCACAGGTGTTACTGAAAGGAGGGTGCGAGCATTTGTTGAAGATAAGCTGGATGCAAATTAATGTGGCTTCAGGCACGACAAGATCTTTAGCTTATGGCAAAAAATGGAGTAGCAGTAGCGGCTCATTGTTAAAGGCTCTGGGGTGGTTATATCTTTTAATCATGTGCTAAGCATTTACATTACACGGTATAACATATATTTCGAAGCCTATAGTCGATTGGGAGGAGGGATAGCTCTACAGGGAAAACTGAGTGTGATAGGGGGGTGGTAAGTTAGTAGAGAACACCACCGATTTTCCTAACTTCAGAACCCACGTTGACCTGTGTAATTGAGAATGTAGGGTGCAAGTTTTACTTTGAAATGAAAAGACTGCACTGGAGAGAAATTAGTGGCTGGTCGCATCATACCATTCAGAAAATTGGGGACATGATTTCCCTTGGTTACCACACAGTATCTGTTGAGCAGTTAAGCATATACTTAAGATGCTCTAAACTCGATCACCGCTGACCTACAGGCATGGGGAAGTGAGCCGTGGTAAAAACTGCTGTTTTGAAGAGCGCGCCACAGGTTGTAGTGTGAAGCAGTCGGCCTTGAAGCTGTCGCCCTCCGTTTCTCGCGGTGGCTCCGCTGTGGCAATCGCAGCTTTGGTGTCTCCCTCTGGTGGGAAAGGGGAAAGGTTGCCTGTTCACGTGTATTTAAGGGGCGCTATGAGCTCGCCAGTCGGTCAGTCTGGGTCAGTCTCTCGTCTTCAGCTTGCTCGTCTGTTAGGCAGTTATTGTCTGTCTGTCGTCCGGAGTGCTAGTATGTCTGTCGTTCGGATCAACCTTTAAAGCCGGCAAATTGAGAGTCTTTGCACTCCGTCAGTAAGAGAACTCAGCGAATAGTCGCCTGGTTGGGGCTTAATTCCTGCATCTGAGTCTGCACGTTAGGCCGCCAGTCTGCTAGAGTTTGCTCAGACAATGGTCATTGGCGGTTGGATCGATCGGTTGGTCGGTCGCGCACTGAGACACAAGATGACTTGTCCGTCTTGAGCGTCGGCGCATGTGAGATCGCCACGTGAGTCCAGTGGGCCGCGGCGTATAGCGAGGGGTAGTGACTTCGCGGGCGACACAAGAGCAACAGGAGTCAACCCACGACTTCAGTCTGGCCGGTGCGAGCTCGAGCTGCGACGCCGTGATGTGGGAGATCGGCCCGCCGTCCTGCGTCCATTGAAGCGGCTGGCAGCTGACGGTTCGGCAGAGCGATTTGGGGAGTGCTGCGCCAAGTCTTCTCCAGAAATCGCAGTTTATGAGAATTAAGTGATTGGTGATATCTAGTTTGATTTACTCTTGATAAATTCTACTCGTATTCTTGGTGAGGTCACCAGCCGTTTTGCTTTGGGGTCGTCCCACCATTCTTCTCCGTTTTTCCACCCGCGGGAAGGTGGTTGTTTATAAATTGCGTGGTCCGTTTTTCCCTTGTGGAGTAGGGGCGGGTTAGAGCAACCTGCGGTTCGGGTTGTTCGGTAATATCCCTATCAATCTACCGTACGTTAGTAGCTGCCTCTGTCATGTTGTCGTATTTGGTGTGTTAACGAATTTATTGCTTGGAGTGTAACGGCCTAATACCTGAAATATGTTTTGATCATTGGAAACCTTCATCTTATTGCCTATGATCTTGAGAGGCGGTATCTGTGTACTGTAGAGCATCTTAACTATTGTTTGGCCAATCTTGTAGAATTTTGTATAAGATTTCATTTGATGGGCTTTTATTTAAGTGATTATTTTAGTATATATATTTGCCACCCTTTCATAGTAAGACTTTTCTTAGAAGTTAAAATCAAGTTGCACCTTAGGTGGCAAGATTAATATTTTAATTGTTAGTGTTTTGTACCATCTCCATCCCTCCTATGGGGGGGGGGGGGGTGCATACTTTGTGTGCTTGTTGTGTAAATAGTTAAAACTCTTAGTTTAAAGTTACCTGGTGTGTCGCAGATTTGCACCAGTGTAGTCTTTCAGAGGCTGTTGTGAGCGGTCGTAACTACGGCCGTGTCAAAAGGGAGCGGCAAGGTTCTCTGTCCGAAAGCTCATACAGTCAAATCTTGTTTCTTTCTGCCTCTGAATAAATTGTAACTTTGATATTTAGAGGGTGCTTTCTGATTATAATTTCAAATCTGTTTCTTTTAAGAAAATGCCTTTAGGCACTATGAAAGTGAATAAAATTCGCATTTGTTAAAAGGAATTTGTTTATGATTTCATCAGTTACTCCCTGGCAACTACTTCTATGCTTACATAGTGTGATTCAATGTGTTAATGTTCTTGATGAATCGCTAGTAAATAAAATAAATTCTTAAGAATATTCTTTGAAAATAAATCACGGTTCAGGAAGCTTTCCACAAGTTCATCTAATTTAAGAGAAACAATATTACGTAATAGATGACGTCTTATTGAAGGAAAATTATTGGTGGTGGGCCAGTCTAGCATGAAAGTGCGAGTACCACTCCTCACACAGATATATTAATCAAGGGGATCATATAACCGCAAAAGGAAACAGGCGATCACTATACAGATTTTGTTTATTACCACAGACATGAAGCAAACAGTTTATTCACTGTATTAAGCATACGAGAATAAGCATTTAATAGGTGGAAAAAAGGCTGTTATTATGAAACAGAGCCTTGTTACATGGGGGTAGCATATGAAAGCATAGCGTGACGCTGTATCGTTGATATGGTCAAAGACAGCGAAAATGATTAGTTATTTAATGAAATAATCCCAGAGAAGCAAGTACGAAAACACATAAAATCGCCAAAGTGTGTGATGGTAGCAACTAGCAGGCTGCGAAAGTTAAAACTGAGCAACATTTTTTGACTCGTCTGTCTTCTGATTGGTTTGATGCGACCAACCGCGAATTCCTCTGCTATGCCAAACTTTTCATCTCACAGCACCCATTACAAGCGACGTCCTCAATTATTTCCTGAATGTAGTTCCCTCAGTACCATTGGAAGTCATTCTCTTACGTATTGATGTCCTGTAATCCTGTCCCATTTTGTTGTCAGATTTTTACATACATTCCTTATCTAGCCCATAGTGAGGAACATCTCCTCGTTACTTACCTTATCAGTCTACCCAATCTTCTATCGTACCACATCTCAAATGCTTCGATTCTCTTCTCTTCCAGTTATCCCGCAGTTCAGGTTTCATTACAATACAATTCTGTCCTCTATACTTAGGTTCGTTCTCTTCCTCAAATTAATAACTATGAGGGTCACTCCAAAAGAAATGCACACTATTTCTGTAAAAATACAGTTTTCATTCTGCATGTGTGAAAGTTTTACAGTGTGTAGATACATCCTTCCTGCTTGTTTTCAAACTTAGTTCAACCCGTGCCTGTGAGTGGCGCTGTCACAGCATGTCTTCAAGATGGCTGCTGCATTTGACGTTCGCCAGAAGCAACGTGCTGTCATAGAATTCCTGTGCTGTGAAAACAAGACAGTGGGAAACATCCACAAGAGGATGAAAAAGGTGTATGGAGATGCTGCTGTAGATCGCAGCACAGTTAGTCGGTGGGCAAGCAGGTTACGTGATGAAAGCGGGCACGGCAATGTTGAGATTGTCCTCGCAGCGGCAGGCATCGTACTGCACACACTCCAGACAATGTGCAGAGTGTTAACAAATTGGTGACTGCTCACAGACGCATTACATTGAATGAATTGTCACGCTACATTTGGATAGTAGAAGGAAGTGTTTGCAGAGTACTGAAAGTGTTGGCGTTAAAAGAGGTTTGTGCCAGGTAGGTTCCCAGGACGTTGACAGTGGCTCACAAAAAAAAAAAAAAAAAAAAAAAAAAAACAAGAAAAATGGTATCCAGTGAACTTTTGGAACAGTACGAGAATGGTGGAGACGAATTTCTTGAAAGAATTGTGACAGGTGATGAAACAGGGCTCCATCGTTTTTCACCAGAGATGAAAAGGCAATCAATGGAGTGGCATCATGCAAATTCACCCAAGAAAAAAATTCAAAACCACACCTTCTGCTGGAAAAGTTATGGCTACGGTGTTTCGATTCCGAAGGACTCTTGCTTGTGGACATCATGCCAAGTGGAACCACCATAAATTCTGATACATATGTGATGACACTGAAGAAACTTCAAGCTCGACTGAGTCGTGTTCGATCACATCGGCAAAAGCAGGATGTTTTGCTGTTGCACGACAATGCACGGCCACATGTCAGTCAAAAAACCATGGAAGCGATCACAAAACTCGGATGGACGACACTGAAAAACCGCCTTACAGTTCTGGCCAGGCTCCACGTGACTATCATCTCTTTTGGAAACTGAAAGACTCTCTTCGTGGAACAAGGTTTGAAGATAATGACTCCCTTGTGCACGCTGCCAAACAGTGGCTCCAACAGGTTGGTCCAGAACTTTACCGTGCGGGTATACAGGCGCTGGTTCCAAGACGGCGTAAGGCAGTTGAGAGGGATGGAAATTATGTGGAGGAATGAAAATATTGTTCCTAAAGGATGTATCTACACACAGTAAAACTTTGAAACAAGTAGAATAAAAGATGGATTTGAAAAAAAAATATTGTGCATTTCTTTTGGATTGACCCTCGTATGTTTGGTACTAGTAAATGTCTCTTGGCCAGGACTGCCATTTTTCTCAGTACTAGTCTGCTTTTTATGTGCTCCTTACTCCTTCCGTCATCGTTTATTTTGCCGCCTAGGCAGCAGAATTTCTGAACTTTATCTACTACGTGATCTCTAATTCTTACGCTAAGTTTCTCGCTGTTCTCAATTCTGCTTCTTCTTCTCATTTCCCTGTGTCTTCAGTTCACTCTCAATTCATATTCGGCATTCATTACACTGTTCATTCCATTCATTTTCACTGAGGATAGCAATGTCATCAACAAATCTTATCATTAATATTCCTTCAACTTGAATTTTAATCCCACCCTTGAACCTTTCTTTTACTTGTGTCATTGATTCTTCGATGTATAGACTTAACAGTGGGGGTGAAACTCTCTTCAATTCGACCAATCCCTTATTGGTGCTCCAGTCTTACTTTTCCCTCTTAGTTTTAGCACATATTATACACTCCTGGAAATTGAAATAAGAACACCGTGAATTCATTGTCCCAGGAAGGGGAAACTTTATTGACACATTCCTGGGGTCAGATACATCACATGATCACACTGACAGAACCACAGGCACATAGACACAGGCAACAGAGCATGCACAATGTCGGCACTAGTACAGTGTATATCCACCTTTCGCAGCAATGCAGGCTGCTATTCTCCCATGGAGACGATCGTAGAGATGCTGGATGTAGTCCTGTGGAACGGCTTGCCATGCCATTTCCACCTGGCGCCTCAGTTGGACCAGCGTTCGTGCTGGACGTGCAGACCGCGTGAGACGACGCTTCATCCAGTCCCAAACATGCTCAATGGGGGACACATCCGGAGATCTTGCTGGCCAGGGTAGTTGACTTACACCTTCTAGAGCACGTTGGGTGGCACGGGATACATGCGGACGTGCATTGTCCTGTTGGAACAGCAAGTTCCCTTGCCGGTCTAGGAATGGTAGAACGATAGGTTCGATGACGGTTTGGATGTACCGTGCACTATTCAGTGTCCCCTCGACGATCACCAGTGGTGTACGGCCAGTGTAGGAGACCGCTCCCCACACCATGAAACCGGGTGTTGGCCCTGTGTGCCTCGGTCGTATGCAGTCCTGATTGTGGCGCTCACCTGCACGGCGCCAAACACGCATACGACCATCATTGGCACCAAGGCAGAAGCGACTCTCATCGCTGAAGACGACACGTCTCCATTCGTCCCTCCATTCACGCCTGTCGCGACACCACTGGAGGCGGGCTGCACGATGTTGGGGCGTGAGCGGAAGACGGCCTAACGGTGTGCGGGACCGTAGCCCAGCTTCATGGAGACGGTTGCGAATGGTCCTCGCCGATACCCCAGGAGCAACAGTGTCCCTAATTTGCTGGGAAGTGGCGGTGCGGTCCCCTACGGTACTGCGTAGGATCCTACGGTCTTGGCGTGCATCCGTGCGTCGCTGCGGTCTGGTCCCAGGTCGACGGGCACGTGCACCTTCCGCCGACCACTGGCGACAACATCGATGTACTGTGGAGACCTCACGCCCCACGTGTTGAGCAATTCGGCGGTACGTCCACCCGGCCTCCCGCATGCCCACTATACGCCCTCGCTCAAAGTCCGTCAACTGCACATACGGTTCACGTCCACGCTGTCGCGGCATGCTACCAGTGTTAAAGACTGCGATGGAGCTCCGTATGCCACGGCAAACTGGCTGACACTGACGGCGGCGGTGCACAAATGCTGCGCAGCTAGCGCCATTCGACGGCCAACACCGCGGTTCCTGGTGTGTCCGCTGTGCCGTGCGTGTGATCATTGCTTGTACAGCCCTCTCGCAGTGTCCGGAGCAAGTATGGTGGGTCTGACACACCGGTGTCAATGTGTTCTTTTTTCCATTTCCAGGAGTGTATATAGCCTCTTCTTCCCAATAGCTTACTCCTATTTTTCTGAGAATTTTGAACATCTTGCACCATTTTCTGTGGGCAAAACGTTTTTCCAATTAGACATGTCTTGATTTACCTTCAGTCTTGCTTCCATTATGAACTGCAAAGTCAGAACGGCCTCTCTGATTCCTTTATCTTCCCTTACGTATAAGTTTTCGTCAGCTAATAGATCCTCAATTTTCTTTTCCATTCTTTTGTATATTTTTCTTGTCAGCAATTTGGATTCTACGAGCTGTTAAAATGATTGTGTGATAACTCCCACACTCACAGACTTTTGCACTACTGCTGTCTTCATAATTGTGTCATGATATTTTTCGGAAAGTTGATCGTATAGAGCCGGTTTCATAGATTCTACACAACAAAGTGAATAATTGTTTTGTTGCCACTTCCTCCAACGAATTTAGAAATTCTGATGGTTTTTTATCTATCCCTTCTCCCTTATTTGGCCGTAAGTCTTCCAAAGCTCTTTTAAATTCCTATTCTAATACTGAATCCCCTATCTTTTTCCTATCGACCCCTGTTTATTCTTCCAGCATGTCATGAGATAAATCCTTCCCCTCAGAGAGGCCTTCAATGTACTCTTTCCACCTACCAGGCTTCTCCTACACATTAGAAGTGGAATGTCCCGTTGCACTTTAGAAGTAACCAACGTTGATAATAATTACACCAAGGGTTGTTTTAATTTCTATATGCTGCGTCAGTCTGTCAAGAATCATCCATTTTTCGATTTTTCCACATTTTTCATGCAGGCATTTCACATTATCTTCCCGGCACTTGCTTTTTATCTCATTTCAAAGTGATTTGTATTTCTGTACTTCTCAACTTTCCAGAACATTTCTTTACGTCCTTCTTTCAGTGATCAACTGAAGTATTTCTTCTGTTAGCCATGATTTCTTCATAGGTACCTTCCTTGTCCCCCCCCCCCCCCCATGAACCATGGACCTTGCCGTTGGTGGGGAGGCTTGCGTGCCTCAGCGATACAGATAGCCGTACCGTAGGTGCAACTACAACGGAGGGGCATTTGTTGAGAGGCCAGACAAACGTGTGGTTCCTGAAGAGGGGCAGCAGCCTTTTCAGTAGTTGCAAGGGCAACAGTCTGGATGATTGACTGATCTGGCCTTGTAACAACAACCAAAACGGCCTTGCTGTGCTGGTACTGCGAACGGCTGAAAGCAAGGGGAAAATACGGTCGTAATTTTTCCCGAGGACATGCAGCTTTACTGTATGATTAAATGATGATGGCGTCCTCTTGGGTAAAATATTCCGGAGGTAAAATAGTCCCCCATTCGGATCTCCGGGCGGGGACTACTCAAGAGGATGTCGTCATCAGGAGAAAGAAAACTGGCGTTCTACGGATCGGAGCGTGGAATGTCAGATCCCTTAATCGGGTAGGTAGGTTAGAAAATTTAAAAAGGGAAATTAATAGGTTAAAGTTCAATGTAGTGGGAATTAGTGAAGTTCGGTGGCAGGAGGAACAAGACTTCTGGTCAGGTGACTACAGGGTTATAAACACAAAGTCAAATAGGGGTAATGCAGGAGTAGGTTTAATAATGAATAGGAAAATAGGAATGCGGGTAAGCTACTACAAACAGCATAGTGAACGCATTATTGTGGCCAAGATAGATACGAAGCCCACACCTACTACAGTAGTACAAGTTTATATGCCAACTAGCTCAGCAGATGACGAAGAAATTGAAGAAATATATGATGAAATAAAACAAATTATTCAGATAGTGAAGGGAGACGAAAATTTAATAGTCATGGGTGACTGGAATTCGAATGTAGGAAATGGGAGAGAAGGAAACGTAGTAGGTGAATATGGATTGGGACTAAGAAATGAAAGAGGAAGCCGCCTGGTAGAACTTTGCACAGAGCACAACTTAATCATAGCTAACACTTGGTTTAAGAATCATGATAGAAGGTTGTATACATGGAAGAACCCTGGAGATACTAAAAGGTATCAGATTATATAATATCAGATTATATAATGGTAAGACAGAGTTTTAGGAACCAGGTTTTAAATTGTAAGACATTTCCAGGGGCAGATGTGGACTCTGACCACAATCTATTGGTTATGACCTGTAGATTAAAACTGAAGAAACTGCAAAAAGGTGGGAATTTAAGGAGATGGGACCTGGATAAACTGAAAGCACCAGAGGTTGTACAGAGTTTCAGGGAGAGCATAAGGGAACAATTGACAGGAATGGGGGAAAGAAATACAGTAGAAGAAGAATGGGTAGCTTTGAGGGATGAAGTAGTGAAGGCAGCAGAGGATCAAGTAGGTAAAAAGACGAGGGCTAGTAGAAATTCTTGGGTAACAGAAGAAATATTGAATTTAATTGATGAAAGGAGAAAATATAAAAATGCAGTAAATGAAGCAGGCAAAAAGGAATACAAACGTCTCAAAAATGAGATCGACAGGAAGTGAAAAATGGCTAAGCAGGGATGGCTAGAGGACAAATGTAAGGATGTAGAGGCTTATCTCACTATGGGTAAGATAGATACTGCCTACAGGAAAATTAAAGAGACCTTTGGAGAAAAGAGAGCCACTTGTATGAATATCAAGAGCTCAGATGGAAACCCAGTTCTAAGCAAAGAGGGGAAGGCAGAAAGGTGGAAGGTGTATATAGAGGGTCTATACAAGGGCGATGTACTTGAGGACAATATTACGGAAACGGAAGAGGATGTAGATGAAGATGAAATGGGAGATGCGATACTGCGTGAAGAGTTTGACAGAGCACTGAAAGACCTGAGTCGAAACAAGGCCCCCGGAGTAGACAACATTCCATTGGAACTACTGACGGCCTTGGGAGAGCCAGTCCTGACATAACTCTACCATCTGGTGAGCAAGATGTATGAAACAGGCGAAATACCCTCAGACTTCAAGAAGATTATAATAATTCCAATCCCAAAGAAAGCAGGTGTTGACAGATGTGAAAATTACCGAACAATTAGTTTAATAAGCCACAGCTGCAAAATACTAACACGAATTCTTTACAGACGAATGGAAAAACTAGTAGAAGCCGACCTCGGGGAAGATCAGTTTGGATTCCGTAGAAATACTGGAACACGTGAGACAATACTGACCTTACGACTTATCTTAGAAGAAAGATTAAGGAAAGGCAAACCTACGTTTCTAGCATTTGTAGACTTAGAGAAAGCTTTTGACAATGCTGACTGGAATACTCTCTTTCAAATTCTAAAGGTGGCAGGGGTAAAATACAGGGAGCGAAAGGCTATTTACAATTTGTACAGAAACCAGATGGCAGTTATAAGAGTTGACGGACATGAAAGGGAAGCAGTGGTTGGGAAGGGAGTGAGACAGGGTTGTAGCCTCTCCCCGATATTATTCAATCTGTATATTGAGCAAGCAGTAAAGGAAACAAAAGAAAATCGGAGTAGGTATTAAAATCCATGGAGAAGAAATAAAAACTTTGAGGTTCGCCGATGACATTGTAATTCTATCAGAGACAGCAAAGGACTTGGAAGAGCAGTTGAACGGAATGGATGGTGTCTTGAAAGGAGGATATAAGATGAACATCAACAAAAGCAAAACGAGGAAGATGGAATGTAGTCGAATGAAGTCGGGTGATGTTTAGGGAATTGGATAAGGAAATGTGTCACTTAAAGTAGTAAAGGAGTTTTGCTATTTGGGGAGCAAAATAACTGATGATGGTCGAAGTAGAGAGGATATAAAATGTAGACTGGCAATGGCAAGGAAAGCGTTTCTGAAGAAGAGAAATTTGTTAACATCGAGTATAGATTTAAGTATCAGGAAGTCATTTCTGAAAGTATTTGTATGGAGTGTAGCCATGTATGGAAGTGAAACATGGACGGTAAATAGTTTGAACAAGAAGAGAATAGAAGCTTTCGAAATGTGGTGCTACAGAAGAATGTTGAAGATTAGATGGGTGGATCACACAACTAATGAGGAAGTATTGAATAGGATTGGGGAGAAGAGAAGTTTGTGGCACAACTTGACCAGAAGAAGGGATCGGTTGGTAGGACATGTTCTGAGGCATCAAGGGATCACCAATTTAGTATTGGAGGGCAGCGTGGAGGGTAAAAATCGTAGGGGGAGACCAAGAGATGAATACACTAAGCAGATTCAGAAGGATGTAGGTTGCAGTAGGTACTGGGAGATGAAGAAGCTTGCACAGGATAGAGTAGCATGGAGAGCTGCATCAAACCAGTCTCAGGACTGAAGACCACAACAACAACACCTTCCTTGTACCTGTGTTTTTCTTTCTAGCTCCAGTGACTGCCCTTTGTAGAGACGCCATTTGCTCTGCAACTGAAATGCCTACTAAAATATTCATTATCGTAGTGTCTATAGCCTCAGAGAACTTCATACCTCATTGTTGCCATATTCCACTTCTTTAAGGGCTCATTCTTCCTGCCTAGCATCTTAAACTTCAGCCTTCTCTTCGCCATTACTAGTGTTCTAAGTCTATACCATATCCTGAGTATTCCTTAGAATTGGAATCTCCGACTGACAACAATTAACGGACTGGCATTTTCCCATATCCCCCAGCCTGTTTAAGATAACTGCTCCTCTTGTGACTCTTGAAGAGAATATTCGCTATCACTAGTTGAAATTTATTGCAGAATTCAGTTTTTTTCCTCTCTCATTCCTATTGCCAAACCCTTATTCTTCTCTAACCGTTTCTTCTACTGTTTCTAACACTACTGCATTCCAGTCCCCCAGGACTGTTAGATTTTCATCCCCCTTTATGTTCTAACTTACCCGTTGGATATCCTTATATACTGTGCTTTCTCTATCTCTTCATCTTCCACTTGCGTCTTCGACGTGTGAATCTGACCTCAACTTGTCTGTGTTGGTTTGCTGTCGATTCTGATGAGGATAAGCAAGGCCCAGAACTGTCCACACTAACTCTTTCTCTATCCTACCTTCCTATTCATAACGAATCCTACTCCCGTTATACCATTTTCTGCTGCTGCTGATATTATCCTATACTCTTCTGACCCCCCCCCCCCCCCTCTATCTGTATTGAGCCTTTGCTTTTCCCTTTTCAGTTTTTATAGCTTCCCTATCATGTTAAAGCTTCAGACATTTCACATCCCAATTCATAGAATATTGCCCTTCCGTTATTTAGTTAGTCTTCTTCTCATGGTCACTTCCCCCCCCCCTCCCCCTTTTGGTACTCACCTCCTGAATGGGCGACTGTTCTATAATCTTTTGCAATCGGCAGAGCATCAGACGCTATTTCTGTTGCAGGCCACATGTCCTGTGTATACACATTATTAGGCCTTTATGCAGTGGTTTCCATTGTCTTTTGTATCCTCAGACCATTGATCGTCAGTGATTCTTCAGCCTTATAGGGGCAGTTTCCCACCACAAGGGCAAGTGAGTGCCCTGAACCGCTGTCTGCTCCTCCACATACTTTGACGAGGGTGACTTCCTATAATGGGATCCTTCGACCGTCATTGCTGATGATTTTTATTCATAATTTAAGCAGTGCTTAACACTGTAAAAGGTGTGAGTGTGGAAGACGATGGCAGTAGCGTGTGGAAATTTTGAGTCTAGCTCGACCTCTGCTTTAATGTGTAGACATCTCTCTCTGCATTTTATCCATAAACATGGAGAATATGCTCTGTCTGGCCTCCCTGACGAAAGTGTGTACTCGCTGTTTTCCTGGCACCAAATGTTCTTGGACATTACTCTTCGAAACTTTGCTCCAACTGCCGGTGTAGGAAGCTCGTTGGCCAATTAAGTGGACCTTTTGAATTCTGAGCAATAACAATTTCGTAAACAAGATTAACAAATTCCTCACAGATTTTGTCTTGGTTGACCAAAAGAGGTGTGGCATGGAAAAGAAAGCAGAAAATCTCTCCCACCACATGATAGTATTCTAACCCCCGTTGTTCAGATTTAAACGAACATTTCTTCATGTCATGGCCATAGATAACGGCTGCTCCCATGTTCTCAACTTTACTACATGTGGGTTTCAGATTTCTAGCTCCCGAAAAAGGATTCCGTCTAGCATCTCACACACTGTATTTTTTTATATGGAATGCAGACTGCCCCCAGCATGCCTGTTGTTCAGAGCCAGGACACAGTGAGTTCCATGTCCTATGACCGCTCAACGGTTGCTTTCACCACTGAACAAGTATATGACACCCTTGCCCTTCTAAGTTACCTTCCTTGCCATGAGCCAAATAAAGAAAGCGTAGGTCCCATTCCGCATAATAAAAGGAAAGGAGAAGTGATTAGCTGTGTAATGATTGGCGAAGTGAAAATGCCTGGAGTTACCATGGAGTGTTAACGATGGATTATCTTGACCATTGGGATATGCATATTGCATTGTAAAACAGTGAATTTGTAAACATGGCTGCTTGGTTCAGTGACCGTTTATAAATTAAAGTTGAAACAAATGAGCTCTTGGTCACAATTTTTAGTTTTGTTAACCAGGTTTCAACACTTCTAAGAGTGCCCTTATCTAAAAATTTTCTTTTCCCGTAAATTTGTAATTATGTTATAGGCCGGTTTAACCATTTAAATTCTGATGAAGGCACTTTCATAAATGTTGAAACTTGGTTACTAAGACAGAAAATTGTAACTGAGGGCTAATTTGTTTCAGCTTTAAACCATTATAAAATAGGTTGTGTGAGAGTTTGGGCCTAAGTCACCATGTAACGATATGAATATTGGAACTGACAATCCCGATCCAAACTTTCCTGACTAGGAATACCTTAGTTTGCTAGGACTTGACTGAAAAGGGCCATGAGTTTTACTACCAGGTCTACCAACATGGGTGGAGAAAGAAAAACGGAAAGAAAGAAAAATTACATTTACTGCATTTTCTGCAGAGTATTCATGCTTCATAAACAAACACGTCCCCTGGGTGTTAATAAACAGAACTATTTCAATTTATGCACCTAAACCGGTAAGGGTGGTTCAAGCAACAAACCTTAAACCTTGGGTTACTTCAGAGAAGTACTGAGATGAACTTTCTAGTGTCGACTACTTTCTTCTTTCTTCACAAAGTCTGCTATGTCTCTTATGAACTTATTATCTCAGAGACGTTAAGTGCCAAACTTTCTTTTTGAAACAGAACTTCACCGAGAGCTGTTTTAGCGAAATGTTGCTATAAGTAATGATATCTCCTTTTATTTTATTTTTACTTGATTTTTTTGTGAATATCATACTCACCGTTGGAGCTGTCTGCCTTACTGGGCCTCGCACCCAAAAAATCTAATAGGCAATGAGCCATCGACTTTTCTACCTAAGTGCTCCCCATGGACGACTTACAGTTTCATCTTGTCACAGGTAATTCCATTCACATATAGACTCATCCATTATGCTCTGGTAATAGCGTTCCCTGGGACACGGATGTGACGGAAAATGTGCTTTTTAAACAAACTCACAGTGGTCTCAGAGTTAGAAATCATTTAGTCTATTGTAGATTGTACGCTCTGGGTGACTGGTACTTATAGACAACGCAACATATACTGCCTATAAAGTAGAATTCCAACCGGGAATGATTCTACGTATTGATTTACGTTATGGGCACTAGTAAGATAAAGGAGTCTTACTAACTTCCGTTAGTGCGATGCACACCTACCTTTCTTTTTGCTGTTAATCTTCAGACTGGTTTTATGTGGTCCGTCCGACTTCCTCTTCTCTGCTCGCCTTATCATCTCAGAGTATTCGTTACACCGAACATCTCTATGTGTTCTACGTTTTCCAGCTCCAGCCTCTAGCTTTCCCTGTAAGTTTTGTCCACTGTGGCTCCCTCTATTACTACGGTTCTTACTCACTGACGTCACATGTTCTATCATTCTGTTATTACATTCTAGATATCATTTTCCAGATATTGCAGTCCTCGTCGATTCCTCGGATAACCTCGCTTGTTACCAGTCCATTAAATTTTCAGCATCCTTCTGAAACATTAAATCTCAAACGCAATCGATTATCATCTTTATGATTTTCCAAAAGGCTGTGATTTCCTTCCATTTGCTCGAAATGTGCAGTCTCATTAATTTCATCGACAAATAAAACCTTATGTTTGATGTTTGTACACTTATTTTGACGAGAAATGATCTCTTTGCCTGTTCCAATCTGCTTCTTATTTCCTCCTTTCTTCGTTCGTCACAGGTTTGCAGACCACCAAAGTATCCTGCTGCCTAAATTTGATGTTAGGATTTCGCTAACTTCATTTTCCGCTACCTTCAGTGATTTCGTCTTTCTTTGGTTTACTCTCAGTACATTCTTTGTTTTCAGTGGACAGTTCATTCCACTCAAGTATAGTAATTTTTCCTCACTCTCACTATTTTAATCCCGGGTGTGAGCCTTTCATTTATTTTCTTCGTTGCTCTTCAGTATACAGGGTAATTACAAAGTCCATGAAACGTTTCAGAAACTCAGTACAGGTAAAAAGCCAAGAAGACCGCACCAAACGAGAAACAGACTCTCATTGCTTTTGTTTCAAAATGTTTATAAATGTTCTAAAAGTCCACACTTACTCACATAGCACACATCTAATGGGCAGTGCAAATCTTCCCGTACTCGGCTCAGGTATCAAGAGTGACGACAAGATCTGGACGTTCCGTAATAGAGTTGCGAATGTGAAGTAGCACAATCTTCTCGAAAAATGAAATCCCTGCTCTCAGTTTAAAATTGTGGAATGATCCGTAGATCCAAAATTTCGAGGTAGGTGACAGGACTGACAGTTCTGTGAGTGAAGAAGGGTTGATAGTTGGCTCTATTGGACACGGCACAGAACACGTTCTCAGAATCTCAGACTTGTTCGACAGTTGTATGTAGATTCTCCGTCCACCGTGTGCATGTGTTGCGTATGTTGACCTGTGCCTTAAGGTGAAAAGTGGATGCGTCACAAATTAATTTGCTTGCGAAGTTGTGATTTTCAAGGTGGTACTGCATATCAACTCAGAACTGCAGAGTGCGTAATTTTTCACCATGACGTATGGCTAATATGAGCTGCAGTTTGTAAACGCTACTCTTAAATTATTACGAAGGATTTTGCACACCATTTACTGAGGGATGATCAATTCTGCACTAGCTCTACAGGTAGACTGTGAACTTCGTAACTTCAACTTCCCTTGCACGGTCCATAGTCTGTTTTGACACACCAGGTCGAATCGAGCGTTTTTCATCGCACAGACAACTACCTTCCTCGAATTTCTTGTACTTCTTCACTATCCTGTTGTGAAGTGGTCGTGTCCTGCGAGAAATAAGTCGCTGTTTTCAGCAACCATGGTTGGTGGCACCACTACCGGTGGTTTTTCAGGCTAACTCGCTGCCATCACATAAAAAAAGTAAATTATCTTTCTCGTATTGTTTCAGTACTTACTTTAAACTCAGCCATTAACCTATACTAAATTTTAAAATGGTTAATGGACTTTACAATTACCCAGTACGAGGGTGGATCCAAAAGTAATGAGAACATTTCTCTGGAAGTTGGAAGAAAACTAAAACCGAATTATCCAGAATTAACTAGACACCATTTTGTGTCTGTTGCTCAACTGGTGTTAGCTTGGAAACATTATTATGGTCAGTGTGACTGTTTCTGAATCGTTGTTTCATGTGTTCGGCAATTTTTTAATGTGTGACGTTAAATAGCAACATGATAACATCAGCTTCTGTTTCCTGTTAGGAAAATCAGCAACAGAAACTGTCGCAGTGCTTCAGGCGGCTTATTGGGTGCACGCTTCAAGCCAGGCAACGGTGTACGACTGGATTTCTTGTTTCAAAAGTGAAGAAATGTCAGCTGTAGACGAATCACAAGTGTAATATTCCTCGGCTTCTAGAACGGACAAACATCGAAAAAAAAACCGTGTTCGATCAAGTTTGAGCGTCGCAGAGCAATCGATGTATTAGTGAAATTTCCTGGAGTTCATGACAAAAAATTCTGAAACATGTTGCAGCAAAATTCGGTCCGCTTGTGCTTCCTGATGACTAGAAAGCCGACAGTTCTCGCGTGTGTCGGACATTGAAAGGACAGTCAGAAATTGATCCAGATTTTGACGAAAAAGCCATAGTGGACGACGAATAGCGATTTTGTGGATATGACCCAGACACCAAGAAACAACCCACCCATTGGAAGACTCTAAGACCAAAGAGAGCAGGGCGGGTGAAATCCCATGTGAAGGCAATGTTGGGTCATTTCTTCGACATCAAGGTGATCATCCATCATGAATTTGCTCTCCAACGTGAAACAGTTACCTCAAATTACTACCTTTAATGCTAAAACGATTACATAAAACAGTGAGAAAAAAGTGAAGCGTATTGTGGAAATCAGGAGATTTAGTTTTTCCACTGCAACGCCCTGCATGCACAGCAATGAGTATCAGGCAGTTTTTGGTCAAAAACCAAATTACAACGGTTTCTCAACCACCAAAATAAGGGAAACTCATCCCCTGTAATTTTTTGTTCTCAGTAATAAGAGCAACATGAAAAGAGAAGCGTTTTGAAGACGTAGAATAAGTGAAAAACACAGCTGGAGGTATTAAACAGTATAAGTTCAAACGAGTTTCGAAACTATTCCCACCAACGGGAAAAAGTGTATTATGTATGATGGACATTATTCCGAAGGTGTTTTTGTTTTGAAAGTGGTCCTTCAAATACAAGATTTTTTTAGAAAACAGTTCTCGTTATTTTTCTGTTCTCCCTTGTATTTCGATGCGCACCGGGAACTAAAATGTGAATCCTTGAGAAGAAGGCAATGTGCTTCTCGTGAAACCTTGTTACGTACGTTTGGACAAACTGAATGGTTTAGAAAGATTGTGTGACCATTCAGCTGCTGCCATCGTATGTATCACGTAGGAATCGTGAGAATAAGATGAGAAGCACACGGTCATATTAATTTCGCACGATATGAGAATGGAACAGGGCAGGGAATAGTTAACATTGAAACGAGAAGGCTTTCCTGGCGGACTGTACACTGATTTGCGGAGTACACAGAGAAAACACAGATTACCCCAACAAACGTCGGAGGTTGTTCAGGGATATTTTCTGATTATTTCGGTACAAGCGATCCATAATCTCCGGTAGTTCGTTAAACAGTAATAATGTAATAATGATTCAATCGGTTTAATCCAAATTACCTTAGTTTCAATTAAAATTCACAACCGTGGAGTAGCATGTAATACGAAATTACCAATTCGTGCAAAACGAAATAAAGAGTAGTGCAACAACCCTCAGATGGAAAAGTACTGTGATGTGGTTACCGTCACGGTTCCAACAGCTCAGCACATAGCGGTTATGCTGCTCCTTCGTTTCATTCGGTGATGCATGTCGATCACATCTTCATCATTAAACATATCCATGCCACTGTATACCTCTATTAACATGCGACTGACTGCCGGGAAGCAAACCGGAGATAGAACTGTGCAATACTAGCTGCGCGTTGTATTGAAAAGAATGAGATTGACAACACCGTCGTTAGCTATGAATGGAACAAGTTTTCAGTGCAACATCTTTATGCAAGCATTGACTGTTAGACTTGTTGAATGTTCTCCTGAGGTATATCATGAAAAATTCTGTCCAACTGGTGCATTATGTCGCCAAAATATCAGAGCGGATAGGTGGGCCCCTATCATAATGCTACACTTTTAGCCATTAAAATTGCTACACCAAGAAGAAATGCAGACGATAAACGGGTATTCGTTGGACAAACATGTTATACTAGAACTGACATGTGATTACATTTTCACGCAATTTTGGTGCATAGATCATGGGAAATCAGTACCCAGAACAACCACCTCTGGCCGTAATAACAGACTTGATACGCCTGGGCATTGAGTCAAACAGAGCTTGGATAGCTTCAACGCGATACCACAGTTCATCAAGAGTAGTGACTGGCGTATTGTGACGAGCCAGTTGCTTGGCCTCAAAAGACCAGACGTTTTCAATTCGTGAGAGATCTGGAGAATGTGCTGGCCAGGGCAGCAGTCGCACATTTTCTGTATCCAGAAAGGACCGTAGAGGACCTGCAGTATGCGGTCGTGCATTTTCTTGCTGAGATGTATGGTTTCGCAGGAATCGAATGAAAGGTAGAGCCACGGTTCGTAACACATCTGAAATGTAACGTCCACTGTTCAAAGTGCCGTCAATGTGAACAAGAGGTGACCGAGACGTGTATCCAATGGCACCCCATACCATCACGCCGGGTGATACGCTAGGATGGCGATGACGAATACACGCTTCCATTGTGCGTTCACCGCGATCTCGCCAAACACGGATGCGACCGTCACGATGCTGTAAACAGAACCTGGATTCGTCCGAAAAAATGACGTTTTGCCATTCGTGCACCCAGGTTCGGCGTTAAGTACACCATCGCAGGGGCTCCTGATTGTGATGCAGCGTCAAGGGTAACCGCAGCCATGATCTCCGAGCTGATAGTCCTTGCTGCTGCAAACGTCGTCGAACTGTTGGTGTAGATGGTTGTTGTCTTGCAAACGTCCCCATCTGTTGACTCAGGGATCGAGACGTGGCGGCATGATCCGTTAAAGCCATGCGGATAAGATGCCTATCATCTCGACTGCTAGTCATAGGAGGCCGTTGGGATCCAGCACGGCGTTCCGTATTACCCTCCTGGACCCACCGATTCCATATTCTGCTAACAGTCATTGGATCTCGACCAACGCGAGCAGAAATGTCGCGATACGATAAACCGCAATCGCGACAGGCTACAATGCGACCTTTATCAATGTCGGAAACGTGATGGTACGCATTTCTCCTCTTTACACGAGGCACCACAACAACGTTTCACTAGACAACGCCTGTCAACTGCTGTTGGAAACTTTTCTCATGTTAGCGCGTTGTAGGTGTCGCCACCGGTGCCAACCTTGTGTGAATGCTCTGGAAAGCTAATGATTTACATATCACAGCATCTTCTTCCTGTCGGTTAAATTTCGCGTTTGTAGTACGTCGTCTTCGTGGTGTAGCAATTTTAATGGCCAGTAGTGTATAAACTTTTTTAACTGGGGAGAGAACCGCCGGCCTTACTGACAAAGGTAGGGTTTGGCAAGCACAAAGACAAGCAGTAGCAAATCTCGCCGTCTGCGGGCTGGCTGAAATGCAAACCCAGGATGTCTTGCGGTGGAGAGCAACAAAATTGGGGCTAGAATATCATCGAGTACCGCTGCGCTGTGAAGATGCCGAGGATGATAACCAATCATTCCTGAATGTCGGCCAGTGTGGGGTGTCTCCAGACACATCTGAGCTGGTCGTTAGGGCCAAGTTCGAAGCGGGACTCCTAACGAAGACGAGTATACACCAGACCATGAGATTCCAGGCCGAAGACGCGTTTTGAGACGCCCCAGACAGTGGTGGGATACCAACCAGAGTGTCGCCTGCCATAGTTCCTGACAAACAGGAGTGATGGCCTGGTGCGCCATTTAATTTCACAGCAGGTCCCTTTCGGTTTCATTAGCGGCATCCTTACAACACAATATTCTACGCCCTGTTACGTTGCACCTCATGGGAAGCTATTCTGGACTTACATTTCAGCAGATAATGCCCATCCGCAAACAGTAGAGTCTCTAATGCTTGTCTTCGTGTTTGCCAAACCCTACCTTGCCAACAACATCGCCAGATCTCTCTCCATTAAACTGGAGCATATTGGGCAGGGTCCTCTAAACACCTCAAGATTCTGACAATCTAACGCACTAGTGGGACAAAATTTGGCACGATACCCTTACGAAGACCCCCAGCAACTTTATCAATCAATGCCGAGCCGAATAAATGTTCGCGTAAAGGCCTGAGTCGGCCAAACGCGTTATTGACTTGCTCAGTTTGTGAAGTTCTTCCTTTTAAATAAATCGTCCAGTTTTCCTGAAACTGTAATCATTTATCTGTCTGTGCCACTTGGATAATTCGTTCGTGGTGCTTGTTTGTTGTGGTTAGAGTACAAACGTAAAGAATCTCATAAATAATCAAAATATCCACGGGTATACTGCCGGTCTACAGTGTCCAACGGGCACAATTTTTCGGCGATCATACATGTCGCCATAATGAGGTGAACTGACGGACTGAGCTCCTGTGAACGTGCCGGCACGGAGATCCGTACGCTACGGCTGCTCAGAGGGAACTGGGTTCGGTCGCAGCGGCGGCCGATTTAAATACCCTCCGCCCACGGCGCGCTACCTCCGTTGTCCGCGCCCCGCGCCACGGTCGCGCGGTGGAACAGATTGCGACCGCGTCTGAGATGACGTCGGTGTGATGGCTCTGTCCGCTGTGGTCGTCGCAACTATACGTTTGCTCGATTTACTCGAGATTAACCCAATCGCTGGTTCCCAAGCCTTGCTAAGATTATAGCCACAGTCACGGTTTATGAGGTCGTCACTGGTGCGAATTTCGATGGCCTCTCTAACAACGCTGTTCCAGAATCTCGACGTCTGTACCAGAATTCTCGTGCGTTCATACTACATAGCGTGATTTTCCGACAAACAATGTTCAGCGACCGCCGACTTGCTCGGATACATCAGTAGAGTGCCTCTGGTGTTCACGGCATCGATCCTCGACGGTACGCATCGTCTGACCAACATACGACTTGCCACATTGACACGGAATCTGGTACACGCCGGCCTTCCTCAAACCGAGGTCATCTTCGGCGCTCCCCACCAGTGCACGAGTTTTATTCGCAGGACAAAACACAGTTCCGACCCGGTGTTTCTTCAAAATGCGGGCGATTTTCCCCAAGAGTGCGTCTTTATATGGAATAAACGCAGTGCCTACCTCCTCCCTCGTGTCTTCATCCATCTCCACAGGTTGTGCTGTAGTGGTTGGGCGGGAAGCACGTTGAATCTGCCACTGAGTACCCATTTTTTTCCGAAATACAGTTCTCAGATGTTCCAATTCCAGGGGTAGACTCTCTGCGTCAGAGATAGTGTGCGCCCTATGTGCAAGAGTTTTAAGTACCCCATTTTTCTGTGAAGGGTGGTGGCAGCTCTCTGCGTGAAAAATACAGATCAGTGTGCGTTGTCTTCCGATACACCCCATCACCTAGGATATCCCGTGGATATTTTGATTATCAAATATGCCGGGAGAAACTCAAGAATCAATCTCATAAATGTTTGTCGCTGGAGTTCTCGTTTATCCTGTGTATGCAAGAACGCATCACCTCAAAGAAATGTGGAGCTTGCAGTCTGTTCTTTTCTGCACTACACGATATTTTGATAAGATACTTGCCCGTCGTTTTGAGGCGACACATTGATGACTGGCAGGTGCCCAATCCAAGTATAAAAATAATTTGCTGTGTAGCAAATAACGATAGTCTTGCTGGCCAGAAACTGCTTTAAACACTCAGTTTGTTGCGAAAATACTAAACTTCAAGGTTGCGATTTTCAACTGAGCCCATCTCTGGTAATCTTCCATGTAGAATGATCCCCCTAGGTGGTCCACTTAGAATGTTCCCTCTTGATTCTTTCACATGATTGTCTCTCTTCATATATATATATATATGAAGAGAGACAATCATGTGAAAGAATCAAGAGGGAACATTCTAAGTGGACCACCTACCTAGGGGGATCATTCTACATGGAAGATTACCAGAGATGGGCTCAGTTGAAAATCGCAACCTTGAAGTTTAGTATTTTCGCAACAAACTGAGTGTTTAAAGCAGTTTCTGGCCCTCATATATATATATATATATATATATATATATATATATATATATATATATATATGAGGGTCCCAGACACCTTGTATTATTGCTTAAATCACGTTAAGAGAAAGCATGAACAGCTCGGCTCAGTAGTGCTACTCCGTTCCTCGAGAAAGTAGGAAGACGTGGTGAGGAAGTGCGGGGGAAGGTGTAGATTTCCCGTTTGGGGCCTCGTGGCACCTTTCTCTCGCCACCGGCGTCACTCGCTCCCCTGGGGAAGTCGGCACTGCTGTAATACTCCACGTCCCGGAGGAGGTGGATGTGTGTGTGTGTGTGTGTGTGTGTATACAGCCCGGAAACGTGCGCGCCTCTGAATGCCACCATCAGTGCGGGCCAGCGTCTGAGGGGACGACGCCAGCATTGTCGCCTTGCTGGCTGGCGGAGGCGGCGGAGGTGGCGCCGCGTGACTCGACTGCCGGCGCGGGCGTCGCTGCCGCCCCCGGGGACCCGCCGCCAGATTTCAGCGCCGCAGCCCCCGGGGAGGGAATTCCTCTGCCTCCGCCCCGCCTCCGCCTCCGCTCCCACAGCTGCAGGTTCACACTTCTTCTGGAGGCGGCGCCGTGTGCTGGCCGTCTGGTGTTGCAGCGATGGACGTCGCCGGCTGCAGTGGCCGCCAAAACAGAAGCTCACTGTCAGAGTGGACGATAGGGTTCGAAATATTCTAAATAGGGTGAAACGCGTTGGCTGGTTTGCTTAACTAGGCTACCTTATTAATGTGTGTCAGGTTTCTTCTCTACTTGCGACAGTCTCGCTCGTTCTTTCGTTTACTTTTACTTTAACTACCTCGCAGTTTCCTCGTATTTTAGAGCACAACACCACTGGCGTATTCCTCTGACATGGATTCCTATTCTTCATCTTCTGTTCTACCGTTATGCACTGCTTCTCCGTGTAACTGCATAGTATTTCCAGAAAGTAAGATCCCTTTGGTAATAAAAGCTAAACGAGTAGAGACAGGGAAGAAATATTAATTAGAAAAAACACAAAGCTTACACTCTTTAAGCTCATCATCGTTGTTTAATTCTTTACCACCAAGGAACTTTTTCAGACGCGAAAAGAGGTAAGTTGCTAGGGACAAAGTCAGGGGTTTACAGAGTGTGGTCAAAGTGGTCCCAGCCAAAGCCCCATAAGAGTTGTCATGTCTTCTTCGCAGTATGAGAATGAGCATTCAGTGACGCTTATTATGTATTGTGCGACGCAGTTTCATAAGCGTCTCACAGTGAATATTTGCATTGTTTCTGCCAAAAAAAAAAATTGTTCAAATGGCTCTGAGCACTATGGGACTCAACTTCTCAGGTCATTAGTCCCCTAGAACTTAGAACTAGTTAAACCTAACTAACCAAAGGACATCACACACATCCATGCCCGAGGCAGTATTCGAACGTGTTTCTGTCACCTCATGGTAGAAACGCACCACTAGAATGCCGTGTTTGTCCCAAAAGTTTCTGCGCCTGACTTTACGAGGTGACGCAGTGTGCCTGTATTCATGAATTTCTTTTCCGTGAACCTCATACCGGTCACCATCAGACGAACTTTTTAAGAGCTTTTAGTACGCAACGGGCACCAAGTTTCGAAAAGTAGTACTTCAGAAACAATTTCACGATGAAGTAATTTTGAAATTTATCGAAATTTCTTAGTTTATTAACTGCATATATCAATTTTTGATTAACCAAAAATGGCCGGCCACATCGTTCGCCGTCGTACTCTTGATGACATCCTTCATTGAACAGTGGGAAATATCTTGTCACTGAGATACTCATCGTACTTTTGCCGTAAATCTCGCAAATATGTTGATGATTGTTTAGTGTTCTACTCGTTCAAACAACGAATTATGGATCTAATCTCACAAGCGGCAGGCTTTCCAATCAGCTTCGCCATTCTAAGCAATGAATATACATTAAAAACAACACACAGAGAACCCGAACTGACGTCATCTTCATCGTATTGAAAGATTAGGATGGAGTGGGGTTTGGCCTGGAGGCTGTGCACGCATGGGATTACACTAAAGCAGGGCTTAACAACTGGCCGGTTTTGAGCGCGAGTACTAGAGTCTGCTAAGGCTCGTGCTCGCGAGCAGGTGCAAGGTCGCTGAGTAGGCAGGGAAGGGAGGGAGGGGAAATGCGCGCGATTTAACTAGCCATCTGAATGCTTTGAACATTTTACTACAAGGTAAAGATCTACTAATTACTAATTTCATAGACCGAATACGAGCTTTTAAAATGAAATTGAAACTTTGGGTGAGTCAGCTGGAAACAGGAAACCTAGCTCATTTTCCCAAATTATCATCCATGCAAGATGTTCACAAAGACTGAACGTTATTCACATAGTTTAGTTGATCAGGGCTTTCAAGATCTGACAGCACTAGACAGTGATTTTGGTCTGTTCTCTCCATATTCAGCGAATATTTAAGAGATTCGTTCTGAGCTGCAGCAAGAAATTATTGACATGCAGTGTGGCCGGCCGCGGTGGCCGTGCGGTTCTAGGCGCTGCAGTCCGGAACCGCGGGACTGCTACGGTCGCAGGTTCGAATCCTGCCTCGGGCATGGATGTGTGTGATGTCCTTAGGTTAGTTAGGTTTAAGTAGTTCTAAATTCTAGGGGACTGATGACCTAAGATGTTAAGTCCCATAGTGCTCAGAGTCATTTGAACCAACCTGCAGTGTGACAGAGAATACAGAGACAATTTTCAGAACAAGAAAAACATTTTGGAATTCTACAGACACTTCCCCCAGGATAGATTTCCTCGTTTGCACAAACTGGCGGCTACAATAATATCAATGTTCGGTTCCACGTATGTTTGTGAACAACTGTTCTCTGCACTGAAATGTAACAAGACGCGTCTGAGAAACGCATTGTCTGATCGAAATTTAAACTGCACGCTGCGCCTAAAATGCACAAGAACAATTACTCCGAACATAGACGCAATTGTAAAGGGCAAAAAGTACAAGATAACCGAGAATCCCACACTTCAGTGACACCTTTTATTGTGTAACAGTTCACAAATTAATGCGAATGTAGAGGCATACACAAAGCTAATAAAATTATGTGGAATGTGTACATTCTCCTTTATTTGTTTCATTTGTCGCAGTAATAATTCGTGAGTGATATCCCTGCAGGTGGCCGCGGATTTACATTGACTGGCGGCAGCTGTTGTGTGCCCCAGGTGACTTTCCCCACTCTCCACTCTGGTCCAGTAGTGGGGGTAGCGTGCTCGCACTGCTCCATGCTCGCGCCTTGCTGCTCACAGCTTGCTCCGCGAGTACGTATGTTGTGAAGCCCTGCACTAAAGCGTATTCATTAATAATGTGGGCATTTTTTAAATGAGATTAATATATTGTAAGATATTCAGAATTTTTTAAAAAAATTGCCCAGAGCTAGCGCTTATGTAAAAGAGGAATAACACAATAATGAAATAGATAAAAAAAGCATTCCAAGTAATTCATATTAACATGCAGCTCGTATATGCTTCAGCCCCTGTGACGCAGAAGCAGGCCCCAACGAAGAACAACAGAATAGAAAGAAAAATATTCACACTCACCGCCTGTAGCATGTTACATTCAGGTAAACATACACTGTCGGAAAAAAAGGATCGCAACGCAAAGAAGGAATTGTGCAACATAAACGAAAGTTGGTGTCTGTTCCAACGACAGGCCAGTCGCTTAAGGGTAGTGCTAGCAGTGCCACTATGGGGACGCAAATCAGTCCTGCTTTAAATACACGCTGTAACAGTCGTAACAGTTTGTTACCTTTGAGACTGGACGGGGTGAGTCGACGCTAGTCAAGAGTGCCTTGAAGGGGACTGAGTTTGAACGAGTTCGCGTAATAGGCTTCGAGAAGCTGGATGTTTCCTCTGCGTGACTGTAGAAAGACTTGTCAGGAATGTAGCAACTGTACATAATTACTAGCTGCGTTGGTCACGAGAATGCACAGAGACAAGAATGGCGGGTTTTCGGCACCTACGTGGCACTAACGAGTGTATGGCTTTGGCGCATCGTACTGCACCAGCAGAAGCAATTTGAGTAGCAGTGGGCACCACAGTGACATAACAAACTGTTACAAATCGGTTAGATCAAGAACATCTCCGAGTCAAATGTTCCGTAATGTACATTCATAGACCTTAAGTCACCTTCGTTTTTGCCTTCATTGGAGTCAGGCGAGAGCTCACTGCCATCCGAACAGCCTTTTCCAGATGCCAACACTTGGTTGCCGTCTTTTTTCATTTATGAAAAGCTTATGACACAACCGGGCGACATCATATCCTTACCACATTATATGAGTGGGGTCTCCAGGGACCCCTCCCGAATTTTATCCAGAACTTCCTGTCGCTCCGTACTTTCCGTGTCCAAGTTGGTGCCTCCCATAGTTACCCCCATAACCAGAAGAATAGGATCTACAGGGCTACGTATTGAGTGTATCTCTAATTTTGGTGGCCATTAACAGTCTAGCAGCAGCTGTAGGGCCGTCTGTCTAACCTCTGTATGCAGACGACTTTTGCATTTGCTATTGCTCCTCCAGTACTGGTATTGCTGAGTAGCGCCTACAGGGAGCCATCCACAAGGTTCAGTCATGGGCACTAGCCCACAGCTTCCAGTTTTCTGCTACGAAGTCGTGCGTCATGCAGTTCTGTCGGCATCATGCCATTCATCTGGAACCAGAACTTTACAGATTGCTCTACAGTGTTTTGGATCTACAGAGCCCTTGTTCAGTCCTGCTTTGACTGTGAGTCTGGTTTATGGTTCAGCAGCGCCCTCAGCATTGAGGTTGCTAGACCACAGTGGAGTTCGACTAGCAACGGGAGCTTTTACGTCGAGTCTGGTGACGAGTGTACGAGGTGCATTCAAGTTCTAAGGCCTCCAATTTTTTTTCTCCAGACTAGAAAGAGATATAAACATGCGCATTGTTTTAAAATGAGGCCGCGTTCATTGTCAATACGTCCCAGAGATGGCAGCACCATACGGCAGATGGGATTTTACCGCCAGTGGCGAGAATGAGAACTGTTTTAAATACTTAAAATGGCGACGTTTAAGTTACTTGAACAGCGTGCAATCATCCGTTTTCTGAATTTGCGTGGTGTGAAACCAATTGAAATTCATCGACAGTTGAAGGAGACATGTGGTGATGGAGTTATGGATGTGTCGAAAGTGCGTTCGCGGGTGCGACAGTTTAATGAAGGCAGAACATCGTGTGACAACAAACCGAAACAACCTCCGGCTCGCACAAGCTGGTCTGACGACATGATCGAGAAAGTGGAGAGAATTGTTTTGGGGGATCGCCGAATGACTGTTGAACAGATCGCCTCCAGAGTTGGCATTTCTGTGGGTTCTGTGCACACAATCCTGCATGACGACCTGAAAATGCAAAAAGTGTCATCCAGGTGGGTGCCACGAATGCTGACGGACGACCACACGGCTGCCCGTGTGGCATGTTGCCAAGCAATGTTGACGCGCAACGACAGCATGAATGGGACTTTCTTTTCGTCGGTTGTGACCATGGATGAGACGTGGATGACATTTTTCAATCCAGAAACAAAGCGCCAGTCAGGTGAATGGAAGCACACACCAAAAAAATTTCGGGTAACCGCCAGTGCTGAAAGAATGATGGTGTCCATGTTCTGGGACAGTGAGGGCGTAATCCTTACCCATTGCGTTCCAAAGGGCACTACGGTAACAGGTGCATCCTACGAAAATGTTTTGAAGAACAAATTCCTTCCTGCACTGCAACAAAAACGTCCGGGAAGGGCTGCGCGTGTGCTGTTTCACCAAGACAACGCACCCGCACATCGAGCTAACGTTACGCAACAGTTTCTTCGTGGTAACAACTTTGAAGTGATTCCTCATGCTCCCTACTCACCTGACCTGACTCCTAGTGACTTTTGGCTTTTTCCAACAATGAAAGACACTCTCTGTGGCCGCACATTCACCAGCCATGCTGCTATTGCCTCAGCGATTTTCCAGTGGTCAAAACAGACTCCTAAAGAAGCCTTCGCCGCTGCCATGGAATCATGGCGTCAGCGTTGTGAAAAATGTGTACGTCTGCAGGGCGATTACGTCGAGAAATAACGCCAGTTTCATCGATTTCGGGTGAGTAGTTAATTAGAAAAAAATCGGAGGCCTTAGAACTTGAATGCACCTCGTACTGGTGGAGGCTGGAGTCCCTCCATTGCAGATCAGACGTGCACAACTGCTCGCCAGCTACGTCACACTCATTCGTAGCTCTCCTGAGCATCCAAATTACCGTTTTCTTTTCCCAACCACAGCAGTTTATCTCCAACAGTGGCGATCCAGGGCAGGGCTTACGATCGCGGTTCGCTCCCGATCCCTTTTGTGTAAACTATAGTCCTTCCCTTTACCACCTCCGCTCCGGGTCCATTCACATACGCCTACATGGTGTATACCTAGGCCGCAGCTTCCTCTGGACCTTCCACATGGCCCTAAGGACTCAGTTAATCCCGCGGCTCTCCGCTGTCGCTTCCTCTCGATTCTGGACGTGTCCCAAGGCTCTGAAGTGGTTTACGCCGAAGGGTCAGTGGTTTATGGTCACGTTGGCTTCTCCTATGTTCACAGAGGACACATCGAACAGCGCCCCTTGCCAGGTGGCTGCAGTGTTTTCACTGCAGAGCTGCTGGCTATATCTCGTGCTCTTGAGCACATCTGTTCATGCTCTGGCGAGTCGTTTCGTATCTGCAGCTACTCCTTGAACAGCCCGGTGCTACCCTCGCCACCCTTTGGTAGCGACCATCCAGGGGTCTATCTATGCCCTGGAAAGGTCCATTCGTTCAGTAGTGTTTGTCGGGACCCCAGGACACGTCGGAAGCCCAGGTAATGAACCTGCTTATAGGCTAGCCACACAGTCTACACGGAAACCGCTTCTGGAGATCAGCATCCTTGAAACTGACATGCGTTCCGTATTGTCACAAGGTTTTTCGGCTTTGGGAGAGGGAATGACATAACCTCGGTATGCATAACAAACTGCGTATTATTAAGGAGACTACGATTGTGTGGAACTCCTCTATGCGGGCCTCCCGCAGTATCCTGTGGTTCTCTGCTGGCTTCGCATTGGCAACGCTTGGGTGACCCACAGTTCTCTGCTGCACCGTGAAAACTCAGCTGATTGTCAGTGCGGGACCCGGTTGACAGTGGTCCATTTCTATTGAGCTGTCCTATTGTGGCTGCCCTGCGACGTTATCTTTGGTTACCAGACTCATTAATTACCGTTTATTTTAGCTGACAATGCCTCATCGACTGTTGTAGTTTTACGTTTTATACGTCAGCCATCTACGGTCATTTTCTCTCTTGTTTTAATCCCTTCTACCTGTTTCTTGCGTCTCTCTGTAGTTTCCTCGTCCTGTTTTGTCCATTATAGTGTTTGCTGCCCTTCTGTCGTTGTTGTGGTTTTTCCTTTCTCCCAGTTTTGTGTTGTAAGTCTCGTTTCTTTTATTCTCTCGCTTGTGGATTTGTTTTAATTGGAACAAGGAACAGATGACCAAGCAGTGTGATCTCTCCCCCTCCCCCTGCCCCCTTTAAACCAACCAACCATATACATACGCCGGAAATAGCAACAATGCTGTCACACTTCCTTCGGGCATTCCGGAAATTACATCTATTGCTTTTGTTACGGCAAGAACGAACTGTTGAGTTCTCACTGCAAGAAAGTCTTTAATCCAGACGCTAATCTGGTCCGATGCTCTTTAGACTTCTATTTTTTTCCACTAAACGGCAGTGCTGGGCGGTAGAAAATGTCTTCCCCAAATCTTCGTGAACTGGCGGTTTTTTTTTAAATCCTTTGACCTTGGTTAGAACACTTATTAAACATCTTCTTCTGAAATAAATTAATGACAACTGTGTTACATGTTGTACCGGAGGTACGTAAAAAATAGCTGAAAGGTGTCAGTAAAGTATAAAATTTCGTCTCCATGATATTGAAACATGCCCAACATGGTGGCGGTCATTGAGTAGTACCTTACCAGTGTAACTCACCAGAGAAGCCATGTAAAGGGTTTTAAATAATCCTCCCATTTTTGAGCCGATTGGCTGCTTATTATTTATTCACGAATATTTCATGTAACGGTTGCTTCTTCAACCATGAAAAAAACTGTAAAGCCTTCATGAAGTCAAGGGACACGGCATCAACCTGAACGGAGTTGTATACAATCTACGTATCTTATTGAGAAACAGAGTGAGCAGAGTGTCGCAAGATCTCTGAATGCGGAGTCTATATTGATTTTTATAAAGGAGTTTATTGTTCTCTAAAAACGTCATAGTTCTAGAGCATAAAACGTATTCCGTAATTCCCCAACAGATCGACGTCAACGACGTAGGTCCATAATTATGCACATTGTCCTACGACCCTTCTTGAAAACGGAAATGACCTGTGTTTCTTTCCCGTCGTTAGGTACCCTTGCTCCTTCAAACTACGCTAAACTGCTGTTGGAAGGGGAGCAAGTTCTTTCGCCTAATCTGTGTAGAATCTGACATCTGGTCCTGATGCCTTTCCAGTACAAAGCGATTGTAATTGCTTTTCTATTCCGCGATCGGTTATGTCTGCCATTTCGACGTTTGTACGATGATTCAAAGAAGGGATCGCATTCCGATCATTGGCGGTGCTACAATTTCGGAAGATTGAATTCAGTATTTCGGCTTTCCCTCCGTTATTTTCCGTTTCAGTACCTCCATGATCAATGAGTGACTGAAGAGGTGATTTCGAACCTTTTACTGATTTTACGTAAGACGAAAATCTGTTCGGGTTTTTCCTCAGATCGGTTGACAGAATTTTACTTTCAAAGTCAGTGAACGCTTCTCTCACTTTCGCTTCGTGCAGGTTTTGTTTGTCACCTAGGTTTTGACTTCTCTTGAATCTTTGATGAAGCGCTCTTTGTTTACTCATCAGTTTTCTTACACAACTCACTGTGGATCTTTCCCGTTACTCAAGACGTTGCTCGGAACATACTTGTGTAAGGCATGTTGAACAATGTTTTTGCATTTTTTTCCATTTGTGCTCTACATCTTCGTCCTTAGCACTAAATATCTGATGTTGACTACTCAGATATTCTGCAGTTTGCATCCAGTCACTCCTGATAAACAAAAATTTCTTCCTGCGTTTTCTAACATTCCTCGTAATACCCGTAGTCATAGTTACTATCCGAGCCTTACGATCACTGATACTTTCCACTATAGCAACTGATTCGATAAGTTCAGGTCTGTTCGTTGCTAGGGGTTTCGAAGATGTTACCTTCTCAAGCTGGTTCTCTAATTGTCTACCCGAAGTAATTTTCGGACAAGACATTCAGAATAGCGTCACACGAATCCCTCTCTCTAACACCAGTTTCGATAACACGACTCTCTCAGTCTGTGCCTGGCATACAACGGCATGATTAGGAAAGTGCTCAATGATATTCTATAAGATCTATCTGAAGCTTTCTACCATTAGAACTCCTGACCCAGGCGATGCATAAAAGTATCCGATCACCATTTTTGGCCTGCCTTCGATGATTAACTTCACGCAGATTAATTCACATTGGGAACCCGTGATAATATCGCTAGATATTATCGAATACTTTTCTGAAATAAATACGCCGCCAAAATATTTCAGTTTGAGCTCAGAATTTCTTTGCTATTCACTTCCGGTTTCCTCCAAGTTACTGTCTGGGCTTTATAGCCTGCAATAAGCGATACTAATTCTGGATTATTTTCTTGGATGCCCCGTAGTTTACTAACACCATATTAACCTTTTATATATCCGATATCGAGGATAGGCATTCTCTGAGAATATTGTGTCTGATGTTTCTTTAATTTTGGCACGTAATTCGCCTCTCTTCCCGAGGGAGGATTCGCCTAACGTAACACAAAAAAGTTCCATGTGCACATCACACATACTCTGATACCCTTGCTATCGCTTCCTGTACGTAGCCCACGGGTGACCTTTTAAGGGGAACCCTACACCTCTCCACCCGATAGCAGACTTCGAGAAATTTGCATCGCAGAAATATCTGAGCCTCTGGTTTAGATGTTTCACTCTGCTCCAAACCACGATTGACCCTTGCTACGATGCTACAAATAGCTTAGTCCGCACTCCGCGTGCAATGCTAGTTGCCTTCACCAAATCTGCCATCCACCAAAAGCCAAAATTAACTGAGATTTGCATCATTCATGCCAACATGTGCCATTATTTGCAGCTGGTGATCTCGATAGTTGCCAGCAAAGCCTCCTCCACATCTCGGATGGGACAGCTACGTGGGGTAGCCGCGCCGCGGTTTAAGGCGTCTTGTCACGGTTCGCGCTTCTTCCCCCCGTCGGAGGTTCGAGTACTCCCTCGGGCACGGGTGTGTGTTGTCCTCACCGTAAGTTAGTTTAAGTTAGATTACGTAGTGCGTAAGCTTATGGTCCGATGACCTCAGCAGTTTGGTCCCATAAGACTTTACCACAAATTTCCAAAATTCGGATGGGACTGCCTGGCAAACATACCGAGTACACACCGGAATTCCTTCCCACCTTACCTGCTATTTCCCTGAGTGTACCCTTTACCCGTCTAACACTGGAGCTCCCAATGACAAGCATACCCGCCATCTGCACTTTTCTGGGCCGGGGAGGAAAATCGTCTCTGTCCACGAGGAAAGGCATGCCTTGCTGGCTCAGAAGTACTTTCAACACAGAGCAGCACCTTTATCTGTTGCTGAGGTGTAAGGAGCCAGCCATGCGGCCTGTCCTGTTTTTGAACTTCCGCCCAGTGAGATGCGATTCCACCACTGTCCGCCGCCCACTACCGACTGAAGAACCGGTCAGATGTTGCATATCCGAAGTCGGAGTGACAACCAGGTCACCAGGGGATCCCAACGGCACCAAAGGTGTGACAGGTCTCGTAACTCGCGCTCCCATGTCGCAGCAGCTTTGAACAATAGCCAGAAGCCTGTCAACTGTCACCAATGCAGCTTCCAGCTGTTTATGGACATTCTCCTTGTCTCAGCTCACAACAGGAATAGTAAATATCCGTATCGTACTCTGCAAAAAACCTAAGTAAGTTCACAAATAAAAAAATACAAAAAGAGCAGTCAGAAGAAACTGAGAAAGTAGAAACACCCCTACAAAAGAAAAAAAAAATTAGCGCTACTGTTGTATGTACCCAAAATATAAACAGGGAGAAAGACCAATACTAAAATCTACTCTGCAGAGTTCTCACTATAGCCCAAGATCTCAAGACCCGCTAGTTCTAAAAGCCGTCTTCTCTGTATTCTCCATCCAAGGCTCATTACTTTCCGCCTTCCAGGACCTTTACTGTACTTTAAAACACCCTCACCACAGAATAACACCTTAGGAACGTTGTAGCAGCGGTCGTCTCTGCAGGTTCAAATGGTTCAAATGGCTCTGAGCACTATGGGACTTAACATCTGAGGTCATCAGTCCCCTAGACTTAGAACTACTTGAACCTAACTAACCTAACGACATCACACACATCCATGCCCGAAGCAGGCGGCCGTCTCTCGTGCAGGTTTCTAGCGTCTCCTCTCGGCCGTCCGGACGGTCGCGGCGTTAGCTGCTGTCCACATTGTGTCGAGTCGTAACTGGTGTCCCTTCATCCTGTACATTGCACCAACATTCTTCCGTGAACGCTATCCTCTATCGTCGGCGTCACCTTTTACTACCTACGTTAAATTAATGGTGCCCTTCAACTCGTTTTGATATGCTGTCTGAAATCGCCAGCCCAGCAAAACGTAATTTTGAATAAATAAAACGTCTGCATAGTCTTCATGCATTGGCAATCACTATTGGATAATGTTTAATGAAGATAAATCAGTACGCTATACATCATTTATGCGAAAATAGATGAAACTGTCAGTTTCGGTGTCTTTCACTTAGGTAGTTGTTAATTTCTTTCGTGACTGGCAGACAGTTTATCTTATTTCTGTGGTTTTGTCCTTCACAGACTACAACACAATCGACGTTTCTAAATTTTCATACTCTTTTGGGGTGATTAAACAGGCAATTTGTTTCGTTGCCTTACTGCCAACTTTAAACAGCCTCCATTTTACATCGAGATAGTAATAGTTATTTGCACGCAACCAACTAAACTGCGCGTTTTTTGAGACAATGCTCTCATAATCAGGTTGACGATGATTGTACAAAAAATATAAAAAATTGTCTGTTGGACCTCTTATTACGTAAAATCGAGTATTTCAGCAGCTGTGCAGCACGCCGTGTCTCCTATTCAGCTGTTGGCAGAAGGAGTGTCTTGCGCAAATATGAGATGCTGTGCCTGAGCTATCACTCACTGTGCATATGCAGCTTCTGTTTATATCTCCAAAGATTTTATTTAACCAGTTTCTATCTATTACTCCCATGGAGTACTTACAGCTATTCATCTGCATATAACTACATTCAAAAGGCTGTTAAAAATTTCGTTGTGTTGTCATTCATTAACACAGTAAGGGAAATGTTGAATTTCTTCATGTCAGTAGTTAGTAAATCGAATTTTCTTCGTTTCTGTTTCATGTAAAGGTTTCCAAGTCGTCTTCTATACCGTTGGCCTACCTGTATCATACACATGGCTCGGTACTTCTGATTTATCGTAATTCTTCACTCCGAAGGTGTCCTTGCGTTGTTTACACCCATCCGAAAAATATCCTCCTGTCTGAACAAGACGAGTAGAAAAATACGAATTCTCGTCCAGGTGCTGAAGATCCAAGAGATGTCTACCGGCCGCCGTGTCATCCTCTGTCATGCGGTGTCATGCAGATGGAGTATGGAGCACACCGCTCTTCCGGCTGTTTTGCCGACTTTCCAGACTGTGGAACTTTTGCCTTTGTACTTCTCAATCAAGTAGCTCCTGCTTATAAATGTCCGCTATCTTTTGTGAGACTATTCTGTAATACGGTGAAGTGACCACTTTGTTTTATCTTCAGCTCAGTCCTTCTTTCTTTCATTAATTTTATGCTGAATATTGTTAATATCTGTACTACGATTACTTGTAACCACTGTCTTTTAATGTTCAGGTCTGTAAATTTATCCAGCTTACTTTCATTGGCGTGTTGGCCAACTTGTGAACTTCGTTCCGAAAAACAACCTCTCCACAAGTCTTTGGACAACATAACTCATTATGAATTACAGGTTAAGTCACTGTCGGTTTCCTATAAACGCTACAAGCATTATTACCTCAGTTGATGTAGAACGGTCCTTTTCTGCTTATAAAAATTTTTTGGATGATGGAAGACGTAATCTTACTACCGAACATTTGGAACAATGCTTGGTCGTTTATGTTTAAATACTAGAAAAATTTAAAATAAATTGTAACTGATGCTTTGGTTCAATAGTATTAATTAAAAGTTAATGCTGTTCAAAAAATTCATGATTGTATGTTGGTTTTTAAATAAAATATCAAGGAGTTTTTGAGCGTACCTCTTTGCGTGCGATGTATTTCCATGTTGGTTCTGTACATATCGATTGTTTCTCTGCGACTCACTCGCATCGCAACCGCTTGTTACCGACAACAAGAGGAAAGAAGGAACAATTCTTGAAACACGGTATGCGTCCACATTTTGCAAATTTTTAGAAAATAATCCCAGAAAGGCCTCCTTCCTAACCTCTACCAGAAAATTTTCAGAAAATGGTATCAACATTCTAAATGAACAGATTTTTCTCATCTCCGGCGCTCTTCCTCGTAAGTGATATGCACAGGTTCGACTTTGGGACGTAATGCACGCAGTAAATACCCTGCATTTTTATTATTTGATCTTGCATATTTCGACACTTTTCATCCACTTTAAGCAGTTTTTGTATGATGCATATAATCTGGTCTCTATTAATAATTATATAATGCTAATAACTGTCATACGGTTTATAAATAAAGATAAACAAGTGGACTTTTAGCAATTTCATTTTTATGCAAAAGCCTGTAATATTAATCTACGGTTCTGCATAATTTCCAACACTATCAAGGCACTTATCGTACCATACAACCAGCTTTTGAATACCATCCTCCTAGAAATCTGCCTTCTGATAAGGCAACTATTGCATGAAGGACACTTCTTGACACTTGAGTAAACTCATCACATAACGTCGAAAGCGTAAAGCGTCTGTTCTCCCCAACTTTTTCGTCAAGTTTCTGAATCAAATCGTCATTAATGACTGGAGGGCGCCTACTTCATTTCTCATGATGCACTTCGTACGGCAATCATTTTCCATAATTTCTGTGTAATTCCATCGACAATGAAGTGTTCTCCACACACTTCACTGTTCTGACGATGAATTTCAGCCACTTTCACGGCCTTTGCACTACGAAAACGAATCATAGCCCATGTTTCGCAGTCGGTGGGATTCTCAATCCGAGGAGGCATTCAAAATACTCAAAACCAAGCGTAAACACGACGAATATTGGTGGGAATAATGTAGAAAAATATACTAAAGTTTTGCACGTTTTGAATTAAAAGTAATAGAAGTAGACTATTCGTAGCAATTTTATTTTTACATGATAGCCTGTGCTTTCATACAGGCTTACATGTAAAAATAAAATTGCTAAAAAAAGTCTACTTTTATTTCGAAGCGTTGCTTACTTAAAAAACACGCCTCATATAATAACCGGTACCTCAAATTAGAGAAAACGGATAATATTAAAGCTTCGTCGAGTCGTTCTCTTTTTGGAAACTCGGATGTTATTTGCATTCCCAAGTATGGCGGCAGGAAATGTGCCCCTCGGCAGACGGCTTATTGCAGTGACTCTAGGCAAGCGTTACGGCAGGAAAACTGTCCGAAGGGACGCACAGTCCGAATGACGAGGGGAAGCAGGTTTGCGCTGGCGCTTTCTCAGATTTTACTTATATCCACAAGGCAACGTTATCAAGGTACCTGACTTAGTACCTCAAGCTGGGAAGTTGTTTTCCTGTCGTGGGCGACGTGTTTTCCGTGTCCAGTGGAATTTGTGAGGTGGGATACAGGAACTCTTGCTTTTTCTTGTGTTAAAGACAAACAAGGTCATTCAGGGAGATATTACCCAAACTGTACAGAATAATTACTTCCTGCTTCTGAAGTAAAATCGTATGTGAAAAGGAAGTTACGATAAGAGAAGATTTTGTTCAAATAAATGCCTTAATCTGTTTCGTTTTCTTTAAGTGTTAAATTATACATGAGAAACTGACAGCCACTCTCTCTACGTATCAGGCTTCATCACTCGATGTCTTCATATTCATTTTTGTGGATTGTTTCCGTAGACAAATGCATCAGTCTTAAGGTACTGATAATTTCGACATCTACATAGTATTATAACAATGAGGTATAGCTCAAAATCAGGATGGTTTGTGTGATACATCTTTTGTATCCAGCAAGACACAGCTACAACAGAATTATTGTTATGTAACAAAATTAACTATTTAGGACAGATAACCCAAAATCTGTTGTAAACCAACTGCCGCAGTGCTGCGGCTTATACACTGAAGCGCAAAGATCCTGGTATAGGCATCCGTACTCAAATACGAAGATAAGTAAACAGGCAGAACAATGCTGCGTGCCGCATCAGACCAGTCAGAAGACTGACAATATGGAAGAAAGAAAGAGAGAAAGCCGGCCGTGGTCGCCGAGCGGTTCTAGGCGCTTGAGTCTGCATTATGCATATGACGTAGTAAGTGTGGAGAGGCACCAGTAGCGGATGGTAGTTTTCGCGTAGGAAAACCAGAACTGCAGTCTATCACTGTGAATGGCTTGTATGTTAGGAGGCTGAGTACCAAAACAATAACTTTCTATCATTGATATTTTGTAAACTGTGCATTAAATTTTCTTGGTCGTCAGATATTGGTATCTCTAAATAGCAAGCTCTCGCCCAAGTATTTCAAAAGTCATAGCAACAAGCCAAACTAAAAACAACAGCTTAACAAAACGACAGACGAAGCTCTCCGCTTATTTTCGGAGTCCACCTAAAGGGTGCGCCCAAGCAAAGTGTATCCATCAATGTCCGGCTTAATTACTGTGCAATCTTAATTATGGTCATTACAGTCAGAATGTATCGCCAGTTATTTCAGGGCATTCATAACCAGTTAGGAACTGGGCAGTCATTAGGCACAGACGTGTTATCTTCTGCGATCGGCCATATCTCGGTTTTATACAGAAAAGTTAAACCCAAAAATAAATGAAGAGTAATCAATTCGATTTTCTAACTTGGCGGCATTAAGGTTACAGGAATTTGCATTACACGATTACCTGATTTAGGCAACGTGCGATTTTCTGGTGCTTTCCTTTCAGTAAATTTGTGACTCTACCAGCTGATATAATGTAAAATGTTAGCACTATGGCAGTATGATGAGTAACTGTAAGCATGCAGTTAAGCCCACATAAGTTCAACAGAAGTGATTTGCAAAAAAATGTTATCTGAACTGTTACCGTTTCCTATGATGGACATAATTGGTATCGTCGCCAAATTTTAAAGATATTACATCGTCTCTATGTAAAAGATGATATCAATTATTGTGAGTTGTTAAATCCGCATATTCTAAAATTACAAATATCAAAGTTGGATAAACAGGACAGAGGTACGCGTCCACTGATGATCTCAGATGGAGCATGAGCTCAAAAATGGCTCTAAGCACTACGGGACTTAACGTCTGAGGTCATCGGTCCCCTAGACTTAGAACTACTTGAACCTAACTAACCTACGGACATCACACACATTCATGCCCGAGACAGGATTCGAACCTGCGACCGTAGCAGCAGCGCGGTTCCGGACTGAAGCACCTAGAACCGCTCGGTCACAGCTGCCGGCGAACATGAGCTCTTCAATGGTGGCATCATCAGTAAGATCATTACTCACAGTAGGTCGAACAGTCACCTACGACAACAGGCCGCACAACATTCCAATTCGTGCCGGTATTAAACTCGAATGTTTCACAACCCAATTTCAGCTGCATCGGTATAAAGAAATAAAATTTAAGAGATGCAAGTTTTCAAATAATCGTATCTAATGCACGTAATTACCACCTTTGAAAAATTTTTGTTCTGTTAACTAACTTAGTTGTTAACAATTAATCTAATATTCGTGGTAAAAGGTTATTTTAATACTTCAGGTGTGTTTGTCCATTGAACACAAAGTTCAGACTGGCTAAATCCCGACAAGCTCAACCACCACCATGTAGCGGCTTGTCGCTGAAGTGTCTACACCGCGCCTTGAATCCAGATAAATCAGCGTCGCGCACATGTACATTTGAAATGTATAAAACTATTACAAGTGAGATCCACAAATTTTACTCAGCTCTGAGGGTGCCTCCTCGCCCAGAAAATAAATCTGAAACCTTCAACTGGCCGACCTGAGCAAAACACATGATCTGCCAGCTGAACAATGATACATTAAAGTCTCAGAGCGCTCCCTAAATAAAATACTGGAAGTTTTGACTTCCTAATTGCTTTATTTGTATTTTACTATGTTGTTATTGTTGTCGTTGTGGTCTTGAGCCCATAGACTAGTTTGTTGCAGCTCTCCACGCTACTCTATCTTGTTCAAGCCTCTTCATCTCTATGTAGCTAGCGCAACCTACATTCTGCTGAATCTGCTTAGTGAATTCATCTCTTGGTCTCCCTCTACGACATTTACGCTCCACGCTTCCCTTCAATACTAAATTAGTGAATACTTGATGCTTCAGAGCGTGTCCTACCAACTGATCCCTTCATCTAGTCAAGTTTTGCCACAAATTCCTCTTCTCTCCAATTCTATTCTGTACCTCCTCCTTAGTTACGTGATCTACCCATCCAGTATTCAGCACACTTCCGTCCATGTTTCACTTTCTTATGGCTACAGTCCATACAAATATTTTCAGAAAAGTCTTCCTGACACTCAAATCTATACTCGATGTTAACAAATTTCTTACTTCAGAAATGCTTTCCTTGCCATCGCCAGTCTACATTTTATAACCTCTCTACTTCGACTGTCATCAATTATTTTGCTCCCCAAATAGCAAAACGCGTCTATTATTTTACGTGTCTCATTTTCTAATCTAATTACTATGTTCTGTTTACTTACTACGTGTATATACTGTACCCATCAATGTCCGGCTTAATTATAGTGCAATCATAATTATGGTCATTACAGCCAGAATGTATCGCCAGTTATTTCAGGGAATTCATAAGTTTTTATATGTAAGAATATCTTTTGAGTAATTTACTTCGTAGCCCTGTGACATCGGGTAATAGAGAGTGATAATAAATAATCATGTTCAATAATTTGTACAACATTATAAAATATGCGCCCCACTAAGCTTTAGCTGTAGAAATTGTGGCATTAGAACATTTTAGTCGAATCGGTGAAACAGTCTTTAAGGTGTGCTTTAACCCTCATAATTCAACTACTTTAAAAGTTGCTAATTTCAAGCATAGTATTTTACAAAACTTCGTTCTCATTACCAGCAGGAATCGCCCTCGGAACAGTAGGTTATTTACAATTCTGGCAAAACCACGCCTTGCTCTGTCCGACGCGACTACATTGCAGGCCCTTCCTTCGTAACGAGTGTGGGGATTTGAGACTTAAAACGGCACACAACTGCAATCCCTTTGTGGGCAACCTTATTTTCTTTCCTGATTGAAGAACTCTTTTTGCAGTGAGTCTCCTGACTAGTGTGATACGGGCTGCTACTTTTTCCTCTCCTGTGGCAACCTCTTCGTCTCAGTCTATTAATTGTAACCAACGTCCTTGGTTCATTGTTTTATCCTCCACTTCTTATGCTGTACAGTTCTCTCTAGGATCACGAAACATATTCCCTGATGTCGTAACACTTGTCCTATCATCTTGTCCCTTCTGTTTGTTACTGTTTTCCACATGTTTCTGTCCGCGCCGATTACGTAGACACCTCTTCATTTCTCGTGTGGTAAGTACATCTAATTTTCTTCGTCTTTCTACAGCGCCGCGTCTCAAACGATACAATTCCCCTTTTTTCCGCTTTTTCCATCGTTCCACCGTTCACCTCCTTCCAATGCTCTTCTCTAAACGTACATTTTCAGAAAATTTGCTTCCAAGTTAGCAGAATACATACACTTTGTAGTGTCCAGCTTTGATAAGTTTATAGTCAATATTATTTCCGCCCCTCCTCATTACTTATTTTTTTATTTACAAAACAAGTAATTAATTTTCTCTTCAATTTACTCTTAATCAGTATTCTGTGTACATTTGACTGTTCCTTTCATTCAGGAGGCCCTGTGCATCTCATCATTGATATCAATTCACTGTCAGTTTAAGCCCACTCCCAAACGTTTCCCTTAGTTCCCTCATTTCTTGGATGTTTTGACTGAAGTGTACGGGGAATGACTGCATCCCATTCGTACACCCTTTTTAATCGCGTTGCTTTGATCTTGATCTTCCATACCTACCGTTCCCTCATACTTCTTGCGCGTGTTGTACCCAATGACCATGAACAGTCACAACCGCAAGAAATTTCTTTTTTTTGCGAAGTTCCTGGTTTCGGTCTGCTTTAGACCATCTTCAGACCTCACACCACGATGGAGTCGTAGCGGCTGCTCCGTTCACAGTCACTATTATGGTGTCAAGTCTGAAGGTGGTCTTAAACAGACCGATACCGGTAATATCATAAAAAAGAAGTTTCTTGCGGTTGTGACTGCTCGTTTTCATTTTTAAGTAATAAAAAAACCGCTGTTCTTCAATACAAATGATCTCAAAAATTGCTTATATCAACGTATATGAAAATTCCGAACGTACCCCATTTTACATCATCGAACGCTTTATGAAGGCTACAGATCTTACAAAGACTTCTTGATTTTCCTTAAGTCTTGCTCCCAATACCAAGTGCAACAACAGAACTGTCTATTTGGAACCCTTACCTTTCATGAAGTCTAATGGATCATGATCTAACAGATCCCCAGCTGACCTTTCCATACTCTTGTACACTATTTTTTCCAGAAAATTGGGCGCATATGTGAAATGCATTTAAAATTTTCTGTGGATCCGCGCGGTTTTGCATTTACACGGAGAGTTGACACGGGGCCAGTTACGCGGTTTCCTTTATTCAGCGACATGTAAGTCAGGTAGTACTGAGTCTGTGAACACTTGGACAAACGTACTCAGTGGCAGCATCTTTGCCTTCAGGCAGCATAGGGTGTCCACAACCGTGACGGCCAAAATTATACAGTCGTTAGTGTTCCTTAAATATATTGAGATAATTAATCAATGATCAGAAGTACTTTTTTGTGTCAGTTCCTGCTCTCACAAAAGCAACGTCTCTGACGTTTGTACCTGAAACTGCTTATCTGTCGTCACAACCAACAGCCTGCCACGTCGACCATCGTGTCGCTGCCTTGAAACACAGAATACAGTCGTCTTGAAAGTGACTACTGTTCACATTTCAATACTGGTTGTAGACATTATCCGCATTTGTCACTTGCAGATATGCGTTTAATTTGAAGTTAGCTTGATGTCGTGCCCAGAAGGATAAACGAATGTGCAGAGGAAAGTAGCGCAACAGGTGTAATTTTTTTTCCCTGGGATTAACAATTACACATCTACACTTCTTTAATTTTCGTATTTTATTTTTCACGAGTAGGTATATTTTAGCGATGACGCGAACTTCCAGCATAGCAGCTTCTGCAATTTCATTTTCGCCGAGAATTTTGAACAAATGGCGCCATTTTACTTACCAGGTCAACAAATCCTATGAACGACTTTTGATTTTTATTCAGTCTTGCCATTGTTATCAAGCGCAGCTTGAGGACTGCCGTGGTACATTTACATTTTGTGTCATCTAGCAAATGCTCAATTTTCTTTCCCATTCTTACGTGTAATTTTCTTGTCAGTAACTTCGATGCATCAGACGTTACGCTGATGGTGTGTTAGATCTCGCAATTATCTGCCCTTTTTTTTCGGTAATGTGCTGATTGTACTTTTCCCCAAGTGAGATGCTATTTCTGCAGTCCAAAACGGCAGTAGGCAAACCTATTTAGTGAGTCCCACAAATTGTATGTAAAGGCGGTGGTCAGAAACAGTATGAAAAGCTTGTAAGGGTGTTGCAGAGGATGTTCTGAGAAATAATTATTAAGAAAAAACGATACGATATTGCAATGTTGTTTCGAACATGCATGCATATTCGAAGGAACATTTCATTGTTCTTTGTAACAACACAAGCATTGCTAAATCGTGTTTATTCCCCGACATCAGGCGGCGACTTTCAAATAAAATATCCTCCTCTGTACGGAAAGTACACAATATATGTACGACTATAGGCTGTGACGCAAGAACGATGACGTATGAGTCGTGCACGGAAAGCCAATGCGGTTGAGTCGGATAAATCACGGTGCGTGCCCCGGTCCGGTACAAATTTTCATGTCGTCATTCCCTTATATTGCTGATGGTTGTTCAAATTTGGAACTGGGAATACATTTAATATAGTTAAAAATGCTTCCGAGTTATTTAGCACTGAAGTTAGCCAATCAGGTCGTCTAGTACGCAAATTCAAGCAGTCTGCCAGAGGCGGTGTCGTCAGATGTGTTCTTCGTTTGGTTTCATCAAACCGAAAAAAATGTAACTTTTGCTCACAATGCTTAAATGTCTCACTTCCGAAAAAGGTGCAGTTTAACTGGTAATGAGCATTTTAACAAGTGGTTGACTCACGGACCCATAGATGTCTGCGCATTATCACATTTTAGCACGTGCAAATGCTAACCTCACGGGCTAACACCAATACTAAAAAACTCAGAAACGACGCAACGAGTCGAATTATTTTCTTAACAATTATTTCTCAGCAGCATCCCCCCACAACACCCCAACAAGGTTTCTAGACAGTTTCTGACCATCCTGTACACTCGTACTTTATTCATAATAATTAACTGTAGCATAATGGATGTTTTGTTATTATATACAAACATACACCACTGGCCATTAAAATTGCTACACCACGTGCTACAGACGCGAAATTTAACCGACAGGAAAACGTGCTGATATGAGGAAAGTTTTCAACCGATTTCTCATACACAAACAGCAGTTGACCGGCGTTGCCAGGTGAAACGTTGTTGTGATACCTCGTGTAAGGAAGAGAAATGCGTAACATCACGTTTCCGACTTTGATAAAGGTCGGATTGTAGCCTGTCGCGATTGCGGTTTATCGTATCGCGACATTTCTGCTCGCGCTGGTCGAGAACCAATGACTGTTAGCAGAATATCGAATCGGTGGGTTCAGGACGGTAATACGAAACGCCGTGCTGGATGCCAACGGCCTCGTATCACTAGCAACCGCGATGACAGGCGTCTTATCCGCATGCATGTAACGGATCGTGCAGCCACGTCTCGATCCCTTAGTCAACAGATGGGGACGTTTGCAAGACAACAACCATCTGCACGAACAGTTCGACGACGTTTGCAGCAGCATGGAGTATCAGATCGGGGACAAAGGCTGCGGTTACCATTGACGCTGCACCACAGACAGGAGCGACTGCGATGGTGTACTCAACGACGAACCTGAGTGCACGAATGGCAAAACGTCATTTTTTCGGATGAATCCAGGTTCTGTTTACAGCATCATGATGCTCGTATCCGTGTTTGCCGAAATCGCGGTGAACACACATTGGAAGCGTGTATTCGTCATCGCCATACTGGCGTATCACCCGGCGTGATGGTATGAGGTGCCATTGGTTACACGTCTCGGTCACCTCTTGTTCGCACGGCACTTTGAACAGTGGACGTTACATTTCAGATGTGTTACGACCCGTGGCTCTACCCTTCATTCGATCCCTGCGAAACCTTACATTTCAGCAGGATAATGCACGAGCGCATGTTGCAGGTCCTGTACGGGTCTTTCTGGATTCTGAAAATGTTAGACTGCTGCCCTGGCCAGCACATATTCCAGATCTCTCACGAACTGAAAACGTCTGGTCAATGGCGGCTGAGCAACTGGCTCGTCACAATACGCCAGTCACTACTCTTGATGAACTGTGGTATCGTGTTGAAGGTACATGGGCAGCTTTACCTGTACACGCCATCAAAGCCCAGGCGTATCAAGGCCTTTATTACGGCCAGACGTGGTTGTTCTGGGCACTGATTTCTCAGGATCTATGCACCCAAACTGCGTGAAAATGTAATTACACGTCAGTTTCAGTACAATATATCTCTCCAATGAATATCCGTTTATTATCTCCATTTCTTCTTGGTGTAGCAATTTTAATGCCCAGTAGTGTATATTGGGCGCCAAATAAAATGATTAATACGATCAGAAATAAATTCAGTAAAATTATCGATACTTGAAGTTTCATTGAAATGGAAACTCGAAGTAAAGTACGAAATAGAAGACATTCTGAACGCCGCTGACTGAGACACTCATCCGGTGGTATGGGCTCACTCGCTGAGAGACGCTTTGTCCTGCACGGAAGCGCGCCGAGAAAAACACAACGGCAGTGGTGCGGGGAATTACTCGCTTTCGCACCTGCTCTGCGTTCGCCGCGCGGCGCCGGCTGGCTGAATGCCTGTGCAAACGGTGCCCGCTGTTCGCGGGGCGTTTCCCGGGAAACCCGAGGCGAGCGCCATTGCGGCGGGCCCCGCCGGGCCGGAACGGCGCCTTTTCAATAAGCAAAGTGTCTGCAGGGGCGAGGCGGCCGCCATCCCGCACAGTGGGAGTCGATGGGCTGAGCAGGCCTGCCGGCTGCGGGCTGGGAACTGCTGCGAGCTTTGGTGGGAACTGCGATTTGGTGACGGCTGCGAGTCGTTCCGCCAAACGACATCTCTTCTTGCTGGAAAAGACGGAAACGCCGAACTCAGACGTGACCACGTTTGCTTCGCTGCAGGAATAAAAACCAGACTGTACAGAGGAAACAGCTTGTTTTATTTCAACTTCGTATAACATACACTGAGGTAACAAAAGTCATATGACATGCTTCCTAAAACCGTGTCGGACCTCAATTTTGCCTTACGTAGTTCTGAAGCTCGAAATGCCATGGATCAACACGTCGTTGGAAGTCCCATGCAGAAATATTGAACCAAGAGCCTCTATAGGCGTCCAGAATTGCGAATGTATTGCGATGCAGGATTTCTTTCACGGACGGATTTCTCGATTATGTCCCATAAATGTTCGATGGGTGGCAATCATTCGCTCGAATTGTTCAGGAAGTTCTGTAAACCAGTAGTGCACAATTATGGTCTGATGACATGGCGCTTTGTCGTCCGAAAAAGTTCCATAGTTGTTTTGTATCATGAAGTATATGAGTGGCTGCGAATGATCTCCAAGTAGTTGAACATAGGTGGTTCTAGGCACTTTAATCTGGAACCGCGCGACCGCTATGGACGCAGGTCCGAATCTTGCCTCGGGAATGGATGTGCGTGATGTCCTTAGGTTAGTCAGGTTTAAGTAGTTGTAAGTTCTAGGGGGCCGATGACCTTAGATGTTAAGTCCCATAGTGCTCAGAGCCATTTGAACCAGTTGAACATAGGCATTTCCGGTCAATGATCAGTTCATTCCACGTAAATACATCTCGCTCCATTATGGAACCACCACCTACTTGCACATTCCTTTGTTGACAACTTGGGTCCATGGCTTCGTGGAGCGTGCGCTAGACTCCAGCCATCAGAAGACGTGATTCTACATCTGGGCTAGGTTCCAGGTTTCATACGGTCTCTATAGCAGTGTGTACTGTTGTATATTTCTGCATTTGTCATATATCTAATATTACAATCTAACGTACACTCCAGTAACAATTGCCATTTACATTTGATTAACATTCTATTTGTAGTCATACTAGTATAGGTTCTTCAGATGTCTGAATGTATGCATATACGTGTTGTTTCGTTTGTATGGATATGGGATTCACCAAGTTAGGAATTCTAGAGTATCACAAAAGCTATGTTAGTATTTTACATTTAGGCTTTATTTTAAGTTGGTCAGTCTTCATGGGTGCCTCAAACATATTATGAACTCATGTACCTGCAGCGCGAGACAACCAATGATGACATCATAAGTATACACAAGGGAGTTGCAGATTTGGGATTTTACATTATTAACGGAGCCTAACATAAATACAATTTAAATAAACATAGATAGGTCTAATGGATATATACGGTTATTTGAATTAAAAACATTCTCGGTTCCAACTTATTTTTTTATTAACAGCACGTTTCGCCTTTTTGAGGCATCTTCAGGTTATCTTAAAATGTTCCTTTTACAACGTTTAAAAACATGGTCAACTGCTCTGAGCTAAACTGAAGTAGACATCGAATAAGATGAACCTGCAGACACCTTAATAAAATAGTGCAGCAGGTACGACTTTACTGAGGTCTCTGCCGGTTCATCTGGTTCAACGCATGCTTCAACGTAGCACAGAGACATTTTATCATTTTTAAAATGTTGTAAAATGAAAAGGCATCTGGGGTTCCATTTGATTTGGTGTGTCCTTCAGTTTAGCACAGAACCAATGCATGATTTTTAAAATGTTGTAAAAGGAAAATATTAAGATAATCTGACAGTACCCTATGAAAGTGAAATGTGCTGTTAATAAGAGAATAAGTTGTAAACAAGACTGCTTTTAATCGTAATATTCTACCTACGGTTGCAGTACCAGATGGCCTAATGGATGAAACGAATTTTACGGTTTCAGTACATGAAAGCTACACATGACGTACGAAAAATGACACTATTAGTGGAAAAAGCGTCTCTCAATGTTTCGATTCATAATACACTCCGTATCATAAGAGGGGCGTTCAGTAAGTAATGCAACACATTGGTTTCTGAAAGCAGGTTGGTTTCATTCAGGATTCCAGTACACCATGTTATTCCCCACTACTTTTTCAACACAGTCTCCATTGAATGTGAGGGTTGGTTTCATTCAGGATTCCAGTACACCATGTTATTCCCCACTACTTTTTCAACACAGTCTCCATTGAATGTGAAGCCTTAGACCACCTTGGGAAGGCCTGTACCACTTTACTGGTCGACATCAGAATCAATGTCTTGCTGCTCCAATAGTTTCCCCATCATTCATGTACTGTTTCCTTCGGAGTACATTCTTCATTGGGAAAGCAAATGGGAGTCGGAACATGTGAAATCCAGGCTGTAGGATGGATGAAGAAGAACAATCCATTGAAGTCTTGTGAGCTCCTCTTGGGTGCGTACTCTTGCGTGAGGCTTTGCATTTCCATGGAGCGCGACATGTTTGTTTACACTCTTGTGGCGAGAAAAACACTGTAGTGATCTCTCCAGTTTCCTGAGGGTAGTGCAATATACTTCCGAGTTGATTGTTAAACCATGAGGGAGGACATCAAACAGAATAACTCGAATAACTCCTTCAGAGTCCCAGAAGACTCTTGCCTCGACTTACTGGCTGAATATACTGCGCACTGAATGCACTGGTTTCTTGTCAATGGGTGGGCTGCAATTAATTGATTCATGTTGGAAATGCTACTGTCCTAGTGTTAACTTTCCCATTATTTTAAGTGATGCTGAGCGATACTTATATACTACTGAAATCAGCAATCCGCGGATTTTACTAGACAACATTATTTATTTTGTTAAACACTTGAGCATTGATATTAACAGACACGATTAAAGAACATTTCCAACAAAATATGTGACATCACACAATAACCGAATGCATGACAGACTGTCAGCTCTACCTGTACGTTACTTCAAATGAGCGACAATCAGCCCTGCCTAAACGTTGCTGCCTCCAAACTTTGTCGCTCTACCATAATTACAATTGTACTCTCCGTTTCCCGTACACAATCGGTCCGAAGATCACATGTAAAGCATATTGTACGCTTACTTATCCCCACCAAAACCAGATTATAATATTTATAAATTAAATGGAGTCATGCATTTTTAATATTAAAGTCAAAAGAACATATCTTATGAAAAGTTAAGTAACTGTATGAATGGGCAGAATCACTTCCCTAAGACGCTAAAGTATCAACATATTTATAAAGCAATAAGAATGCTCAATATACTCGTAGTTGCGTCAATGTGAAGACATAAAAAGATATCAATATATCGCGAAAATAATATTGCAAACTGTCTTCATGTTTCATTACTTCACTGTCCCAAGTAATGCACTACAATCGCTTTCATCATTTAATTATGTAAAATCATTATTCTCATAAACAAAGTCATAACTGAAAAAATTAGCACAAGTGACATAAAAAACGTAAATCTGTCTACCATGACATAGATAAACATGACGTATATGGAAATGTTATGATTTTGTTACCTACTTAAAGTTACTTGAGATTTAGTAAGAAAATAGCCAGAGCAATGAACTTGTTTGATACACTGTGTACAGGTTATTTAAATGATTACAGTAGTATTGACAACAGGACATAGATTGTTATCGGCATATAAGATTTACATCAAAGAATATTTGAGAAGACATTGTCATTGCACTAAACATGAGTGTATTCTGCAGTTGTACTATACAAAATTGCTAATAATCACTTTACTGTGTGATTTCTCCCTATATGTTGAGTAGATCATCACACATTATGTGGCATCGACACCGTTGGGGACAAATAATCACAGCAAACACACACACACTGCTACCCTGCTTTAGACACTTTACTGTATGAAGTGTGAAGCACATGTAATTATGTCGTATCTTGGTGGATAAGGTTCAAAATGGCTCTGAGCAATATGGGACTTAACTGCTACGGTCATCAGTCCCCTAGAACTTAGAACTACTTAAACCTAACTAACCTAAGGACAGCACACAACACTCAGCCATCACGAGGCAGAGAAAATCCCTGTCCCCGCCGGGAATCGAACCCGGGAACCCGGGCGTGGGAAGCGAGAACGCTACCGCACGACCACGAGATGCGGGCGGGTGGATAAGGGCTGTGGCATCGATGCCACTGGGGATTTAACATTCCGTTGTCATCGTTCCAGCAACTGGATCTACGAATTTTTGTCTACGATTGCCAAAACATTGCGCGTGTGGTCGATCAACATGTAAACAAATGAGCGGTGACAAGTGCTTCCTTTGCAGACAGCATGCCAATGTTACGCCTGGCCGGCAGTAGTAGACAAGTGAAATGTGAGCTGTGCGCTCATCGGCACAATTCGCTGGCAGCTTCCTTGCTTGGGACAATTGACCATCTTAACAACTTTCGAGCGACAACCGGGGTGTTTGAACATCCAGACGGTTCGCCAACATGGGAACCCAAAAATACTTTCTTGCCGCAGTGGTGCAATAACACAGAAGTTGCGCGCCCATCGCCTAGCCTCCACTGCAGCCTTTACTACCGAACACTCGCACCACGTGACACAAACATCGTCTGCCGCAGCATTCTTCAGGGTAGTGCAATACAGTTCAGAACAACACATGCTTAAACCTAACTCACTGTAGGTAACCACTTCAGTCCATTAATCCTAACTCAAAACAGCTACCGACTACTGTCAAGTTGTAAACAAAATAGCTCTCTTCAGAAAATTTTATCTTGGCACTGTTTCTCACTGATAGTACATTTTGATGTTTTCTACTGCAGTGTTGCGGAATAGTATAGAGTTGGAAACGTGGAATATTGTCAAAGTTTCGTTGCCTATGCCGAGAGCCAGAGGCAGTAGGTTAGGCAAGAGCTAAGAGGATTGCACATATATCGGAATGTGTAATCACGCAGGGGCAATGGCCTGGTTACACACAACAGGCGAGAGAGAATTGCTTAGCACATGGGTTTGTGTTAGACGGAGACTTTTGTAGAGTGCAAGACAGAGGTATAGCGTCAGCTGTACTGCATTTCACAACTTCGCATAAGTCTATCGTAACAACACGTAACTCTGTCACAAGAACATCTAAGGGGACAGATGAATCAGCAGTATAAGAGGAACGAATGCGTTCATTACAAATGAGCATGATGCCAGGACGTCGCTCGTGCTTCCTTTAAATACGCCAGCTTTGATAGCAACAGGGCACTCGCACTCGCAGTTAGACTTGCAGTTAGACGTGTACTGGGTCGCTGCATAGCGCTCAGCTCGGTGATCGACATGTTAATCTTTATTAAGGAGATGTTGCAATAAGGGCGGCTCATCCAGCAGCAGACGGTCACAGTACGCGGCGCTGCGCTAGGAAGACTGGTGCATCCCGGATCTGGTGTCATCGTTACGAGTCAGCGAAGACTCGGGGAAGGTCGTTGATATCACCAAGCCACATTGCACTCGGCAGGAATAAAGGTGTTATGAACTAAAAATGTTTCTTTGGCGTTTCTGACGCTTTTACAGCCATTTCCTAGCATCCTGACAACTGGAGAGGTCACCGCTCGGCCATCCAGTCCACCGTAGGTGACCGGGACTACCGGGGCGCCTACAAATTTGGTGTCAGAAGTGGTCGCGCCCAGCTCCTACACTACGTGTTGAACCTGTGATACTGACCAGATTTTATCCTTTATACTACCACCAAATTCGGACGTACTAGTTACCTGATGCTAAATGACCCATTGTAATAGTGGTGAAAGGTCTTTATTTCATTGTCAATACTTAAGTTTCGTGTTCATTCGGATAAGTATCAAGTCACCGACTTTATTGGCGATAGGCCTAACGATTTTATCATATGCTTACTTCCTTTCTTCAGCTTGCTTCTTCATTGCCTCAAACACCATTTTCAAATGTTCTTCGAGCGTGATGTCATCTTCTTGTGGGAACTCAATGCATTTATGAAATAGGCTGTCCAGCTTCTCGCCAAATAGAACAGTACATGGCGGTAATCTTATTGAATCATGAGCAAAGCTGCTCATCACAGTTTCAAAATCAGTTAGTCAATCAATCCATTTAGTGTGTTTCTTGCCACGATAGGCAAGGGACAAACGTCCCAACTCCCGCAAAGGGTGCTCAGATGCGTTGGAAGCAGATAACAGCAACGTGTCTAACCCCTTTATCATGCATAAAATCTTTCCACGTACGTGAACGGAATTGGTGACCGTTATCAGAGAGAATGCACTCCGGTTTAGCTGTATTCACGAAGTATTCTTCTCTCAGTTTCGTGATTGTAATTTTGCTACTGACTTTACTCAGTAGGTAAAGTATAAATCTTGAAAAAACGTCCATCGCAACTAATATTTGAATGAAATTTCCTAGAGATGGTGGCAGGTGCATGGCTCGCGGACATAAGTGTGTGATGTGCAATTACTCCGTTAATTTCTATTAACTGATATAATTCTGCACCTATGGCATAATCGCTTGAATCAGTTCCGGGATTAAATTCCTTATTTAGATCAGGGTGGTGCTGTATTGGTGCTTCATATAGTTGTTTTCTAATAGTTCAAAGGCGTCTTGGTGTTCCTTACCCCACTTCCAAATAGTATCTTTTTTAATAATTCCGTTAACACTTGGGAAGATAAACAAAGTGTGGATGGAAAACGGCTATAGAAATTACAGAAACCGATAAAAGGTTTCGGCTGCTTGCGGCATCACTGTAACGGAAAATTCGTTGCTGTGTTCATTTTTGCAGACCGTTCCAGTTCCATGCGACGAAATAACATGACTAAGGAACCTAACCTGTGATTTGGCGAATTCTGATTTTTACAAGTTAATGGTAACTCCAGCTTTTCTAAAAGCGTCAGCTGTTCGACAAAGAATATCCAGATGTTCCTCCCAGGAGGCAGTACTAAGGAAAAGTCATCAACAAAGAGAGTCACATGCTTTAATAAATATTCTCCTAACACTTCATCAAGGGCTCGCATAAAAGCTGCTGAAGATACTGACAAACCGAACAACATCCTTTGAAACTGGTAACATCTTCCGTTGTGAAGGAATGGAGTATAATTCTGTACTATCTTCGTCTGGGAGTAGTTGCCAACAGCTGCTGGAAAAGTCAAGACAGTTAAAATATTTGGCACCTTTGAACTTTTGTAGTAAACACTATAAGTTTTCAGGTTGATCACGCTTGGGCAGAATTATGCGACTCATCGCACATACATCCAGAACAATACGATCGCTACCACTTTTTTAACAACAGCATGTATCAGTTTAGAGTATTCACTGTCTGAGCTCTCAATTATTTTGTTATTGAGAATTATCGTGGTTTCTTTATAAAAGGCTTCCCTCCTGGCTAATGGTATTGCATATGATTTGCTGCGGAACGACACGTGGTTCCTCACTTTAATTCTGCAAACACACCCCTCGAAAATAAGTCGGCGGTAGAATAAGATTTGTACCGGAAAAAGGAAGAAACAGAAAAAAACATTAAAATGCCTTTTGCTGAAATCGAAACTTGTGGTGTAATTATAGATGTTCTAACAGATTCAGCGAGTGGAACGAACTCAATTTCCGAAAGCTTATTTACACAGTTAAATAACAGAATGTCATTCCGAATGTTCCCTGTTAACGGCGTACGTATTGTCAGTGCAGTCGGTAATAGGAGCAAATCCATTAAATGACAGGCCTTACAGAAGATTCGGATTCAAGAGGATGAACACGAACAGAGTGTAGTAATTCGTGGATCTCTTAATGTTGGATTGGTTCTCGAAATAGATGGCTAACAAACGAAGTTTAGTATTGATTCTGTTGTCTGCGGATTAAGGTGAATAATGGCAAGGAAAGCGTTTCTGAAGAAGAGAAATTTGTTAACATCGAGTATTGATTTGTCAGGAAGTCGTTTCTGAAAGTATTTGTATGGAGTGTAGCCATGTATGGAAGTGAAAAGTGGACGATAAATAGTTTGGACAAGAAGAGAATAGAAGCTTTCGAAATTTGGTGCTACAGAAGAATTCTGAAGATTAGATGGGTAGATCACATAACTAATGAGGAGGTAGAATTGGGGAGAAGAGGAGTTTGTGGCACAACTTGACTAGAAGAAGGGATCGGTTGGTAGGACAAATTATGAGGCATCACGGGATCACCAATTTCGTACTGGAGGGCAGCGTGGAAGGTAAAAATCGTAGAGGGAGACCAAGAGATGAATACACTAAGCAGATTCAGAAGGATGTAGGTTGCAGTAGGTACTGGGAGATGAAGAAGCTTGCACAGGATAGAGTAGCATGGAGAGCTGCATCAAACCAGTCTCAGGAATGAAGACCACATCATCAACATCAGTGGAGAAAATAAGATTTTCTTTAAAGGGTTAATAATTGAAGATTATAGTAGCGCTGTGTGCGTCAAGATAAGGCTAACATGTTTTCGAGGAGAAAATGGAATTGTAAATGTCAGTCACTCTGAGAACGATGACAATAACGATGATCAGAACACTCTAAATGGTACAGAAATCAAGATTCTATCATTAATACAATCGTCTGAAGCGAAGCAAGAAGAACTGATTGAAGTGCTGAAATTGCCAATCAGTATATAAATTCTTGATATTTAACACACTTCAGTTCAAGATATTAATAAACATAATCCGTAACTAACACTGCTTCTCCTTAGACCAATATTTATTTAAAAAAGCGGACTCAAATTCTTCATACTTGCAGTGATTTTAGGGCTCTCGGTACCTCACACATCCACCTCATCTTTCATGTGACTTCCGCAAATATAAATTTTAGTGCCCTCATTATAAGGCTTCGGGAATACGTGTTTGAATTGCTTTAAAACGGCCACGGCGTAAATATCTCGTTTCGGATCACAGTTCTGGAAATTTCTGGTGCTCAGTCCATTTTAAAAGAATTAAATGCGTCACGCCAGCATTGTTGCTATCTGCTTCGCATAAAACAGCATTAATTTCGTCATGCAAATTCTCTTTACTTAATACGATAAACCTTTCGTCAGTCCCGTAACTAAGTTACGGATTTTGTATACATTATTGTCCAGTTTGTTGCGCTGCGTCCGTACACTGTGTGTGATGTCCTTAGGTTAGTTAGGTTTAATTAGTTCTAAGTTCTAGGCGACTGATGACCTCAGAAGTTAAGTCCCATAGTGCTCAGGGTCATTTGAACCATTTGTTAATATGTTCAACTTCGTTTCGATTTTTTTGTTTGTTTCCCTCCCCCATTTCTTTGTTTTCCTTCCACATTTTTTTGCTTTCCTTCTGAACAGATTGTAGTCGCCTATGCGATTCTTTGCTTTTGCCATTCATGATTAATTCTAGTTACCCTAACAAAAAATGTTCAAGTGTGCGTGGATTCGTAAGGGACCAAACTGCTGACGTCATCGGTCCCTAGACTTACACACAACTTAAACTAATTTAAACTAACCTATGCTAAGAACAACACATACACCCATGCCTAAGGGAAAACTCGAACCTCAGGCGGGGGGCCGCGTGATCCGTGACATAGCGCCTCCAACCGCGCGGTCACGCCGCGCGACTTTCCCTTACAACTGAGTAAATAAGTCATTACTAACAATAGTGGTTCCCGTTTATTGAGAAACCAACAGTGCTGAACTAGGCTTGCGCAATTCAGAGCCAACAATACCGCTGTCCTTTGTTAATTCGGCTTTGGTATTTTCTAGGACATTGTATTGAACCGGCGACTTAGAAACGACGGAGAGGCTTCATCCTCGCTGTACCCCCAGTGGTACACAACGCTACAACAGGCTACAGCAGTCCACTCACCCCACCGTTGCCCCACACTGAACCCAGGGTTGTTGTTCTAGGACATTATTTTGTTCTCTGAATCGTTGAACTTTCCTTCCTCATTTACAACACTGCCGTTTTGGTGTGTGTAGGCCACGTTAACAATGTTAGCAACAGTCACTGTTTGTTATGAGCTACCAGTTACATGTAATTAAAGAAGTTCTTTCACGTAATTAAATGTTATTAACACCGTTACCATTCGTTTCCCAGGCACTCCTACACAATGTCGAATCGAATTCCACTCGAAGCGCTGCTGTGCTGAATTTCTACGGACCTGCCAGTTCCTGTGAACTCCACTCCGTCGTGTCTGAAATTTCACTGGAATCGCAGTACGAACACGCGTCGCCATATGCAAGGCTACTCCAGCGTCTGTGCGCCGAGTACACGCGTTTTTTGTGAACGTGTGGCCTGCATGTAATAGATTCTGATTTCAGATGCTGCTTTCCTTCTGTTAACCTAACCCATTATTATAGGTGACGCTGGGCGATATACTGTTGAAATTCGCTGTTCGTGGATTTCATTATGCAACGTTTATTTCGTTAAACACACGAGCACTGACATCAAGAGACACAATTAAAGAACACTTCAAACAAGCTGTGTGCCCTTACACAATAACCGTATGCATGACCGACTGCCAGCTCTGCCTGTACGATACTGGTACCAATGAGGGGCTATCAGCCCTGCTGAACGCTATTGCCTCCAAGCTCGGTCATTTCACAACAGTTACAATTGTACTCTCTGTTTGCTGAGCATAATCGATCCAAGGGTCGTATGTAAACCGTACAATGTGGCTTAACTTTTTCTTCGTAGGAGAGGTGGTGTGACGTCAGTGTATGGATTGACGTTTTGTTCCCGGTTCGAAGTGATGAAGCTTGTTTTATCGCTTGTGACGATGTTCGACAAAAAGTATGACACGATCTATATCGTAACACCAAGCAATTCCGCACAGACGTCCCTTCGTTGCTCTTCATAGTCTTCTGCTAAGCGGCGAGGAAATTGGGAACACACCTCTAAATATGGTGACAGACGCCTCTTCTAATGACTCTCCGTGCTTTTGTCCACTGCCAGCTATCCGTAGAGATTCTGCAAGCGCCTGTGAATATCTTCGATGCTCTGGTTCTCCGCCAGGAGAAACTCAATACTACCCCTCTGCATGGGAACACCTCTGTTCCAGCCGCCATTTTGAAGGCTACGTTCATTGACTGTGCGGCTGGTCCCGACGGAGATCGAGTCCTCCCTCGGGCATGGGTGTGTATGTTTGTCCTTAGGATAATTTAGGTTAAGTAGTGTGTAAGCTTAGGGACTGATGACCTTAGCAGTTAAGTCCCATAAGATTTCACACACATTTGAACATTTGTTTTTTTGAAGGCTACTTATATCGCCGCCACCTATCGTAACTTAATGACAGTATAGGGACGGAAGCGGAAATTTTTCACTACGTCCGATTCCTCATTTTTCCCCAACCGAAATTGGCCGGCAAAAGAAAAAACTAAAATAAAGAATAAAAATGCATATTACATTATATATTGAACGCCCCTCTCTTTTAGAAAATGCGCAACTAGGAGGTAGGTGTATCAGAACATGGCGTTTAACACTAGAACGGCAGAGTTTATAAAATTCCTAAAACGGGGTCGTTTTGACGCCACATAAAATAATTTAATATTTGGTTTAATGGAGCGATGTGTGTGTCTTGTGTTATTGAATTTGCTATATGTGAATCAGTTGTACGGGTTCAACGACGGTTTCGTACCAAATGCCAGGTGATAGCTCAAACAGACACAACAATCCGTGAGGAGCACGTGCTTCAATCGATTGTCAGGGGGCCAGAGAAGTCGTCGACAGTGCAAGTAGAGGACTGCAGGTATTCCAGTCAACTGTCGGGCACATTCTAAGCAAACATTTATGAGTAATACTATACCAGTTGCTGATGCCACATGCGGTGCCTACTTAGGACAGTGAACTTCGTTCTGATTTTAGCAATGATTTGCAGCGACTACTGGAGGAAGATGGTTTCTCAAGGAAGTTGGTTTTCAGTGACGAAGTCACGTTTAACGTTTATGAAAAGAGGATCAGCATAACGTGCATGTCTGGAGTGCAGAACATAAGTTAAGGACATTTGTGGTATGTCTTCTTGAAAAGTTTATGGACCATTTTTCTTTGCGGAGAAAAGTGACTGATTTCATGAAGACTTCATTTTGCTGCATCACGTTCGCTTTCATACGTTCTTGATTACTTCCATGCCGAGAGGTCATATGATGACTCTCCTCTTCGGCCGGCCGTTGTGACTGAGCGGTTCTTGGAGCTGCAGTCCGGAACCGCGCGACTGCTACGGTCGCAGGTTCGAATCCTGCCTCGGGCATGGATGTGTGTGCTGTCCTTAGGTTATTTAGGTTTAAGTAGTTCGAAGTCTAGGGGACTGATGGCCTCAGATGTTAAGTCCCATAGTGCTCAGAGCTATTTGAACCATTTTTTGACTCTCTTCTTCAGTGGGGCCCCTTCTGACTTAACTCCATGTAATCTCTTATGACATGGCTCTGTCAAAAGTCTTGTGTCCCTGCCTGCACTGTCATTTAATCTGAAAGAGTTTGCCAGAAATGATAATTAATGGGTTCAGTAATACTGATCATCCCGTGTTGCGACATTTATGGCAGGATTTTTACTGTTATATTGACGTTTTCCGCGTCACAAACGGTGCCTATACTGAGCACCTGTGATGGGAGTTTAAAAAAAGTGGAGTGACGTTCTATTTAAAGATATGTGCGTGTTACAAGGACGAGTCCCCAGCTTGTGTTGATCCATTGTGCCAGGATGACGAGATCACCCAGAGAATGCCACGAAAACATTCCCTAGACCTCCTGTGCTCTCTCCGTTCCGGCCTGGACCCTTCTGATGATAGTTGCAGTGAATACCAGAAACGGCCATCTCCCCGGTGAAGCATAATGCGTGATTCATCTTAAATGGCCACCTGCCGCAATTCAGTGGACTCCAGCTGCGGTACTGGAGTGTAGATTCCAGCCTTTGTCGCTGATGAACAGCACACACCATTAGTCTGTCGTTCAGCCATGCCGTATCTGGCCCGTGGTGCTTCACAGTTGTGTCGGCGCCCGTTTCGGACAGCGCCATTTTGCCATGCATGGTATGCCTTAACCACGGCGGAACGCGAGGATTTCACAAAGCCGTTTCAGAAATGCTTCCATTCTTGGCCCAAATACCAGCGTTAGTGACTTTTGAACGTCAGATGAATCTCTCCGGTTTCGCATTCCCGCGGTCTCCCGACAGGTTCTTTATACCCTCCACTGCTAGTGCTGCCAAATGCCGTCTGCGAGTGGTTGTCGCACGTTGACGTCGAACATGGACGGTGGTCCCATTAATGTGACTGGACTGTGTATGTGCATGTCCTGTAGTTTTCGCACAGTCGTCCTCTGAACAAAGGTGGTACTTACGAATAAACCAGGATGTTTTTTTCTCGAGGATTTCAATCACGCTACTCCACACCAACAAACGATTTTTCTGGGTCGACAGATACAAGACAGGTAAGACGCCGCTCGCGCAGCTTGTGACCTGCGCAACAGCGGCGGTGCGCCAGAGTGCTGCCACGTGTACTCCTGGGGCGGATGGTTCCCGGCGCGGCGGTCGGTCTGCATTACGCCTCGCCCGAAGTGCCACGACCGGCCGTCCGGCGCAGCCCTGCGCTGCCATTCCACGGGGACAGCCCTCCGTCCTCCTCCTACGGCGACCCCCCTCCCCTCCGCCTGTCACATCAATGTTTTAGCCGGCGCGCTCCGTTATTCACAGCGCCACCGCTGGACCCAGCGGACAGCGTGTTCCGCACAAGCGGTCCGCGCGTGTTCGATGCATACCGGAGGGGCCGTCTCACTTTCCGCCGCGTTTTACGCGCTCCACTTCACGATCGACGTGCTTGATGGCCACCACACAGGTAGCAAATAGAATGCTGGCTCCTGTACCGATTCAGTCATCCATCTTCAATACTGCAGGAATTACACTTGCAAAGACCACTTTTAAAATGGGTAGCCCTTCGATACCGTTCCTGTTTCCTCGACAACAATCACAGTTCATTCATACTGAGATAGTCAGTGGAAACTACGATCACTGTATACTTAAGCAGATGCCATCCACACCTATACTTGAGTATTGCTCATCAGTGTGGGATCCGTACCAAATCGGGTTGACGGAGGAGATAGACAAGATCCAAAGAAGAGCGGCGCGTTTCGTCACAGGGTTATTTGGTAAGCATGATAGCGTTACGGAGATGTTTAGCAAACTCAGGTGTCAGACTCTGCAAGAGAGGTGCTCTGCATCGCGGTGTAGCTTGCTGTCCAGGTTTCGAGAGGGTGCGTTTTTGGATGAGGTATCGAATATATTGCTTCCCCTACTTATACCTCCCGAGGAGATCACGAATGTAAAATCAGAGAGATTCGAGCGCGCACGGAAGCTTTGCAACAGTCGTTCTGCCCGCGAACCATACGCGACTGGAACAGGAAAGGGAGGTAATGACAGTCGCACGTAAAGTGCCCTCCGCCACACACCGTTGGGTGGCTTGCGGAGTATAAATGTAGATGTAGATAGTCGCAACAAATTTCTTCGCGCCTGCAGATAGGCAATACAGTGAACAGATTTCCAAAGGTGGCTGCTCCCTTGCCTTCCTGGGCAATACTTGTCTGCGACAACAATGGACTGAAGTAAACTCCTGGAAATGGAAAAAAGAACACATTGACACCGGTGTGTCAGACCCACCATACTTGCTCCGGACACTGCGAGAGGGCTGTACAAGCAATGATCACACGCACGGCACAGCGGACACACCAGGAACCGTCGAATGGCGCTAGCTGCGCAGCATTTGTGCACCGCCGCCGTCAGTGTCAGCCAGTTTGCCGTGGCATACGGAGCTCCATCGCAGTCTTTAACACTGGTAGCATGCCGCGACAGCGTGGACGTGAACCGTATGTGCAGTTAACGGACTTTGAGCGAGGTCGTATAGTGGGCATGCGGGAGGCCGGGTGGACGTACCGCCGAATTGCTCAACACGTGGGGCGTGAGGTCTCCACAGTACATCGATGTTGTCGCCAGTGGTCGGCGGAAGGTGCACGTGCCCGTCGACCTGGGACCGGACTGCAGCGACGCACGGATGCACGCCAAGACCGTAGGATCCTACGCAGTGCCGTAGGGGACCGCACCGCCACTTCCCAGCAAATTAGGGACACTGTTGCTCCTGGGGTATCGGCGAAGACAATTCGCAACCGTCTCCATGAAGCTGGGCTACGGTCCCGCACACCGTTAGGCCGTCTTCCGCTCACGCCCCAACATCGTGCAGCCCGCCTCCAGTGGTGTCGCGACAGGCGTGAATGGAGGGACGAATGGAGACGTGTCGTCTTCAGCGATGAGAGTCGCTTCTGCCTTGGTGCCAATGATGGTCGTATGCGTGTTTGGCGCCGTGCAGGTGAGCGCCACAATCAGGACTGCATACCACCGAGGCACACAGGGCCAACACCCGGCATCGTGGTGTGGGGAGCGATCTCCTACACTGGCCGTACACCACTGGTGATCGTCGAGGGGACACTGAATAGTGCACGGTACATCCAAACTGTCATCGAACCCATCGTTCTACCATTCCTAGACCGGCAAGGGAACTTGCTGTTCCAACAGGACAATGCACGTCCGCATGTATCCCGTGCCACCCAACGTGCTCTAGAAGGTGTAAGTCAACTACCCTGGCCAGCAAGATCTCCGGATCTGTCCCCCATTGAGCATGTTTGGGACTGGATGAAGCGTCGTCTCACGCGGTCTGCACGTCCAGCACGAACGCTGGTCCAACTGAGGCGCCAGGTGGAAATGGCATGGCAAGCCGTTCCACAGGACTACATCCAGCATCTCTACGACCGTATGCATGGGAGAATAGCAGCCTGCATTGCTGCGAAAGGTGGATATACACTGTACTAGTGCCGACATTGTGCATGCTCTGTTGCCTGTGTCTATGTGCCTGTGGTTCTGCCAGTGTGATCATGTGATGTATCTGACCCCAGGAATGTGTCAATAAAGTTTCCCCTTCCTTGGACAATGAATTCACGGTGTTCTTATTTCAATTTCCAGGAGTGTATATGTAATTTCAAAACTCCGCCATTTCCTTCCACACATCCAACACTGCTGGCGGCTCACCTCTAACTGCGCAACGCTACGCGCTGTTCACATCCAGCTGCCGCTGCCCAACACTACAATGGCAGACAACAATGCAAACTAGCCACAGGCTGCACACAGCACAGCCAGTGATTTTCATACAGAGCGCTACGTAACGTTGACAATAAGAAAATATAAACAGCCTACTTACAAGTTAAGACTGTCGGTCAATGCACTCTCCATGGTGAGAGGTAGTACCTTAAATTTGGTATTCTCGGCACACTCTCGGCACAATGGATTTCGGAATTTTGAACTTCCTAACTATTTCCGTAATGCAATGATCCATGCTCCCAGGTCCAACTATGATTACAAGTAATTAATTCTCTTTCAGATTAGCCACCTGAGTACAAATGATAGCTTCGCCAATGCACTGCACTCTTATGCGCTGTGTATGCGATACTACCGCCATATGTATATCTGCAAATTGTTATCCCATGATCTACGTCACCGTAGTGTAATTACTTGCAGCACTTTATAGCATAGCATGTTCTTAAATAGAACGACTGTCAGCTTATGTAGAAATAGCAACGCATAACATTAAGATGGGTGAACAGCATGTTTAGTTGGGGAATCATTATATGTTCACGTTTTCATAGCCACACACAGTGTAGATTTGCCGTCAAATGTAATAAGCATCCGGTTAACTACGTACGTAGGCCTACTATCATGCCGGCCGGAGTGGCCGAGCGGTTAAAGGCGCTACAGTCTGGAACCGCACGACCGCTACGGTCGCAGGTTCGAATCCTGCCTCGGGCATGTGTGTGTGTGATGTCCTTAGGTTAGTTAGGTTTAAGTAGTTCTACGTTCTAGGGGACTTATGACCACAGCAGTTGAGTCCCAATAGTGCTCAGAGCCATTTTGAACCTACTATCATTATGGAAGCCAGACAATTTGCCACTTTATGATACCTTGACATACAGCGATCGTTCAGTGCAAAGATGTTAATGCTAAACCATGTTGTACATCCACATACGAGACACGAATTAAGGGTCCTCCATGATTCTTTATTTTGTACCAGTCGTGAAAGAATTTAAATGTATGCTACTTACAATATGAAGGGTCAGGGTGTAAGGAAGCATAGGCATTGTGCAACAGTTAGAGAAAACCAGTTCGAAGCAGTCCGCCCCCGGCAGCTGAGCGGTCAGCGCGACAGAATGTCAATCCTAATGGCCCTCCTTCGATCCCCGGCTGGGTCGGGGATTTTCTCCGCTCAGGGACTGAGTGTAGTGTTGTCCTACTCATCGTCATTTCGTCCTCATCGACGCGCAAGTCGCCGAAGTGGCGTCAAATAGAAAGACTTGCGTCACACGACACTACATTAGTACCAAACAATTCGTATTGTTGTGCATTGTGTCACAAACCCAAATGTGTGGGTATAATATCACTATGTTGTGGCGTAGTGTTTGCCAGCTAAGCGGCACAATATGCATTACAGCTTTCTTTTCCTTCACGCTGACTGGTCAAAGCGCTTAAGCCAGAAGTTCCACTGTGGGAGGCAGGAGGGGCCGAGTGGCGCCCTTAGCGAAGTCCGGCCGCATACGTTAAGTTACGGATGATGTTTATTAATATCTTGAACTGAAGCGTGTTAAATGCCAAGAATTAGCATACTGATTGTTGGTATTGATTCCGTGATCACTAAGTGCAGTCAGTATTATTATTCGTAAGTGTCAAATACTAAATTACACTCGTGGAAGGTTGTGTAACTGTTGTGTGTAATGCTGAAATTTCTATGGCAACAATTACTGCACTCAGTAGGTTATAGGAATCCTTTAAAACAAATTTAAGTGCTCTTTACTGAAAGTGTGATCCTTATTTCCCTACAATCACACCAGCGGCAGCACCTTTTTATACACGGCACTACGACTGAGCGTCGTCGTTTGCGACTACAGTGGCAGTCTATCTTAGAAGACGTAAGGTGAGCTATAAGACCTCGGGATGTGTACGTGATGCTGTATACGTCAAAATAAAGCCCTCACGTGAACGATCAATCTGATACCCCCAGCCGCCGGGCGACGGCCTTCGGTTTGGATGTGTTATAAGTGCACAAAAGCAAACCAAACAGATTACTTAAAGAAAGGAGCTTAGCAAATTGGGAGTATTTTTATGAAACAGCTACACTGTGCACAATCTTTCATAGTGAAGAATATCAGATGTCTGGTTCTAGGAGAGAATAATTAAATCTGCCCAGAAACCTTTTGTTATCTAAATCCGTTTTTCGGTTCAACAATACCCATATTGATTTCTGTTGGATCCGAATTTCTTTGAGAATGTAAACAATTCGTCCTTTCTTCGCTTGATGCACTAATTTTAGTGAAGATCAGTGTTATCTGCAAAATATTTTCCTTATTGGCAGGTCTGACACGAGGCCTTTCCTACTTTTTGGAGTGTGTTCTGGATCAAATGGTTCAAATGGCTCTGAGCACTATGGGACTTACATTCTGAGGTCATCAGTCGCCTAGAACTCAGAGCTAATTAAACCTAACTAACCTAAGGACATCACACACATCCATGCCCGAGGCAGGATTCGAACCTGCGATCGTAGCGGTCGCTCGGTTCCAGACTGAAGAGCCTAGAACCGCACGGCAGTGTGTTCTGTTTGGACAATGCCGCATGTACTGTAAGCACTCGTATGGATGCCAGGTTTAACAAAGGGGCCTTTTATAGATGCTTGTGGCAAATTCGATGTTTAAATTTTTTTTCGGAAATTAATTTCTACTTTGCTTTAATTAAATGGTCGAGAAATTTATATGATGCTGCGCTTAAAGTAAGTCACTGAAGTGTATTAGTGCATTCTTTTTGTCACTGTATTGTACAGCCGTTTGACAATGGCGTACATTCCCATATATATAGTGAAATAAATTGAATACCATAAACAATATAATTATTTGACGAAATGTTGCCATTTACCTCGATAGCGAAACAATTCGATATTTCAGACTTTATGAAGCGTATTTTTTTTCTTCCCCATTATTGCTCTAAACATGTTTTCTAGATATTGAGAGAATTATGAAATAAATTTGTCTTTTTCTTCCTTTCAGGAATTTGGCTTATCGATCGGTTCCGGCTCAATCACGCCATCTTTTTCGGGATCTTCCCAGCGGTCCTCGTCCTACAGGTCGGTACTCACAGGCCATCTTCATGATTCTGTAGTGTCCTATGGATAGTACTTGTGCCTTCTTCTTATTAGTAACCTCTTCAAAAGCTGTCTTCCAAATCGTAGTATCCCTCAGTGAACCATAGACCTTGCTGTGTTGGGTTCGTTTGTATGCCTCAACGACAAAAACAGCCTCACCATTGGTGCAACCAGTGTAAGGAGACCAGTAAGACTCGTGTGTCGTAAGGAGGAGTAGCAGCTTTTCTAGTAGTTCCAAGAGTAGAAGTACTGATGACTCATCTGGCCTTGCAGCTCTAGCCAACATGACCTCACTATGTTGTTACTGTGAGTGGCTGGCAAGGGGTAGTACAGCGGTTATTTTTTCCGTGGGCATGCACCCATACTGTATGGTTTGATGATGATGGCATCCTCTTGATAAAATATTCCTTAGGTAAAAAAGAAACCATCATTTGTATCTTCAATAGGTGACGACTGAAGAGGAATTTCTCATCAGGAAAAACGAAACTAGTGTTCTACAGGTCGGAAAATCTGATACTATATCCCTTTTCGGGTAGACAGGCTAGAGAATTAAAATTAAAAAAAATATGTTGAAGTTAAAGTACTGAAATTTACTGAAGTGCCATAGCAGGAAGTTCTGGACCTCTGGTCTTGTGGGTGCAGTATTATAAATACAAAATCAAATACGGGTAAGCTAATAATGAACAAGAAAACATGAATGCTGGTAGACCACTTTGAACAGCATGTGAATGTATTATAGTAGCTGAGAGAGACCGGAAGCCAACACCCACAACAGTAGCAACTTCGCAGACGGTGAACAGATTGAAAAAATGTACAGACTGACAATTATTGAACTAGGTGAATTGGAATCGTCATAACGTCTCAACGGTTTGCGTTAGGACGTTCTAAGTGCACGGTTGGCCGCGGGGCATGATGGGAATTAATATGCGCACGCACACGCGCCTTATTACTGTCGGCCATTTGCAGGTGAAAATGTCACGGCATGGCGCATTTGGGGACTGAGAATTCGCATTTCGCGATCGAGAAGTCTCTTCACCCTCAAGGGGTGACTGTGTGGAATGCAATATCCAGCCACGGAATGGTCAGTGCGATATTCCTTGATGGCACGGTGACTACCAAACGGTACGTGAACTTTTGGAAGATGATTTCATCCAAATGATCCTAAGTGACACTGATTTTGACAAGAGATGCAGGACGGAGCTCGACCCCGTCGAATTAGGAGTGTCTGTTGTCTTGGAGGAGCAGTTTGGGGACCGCATTCTGGCTCTGGGGTACCCAGAGGCCGCTGGCATGGGCATCTGTTGGCTGCCATATTCTCCGAATATGAATACGTGTGACAAGGTGTACAACAATAACATCAAACTATTTCTGAGCTGGAAACAACCATTCAGCAGGTCATCGATTGCATCCATGATCCGACACTTCAGCGGGTAGGGGAGAATTTTTTGTCTGCGCCACATCATTGATCGCCAATGATGGCAGGCATGTCGAACACGTCATAACTTAAATCCGAATATCAGTAGTGACGTTTACATTTTTTAATAAATAGTGTGCACGCCGTAGTTTGTAACTAATTTACGTTTCTCCCATATAGTTCAATAATTGTCACCCTGTGTGACAACATAAAGAAATCATTCGCAAAATTATGAAGGGCGGTTGTAGACGTAGAAGAGATCGGGCGATACCAAACTTTTTCTAATAGCTTGTATAATGGTACGGCAAAGATTTCGAAAACAGATTATAAACTGCAGAATATTTCTCTTGGCAGGTAGGTGAGCTCTAATCATAGAGATCCACCTTAAACCTAAAGGAACTCGAGCAAGGCAGGAAAGTAATGAAACAGGTCTTGGAAATTTTGAAAGAACCAGTTGACGATTTCAAAGGGTCATTAGGCAACAATGAACTGAAGCACGGTTGTCTCTGCCACATGTCGCTTTATGAAATGAGATACTCTAATTCTGCTTTTTCAGGTAGGCAAAAATTGAAATCAGTCTCATTGTAGGTCATCTTCATCATATAGTAAGAATCACAATAGTTTATTTTGAAGTGCTTAACAGAGAAGTGCAGGTAATAAAAAAGTGTGCCCTGCGAGAAACCTAATCTGCTGTTTTTATATTCCGTACAACTGTTTTGCACAGTTCCGGTTTATCTGCATGTCGGGAAATGGAAGAAAGATCTAGGAGAAAAAGAATAGATAGTTTCAGAGTATAAAAGTTGTCATATGATAAACGAATGAACATGAACGTGAATGATTTAGCCTGCGGACGTGACCAGTTATTTTACATAAATATACGACACGCAATTCTCATGTCAAGCAGGCTGATGTTCTGCCAATAATACGGATTTATTTTGCCAGCGTGAGTATGTACTATATGTTGAAACAAATACAAATAACTTAATTATTTTTAGGAATTCTGAAACTTTAAAATTGTTGTTTAGTTAAATACGAGGTCAGTGCAAAAAATATTGGAACTTTGTCCACAAACTTATTCTGCTATTGTGCATGGTCTCCTTCGAAATACTCTCGTACACAATTGGTAGACCGCTCCCAACGCCACTTTCGAAGGCAGTCTTGGTACGCCTCTTGCTAAATCGTATGAAGAGCCATTTGAGTCCGGAGGAGCCATATGATTCTCTTCAGGAACATCTCGCTCTCGTTTGTGCGGTGCAAAAGCTCTTCACAGATAACCAGGCGAAGGTCTTTCTGGTCTTGACGAACTTGGCGGCAACACGATGCATTCCAAGAAGCTGTGTGAGGATTCATGACATGTAGCATTTGAAATTTTACATTCTTCTGCAATCTCTCGGACATTCGGTCTCCGATAGGCACGCACAAATTCGTTTACGTTACTGACACGAGCATCGCCGTTAGACGTCGAAGGGCGTCCTGAACGATGGTCAACTTTGACTTCCATCCGGCCATTTTTATACCGTGTGAACCATTTCTTAATACCGGCTACGGATTAAGCACTCAGCACCGTAGGCTACCTGCATCACTTGGTGTGTCTCTGTGAAGATTTTCTTGAGTTTCACGCAAAATTTAATGTAGAGGCGTTGCTCGTCTAACTCTGCCATCTCGAGATTCACAAACTATGCGACACAATGTTCTACTCAATACAGCAGTGAGCAATAACTACCAGACATGCAAGTTCAGGGATATCAACCGTATTTCGCTCCATGGCACCATTGACGCGAAATAACGAATGTTCTGCAATTTTTTGAAGAGACATGCAGTTATACAACTACAGAGTTCTCCTCGTCAGAGATGCCTTTTTATATTTGGTTGACCCAGCCTCCACCGACAAAACTTCTACTCTTGTTCAGAGTTACTGTAAGAAAGAGGAATTTCCACCAGCAAGTGCCAGAATTTGACGACACAGGATCGTTGCCTATGGGGACTGCACTTTATCATTCAGAATAACTGAGCCTCGCATCGGTCGGGACACCGTGGTTGTCAGGAGAATGTGGCACCATGCGACGCACCTTACAGTAAGTAGAAAAGAATTTTATATAAATGTAGCATTTACCTAAGTAGCTGCGTCAGCAACACTTCTCATCTCAAGTAACTGTGCTTTGCATCTGCGATCAGTTTTTTTAAATTGGTATACGGTGAATATAGTGGAGAGGAGCAGGAGAAAGGGAGGAAGAACATGTGAAGGGGAAAAATGGAGCAAGAGTGACTGGGTAAGGGCGGAAAGGATGCAACAGGGAGAAGAGGAAGGGATATCATGAGTTTAACAAGAGAGGGTTTTACTAAAGTTATAAAAAATTAATTATGTAGAAGATCTCGTTACAATATTAGCAGTGTAGACCACCGATTCTTCTGCGCTATTAATACGTTAGCGAGAATTTTTACATGATGACACTCTTTTGTTATTTTAATGTAAGGCCCTGTCTTGTTAAACTTATGACGTCCTTATAACTTCCCCTCCCTTGTTCCTTTCCCCCTTCCCAATTATTGCGGTTCATTTCCCCCTTGGCCCCTCTTCCTCCCTTTTCCCCTCCCCTCTCCCCTACCGCCACCAGTCACCAATTTAAAATATTGATGGCAGTTGCAAAAACACAGTACTCTGATATAAGGTTCTTACACAGACAAGGTGGGCTGCTGAGACAATTAGTTAGGTACATTCTACATTTATGTACAATTCCTCTCTAGTTATTGTAAAACTAGAGACAGCACATATACAGGGCGGTTTCGTAAAAGCATCCAAAAACTTAACAGGACATAGAGGATGCTCACTGAACAGTTTGAAATATAGAAGCTTGGGTCAGAGAATTCAGTTTAAGGAGATAATAGAATCAAATTCACATTTCTGTGTACTTTTTTATTTACATTATTTACAGTTAAGTGCAAGTACCGTTACTGACACAATGAACGTACCATTTGTAGTGTGTCTTGAAAAATGTGCTGCAACTGACGGGGATCAAACCTCAATGCAAATATGACAACGGCGAACAAAATTCTGACACACCCTGACAAATATCAATGGTGTGTTTCGAATCACATCAAAGGCAGCTACAATTCTGGCCACTAATTCCATCTCCGTATCCACTGGGGTCTCATACGCAAGTGAATTTGGATATCCCAAAGGAAATAATCAAGGGGATTCAGGTCAAGTGGCCTCGCAGGCCATGGAATAGGACCTCCCGTTCCAAACCAGTGATCAGGAAATGCGGCATCGAGATGTTTGCGAACATCGATGCTGAAGTAAGGCGGTACGCCGTCATATTGTATCCACATTATCTCACGAACAGCCAAGTAAAACTCTTTGCATGAGCCTCAAGTACAGGTGCCCACACAGGCTTCCTACTAATCAGCCTTGCAGGAAATAAGGAATGTGCGCTTAAATAAACAGCCCAGTACGTGTAGATTTGTACGCATGCTAATTGTAAATAAGATGAAAAATAGCAATTATCGAATGCTGATGCTTTTGGAACGAATACCTTGTTTATGGTATTCTTATTCCCATCGTGAATCGATATGGTGCGGGCTAGCCTGTGGTTCAGCTATCTTTAAGGATAGTTTTCTTACGCGAAAAAGAGTAGTTTCCCTTACCATCAGTAGCTCAACATCATAAACAGTCGGCCCTCGATTATTGATATTTTTAAGACAGGCAGAAGCCTGGCGTACACCATTTTACATGCGATCGACGCTCTCTGCTTTATCGCGAGATCGAATGTGTGAGTGGAGTGGGCGGCGTCTCGTTGTGACGCGTTTTCTTTTCCCCCCGGACGCGGCGATCGATTCTGAAGGCCAGCCGCCAGCCGCCGCTTTGAAGGCAGTAACAAGTGGACCGCCGGGCGCCCATTCCGCATGGCCCTCCTGCCGGCTGGCAGCCGGCCTGGCGCTCCTGAATATCGCGTCGCCCTCCGAACCTGAGCTCCACGCCCCCACGCCCCCACGCCCCCACGACCCCCTCTATACAGCTCCGCTGCGACGTGTACCGGAAAGACGGGGCATTTCCCGCTCGCGGGACCTGGCAGCGGATGAGAAGAAGGCGCCGTCTTTCCCCTCTTTCACTGTATGGGACGATGATGCTATGTTACGATATCGACATTCGGTATTCGCAGCGGTAACTTCGTGCGACTAGCACCAGTGGATTCCTTTCAATGTAGTTATAGCTCGCGTCCGGCCTTGATCCGATGCCACTATCTGACGAGCAGCTCTTGTGGAAGTAAGTAAAATATAGCGATGCCTTTGCCTTTACCCTTCATGCCACGATAGACTGAATAAATGGCGGCGGCTTTTTATCTACGGTCTTAGGTATTATCTGAAAAAGACTGTTTCAGACTACAGTGTTATGAATTTATAAATGAATGCGTCATATCTGTCCCTTCGGACATCGTGCATTCGTATACACTACTAGCTATTAAAATGGCTACACCAAGAAGAAATGAAGATGATAAACGGGTATTCATTGGACAAATATATTATACTAGAACTGAAATGTGATTACATTTACACGCAATTTGGGTGCATAGATCCTGAGAAATCGGTACCCAGAAAACCATCTCTGGCCGTAATAACGGCCTCGATACGCCTGGGCATTGAGTCAAGCACATCTTGGATGGCGTGTACGGGTACAGCCGCCCATGCAGCTTCAACACGATACCACAGTTCATCAAGAGTAGTGACTGGCGTATTGTAACGACCCAGTTGCTCGGCCACCATTGACCAGACGTTTTCAGTTGGTGAGAGATCTGCCCAGGCCAGGGCAGCAGTCGAACATTTTCTGTATCCAGAGAGGCCCGTACAGGACCTGCAACATGCGGTCGTGCGTTATCCTGCTGAAATGTAGGGTTTCGCAGGGATCGAATGGAGGGTAGAGCCACGGGTCGTAACACATCTGAAATGTAACGTCCACTGTTCAAAGTGCCGTCAGTGCGAACAAGAGGTGACCGAGACGTGTAACCAGTGAAACCCCATACCATCACGCCGGGTGATATGCCAGTATGGCGATGACGAATACACGCTTCCAATGTGCGTTCCTCTCGATGTCGCCAAACACGGATGCGACCATCGTGATGCTGTAAACAGAACCTGGATTCATCCGAAAAAATGATGTTTTGCCATTCGTGCATCCAGGTTCGTCGCTGAGTACACAATCGCAGGCGCTCATGTCTGTGACGCAGCGTCAAGGATAACCGCAGCCATGGTCTCCGAGCTGATAGTCCATGCTGCTGCAAACGTCGTCGAACTGTTCGTGCAGATGGTTGTTGTCTTGCAAACGACCCCGTCTGTTGACTCAGGGATCGAGATGTGGCTGCACGATCCGTTACAGCCATGCGGATAAGATGCCTGTCATGTCGACTGCTAGTGATACAAGGCCGTTGGCATCCAGTTCCGTATTACCCTCCTGAACCCACCGATTCCATATTCTGCTAAGTCATTGGATCTCGACCAGCGCGAGCAGGAATGTCGCGATACGATAAACCGCAATCGCGATAGGCTACAATCCGACCTTTATCAAAGTCGGAAACGTGATAGTACGTATTTCTCCTTCTTATACGAGGCATCACAACAACGTTTCACCAGGCAACGTCCGTCAACTGCTGTTTGTGTACGAGGAATCGGTTGGAAACTTTCCTCATGTCAGCACGTTATAGGTGTCGCCACCGGCGCCAACCTTGTGTGAATGCACTGAAAAGCTAATCATTTGCATATCACAGCATCTTCTTCCTATCGTTTAAATTTCGCGTCTGTAGTGCGTCATCTTCGTGGTGTAGCAATTTTAATGGCCATTAGTGTATCTTCGCCTTTCTGCAGGAATGTCAAAGTAGCGATGCTGGTAGGTGGCGCTAGGTGGGAATGTGGGTCGACCGAGTGGTGCGCCAACATTGTCCGCGTAATTGCGGCAAGGACTGTCTTCGGATGGGGCAGTGTTCCACGCAGCTGCCTAGTAAGCAGGAGTCTCAGGGTTCGAATCCCGTTCTGGCAGTGACGTCACCTTTTCGCCGCTGATTTCACCTAAGATACCGATGATTCTGACATTAATAGCTCCTTCAATTTATATAATATATTATGAAGTCAATGGCATCCATGTATCCAGAATGAGATTTTCACTCTGCAGTGCGAAATGCAAAGGTACCGAGTTCGAGTCTCGGTCGGGCACACAGTTTTTATCTGCGAGGAAGTTTCATATCAGCGCCCCCAGGCTGTGGCTAAGCCATGTCTCCGCTATATCCTTTCTTTCAGGAGTGCTAGTTCTGCAAGGTTCGCAGGAGAGCTTCATTAAAGTTTGGAAGGTAGGAGACGAGATACTGGCAGAGTAAAGCTGTGAGTACCGGGCGTGAGTCGTGCTTCGGTAGCTCAGTTGGTAAAGCACTTGCCCGCGAAAGGCAAAGGTCCCGAGTTCGAGTCTCGGTCGGGCACACAGTTTTAATCTGCCAGGAAGTTTCGGCATCCATGTAGTATGCATGGAGTCTTATCTTCATAACAGAAAACAGTGATAATCACTGACTCGGTCGTAATCGTAGCCGCTCCTACTCTTTCCGTATGTAAATGATTATCCAGTGACGTAAGGTAGATTTAAAAACTGTGATGATGACACAAGCGTACTGATCGAGGGGAAAAATTCAAAATTTAGAACGTTTTGGCCTTAGAAGCATCCCCCTGCTGATCTAAAGATAAGATTGTTAGCATGTTTTGCATATTTTTGCTCCTTGCTGAGTTATAGAATAATCTTCTGGGACAGTGCATTCAAAGTAAATGCAGAGTGTATTCACAAGAAGGGATTAGTAAGAATACACATATAGTGTAAAGCGGAAAACCGTTAAGCTTCCAGGAAATCTTTAAGGATCCTGAAATTCTTACCCTCAATTCTGAATACATTAACTCCTTAGTGGTTTTTGTTGGGGACAATAATATTAAGTTTTAGTCCAATTGCGACAAAGACATTCTCAATACAAGGAAGAAACACCATTTTCATGACTGAATGAATGACCTCTTCGCAATATCAACTAGTTGATACTCATATCACGAAGCACTTCCACTGTTTCACACAAACGCCTCATCAAGGAATATTCTACGCACAATTAAATCCCAGTTACGTTTAAGAGAACGCTGAAACACTTCGTTTTGTTTGTTTCATAACTTTTTCAGTGAACTAATTAAAGTGTGAGGCCATTACTCTGCCCGCATCTCGTGGTCGTGCGGTAGCGTTCTCGCTTCCCACGCCCGGGTTCCCGGGTTCGATTCCCGGCGGGGTCAGGGATTTTCTCCGCCTCGTGATGGCTGGGTGTTGTGTGTTGTCCTTAGGTTAGTTAGGTTTAAGTAGTTCTAAGTTCTAGGGGACTGATGACCGTAGATGTTAAGTCCCATAGTGCTCAGAGCCATTTTTTGAGCCATTACTCTTTGTCAAACTATGGAGGAAGTATATGTGTGATGTTTGTCCTTTCGGTCACGTCTGAAAGACTTAAGACTATATGTATAATGAAAGACAATGACTTCCGATGATCCCTTCAGTGCAGATTCACATCAAGCTCGAAATCGAACGGGAATCGGCGAGTTGCCTAGAGTAACGAGCAGGCACAGTACATCAGTAATGTGTAGCGTAAGCCGAGAATTTGGGTCTGACGGCTCGAGGTGTCTTGGGGTACACTTTGCGACGGTGGTGACCACCGTGTCCCGATTGTGTAGCGGTCAACGCATCTGCCTGGCAAGCAGGAGACCTGATTTCGAGTTCCAGCCCAGCACAAATTTTCAGTTTGTCCCATTGATATAAATTAACGCCCACTTTAATTCCTTTATGTATGAACCAAGTGTTAACATTTAATTCCAGTTACGCTTATCTGTTATGTATGCAAGTTACATCAGTCTGAAATTATTCCTAGCAAACCAAAGGCTGAAACATGTTTAATTTTTGACTTGAGCATATCTGCTCTGACCTTAGACCAGTGTCTTAAAATTTTATTCTGATGAAGACAACGTCAGAAGTGTCGAAACCTAGGTCAGTGTACCAAATAGTTATTTTCATTCGGTCAGCTGTGTGATTCCTATGTTGAAACATGAACTGCGTCATTTCATTCAAGCCAAATTCTTAGCACTTAGAGATACAGAGATACTACTGTATTCATTTTAAATTTACAAAATTCACCCGAAAAAACTTCCGGTGCTGATAGAAACCAAATGTGATTATTAAAATCTCAGAATCAAATAATGTATTGACAGAATCCACATGAAAACAAAATAAGTCTCGAACAGCTCTATGCGACCTGAGAGTTCCTACACATCACATAGGCAGCTGTTCCCAGCAAAGAAGTAGAAATTGAGGATACAGAATGAGATTTTCACTCTCTCATTCTGGAAACATCCCCCCAGGCTGTGGCTAAGCCATGTCTCCGCAATATCCTTTCTTTCAGGAGTGCTAGTTCTGCAAGGTGCGCAGGACAGCTTCTGTAAAGTTAGGAAAGTAGGAGACGAGGCACTGGCAGAAGTAAACCTGTGAGTCGTGCTTGCGTAGCTCAGGTGGATAGTCGGCACGGTAGCTCAGCGTGTTCGGTCAGAGGGTTAGCTGCCATCTGTAATAAAAAAAAACTGAGTTAGTGGATCAACAACGAACAAAAACGGATGTCTTACGACGTCCGCCCCGAGCAGATGCAACGAACAACAGCGAACAAAATGAAAATAAAGGGTGGTAGAGCACTTGCCCGCGAAAGGCAAAGGTTCCGAGTTCAAGTCTCGGTCCACCACACAGTTTTAATCTGCCAGGAATTTTCAGAAATGAAGAATCTTCGGCATTATGAACAAGGCACTGACACCCAATTGAAACTGCACAGCTTCCGAGCAGAAAAACATTAATTTACTGATAAATAAAAAAAAATCGTGTTGAACGTGTAGCTTAAACAATTTAATAGCGAACGTAATAGAGTAAGGAAAGGCAAACCCACGTTTCTAGTATTTGTAGATTTATAGAAAGCTTTTGACAATGTTGACTGGAATAATCTCTTTCAGATTCTGAAGGTGGCTCAAGTACAGGGAGCGAAAGACTATTCACAATTTTTACAGATACTATAACGGTAGCATGGCAATGTAAGTGCTGTTCTGTCACCTTAAGACATATATAAGGATAGTACGTAGCCGTAGTTAATGTTCTGGTCCTGTTTAAAGGCCGCTTACAACGCTCGCGGTTTCTACTCTTGCAACTAAGTTTAGTACTTCAGATGTCATTCTAGCTTCGGTAACTGAAGCACTTAAACACAACTACCTCCGTAACAGCCGCTAATGACCTCGGATGCTGCGTAATGGATAAAGCTCGGTGAAATGTGAAGTTATTGTATAGTCTAGGTTGCAGCTTTTTTTTTTCGTCAAACTACTTCTGGCGAGTGATAATAATACTGAAAAACACGGTCGCCAGCCAATATGGCTGATTAATGAATGCCTTCAGAATTGGTCACATGCACACACTTGGGAAGTTCTGGTCCATGAAAACAACGCCGGAATGACGATAACGCCTACTTACGTTTCTGAAGGTAAGATCAGCAATACGGCCTCTGAAAACACGTATTATACACAAGAAATATTTTACGATACTTTTGTTAGTGTCGAAATGATTGCCATACGTTTTTTATACTTGGTTTTTCTCAGTTTTATTGAAATAGTTGCTTTACGTAATTTCTTGGAGAGAAGGTACCAATAACCAAGTTCACACACTAGGCAGGATTGTTATTTACTTTACTTACTATCTAGGCAATCTACAATTCTCCACGTTTACTTTAACTGTAGCACTTGAGTGTTAATTTAAATTTACTTTGCAAGAAAACATTCAGTTGCGCAATAATGTTTCACACCAATGGAATCTCGGTTTCATTCTCTTTAGTATAGGAAAGGAACCCTACTTTAAACGCTTTAGGTTAAATGTGTAGTTTTGCGAAAAAAGACAAATGATTATTGACCAAAATACACAACACCTGTCAACACAGCTCGTATACAGAAGTACGGGTGGTTAATTTCAGTAGTGTCGCCGTGAGCACAGTTGATGGAGATTTAAGTCCTTTGAAGGTACTTACCGTTTTGCAGCGAAGGAGATTTTTTCTTGTCTTCGTGGTGTCGAATCATGCAACTTATACTATTGAAAATATGAGTTAGGACTTCCTGAGGATCTGCATCAGTCTAAGTAATGGATGCCTTAGACCATTTCACATGCAGGAACCAACTCTCGAGGCATACGTAATTTTATATCCCCTTTAAAGCGTTGCAAACTTGTACCATAGCACTTTCCCTACACTCACATCTGTTAAGCAGTTAAACCTTAGCTTTCTTTAAAGAATACTACAGAGTACAGCGGGCATCAGCTTTCGTCACCTATCTCGACAGTGTTTTGCGCCTGTCTGAACCACTCCACTTCTCCCCTCTCCTACCTGCTTCCGTTAGCAGCAAAAAATCTCCACCTTTTCCGACCTTCCAGAACGTCGGTAAATCCCAACTGGTTTTCGCCTATATTTAACTTTAGCCCTGAGCTGGTGTTGACTTCACTTTACAAACAATTATACATAGTTAACTAAAAGATAGTTATTGTTACTTACATAACATTATAAACATTTGTTAATTACACATAAACATTAAAATACACACAGTGAAAGAATATTGTCTTCCGCAGACCCTCTTATACACTGCATACCGTACAAATCTCATTCTTTGCTTCATTAGTGCAAAGTCTCTCGACTCTAAAAAGGCCGATAGTGTTACAATACCAGATGGCAGTTATGAGAGTTGAGGGGCATGAAAGGGAAGCAGTGGTTGGGAAAGGAGCGAGGCAGGGACGTAGCCTATCCCCGATGATATTCAATCTGTGTATTGAGCAAACAGTAAAGGAAACAAAAGAGAAATTTGGAGTAGGAATTAAAATCCACAGAGAAAAAATAAAAACTTCGAGATTTTCCGATGACATTGTAATTCTGACAAAGACAGCAAAGGACCTGGAAGGGCAGTTGAGCGGAATGGACAGTGTCTTGAAAGGATGCTATAAGATGAACATGAACAAAAGCAAAACGAGGATAATGGAATACAGTCGCATTAAATAAGATGAAGCAGTGAGAATAAGCTTAGGAAATGAGACACTTAAAGTAGTAGATGAGTTTTACTATTTGGGGAGCAAAATAACTGGTAACGGTCGAAATAGAGAGGATATAAAATGTAATCTGGCAATGGCAAGGAGAGCGTTTCTGAAAAAGAGAAATCTGTTAACATCGAGTACAGATTTAAGTGTCGGAAAGTCTTTTCTGAAAGTATTTGTATGGAGTGTAGCCATGTATGAAAGTGAAACTTGGACGCTAAATAGTTTAGACAAGAAGAGAATAGAAGCTTTTGAAATGTGGTGCTACAGAAGAATGCTGAAAAGTACATGGGTAGATCACAAAGCTAATGAGGAGGTGCTGCTTAGAATTGAGGAGAAAAGGAATTTGTAGCACAACTTGAGTAGAATAAAGGATCGGTTGGTAGGACACATTCTGAGGCGTCAAGGGATCACCAATTTAGTACTGGAGGGAAGCATGGAGGGCGAAATCGTAGAGGATGACCAAGGTATGAATACACTAAGCAGATTAAGAAGAATGTATATTGCATTAGTCACTCGGTGATGAAGAGGCTTGCACAGGAAAGAGTAGCATGGAGAGCTGCATCAAACCAGTCTCTGAACTGAAGACAACAACATTGAACACAACCAACTTAATAATCTGTTAATTCACTGATTGTAGTGCCAGATGTGAATTAAATTAGCTTATTTTGCTACTTTAAGTTTAGTAAACTGTAAATATTCTGTAATAAATGAAAGAGACCAATTAAAGGCAAAAAGTCAGCATATTTTTATAAGCTTCAGATAATACTATCGTGCATCCATTATTAGCACAGGTAATCAATAAGCATTTTCTCCGTACTTGTAACTATACACGTTTTATTATTATTTCCAATTTATATGAGACACATTCAAGGTCTGCTACTTTAAATGGACTTAGTTCCGTCTGCTCAACTGAAAGTTCAGGTTTAGGATTAGTTTACAGTCACTGGTTTAGGACTGGTCAGTTTTGCACGTCTAGGTGACTTCAGCAGAGTTTTGCAGCTTTAAATGGCTCTGTAAAGGACAGTTTAATGCTTTGTAGGGCAGGTGTGTATCACATTCCTTACGGAATTTGTGAGAAGTGATACACAGTTCATGAGAGATGGTGGAACATCGAAGATACACACGCTTATCACAGCCAGACAAGTCAGCTGTGGCCGAACACTGTATTGATGCAGAGGATTCCATGAACTACAGTGATGTGAAGATTCTTCCTTTTGGTTTTCTGTCTTCAGGGAAGCTGTAGAGATTAGATTAGTTAATATTTTACTAAATAGAGAGATCCTGGTTTTAATTTGGACAACGTTTGGAATCCGGCGCTTGGGATAATTAAACTGCAGAAAAGTCGTCATGGTGTCATTGCCACCGAACACACATCGATAAGCAATCGAACGTCAACACGCCTTCACCACAGACGGAAGGTAATTAGTTGAAAACCGTAGGAGACGCGGCCGTAATAACTGTGGTAAAAACTGCGTTAGTACTCCTGCGTACCAGCAATTTATATTATTAACTTGCAGTGCCTCCAGAGCCACTTGTTAAGAGGTCAGTGCTACTTACACACATCCAGAAGTGCGAGCTGAAGCCTGTCTAATCAAAATTATCCTGTCAGCACTATCGCTTACTGATATAACATTAGCGAAAAACCAGGAGCCAAATGCCACAAAGTCAGTTACGTGAAATGGCCTTTGACTTTCACTTACTGGATGAATAAGACATCGAGCTACGCAGATGTCTCAGAAAAAGGTGGTAATCGATCCACAAGTTTGTACAGTTTGGTTTGATTTGAAAATAGTCACTCATATAAACAACAAAACCATAATAATTACTCGCTAAAAGCTGCAACTACTATCTTTTAAGAAAACGACACGCTGCGTTCTGAATAATGTAAACAAAATAGGAACATTTTGCATTACTTACACTACATTAGTGTTGCACAATTGCAAATCGACCTTCTTTCTTTCTAATTTTAAACAGTGTCTCTTGCATTAGGGACCGCCAGTTTGGTAAAGAATATAGATGCTGACTAATATTTCAGTACAGGAAGCAGGATCAAAAAAACATAGACTGTAGTAAATATTTCAGGATGAATAGGCTTGTAGAGGATAGACTAGGATGGAGAGCTGCATCAAACCAATCTTCAGACTGGAGGCCACAACAACACACTTGTCTTAAAATGCCATTACTTTATTATTGTTATTGTCATTACACAGTCATTTCAGTGTTCACAGACAACATCTCTCTAATACAATAGGGTAAATTCCATCTCAATCATTCTTAACTCCCAAAGGCGCCGAAAAATAAATTATATCTATTGTTACGCCCGTAAAGCAAGCGAATAATTGTAGTTTGTGTTACATCTCTGCCACTTCCACACTTAAACCTCTCTGATTTAGCTCTAAGTTTATATTGTTCGCTCGCTCACAGATGTCACTCTCGTCTCGGTTCCATGAAATCTTTATCGAATTCTCATGAGAACGAACAATGGCAATACTCTCGTCTGGCCGGCCGGATTGGCCGAGCGGTTCTAGGCGCTGCAGTCTGGAACCGCGCGACCGCTACGGTCGCAGGTTCGAATCCTGCCTCGGGCATGGATGTGTGTGATGTCCTTAGGTTAGTTAGGTTTAAGTAGTTCTAAGTTCTAGGGGACTGATGACCTCAGTATTTAAGTCCCATAGTGCTCAGAGCCATTTGAACAATTTTGAACTCTCGTCTGTCACTAAGAATATCTCTCCCTCTCTCTCTCTCTCTCTCCCTCTCTATCTCTCTCTATCTCTCTCTCTCTTTCTCCCTCTACCTCCCTTTCCTCCATTGTTTGCGGTATGAAAATGAAATAAAGCTCATACAGTATTAGTACATAGTTTAAAACATTGCACTTAAATTACATTTCATTAGGCTGCAGAAAAGAAATTACTTGCATGTTAGGCTGACAAACACAATAAGCTGGCATGCAATTACACACACACACACACTCTCTCTCACACACACACACACACACACACACACACACACACTATATTACTACACATTCAGAAAGTCATCTATAGAGTAGAGATGTAAAGTAGATATGATTTCAGATTGAATTTAAAATGAATATTATTATTTATTTAATTCTTTACATCATTGGGTAAGCAGTCACATATTTTTATGGATGAATACCTCACTTACTTTTGAGTATATTAGGGCCAAGTACAGAATAGTGGATTACCCTTCTCTTACTAGTATTATATTCATTAGGGAATAAATATACTCTGACGCTGTTGTCAGTTTATAGCCTACAACTGATTAGGGACCTTTTGACAGATTTTTTTTAGTGATACGACATATTATAATCCTTTGTGCTACTAACGCTATCCTCGTACTCCTGACGAAAGAAACTGCCTTTCGGATCCCCCTCAGACTTAATGATAAGTTGGCCCACTGGACAGCCCGTCAAAAACTGAACACAGAGCAAGCATGACAACAGAAAAGAAGTGTACTGAACTGTGGAAAAAAGAAGCAAAATAGTAATAGTGAGCAGTCCAAATTTAATATGTGCAACGTCGATCGATGTTAACGAGCGTCGTGTCGTGGCTGTGTAGTCACGGTGGTAGGTTGCCGAGGGGAGATCTGGGTTCAAATCTTCCTCTTGCCCTTCTTGTTCCACGTCATTACGAACTGTCCGTCCGGTCACTGACGTGTCTGTTCACTGTTTTCATATATGTGTATGTATCTTGCTGTAAAGTCCGTTTGCAACAGCGACGTGTAACGAAGGGATCACCAGGCATACGTACCTCCTATTTGTTCTAAACAGGTACCACATGTTATGCCTCTTACTTTCCGTTTTGGAAGTTTTGACTCTTAAATTTCTTCGTTATAACATAATTCACACACGTTTATTTCTTATTTTCATTTCTGTGACAGGTCTATGCGGCGTCTAGCTTGCTCTCACTATTCATCACAGAATGTGAGTGAGTGTTGAGAATGTATTACCGTCGAAGTAAATATGATGAATAGTGAGAGTAGGCGAGATTCTGCATAGACCTCTCCCAGAAATGAAAACAACGAATAAACAGGTGTGAACTATTATACAACGAAGGAATTCAAGAAAGAAAACATCCAAAACGGAACGCAAGCGGCATAACATGTTGCACCTACTTAGAACAGACATAAGGTAGATACATTTGGTGATCCCTTCATTACACGTCGCTGTTGCAAACGGACATTACACCACGATTCATTCACAGATTTTAACATAGCGAACGGACACGTTAAAGATCGGACGGAAAGTGATGGTACTGATCCCCCATGGTACACACAACGGGTCAGATCGCTGTTGCAGAAGCAACGAAGAAAGCATGTCAAATTTAAAAGAACGCAAAATCCCCAAGATTGGCAAAGTTTTGCAGAAGTCTGAAATATAGCGCGTACTTCAATGCGAGATGATTTTAATAATTTCCACAATGAAACTCTGAATCTGGCAGAAAACCCAAAGAGACTCTGGTCATACACAAAGCACACCAGTGGCAAGACGCCATCAATACCTTCACTGTGCGATAACAACGGTGAAGTCACTGATGGCAGTGCCACTAAAGCAGAGTTATTAAACACGGTTTTTAGAAACTCCTTCACCAAAGAAGGCGAAGTAAATATTCCTGAATTCAAATCAAGAACAGCTGCCAAGTTGAGAAACTTAGAAGTAGATATCTTCGGTGTAGCAAAGCAGCTTAAATCACTTAATAAAAGGAAGGCCTCCAGTCCAGACTGTATACCAGTCAGGTTTCTCTCAGAGTATGCTGATACAATAGCTCCATATTTAGCAATTATAAACAATCACTCGCTCACAGAAATATCCGTACCTAAACACCGGAAAGTTGCTCAAGTCATACCAATACCCAAAAAGGGAAGTAGGAGTAATCCGCTGAATTACAGGCCCATATGACTAACGCCAATTTGCAGCAGGGTTTTGGAACATACACTGTATTCGAACATTATGAAGTACCTCGAAGAAAACGATTTACTGACACATAGTCAACACGGGTTCAGAAAATATCGTTCTTGCGAAGCACTACTAGTTCTTTATACTCTTGAAGTAATGAATGCTATCGACAAGGGATGTCAAAGTGATTCAATATTTTTAGATTTCCAGAAGGCTTTCGACTCCGTTCCTCGCAAGCGTGTTCTAACCAAACTGCGTGCCTATGGAATATCACCTCTATTGTGCCGCTGGATGTTCGATTTCCTGTCAGAAGGGTCACAGTTCGTAGTAACAGACAGAAAGTCATCGAGTAAAACAGAAATAATATCAGGCTTCCCCAAGAAAGTGTTATAGGCCCTCAATTGTTCCTGATCTCTATTAACGACATAGGAGTCAATGTGAGTAGCCCTCTTAGATTATTTGCAGACGATGGTGTCATTTACCGTCTTTTTAAGTCATCAGATGACCGAAACGAATTGCAAAATGATTTAGATAAGATATCTGTATGGTGCGAAAAGTGGCAATTGACCCTGAATAAAGAAAAGTGTGAAGTTATTCACCTGAGTACTAAAGGAAATCCGCTAAATTTCGATTACCGGTAAGTCACACAAATGTGAAGGCTGTACATTCAACTAAATGCTTAGGAATTACAATTAAAAATAACCTACATTGGAACGACCACACAGATAATGTTGTGGGTAGAGCAAACCAAAGACTGCGATTCATTTTCAGAACACTTAGAAGCTGAAACAGATCTACTAAAGAGACTGCTTACGCTACACTTGTCCGCCCTATTTGAAATATTGCTGTGCGGTGTGCGATCTGCATCAAGTAAGACTAACGGATGACATCGAAAAAGTTCAAAGAAGGGCAGCTCGTTTTGTATTACTGCGAAGTAGGGGAGATAGTTCCACAGACATGATACGTGAATTGGAGTGGCAATCATTTAAAAAAAAGGCGTTTTCGTTGCGACGGGATCTTCCCATGTAATTTCAATCACCAGTTTTCTCCTGCGATTGCGAAAACATTCTGTAGGCACCAACATACATAGGGAGAAATGTCCATCAAGATAAAATAAGAGAAATCAGGATTCACACAGAAAAATTTAAGTGCTCGTTTTTCCCGCGCGCCTTTCGAGAGTGGAACGGTAGTGAGACAGCTTGAAGGTGGTTCATTGAACCCCGGTGCCAGGCACTTAATTATAAATGGCAGAGTAATCACGTACATGTAGATGTAGAAAGTTCGTAATTATGAAGAAAAAAGGCACGAGAGCGATTAGAACTCAGATCTCCCTCTCCGCAACCTACCATCGTGACTACACAACCACGACACGACGCATGTTAACGTCGCTATACATTGCACATATTAAATTTGGACCGTTCACAGTCTCTATTTTTGCTTCTGTTTTCCACCACTCAGTACACCACCTTTATGTTTTCATGTTTGATCTGTGTTCAGTTTTTGACAGGCTACCCAATGCGCCAGATTAACATTAAATGTGAGGAGGGATGCGATGGGGAGTTTCCCTTGTGAGTACCATGCTGTAAGACATCAGTGAATGAGCGCATGGTGCTTGTTTCTCACACAGCGAAGTAGATGAGGTAATAAGGTCACGCAGCTTTCAAGTACCTAACAAAATGACGAAGGAAATCATAATTCCTCATGTCTTTTGCAAAACATAGGAGCCCAAAGCAGCTGCCGTGCGGAAAGGAAGAGTGAACGGCAGTGGCAAATGTTACTGTAATGCTGGATATCGTACAAAGCTGGGGAGTCAAGCTTAGCTGGAACACAGCGTGGAAAATGTCTGCGTATGGTTAAGGAAATACGTGGCACAATTTTCGAAGTAAATAGAATACACTGCACGTTGCTGCTGAGAAAAGAAGAAAAATGACGACGTGTTACACCGTGAACCATTGTGTGGACTAGTTTATGGAGAATACCAGGGTGTTATCTTTAACACGAAATCCAGTAAGCTATTTTCGTATCCCTTCTAGCTTAGTGTTTTGTCTTTCATAACTGATATAAAGAAGTTGCACTGCTTGTTCAACACTACTTCCTTCCTTCAGTCATAGAAAATTGTAATCAGTCACATGAAAGTGAGGAGCAATTGTGAGAAGATACGAGGTTCCTCACAGTCACAGCTTCCTTGTAATTTAGAGAACATCTGATTTCATTACTCACTGATGTGATAATGTGCTCCTCTGAATAAGACTTTGTACGTTCAAAGGTAAATCGGCGTAATGCATATAAATGACAAGTATAAGGAGACGAACAGCCTGAATTTTGAACACGGCTGTCAGCACAAACTAAAATAGCCTTTCACTGACGCGGTACACACAATCTCCGGCCAAGCTCATCACTAGACTCAAAGCAGTCAATGTTTACCCCTGACATAGTTGGAAGGATGAATTTATAACTTTCCTTAAAGCATAGCATCAGTTTTCTAGTCATAGAAATGTTCTGTTGCCGGTCGGTGTGGCCGTGCGGTTCTGGCGCTTCAGTCTGGAACCGCGTGACCGCTACGGTCGCAGGTTCGAATCCTGCCTCGGGCATGGATGTGTGTGATGTCCTTAGGTTAGTTAGGTTTAAGTAGTTCTAAGTTCTAGGGGACGGATGACCACGGATGTTAAGTCCCATAGTGCTCAGAGCCAAATGTTCTGTTCTATTTTATAACGGAATTAGATGTTCTGCATTAATGCAAATGGAACCAACATGCCGTATGTTTTCTGACCAAAGTGTTTCACCTGCGGAAAATGTATGCAGATGGTTACAGAACAAAAGCGACGACGAATATGACTTTCGAAATGAATGGAATACCTTGCACAATACAGTACAACGAGAAACAAAAGAGGTGAAACTGGGGTATTATTCCACGTGTTAGGCTATGACGCATTGTGCGCAACGCTTTCACTCAGAGCGCGCTCGCATGATTGCATTTGAGTCTGGTGTTTTAGAAGAATGGACCAGAAAATACGTATTCCAGCTCGAAATAAAGCCAGATAGAATAAATGGAAAAAACAGTTTTGAAGTTTAATGTCTTCCCCTTTTTTTTATCGGTGACGTTACAAAACTCTCTACAAAACTTAATCACATCACTGAATAAAACATTTATAGCGGTATGTCAAATGAAACACCTTTCGGAAGTCTAGTTTCCAAACTTATTTTATTTGGCTACCTGTTTCGGCGATTTACTGCTCCGACTACACCTCGATTCTGGTCAAAACAGAGGCTAGCAATACTGATATTAGTAAATTTCTGCTTGCTATATCGATCACTTCAACCATCATATGAACCTGAATCGAACAGCCGAGTCCGGAAACCATATCTGAAAAGCGGACTAACAGAGATTTATAACAGTATTCGATTTTCGTGTTATTGACTATTCCGTGTCTGTAAATATGGCTGTGACATTCACGATTAACAATTTCTGAAATAATTAGATTTCTGTACTCAAAAATGTACTATTAAAAAGGTTGTTATAATGAGCAGCTGAAGACAGCTGGTTGTGTTGGCAAGTATACTACGCTAATAGTTGTAGAAAGTTAAAATTAAGTTTTATTTTGTCATAAGACGAAGTATGGAAATCTTAGAACTTCGTTGCCGATTAGATACAAATCTGTGTAACGGATCCGTGAAATGTGAAGATAGCTAATATTTGAGGTAATGTTAGTATTGCAGAATTCAGATAGGAAAAAAGAAGTACCCGAAATGCATCAAACGTTTTGCAAATCCTTTGACGTTTTCTTGCAACTAGAGGTGGCATCTTAAAAATCACAAAATTTTAGTAACATATTCGTATTGATGGAAAACGCATATTGCTCATCTATCTCGGAACTAACCGCCAGTGTATTATCTTCAACACTTGTGGTCCTTTTACTGTTTAACCCGTTTTTTTAAGTACTGTAATTTTATGTTTTCCTTTTGTTACATTTCATTATCTAGTTGGATGTGATCTACCTGGGTGTAAAATCTGGAATTCGGATAAGGAAGTCAGACTGACTGAACCAGAATTCAAACTCTGCCACTGCAAACCCGCTTCAGATGTTTTACTGCTGTCTGATTTTGGAAACCACGTGTATTAAACCAGTACTGTGATAGTTATGCTGCACTAAATACTCTATTTGCAGCAACAGACTGAAAAAGTCTGACTAAAATATGCGGAAGAAATTAAATGAGCTTAAATCGATGAACGCTGTGAGAGGTAACAAGTGAGAATTTCAGATCAGTCATATGTCAGCCTTACAGGGTGGTGTGGGCTCCATCTAAACTTTCGTACAGAAGGGCGTAGATGAGTTACAAATAATGTACGGCGGCTATTCTCGGAGTGCTATATAATGCTATCTCTTCAGCCTTATACTGTCGTTTGATGACTGAGGTGGTAGTGGGAGCTGACGTACTGTCTTCATTATTTCGTAAAATGCTAAGTCTAATGGTAGTTGCTGCAGCCCATTACTCATACTCACTCGTTGGTTCTAGACCACTTCTGGGTGGGCACGAGTTCTCTGGGAAATTGTCAACTCCAATGAATCGGACCGCATGTGTCGTCTCTCGTGTACTACAAGTCACCACATTCAGCTGGCGTTAAGAGAAAGAGTACAAAGGTGCAAAGAGTGTGGAGGGGAAGGAGGAATCAGACTCCATAGCCCCGGTATTAATACTCCCATCTTGGATGGAGACAGAAATTAAAGTCGCGCGGGATTAGCCAGGCGGTCTGGGGCGCTGCAGTCATGGACTGTGTGGCGGGTCCCGGCGGAGGTTCGAGTCCTCCCTCGGGCATGTGTGTGTGTGTGTGTGTGTATGTGTGTGTGTGTGTGTGTGTGTGTGTTTGTCCTTAGGATAATTTAGGTAAAGTAGTGTGTAAGCTTAGGGACTGATGACCTTAGCAGTTAAGTCCCATTAGATTTCACACACATTTGAAAATTTTTATAGAAATTAAATTGTAGCAACATGGTCAATCTCTGCCAACCATTATCAGCTTCCATCAGTATTCTACTAAATTATTTTGTATGTCAAGAGCTGCTTATCTGAAAGTGATGCCACCTGCATCGTCGCTGCACTAAAGGACCAGAACTAACCTGAGATAAAGCCTCCCTTCCTTTCCCGTGACGTTCAGTTATGTGACATTGTCTGGGAACCACTAGTCACTAGCTCGGGGTGGTACAGGAGCCCGTAGGTGGAGCGTGTTGGGTCCTTCTTGTCTGGGGAGCCAACTAAAATAATTTTGGAAACTTTGGACCAGTAAATGGCTTATTGTCCATCTTTTCTTCATTTTCGAAGCGACAAGCTGGAGGAATGATTTCTGAAATGTTTGGCCCCTGCGGAACCACGTAGCCCCTCCTCACTATGAAGATAACTGGACTGAGGAAAAGTGTCACACGGCGCAGAGAATCAAAGGACTGTAATCTGGCAGCAGGAGACTTCGGAATGGGAAGCAGGTCCGCCTATGGCTGCCCCACAACTGCTCCGTGACAAGTGTACGGTGGAATGCGAACGCCAGTTCCCTGCCGCAAACCAAACAGAAGACCCTTCCCGATGCCACTCGCTGGTTAAGCGATGTCATAGAGTACCACATTTATTTAATTGTGTGGATACGGCCCTCCGTCGGGCAGGCCTTTCGCCGTGTGCCGGTTTTTCAATTTGACGCCACTTCGGTGACCTGCAATCGATCACGATGAAGGATGATGATGAGGACAGCACAACATCCATTCCCTGGGAGGAGAAAATTCCCCGACACAGCCAGGAATCGAACCCGGGCCCAGAGGACTGACAATCCGTCATGCTGACCATTCAGCTACCGGGGGCGGACATAGAGTACCACAGAACGAACAACGACTGTGATGAACTGCAGATTCGTCAAATTTCTTGGAGGATCGTATTTGATTCGAATTTCTGTTATTCTCATGAGTCCTTTCTGCACCATGGTAGTTACAGAGTCGGTACGTTCCTGAACTGATCTCAACAGAGCTATTACAGATATTCCAGATGGTTTCGCTCCATGAGGCGCCGATTCTTACTTCATTTGCCACTTGCAGTCTCTGGATTTCGTCTTTCTACGCAGAAATATTTGTTTTATGCGACAATACGTTTTATGTACTCTAAATTCCAATAACTGTTTATGAGTCCTGAATATTTTCTGCGGGTAATAGCGTACACAATTGATTGAAGTGAATGAATGTCAGAATGTTCGCAGCCGACGCTGACTGCAACAGGTAGCTACGTTTATTCGTGCAAAGTCGACCGACCCTGATTGGAAGGAAATGTAAGGAATGTACAATCTGACACTTTTTTAGTTTACACCTGGAATAACTGTCACAGTCAAAGGCAGTCATTATCGCTCCTTGACAAGAAGTCATGGAGGCGTGGAATACTTCCCGTAGCATGAAATGTTACGTTTCCAGATTTGAATTCATAGCGAGCGACTTGGCGGCGCGATAACTCAGTGAACACGCTTTCTGGAAAACGGCCGTTCAAATCTGCATCCAGCTATCCAAATTTAGGTTTACCGTAGTTTTCTGAAAAGGCATGGCTCCATTGAAAAGGACTGGTTCAACAGCATTCCCCAACATTCCCCAATATGAAATTCTGTGCCGTCGATGGATCGTTATGTCTTAATCTTCTTTCCAACTTTTTCATTATTTCCCATTGATGATATCTACTCAGTTTCCCCTACAACCAGACGAAGTGTGCAAAAATCCTTTACTGTTTTTTGCCTGACTGTAATTAGCACCGGGCGACTTCAATCGAAGAAAATTCTATGGATAAAAATATGTAAGACACAAAGTATTATTTTCTCCTAGTAACTGGTTTGGCTTTGTATTTTCGTGATTGAGATGATTTGGAATATCTGAGATGCACCTATCTGATTCGCAATGAACACTCGGACTTTTTTAATCAAATGATACACAGGATGGAAGCAATTACTACAACTCGTATTCATCTCCGTGAGATTGCCGCAACAGCGCCTAAACAAATATCAGGCTCATGCAATAAGACTCATCCACACTGCCGCTTGCGAACCTGTCAGTAACATGTTAAAGAGACTAATGTTAAGAAATAATAAAAATCAGTCCTTACTTGAACGAAATAAATAGTTATTCGTCCTTACATATGTTTAGAATGATTCAAACGTCTTAACAGACCACGGCCATGGGGTGGAGAGGTAACGAAGGAAGTGACAGAAGAAGAAAGACAAATGACAGAGATCACATTACAAATGGTTCAAATGGCTCTGAGCACTATGGGACTTAACATCCGAGGTCATCAGTCCCCTAGAACTTAGAACTACTTAAACCTAACTAAACTAAGGACATCACACACATCCATGCCCGAGTTAGGATTCGAACCTGCAACCGTAGTGGTCACGCGGTTCCAGACTGAAGCACCTAGAACCACTCGGCCACAGCGGCCGGCAGATCACATTACAAAAACATCGTAATTTATACCCCTACCTCCAGAATTTGAAACACTGTGGATTCATATTTTAAACACAAGACTCCTTTCTTTGTCATCAGTGGCTAAGCGCTTAATTAATCCATTATATTTAGTAAAATTAATTTTACTAGCACAAGAAGAAAAAGAAAATATATTGAAAATATGTCGTTATAACTTGCCACCATGGTCGAGACGATGTATTTATTTCACTGTATGGAGAAGCGATTTTAGAGCTTTAAAAACCTTTTTAAACTCTCTCACTAAGTAAGACATTTTTCACTGTGGAAATGGCAGTGGAATAAACTCATGTTGCCTATATTTGAATTACTATTACAATTTATTTCGCAGTAACGTGAGTGCGTCAGCACGCTCACACACACACACACACACACACACACACACACACACGCCGACACACTTGTTTAAAGAAACATAGTACATTAAACATAGCACAACGAGAACCCTTCAAAGGCCGTGTCGACGCAAGGTAAATGTCACACATGAGAGAAGGTCGTAACCGGAGCAACCCATTTGCTGTGTGGCAACTCTGAACTGAACTAAACGAAATTCACACACAGAACGGAAAACGCTTCGTCATGATTCAGTTACCTACGACGATAGAGACATATTAATTTTTTTTTCAGTTCGGACCAAAACTACTTTAAGTAACCAATGTTTACAGTCAATCCACATTTCATATGATTTTGTGGTTTTTTAAGCTCATCGTTTGATCAAGTCTATAGAGCGTCTTTCCTCTGTCCGCATTTTCTCATATTTGGCATGCCGATAGGAAGAAACTGAGTTTGTCATATTCTCGTTTTTGTGGCATATGATAGTCCGCCCAATATGTACTGGAAACTACTGTCCTAAAACTGGTTGGGAGCCGGATTGGGTAAACGTGGGTGTAATTACAGACTCGTGAGACTAGATGAATTCAGGGGGAAATTCTTGGTTTAGCTTTGCTGAAGAACCATAGGAAGGACGGTCTGAATGTAATATTGCTCGCGTATCATGTCGTTTCTGGAAACCCAGAATGTACTCAGTAGGAATCAACATGGATTCCGGAAACAGCGATCGTGTGAGACCCAACTCGCTTTATTTGTTCATGAGACCCAGAAAATATTAGATACAGGCTCCCAGGTAGATGCCATTTTCCTTGACTTCCGGAAGGCGTTCGATACACTTCCATATTGTCGCCTGATAAATAAAGTAAGAGCCCACGGAATATCAGACCAGCTGTGTGGCTGGATTGAAGAATTTTTTGCAAACAGAACACAGCATGTTGTTCTCAACGGAGAGACGTCTACAGACGTTAAAGTAGCCTCTGGCGTGCCACAGGGATTGTTATGGGACCATTGCTTTTCACAATATATATAAATGACCTAGTACATAGTGTCGGAAGTTCCATGCGGCTTTTCGTGGATGTTGCTGTAGTATACAGAGAAGTTGCATCATTTGAAAATTGCAGCGAAATGCAGGAAGATCTGCAACGGATAGGCACTTGGTGCAGGAGTGGCAACTGTCCCTTAACATAAACAAATGTAATGTATTGCGAATACATAGAAAGAAGGATCGTTTATTGTATGATTATATGATAGCGCAACAAACACTGGTAGCAGTTACTTCTGTAAAATATCTGGGTGTATGTGTGCGGAACGATTTGAAGTGGAATGATCATATAAAATTAATTGTTGGTAAGGCGGGTACCAGGTTGGGATTCATTGGGAGAGTCCTTAGAAAATGTAGTCCACCAACAAAGGAGGTGGCTTACAAAACACTCGATCGACCTATACTTGAATATTGCTCATGAGTGTGGGATCCGTACAAGGTCGCTTTGACGGAGGAGATAGAGAAGATCCAAAGAAGAGTGGCGCGTTTCGTCACAGGGTTATTTGGTAAGCGTCATACCGTTACGGAGATGTTTAGCAACGTCAAGTGGCAGACTCTGCAAGAGAGGCGCTCTGCATCGCGGTGTAGGTTGCTGTCCAGGTTTCGAGAGGGTGCGTTTCTGGATGAGGTATCGAATATACAGAGTGTTACAAAAAGGTACGGCCAAACTTTCAGGAAACATTCCTCACACACAAAGAAAGAATATATGTTATGTGGACATGTGTCCGGAAACGCTTACTTTCCATGTTAGAGCTCATTTTATTACTACTCTTCAAATCACATTAATCATGGAATGGGAACACACAGCAACAGAACCTGCCAGCGTGACTTCAAACGCTTTGTTACAGGAAATGTTCAAAATGTCCTCCGTTAGCGAGGATACATGCATCCACCCTCCGTCACATGGAATCCCTGATGCGCTGATGCAGCCCTGGAGAATGGCGTATTGTATCACAGCCGTCCACAATTCGAGCACGAAGAGTCTCTACATTTGGTACCGGCGTTGCGTATACAAGAGCTATCAAATGTTCCCATAATTGAAAGTCAAGATGGTGGAGGTCAGGTGAGCGTGGAGGTCATGTAATTGGTCCGCCTCTACCAATCGGTCACCGAATCTGTTGTTGAGAAGCGTACGAACAATTCGACTGAAATGAGCAGGAGCTCCATCGTGCATGAACCACATGTTGTGTCGTACTTGTAAAGGCACATGTTCTAGCCAGCACAGGTAGAGAATCCCGTATGAAATCATGATAACGTGCTCCATTGAGCGTAGGTGGAAGAACATGGGGCCCAATCAAGACATCACCAACAATGCCTGCCCAAACATTCACAGAAAATGACGTGATTGCACAATTGCGTGCGGATTCTCGTCAGCCCACGCATGTTGATTGTGAAAATTTGGCCGTACCCTGTATTGCTTCCTTCTACTTATACCTCCCGAGGAGATCACGAATGTAAAATCAGAGAACTAGAGCGCGCACGGAGGCTTTTCGGCAGTCGTTCTTCCCGCGAATCATACGCGACTGGAACGGGAAACGGAGGTAATGACAGTGGCACGTAATGTGCCCTCCGCCACACACCGTTGGGTGGCTTGCGGAGTTTAGATGTAGATGTAAATGTAGTTGTAGATGTAGATGTAATTTCTGAAGCGAGCTCTTGGTGGCAGTCTGTCACAACACTCTTCTGCCCAAGCGTTTTAAACGTGCGACGACGTGGTTGGTTCATCCAGATACACGTGTTAGGAACGCCAATCTTAGATATTTAAATGGCTGGAAAATTTTGAGGCGAAGCAGTCAGGAATCGTGTCTCCTGTCTTCTAATGATAGGAGATGCCTGCTTCCACCGACAAATTCGTCTTGGTGATTGGTCAGTCCACCTTCTCCATGTTTGTCCGATCTATGTACGCAGAGGCGAGGAGGATTCGATTTTGTGCTGGTCTAGGCAGTCGTTGTCCCGAGGTCAAGATAGTATGGTAAACTGCTTCTGTGTGCACATGAACGGTGATTCTTGGTGGGAGCTGGCACAGTTTCAAGATAGGATTCTCTTCCAATGATTCATCTTAATCGTTAATGCGCATTGCAGGATTCCCGCGAGTGATATTTCTTGTGTGCGAGGTAGCAAGTTCAATCTTTAGTAAGGATCATTTGAAAGTTTTGCGTTAACAGTTATCACGCGAAAAATATTAGCTGCTAATGACTCGCCAAGTGCATCAGGAAGGCGACACAAAGTGAGTGTCCGTGGTATGAACAGCAATGTCGACGGCCTGGGTGGCCGAGCGGTTCTAGGCGCTACAGTCTGGAACCGCGCGACCGCTACGGTAACAGGTTTGAATCCTGCCTCGGGAATGGGTGTAGTTAGGTTTAAGTAGTTCTAAGTTCTATGGAATTGATGACCTCCGCAGTTAAGTCCCATAGTGTTCAGAGCCATTTGAACCATTCTGAACAGCAATGTCAAACACTTTTCAGGATGGATGGTTTCCTCTAGAGGAGCATGATTTTTAAACGGAGACTAGGAATCAAGCAAAACGAAGGTATTTTGACCATTATTCGTCAAAAGAGTGCTCACACCATAGGCGTAGTTCTCTTACGCCCATTTTGTAACTCTTGCTTACTGTGACGTAGGTGTTCTTACTGCCTCTGCTAGATGAGGACACAGCCAATTTACTGTCCAGTTTAATAGTCGGCATAATTGTACCCTAATGTGTTACAGCATTGATGTTAGCTGATCTTGACACAGCACTGTTGGTACCTCTAATTTCCTGGGTTCCACTAACACCATCCAGATTAATTGTCGGCATAACTGTATACGAATGCGTTAAGGGATTGATGTTAGCTGATCTTGATTCAACTCTCTTGGTACCTCTAATTTCCAGCGTTCCTTTCATATGCATTTTGTTTTCATGTAGAGAATTGTTAGAGTTGTAAACAAATTCCTTACTCGTCGACAAAGAGTGCAGCTATGTTCCACAGCCTCATGCTGTGCTCACAACTTGATACCCCCAATCCCGCCCCCTGTTGTCATTAGCAGCCAATACTGTGGTTGCGTGGTAGACAATGCCTTAAACGTAATTGGGCCTTTTGCGACCTCGCACTCAAAGGGTTCCTCGTTAGCTTCAGATGCAACCAAACTTGTTCGTTAATCGGTCACAATTCACTTCATGTATCGTGTGCCCCCCCCCCCCCTCCCCATGAACCATGGACCTTGCCGTTGGTGGGGAGGCTTGCGTGCCTCAGCGATACAGATAGCCGTCCGTAGGTACAACCACAACGAGGGGTATCTGTTGAGAGGCCAGACAAACGTGTGGTTCCTCAACAGGGGCAGCAGCCTTTTCAGTAGTTGCAAGGGCAACAGTCTGGATGATTGACTGATCTGGCCTTGTAACAATAACCAAAACGGCCTTGCTGTGCTGGTACTGCGAACGGCTGAAAGCAAGGGGAAACTACGGCCGTAATTTTTCCCGAGGGCATGCAGCTTTACTGTATGATTAAATGATGATGGCGTCCTCTTGGGTAAAATATTCCGGAGGTAAAATAGTCCCTCATTCTGATCTCCGGGCGGGGACTACTCAAGAGGATGTCGTTATCAGGAGAAAGAAACTGGCGTTCTACGAATCGGAGCGTGGAAAGTCAGATCCCTTAATCGGGCAGGTAGGTTAGAAAATTTAAAAAGGGAAATGAATAGGTTAAAGTTAGATATAGTGGGAATTAGTGAAGTTCGGTGGCAGGAGGAACAAGACTTCTGGTCAGGTGACTACAGGGTTATAAATACAAAGTCAAATAGGGGTAATGCAGGAGTAGGTTTAATAATGAATAGGAAAATAGGAATGCGGATAAGCTACTACAAACAGCATAGTGAACGCAATATTGTGGCCAAGATAGATACGAAGCCCACACCTACTACAGTAGTACAAGTTTATATGCCAACTAGCTATGCAGATGACGAAGAAATTGAAGAAATGTATGATGAAATAAAAGAAATTATTTAGATAGTGAAGGGAGACGAAAATTTAATAGTCATGGGTGACTGGAATTCGGCAGTAGGAAAAGGGAGAGAAGGAAACGTAGTAGGTGAATGTGGATTGGGGCTAAGAAATGAAAGAGAAAGCAGTCTGGTAGAATTTTGCACAGAGCACAACTTAATCATAGGTAACACTTGATTTAAGAAACATGTTAGAAGGTTGTATACATGGAAGAACGCTGGAGATACTAAAAGGTGTCAGATAGATTATATAATGGTAAGACAGAGATTTAGGAACCAGGTTTTAAATTGTAAGACATTTCCAGGGACAGATGTGGACTCTGACCACAATCTATTGGTTATGAGCTGTAGATTAAAACTGAAGAAACTGCAAAAAGGTGGGAAATTAAGGAGATGGGACCTGGATAAACTGAAAGAACCAGAGGTTGTACAGAGTTTCAGGGAGAGCATAAGGGAACAATTGACAGGAAAGGGGGAAAGAAATACAGTAGAAGAAGAATGGGTTAGTAGAAATCCTTGGATAACAGAAGAAATATTGAATTTAATTGATGAAAGGAGAAAATATAAAAATGCAGTAAATGAAACAGGCAAAAATGAATACAAACGTCTGAAAAATGAGATCGACAGGAAGTGCAAAATGGCTAAGCAGGGATGGATAGAGGACAAATGTAAGGATGTAGAGGCTTATCTCACTAGGGGTAAGATAGATACTGCCTACAGGAAAATTAAAGAGACCTTTGGAGATAAGAGAACTACTTGTATGAACATCAAGAGCTCAGATGGAAACCCAGTTCTAAGCAAAGAAGGGAAAGCAGAAAGGTGGAAGGAGTATATAGAGGGTCTATACAAGGGCGATGTACTTGAGGACAATATTATGGAAATGGAAGAGGATGTAGATCAAGATGAAATGGGAGATACGATAATGCGTGAAGGGTTGGACAGAGCACTGAAAGACCTGAGTCGAAACAAGGCCCCCGGAGTAGACAACATTCCATTGGAACTACTGACGGCCTTGGGAGAGCCAGTCCTGACAAATCTCTACCATCTGGTGAGCAAGATGTATGAAACAGGCGAAATACCCTCAGACTTCAAGAAGAATATAATAATTCCAATCCCAAAGAAAGCAGGTGCTGACAGATGTGAAAATTACCGAACAATCAGTTTAATAAGCCACAGCTGCAAAATACTAACACGAATTCTTTACAGACGAATGGAAAAACTAATAGAAGCCGACCTCTTGGAAGATCAGTTTGGATTCCGTAGAAATACTGGAACACGTGAGGCAATACTGACCTTAGAAGAAAGTTTAAGGAAAGGCAAACCTACGTTTCTAGCATTTGTAGACTTAGAGAAAGCTTTTGACAATGTTGACTGGAATACTCTCTTTCAAATTCTGAAGGTGGCAGGGGTAAAATACAGGGAGCGAAAGGCTATTTACAATTTGTACAGAAACCAGATGGCAGTTATAAGAGTCGAGGGACATGAAAGGGAAGCAGTGGTTGGGAAGGGAGTAAGACAGGGTTGTAGCCTATCCCGATGTTATTCAATCTGTATATTGAACAAGCAGTAAAGGAAACAAAAGAAAGATTCGGAGTAGGTATTAAGGTCCATGGAGAAGAAATAAAAACTTTGAGGTTCGCCGATGACATTGTAATTCTGTTAGAGACAGCAAAGGACTTGGAAGAGCAGTTGAATGGAATGGATAGTGTCTTGAAGGGAGGATATAAGATGAACATCAACAAAAGCAAAACGAGGATAATGGAATGTAGTCGAATTAAGTCGTGTGATGTTGAGGGTATTAGATTAGGAAATGAGACACTTAAAGTAGTAAAGGAGTTTTGCTATTTGGGGAGCAAAATAACTGATGATGGTCGAAGTAGAGGGGATATAAAATGTAGACTCGCAATGGCAAGGAAAGCGTTTCTTAAGAAGAAGAATTTGTTAACATCGAGTATAGATTTAAGTATCAGGAAGTCATTTCTGAAAGTATTTGTATGGAGTGTAGCCATGTATGGAAGTGAAACATGGACGGTAAATAGTTTGGACAAGAAGAGAATAGAAGCTTTCGAAATGTGGTGCTACAGAAGAATGCTTAAGATTAGATGGGTAGATCACATAACTAATGAGGAAGTATTGAATAGGATTGGGGAGAAGAGAAGTTTGTGGCACAACTTGACCATAAGAAGGGATCGGTTGGTAGGACATGTTCTGAGGCATCAAGGGATCACCAAATTAGTATTGGAGGGCAGCGTGGAGGGTAAAAATCGTAAGGGGAGACCAAGAGATGAATACACTAAGCAGATTCAGAAGGATGTAGGTTGCAGTAGGTACTGGGAGATGAAGAAGCTTGCACAGGATAGAGTAGCATGGAGACTGCATCAAACCAGTCTCAGGACTGAAGACCACAACAACAACATCGTGTGCCCGGTTAACTTTCAGGATTCTTTTCGGTATGAGCCACAAGTTGGGTTTGTCGATCCAAGTATTACTGGAACATGGTGAACTTTACTTCCAATTATTGTGTGACTTTGACTTTTTCGTGTGAGAGCAATTGGGCGTCCATGTTGCGCTCCTTTGTCAACCCACTCCTTGTTGAATGATGATGATCGTTACGTTATTGCAGTTTGCTTGTAAGGAACTATAGTGTTAGGATTTTGTGTGTCTTCCACGTTAAATTCAGTTCAGAAGTATACTGCACCGTTTTTAATAAATGCTCTTCATACAGCCATTCACTTCGTTAAGCTTTGCCACAAGGTGCATACCAGCGCGCCTTCTCTCCTCCTGTGCTCTCTTACCTATCTTTAAACTTTGCTGAATACCTTGTTTTATAGGGTATCTCACATACAATGTAAAATTAGGTATTCAGCGAAGTTTAAACACTGATCGGTCGTTCTGAAGTTCATTAATTCGAAATTTCAGAAGATTCTTTCAACAGGATGCTCGCAGCTACGGAAAATGTCTATTACAGGACAAAAATTCGACACTCCACGGTAGGAACGAAAAGTTGACAGTAAGCTTTGTTTCATTTGAGTTAGGTCAGATCTGTAAAACACAATAACCCAATGTTGTGGAATATACATAGTTTGTTTTATCGATCATTTACAACGAAACAAAACTGTTAGGATCTTTAAAAGGAGACTACTTTCTCGGTTAATAAGAATAACGACAAAATTTTTGATAACGCAGTACCCACAGCACACTTATTATAGATGCGTTACAGAACTACCGCGCCAGCGTAATTTCGCACCGCTACAAAGAGAGAAAAATAAATATTAGCGCCTGTAGTATTGAGAAACACCTGAAACTGAACAGGGACCTTGGGGCCGATATTATCTTTATAAGATATTATGCAGAGTTTCAAGTTGCACAAGACCCTAGTTTGACCACACTGCCTGACAAAAGAAGTGAAGCGTACAGAAAGGGAGGACGAAACGAAATAAAAGTTCATGGGCTGAGAGTGTGTGTGATATTACTCCAGAGATTACAACATCGAGTAAAATTTACAAAGAATTTGGTAGTTAGAGCCTACTTATCAGTATGACTGGGCACCAGCCCTGACCTAAGTTTGATTCTGTTGGGAAGGATGCCATAGAGCCGTTGTATTCACTTCTCAGGCAACATAGCGCACAGCTGTTTTAACTTATCCTGTATATCAAAATGGTTCAAATAGCTCTGAGCACTGTGGGACTGAACATCTGTGGTCATAAGTGCCCTAGAACATAGAACTACTTAAATCTAACCAACCTAAGGACATCACACACATCCATGCCCGAGGCAGGATTCGAACCTGCGACCGTAGCGGTCGTGCAGTTCCTGGCTGTAGCGCCTAGAACCGTTCGACCGCTCCGGCTGGCGATCCTTTATATCCTGAATACTGGCTCGGAGACGACGTTAAGGCTGCGTTTCCCGCACAGAGAGGTCTGGGGATGTTGCTCGTCTCAGAAGTACCTCAACATCAGGCAGACCATTGAGACTTGTGTCATGAGCTGAAAAACGGCACCATGATATTGTCATATGAGGGAGAACACATAAGGGCACATGACGTCCATGGCATGACATTGTGCTGTCAGTGTTCCCTAATGGAGCGCAGAACCGCGATTCATTGACGAACACAGTTCGACGCCACTCAGCAGCAGTACGTGCTTCCCAGTCTCGGCACCTCTTCAAACACAGCAGTTTGTGTTACTGTGGTAATAGCAGCTTATGGGACGGGATTTCTGTAGCCTGGCTGCTGCTAGATTCCGAACAATGGTGCGGGACGACACAGTATACTGAAAGGAGTCCATTACTTGTTCCTCAGATGGCAAGCGCACATGTGAAGATGGTGTGGTGTGCTTAATGCACAATACGGCGATCCTCCATTGTACCGATCAGACATGGTCGACAGGAATCTTGAAGTGGTTTATTCCTACCCTCTCGTTCTCATGCAGTCCGACGTCGAGCCACTGTCACATCGCCGGCCGCGGTGGTCTCGCGGTTCTAGGCGCACAGTCCGGAACCGCGCCACTGCTACGGTGGCAGGTTCGAATCCTGCCTCGGGCATGGATGTGTGTGATGTCCTTAGGTTAGTTAGGTTTAAGTAGTTCTAAGTTCTAGGGGACTGATGACCACAGCTGTTACGTCCCATAGTGCTCAGAGCCATTTGAACCATTTGAACTGTCACATCCAAATATCCCATTAATCTGAATTCAGCTGGATTCGACCAGCCAGCCAACTGAAGACCTCTTTCAACCCGTTTAAGGTGCTGATAATGCTGTCTCACGCGAGTACGCGATACCTCCATGTCCTTCACAGTGATCACTCAGCATCTAAAGCTGATCATGCCCCTTATATTCCTTGCTGGGACTGGTAACGACACTGAACCTGGTAACGCTAAACCTAGTAACGACAGTGAACACGACCAACACTACTCTACTACTGTGACCGTTCTACCTGTCACAGAGAATTGCAACGCCAGTCATTTAAATACCCGACATGGCGTCTACGTGTACGAGCTTACATTTGCATATGACCATGCCTTCTAGGAGTTTTACGCTTTTGTGTCAACCAGTGGACTTGTGTATTCCTAGAACAAAGAACTGTACCCAGTAGCTGGAAGCTCAGGTGACGCCTCATATAATGTAGGCTTTCGTGGCTGGCATTTTGCATTATTGCTGATATTTGATTTATCGGCATAAAGCTATGCTGCTAATTTCGTGTCTACCGTTTTGTCAGCCAGAATATTCTTTGAAAATAAATCACGATTCATTACTGGTAGCAGAGCGTGGTTTATTTTCAAAGAATATTAAGAATGTATTTTATTTACTAGCGATTCATCAAGAACATTAGTACATTTAATCAGACTATGTAAGCATGGAAGTAGTTGCCAGGGAGTAACTGATGAACAAATTCCTTTTAAAAAATGGGAATTTTGTTCACTTTAATAGTGCCTAAAAGTATTTTTAAAAGAAACAGATTTAAAATTATGATCAGAAAGCACCCTCTAAATATCAAAGTTACAATGTATCCAGAGGCAGAAAGAAACAAGTTTTGACTTCATGAGCTTTCGGGCAGAGAACCTTCCCGCTCCCTTTTGACACGGCCTTTTCACACAGCCTCTGAAAGACTACACTGGTGCAAATCTGCAACACACCAGATAACTTTAAACTAAGAGTTTTAACAATTTACACAAGCACACTAACTATGCACCCCCCCCCCCCCCCCCGCGCCCTCGGAACAGCGCGACCGCTACGGTCGCAGGTTCGAATCCTGCCTCGAGCATGGATGTGTGTGATGTCCTTAGGTTAGTTAGGTTTAAGTAGTTCTAAGTTCTAGGGGACTTATGACCACAGATGTTGAGTCCCATAGTGCTCTGAGCCATTTGAACCATTTTTTTTATGCATCCCCCCCCACCCCTCCGTAGTAGGGATGGAAATGGTACAAAACACTAACAATTAAAATATTAACCTTGTCACCGAAGGTGCATCATGATTTTAACTTCTAAGAGAGTCTTACAATGAAAGGGTGGCAACTTTATATACTAAGATGATCATTTAAATAATCTTATATAAAATTCTACAAGGTTGGCCAAAGAATAGTTAGGATTCTCTACAGTACATAGATATGGCCTCTCAAGATCATAGGCAATAATATCAAAGTTTCCAAAGATCAAAACATATTTCAGGTATTAGGCCGTTACACTCCAAGCGATAAATTCGTTAACACACCAAATACGACAACATGACAGAGGCAGCTACTAACGTACGGTAGATTGATAGGGAGATTACCGAACAACCCGAACCGCAGGTTGCTCTAACCCACCCCTACTCCACAAGGGAAAAACGGATCACCCAATTTATAAATAACCACCTTCCCGCGGGTGGACAAACGGAGAAGAATGGTGGGACGACCCGAAAGCAAAACGGCTGGTCACCTCACCAAGAAAACAAGTAGAATTTAACAAGAGTAAATCAAACAAGATATCACCAATCACTTAACTTCTAATAAACTGCGATTTCTCGAGTAGACCTGGCGTAACACCCCCAAATCGCTTTGCTGAACCGTCCACAGCCAGCCGCTTCAACGGACGCAGGAAGGCGCGCCGATCTCCTGTCTCACGGCGTCGCAGCTCGCACCGGCCAGGCTGATGTCGTGGGTTGACTCCCATTGCTCTCGTGTCGACGGCGAAGTCACTACCCCTCGCTAAACGCCGCGGCCCACTGGACTCCCTTGGCGACCTCATATGCGCCGACGCTCAAGATGAACAAGTCATCTTGTGTCACAGTGCGCGACCGACCAACCGATCGATCCAACCGCCAATAACCATTGCCTGAGCAAACTCGAGCAGACTGGCGGCCTAACGCGCAGACTCAGATGCAGGAACTAAGCCCTGATTGGACGACCACTCGCTGAGGTCTCTTACTGGCGGAGTGGAAAGACTCTCATTTTACCGGCTTTAAAGGTTGATCCGAACGACAGGCAGACACTAACTGCCTAACAAATGCGGACGAGAGACTGACCCAGACTGACCGACTGGCGAGTTTTTGTTTTTTTTTGTTTTTCCTTTATTGTAATTTTAAACACCTATACAGGTGGGCTGGCAGCAGCATGGTTCGCCGCTCTTCAGCCTTAAGTGGAACAAACAACATGATAGAGAGGTGAGATATACAATACAAAAAAACGGCGGGCAAAAAAATGGAGATACAAAAAATACAAGAAACAAGAAGCCGTTCACGTTGGACGAAAAAACACGAACACTTGGAAACATGGCGCACAAAGCACGGAGAACGGCAACGGCACATGTGAACAGTTGAGTCGGAACTGCACGAAACACAAAACGATGCACACACACTGAACACTGGTGGCGATGGTCTCCGGCGCGCGAATGTTCACTGAGCGTGTACGAGTCCGGGGACCTGCCAAGAGGGGGGTGGAGGAGGAGGAAGGGGAGATGGGAGAGGGGAGAGCAGAAATGCCACGGGCAAAGGAGAGAGGGGGAGGGAGGAAGGGGGAGGGGAAGCCCGGAGGAGAGGGTAGGAGGGAGGGGGAAAGGAAAGAGAAGGGAAGGGAAAGGGGGGAGGGAGGGTGCCTAAAGGAAAGGACACAGGAGGTGGGGGGGAAGGATCAAAGTTGATAGGAGGGGTAGATGCAGGGGAGGAGGACATCATCAGGGAGGGGGAGCTGGCGGAAGCCACCTTGGGAGAGGGTAAGGAGGGTGGAGAGATGGAGACCAGGTGGGATGTGGGAATACAGGCGCGGCAGCGGGGGGGGGTGGGAGAGGATCGGGGAGACGAGCGGGTGAGGAGGATCGAGTTTACGGGAGGTGTATAGGATTCGTATCCTTTCGAGGAAGAGGAGGAGGTGGGGGAAGGGGATAAGGTCATACAGGATCCGCGTGGGGGAAGGGAGACGGATGCGATAGGCAAGGCGGAGAGCATGGCGTTCAAGGATTTGGAGGGATTTATAAAAGGAAGGGGGGGGGCGGAGATCCAGGCGGGATGGGCGTAACAGAGGATAGGGCGGATGAGGGACTTATAGGTGTGGAGGATGGTGGAGGGGTCCAGACCCCACGTTCGGCCGGAAAGGAGCTTGAGGAGACGGAGTCGGGAACGTGCCTTGGCTTGGATTGTCTGGAGATGGGGAGTCCAGGAGAGGCGACGGTCGAGGGTGACGCCAAGGTACTTAAGGGTGGGGGTGAGAGCGATGGGACGGCCATAAACGGTGAGATAGAAATCAAGGAGGCGGAAGGAGGGAGTGGTTTTGCCTACAATGATCGCCTGGGTTTTGGAAGGATTGACCTTGAGCAACCACTGGTTGCACCAAGCGGTGAACCGGTCAAGATGGGATTGGAGAAGGTGTTGGGAGCGTCGCAGGGTGGGGGCAAGGGCAAGGAAGGCGGTGTCATCGGCAAACTGGAGAAGGTGGACGGGGGGTGACGGCGGCGGCATGTCCGCCGTGTACAACAAGTACAGAAGGGGGGAGAGGACGGAGCCTTGGGGCACACCGGCGGAGGGGAAAAAGGTGTAGGAATCGGTGTTATGGATGGTGACATGGGAAGGACGGCGGGAGAGAAAGGAACCGATCAGACGAACGTAGTTAATGGGAAGGGCGAAGGTTTGGAGCTTGAAGAGGAGACCGGAATGCCATACGCGGTCATATGCGCGTTCGAGGTCAAGAGAGAGGAAGATTGCGGAGCGACGGGAATTGAGCTGTTCGGAAAGGAGATGAGTGAGGTGAAGGAGAAGATCGTCGGAAGAGAAGGACGGCCGAAAGCCACACTGGGTAACGGGGAGGAGGCGGTGCTGGCGGAGATGCTGGTGGATGCGGCGGGTGAGGATAGATTCCAGGACCTTGCTGAAGACCGAGGTAAGGCTGATGGGACGGTAGGAAGAGACGGCGGACGGCGGTTTGCCAGGTTTGAGGAACATGAGGATACGGGAGGTTTTCCACAGGTCGGGGTAGTAACCGGTGGACAGGACTACATTGTAGAGCCTGGCCAGGGTGGAGAGAAAAGAGACTGGAGCTTCACGAAGGTGACGGTAGGTGACACGATCGTGACCAGGAGCGGTGTTGCGTTTGGTGCGGAGTGTAGTGATGAGATCCTGTGTGGTGATGGGGGCATTAAGGTCCGTGTGTGGAATGTTGTCCAAGTACTGGAAACCAGGAGCGAGGGGAGGGACAGAGGTGTCAGTTCGATCGCGGATATCTGGGAAGAGGGAGTAATCGAACTGGGGATCATCAGGGATGGAAAACACATCGGACAGGTAGGAGGCAAAGTGATTGGCCTTACTAAGGGCGTCAGGGAAGGGGTGATCATCGTGGAGAAGAGGATAGTAGGGGGAGGGTTTAGTTCCGGTAAGGCGACGGAAGGCGGTCCAGAACTTGGACGAGTTTATAGGGAGGGTAGCAGTTAAACGGGTGCATGTCTGTCGCCAGTCCCGGCGTTTCTTAGCCGCGAGCAAATTGCGAATGTGTCGCTGTAGTTGCCGGTGGCGTCGTAGGGTGTCCGGGTCACGCGTGCGGAGGAAGGCACGGTAGAGACGACGGGATTCACGGAGGAGGAGGACGGCTGGCGAGCTCATAGCGCCCCTTAAATGCACGAGAACAGGCAACCTTTCCCACCAGAGGGAGACACCAAAGCTGCGATTGCCACAGCGGCGCCACCACCAGAAAAGGAGGGCGACTGCTTCACATTACGCGCTGCTGCGCGCTCTTCAAAACAGCATTTTTTACCACGGCTCAATACTATTGAAATCTATGCATCATTATTGTTGGAATGGTAAAGGCACGATTACATTAATTGCTGCTCGGCTCTAAGCAGTCATGCATTCCGACCTGCATACGATAATGAAATGGGATGAAACCGAAAAAGTTGGTGCAATACGAAGCAACCTCTTCCATGCAATACACAGTGTCTTGCAGAATGAGGGTAGTAAATGGATATAGATGTATACATGTCAATACTATGGATTTGTACGTGTATTGATCCCGTATAGACAGATACAGCTTATGTTACGCTCAAATCGTTATGAAACGGATTGTTTTACTCTACTAATTTAGAATGAAACTTGCTTCCCTTCTCGCGTGGATCACGGCTTGGCGGGAGGGAGGGCGGAGGGTTAAGCCACATTATCGTTGCACCACTTGGACGACTTGTAGGTCACGTGTCTCAAGTGCCCAGTTTCGTGTAAATGAGTATTGCTAGTGCATGTGCGAGCCTGAAGTACGGTTGTTGTTTTATTGGAAAAGACAGCGAGAGGAAGTACATAAAATCTGCAGCTGGCATTTAGTCCATTAAGCGTAAGTGTCATTTGGGACCCATGCGAGCGATGGTATGCACCGCTTTCATGCGGCGTCTGGAGCGGTTTGAAACTCAACCCGTTGTTTAAGCGTAGAGTTTATTGGTAAGTAGTGCGCTGACACATGTTACCGTGACAGCAAAATAATGGCTGTTTAATTATTTCCACCAAAAAGATTCGCTTTACACAACGAAAAAGAAATTAATCGCTAATACAGGCTGAAAACTGACTTTTCGATGGTAGGTGTTCCATTGTCAAATAACAGAAACTTTTCCTATATTTGGTTACTACGTGTAGTCTGTCAGTTGCCCGACTCAAACCTGTATTCATTTTCATGCTCCGTTTCTTACGTAGTGAATATTTCATCCTTCAGCTACGCTCAAGTGAAAGCCTCTTACAGATTAAGAATGTGTGAAGAACCTGGTTTCGAACTCAGCCCTTGTCATTCGTATGGAATGCGCTTATCTCTCGCTCAATATGTAACTGAGTCTAAATAGAATTTGGAAAGTAAGGAATAAGTTTTGGAAGACTTAAGCATTATCTGAGAATGTGAGGCAACATTGGGATTTCTTAATTAAAATCATTGACAAGGGTAAGGTTCGAATTCTGATCCTGGTCACAATTTTATTCTGTCAGGTGGTTTCATCCTCTACTTAGTGTAAGATATTCATTCTGAAATTCGTCTCGTTTTGGTCACGCTAACTATATCACGGAACACGTTTCTGGTTAGGGAAGCTTATATACAGTGTTTACTCTGCAACAGCTTGTAAAGGGTTTAGAAAACCGTGTATCTGGTAAGCAGACGAGACACGGTAGGAGCACGTCTCAGGTTCCGCTGCAGCTGTTCGAGAGGGCCATTCCGAAGTAAACCACCGACGTAATGGAGTTCCTTTCGTTGATACAGAGTTGTTTAACCACCCTCAGAAACCTTATCTTAAGTGGGGCGGTTACGGGTTGCAGTTACGGAAGACATTTCCGACAGCTATTTCTGCTTAACGACAACTTCTGACTGCCCATAAAAAAGGCTGCTGAACCAGTGTTGGAATTCAGCAGTAAACACTTGGTAGCAGCCTTCTGGAGAAACCAAAACAAGGATTGCTGTAGAGGTCGACTGAGTTCTTAGTCAAGCTCTTACCCGTAGGCATATTTGAAAAACATAAGGAAATAGAAGCCAAATGTAAATGTACTTTCCAAATGTATCTTCTCATGGATGCATTCGCGCCTGACTTAATTTTTATTGATGGCAGTGCAGGACTACATGGAACAGCACATTTGGAGGTGCTCTTGCACGCAGAGGCTATTCAGCGAATGTAGTGGCCTGCCCATTTTCCCGATTCAAATCCCATCGAGCACGTGTGGGATGCTCTGATTAGACACAGCACTTCCACGTGAACTGGCAACCATCCAGCAGTTTTCAACCTTTCTAATTTTCTTATCCTATGCGTCCTTATAGTCTGCGGCATTATTACATTTTCTCACTTTTTTTTAATAGTCTGTGGCCCATTATGAGTTGCCTACAGTATTTAACATTCTAATAATCTGAGATGTCTGCTCCAGCTGTTTGCCTGTCAGAACTTACCTTTCTTCACTTAATAATGCGGCGTACATTTTCATTTGTAATGTTATTCACTTACCTGTTCTTTTGCCTTATAACTGTAAATTATCATGCCTATCGTGTTCATTTTAGTAAGCTCGTGTAACCTCCCCCTCACTTATCGTCCTTAAAGACAGTGAAAAATTAAACCGCGTGTACCTTATGGAAATTTGGGAAAAGCAATCGTCACCGAAGTTAATCTGTCGGTAAAGAGGGGGGAAAGGGTTACATCTAAATGAAAGGAAAAATGCTAATGAAAGAGGTGGAAATTAATTTTGAAAAGGGGTAAAGTTAATAAAGAAAGTAAATGTGCGGCCGTTACGTTAACAATTAACTAGCGGTAATTAGATATTTGAGATTTGGGGGAAATTATGGTCGCCAGTCCTAAGGACAATTACTATAGTAACTGAAAAAGAAAGGTTATTACACATATAATTAGCACTAGAAGCGTGGAAACTGAAGGTTGACACTGAAAGTTTGTCAGAAGTAATAAATTTCGCTACACTCTGACTTAATTTAGCAAAAGAATTAATAAAACAGGAAAATCGAAAGTTAATTTAGTGACTGAAGTTAATAGTGAACTTTCTTTCTGAAGCACATCGAAATTCAGTAAAATACGGTTAGTCTTGGACTACCTCAACAATCATTTCAAAAGCTACTTGAATCTACGCAATTTAGAAATAAGGGATTTAACTTTGAACTTGAATTAAATGATTCTGAACAATTAACAGTAGTAAAATTTAGTACGTACCAAGCTGAGCTGCAGTCACAGGTAAGCTAAAATACGGTAACAAAACTCGCACTCTTAATTTGTGATTGTGTAATCTAAATATTGTAGCCAGCTATGAATGCCTTAACTGAACTTTGAAATTCAACGACACTCGGGTTCATTTCGGAAAAGGAAGGGACCCTGCTTGGTAATGCAATTGGGACAATGAGCAACAAACGTTCATGCTAAGTTGCTGTAATTTTGTGATGCAACAATTTTAAAAGTTGGAAAAACTGAGGTCTGCCATACAGTTCTAGAACTTTACGTGCTTCCAGTCTTCCTTGTTGGTTGATTGAAGGTTTGAAGCCGTCAATCGAGGAGGTGGCGACAGTCACTCATTGTCGGCCGTCGCTGTTGCAGAATCTGGATGTTGGCGCGCCTTCTTCTCGACACGGTCACCAGACGAAACGGGCTCTTGATGTGCGCCAGCTAATGCTTCCCGTCCGCGACACCATGTCAGAAACTATCATCGCAAGTCGAGCGCAATTACATGCTGCCAAACCCCGAAAGCGCGGCAACTCGCGGGAGCTTCACACAACACATCTGCTCCACTGCACCACTCCAGCCAGACTCCCCTTTGCTCTGCCCACGCTCCACGAGGCAGAGTTAACACTACCAAAGATCCTACACACTTTGATTCTTCACACGACCTATATCGATGTAATCGTTCGATAGCAGTTTTCCCTAGGCAAGACCCAGCATATAAATACAAATAAATATTTACGAAACAAACCAATATATATATATTGCAGTGCAATAGATGAAAATAGGAGGATATGCATTTCCGGCGTTACACTCGTACAATTTTTTGTGTATGTTATGCCTGCGTAACGTAATAATGAATTCGTCGTTATTGTGTCACCGACAATATGTACGAAGTTACTTTATATGTTTTTGTGGTACTTTCTATCCAAACATTTGACTTTCATTTCAGTATACTCATGCCTCTTTCATGTACGTTACAACTGTATAGCATAATATTAAATTCGTGATTGATGTGTCATTGACAATATGTAACTCACTTTGCATGTTTTTGTGATACATTCTATCCAAACATGTGACTTCAGCGTTACATATCCCTGCACCTGCTATGTATTATTTTCTATCTTTATCCATTTCATGTTCCTTATTTCCACGGCTTCTAAACGCTTCGCTTGCCTTTTGCTACGGGGCACAATTAAAGAACGTTTCTCCTTTTACTGTGTTCGACAATGTCTTTTACTCTATAAGTGATTTGTAGGTACTATTCACCTTGACCCCCTCGTACATAGGTAGTTAAAGAATACCATTGGCTGATATGTAGAAAGTAAGAGAGTAAACGATAGTACAGATGTCCAAAATATAGAAATCAAAACTACTGTAGCTCAAGGACCTATACTCGCCAATTACATACTCAAAAGGAGCTATGAGCTGTCTCAGATTTTTAGTGTCGACTGATACGATATCTTATCCAACATTTAAATTATGAACATTTCAATTACGAACAACTTCAGTTGGCAAGACCACATAGATAATATTGTGGGGCAGGCGAGCCAAAGGTTGCGTTTCATTGTCAGGACACTTAGAAGATGCACCGAGTGCACTATAAAGACAGCTTACACTACACTCGTTTGTCCTCTGTTGGAATATTGCTGCGCGGTGTGGGATCCTTACCAGGTGGGATTGACGGAGGACACCGAAAGGGTGCAAAAAAGGGCAGCTCGTTTTGTATTATCACGTAACAGGGGAGAGAGTGTGGCAGATATGATACGCGCGTTGGGATGTAAGTCATTAAAGCAAAGATGTTTTTCGTCGCGGCGAGATCTACACTCCTGGAAATGGAAAAAAGAACACATTGACACCGGTGTGTCAGACCCACCATACTTGCTCCGGACACTGCGAGAGGGCTGTACAAGCAATGATCACACGCACGGCACAGCGGACACACCAGGAACCGCGGTGTTGGCCGTCGAATGGCGCTAGCTGCGCAGCATTTGTGCACCGCCGCCGTCAGTGTCAGCCAGTTTGCCGTGGCATACGGAGCTCCATCGCAGTCTTTAACACTGGTAGCATGCCGCGACAGCGTGGACGTGAACCGTATGTGCAGTTGACGGACTTTGAGCGAGGGCGTATAGTGAGCATGCGGGAGGCCGGGTGGACGTACCGCCGAATTGCTCAACACGTGGGGCGTGAGGTCTCCACAGTACATCGATGTTGTCGCCAGTGGTCGGCGGAAGGTGCACGTGCCCGTCGACCTGGGACCGGATCGCAGCGACGCACGGATGCACGCCAAGACCGTAGGATCCTACGCAGTGCCGTAGGGGACCGCACCGCCACTTCCCAGCAAATTAGGGACACTGTTGCTCCTGGGGTATCGGCGAGGACCATTCGCAACCGTCTCCATGAAGCTGGGCTACGGTCCCGCACACCGTTAGGCCGTCTTCCGCTCACGCCCCAACATCGTGCAGCCCGCCTCCAGTGGTGTCGCGACAGGCGTGAATGGAGGGACGAATGGAGACGTGTCGTCTTCAGCGATGAGAGTCGCTTCTGCCTTGGTGCCAATGATGGTCGTATGCGTGTTTGGCGCCGTGCAGGTGAGCGCCACAATCAGGACTGCATACGACCGAGGCACACAGGGCCAACACCCGGCATCATGGTGTGGGGAGCGATCTCCTACACTGGCCGTACACCACTGGTGATCGTCGAGGGGACACTGAATAGTGCACGGTACATCCAAACCGTCATCGAACCCATCGTTCTACCATTCCTAGACCGGCAAGGGAACTTGCTGTTCCAACAGGACAATGCACGTCCGCATGTATCCCGTGCCACCCAACGTGCTCTAGAAGGTGTAAGTCAACTACCCTGGCCAGCAAGATCTCCGGATCTGTCCCCCATTGAGCATGTTTGGGACTGGATGAAGCGTCGTCTCACGCGGTCTGCACGTCCAGCACGAACGCTGGTCCAACTGAGGCGCCAGGGGGAAATGGCATGGCAAGCCGTTCCACAGGACTACATCCAGCATCTCTACGATCGTCTCCATGGGAGAATAGCAGCCTGCATTGCTGCGAAAGGTGGATATACACTGTACTAGTGCCGACATTGTGCATGCTTTGTTGCCTTTGTCTATGTGCCTGTGGTTCTGTCAGTGTGATCATGTGATGTATCTGACCCCAGGAATGTGTCAATAAAGTTTCCCCTTCCTGGGACAATGAATTCACGGTGTTCTTATTTCAATTTCCAGGAGTGTATTTACGAAATTTCAGTCACCAACTTTCTCTTCCGAATGCGAAAATATTTTGTTGAGCCCAACCTACATAGATACGAATGATCATCAAAATAAAATAAGAGAAATCAGAGCTCGAACAGAAAGGTTTAGGTGTTCGTTTTTCCCGCGCGCTGTTCGGGAGTAGAATGGTAGAGAGATAGTATGACTGTGGTTCGATGAACCCTCTGCCAAGCACTTAAAAGTGAATTGCAGAGTAATCATATAGATGTCGATGTAGATGTAAAGGTTGTACGCATCACATCATCCTAATAAGTTCATTTCCGCATAAAATGAGTTCATACTCTCATCATCAGGCATTAAATCGTTATATCTTTGACATACCTCTTGTTTCTCTTTTGTACTTTCGACCCATCATTCTCTCTTCTCCTATAATCATCATTTTATAAAGTATAAATGTTCAGCAACTTATGGTTCCACGGATTCATATTACCTAATAATCATTTTTGTGGTGGCGAACTCGTACACCACACTATAATATGACGTATTACTCGTGCCTTCTGTCTCTGCAGCAGACTCCATTAATTCAACCTTCTTACTTTTCATTTACGATATCCATGTTCTCTTCGTATGCATGATGGAGTTTGGTTTTATATGTTTTAACGATTTCTGTTTCCTTTCTTGGTTTTATTTTTCCTCTCCTTGGTAAATACAAAATTTTATTTTGTTAAGTTCTTTTTTCATTACCGCCCATGATCGGATCATATCCGAACCTGACAGACTACCCATCAGTCTCCTGTATCGATCTCAGTATGTATATGCCACTTTTAGTGTACGTGATGTCCGCATAGTAATAATGAATTTGTCACTGTTAGGTCACTTACAATATGTAAATTACTTTGGGTGTTTTGTGATACATCCTATACAAATATGTGACGTTCGTAATTTTATGCTGCCGTCGCGTAAACTTTCCGATAGGTGTGCGTTTTTCCCAGTGTGCATAATGCTTAGATTTTCGGTGCACTCTGCATAGCTGCTTGAACATGGGCGGCTTTAGCCATCAAATTTACATCTTCAAGCGACCTAGTTCCTATTTTACCACGAAACACTCTCAGACCGAAACAAAGTTCGCTTACATTCCCAATACATTTCATTTTAAGCAGACATTTGTGGACTTTTAGGCCATTTGGAGCCTTACAAAACATTTTTACTTTCAAGAGCTGCTGTTTGCGTGAAACGTTACAATTCTGATTTCCCATTTGCTTTTAATTATCTGAACACCATTACGCATAACTAAATTAATATAAGCAACTTCGATAAGAGCCATTTTGAAAATTATTTCCTTCAATTGATTCTTTATTGCTAGGTACTATGACATTATATTCAACGCAAAGTAAGGATCCGAAGTGATTTCTGTCACAAATGCACCACCTTAGATCCTGAACAGACCCTTGTGGGCTCACCTCGTTCAAATTATTCTCTACTCTCACACAGTTCTGCTGATAAAGTATTAATTATTAATTTTTACCTTCATACAAACCTCTTAAATACTGTTGAGGTTTCAGAGATAACCCCGCCTTTTATTTTGACAGCTTTCGTACTTGTTAGTTTAATTTGTTGTTTCAATACTGGTTCATTCTCCTTAACAGAATCTTTCATTACTTGTTTATTTTTCTTAACACAATTTTTATCACTTTTAAAGTTTTCTGAGCAGTATAGTTTACTGCAGCATTTTTACTAGATGATTCGTTATCACTGTCGACAAGTGTAGTATCTGCTGTTTCAGTGTGTTGAGTTGCACTTGGTTAACTCATGTCAGACCCATGGTCTTCAGAGTGTAGTTGAGCAAAGTGCACGTGATGAATCACCTCCATTACTCGGACCTTTTCTTTCGTTTCTAAAACATTTTGTATTGATCAAGTATCGTCATGTGATTCTAATAAATCTGAGTACGACGCGTCTAATCTGAAGGAATTTCGTCCTCGTGGATATCTTCCACCAGCCGCACAACTTACCTCACTATTCCTCAACATAAGAACTTCCATGTTTTCCTCATGTTTAATTACTACTTGCTATATGCGCACATCTACACTAATTTTCCAGCGAATTCTTCTCTGCTCCACTTTGTGCTGTGCTGCCGTGGGTCAGCAGTGTTATTCAGCAGGGCCTTTTAAGCGGTAACATCACATAACATACCATATTTTATGACGCAACGCCATCTGTGGAGGCTGTATGTGCTGCCCGGCCAGACGGAATTGCGTTTTGCAGCGGTTGCCCTCCCGCTGCTGAAAGGGAGGTCCACCTCAGCGTTGTGGCGTCTGTGCCCTGCGAGACTGCCACCCCCTTAGTGCTGCACTGCGTCCCCCTATTACCGCCAGCTGCCTCACCCCTAGTCGTGCCATTCTACGAAAGCGAAACGTCGTTACGAAGTTAAGCAGTCTTCGGTCCTTGACACCAAACTTGTATTTGACATCCTACTTCACAGCCATTTGCATTACACACATTTCATTAGCCGTTAGGGCACCATAAACTGTCGCTCGTTGTCACGGAATGTTGGGTAAACTCTTCCGAAAGTCACTATCGCAAGCTTTTTTTTCTGTTGCGACGGTACGTTAGAGTTATTGCTAGTGCAGTTGCTCTTCGAAACAGCATCCGTCACGAGCAAAGCAGCTGCAGTTGCTCGTACTTTAGGTACTTTCGCTATGCACGGCTCTGTGTAAAAAGAGTGGCTCGATGTAGCATGTCTGTTTCCACGGCCCGCAGCTAATCCGCTGCATTTAGTAACCTGCAGCTGTGATCCTGCAGCCAAATATTCTATGCATTGGCTAGAATCGCGAGTTAATAAAGTACACAGAAATATAAAATAAAAGTCAAGTGAATATTTTATTAACAAGGGTTCTATTCTAACTCTGTAGTTGATGTGCACTACAGAAAATTATGATGAATGCTGTTTATTCAAGAAAGGACGTCTCAAATTAACAGTAAGAGGAACTACGATATTAAGTTAAAATGCAGACAGAAAATAAGCTTACAAAATGCAAACTAAATAATTATCGAAGACGCACGAAGAGGAAAAGCATTTGGTAATCACAATACGGGAAATATTCGCCAGCTCAAAATTGTTCCGAATTCAACACGATGATTTACAAATTAACACACGTGGTACAATACTATCTCAAACTCTGTCTTCCTGCAGTTCCGTAATACAAGTGGAATAACTTAGTCCTACACTGGAGTACACTGAAACCTCTCGAAATATAAAGTTCCTTCAGAAGTCAAAGTATGGTAGCGGCCGTTCACCGCCCGGAATCAAAAACCTCCATAACCAAATACCATTCATTAACACAGGCAGGTTTGCCTCCTTCCAGAGATCGTGTAAAAGTGTGACAAATCGCTCCCTTGACTCTTCATTCGAAAAGCCCCTGTTTCCACTTGACTCACATAATGTCCCACTACTATCTGCTTTTCTACTGGCTGAAAGTTGTCCCCACCTAAATTACATTGTTTTAATCTCCACAGACATATTTTGACTGATCTTGTCCAGTCCTACTCTAAACTAATAAGTTACAACAATTACAAATAAAGATTTGTTCGTAGATAAATAAGCTGCTATTGGTTCAAATGGCTCTGAGCACAACGCAACTTAACTTCTGAGGTCATCAGTCGCCTAGAACTTAGAACTAATTAAACCTAACTTACCTAAAGACATCACACACATCCATGCCCGAGGCAGGATTCGAACCTGCGACCGTAGCGGTCGCTCGGTTCCAGACTATAGCGCCTAGAACTGCACGGCCACTCCGGCCAGAAAGCTGCTATGGCACACGTTAGCTCACGGTAAATGTCAACGAATTGTCCTTAAATATTGTTTAAACAATTATTTATGCCTTCAAGACAGAAGCACCTTTTGATTCTCTTTTCGGTTGTAATGTTCACTAACACATTCAACTAACCACTTTTAAATTAACACTGTTTTAATAACACTTCAGTAACACTCTAATAACACTTGCAATCAACATTTGAATAATGTTACTGGTAAAATAGTAAACTGTTCATGAAATAAATACATAATTGTGACAACATGAGGTACTCATGCTGTATTCATTTGCTGCGTAATTATCGGGAATACGACGTTCTCACAAACATCAGCACATTCAAGAACATATAAAAGATGTCATGAGTCAGTAAATAAAATAGATATTGATGAGTGGATTTCTGGGATGACAGATGTCGTGCAATGCTGTCATCTAGCAAACTGAGTGTTCAAATCGCATGAAGCACTTAAGAGTTGTTAGTTCAGAGGTCCGTTGTGAAAATGTTTATTCGCTGTGAAATATTAACTTCTTTACTTTTAACGATGTTGCAATCTTTTTGTCTCACTCAATGCGTCTCATTTTTCTGATGTGTTCAGATTTACTTTAACATTTGACTGTAAATTTTACAGATTCTCAGAGAGCTGTTAGAAGCCGTCTGTCAGCTTGTCTGCCACTCCGCCATTTATGGCGACTCTGCTGCACAAAGGCCATGCGAGCTGGAGCCGCCCAAATTCCCAGATTTAGGATTTATCCTTTTGCAGTGACGCAGCTCATCCTTGCCGTACTATAATTTCACCTCCCATGATACCACACCGAGGCGACCAAATCGTTCTCCTACATATGCGCAACCTCACGCTGTTCACTGTTATCTCTACTAAACAGTGCTCTTTACGGCGACTACTGTCAGTGTACATCCGACCCTCCACTGTTTTCTGTTGATTCTTAATGTCACATGATTACTATTCAATTCAGTTATTCATTGTTACAGCCAAAATCCATCCATATTCACCTCTGCAAGGGATGCCACGTACAACACTCTCCTACTTTAGGAAGATGTGTCTCAGCCTCTGGTTGTAACAGTGTAATCTTACGCACAACATTGTCATTAGAGGTGTACAAATTTGTCATATCTTTCAGTTTTTCTGAAAGTCACTAACACTGCGTCTTCAGAGACTACCCTTTCGCTGTAAAGGCTGTGCTCGATCGAGGGCCCGTACTGATGCGACAGAAGTGGCGCTGTAATGGTGTACTGGGAGGAAATTCTTAACTACTTCGTTTGCGATAAAAATCACACAGTTTAACTTTCTCAAGGGATGCCGTGTAATGAGTCCTATGGTTGTAGTCACATCACAATTCACTCTAGTCTTACTACGTTGCACAAGATATTTATTAGTCACGTAATCCAGCAACTGTGGGGAGGTTCCGGTTTAATTATGCCAACGCAGCCAGTCCCCGCTCCCCCTTCTCCCACCACTACCAGACTCTCCTAAACAATATTTTTTAATGATAATGCTCTACAACTGACGTGTGCCACCACTAATACCACTCTACTGTGTCCCCTGTTCCCAGACTGCCCACTACGATTGTCATTCCACCGTTAATTGTTTCCAGTCTGCTTTAAACTTTAGTGTGTTGGGCTACTTGTTTAAATTAATTTCATTCACTTAAAAGTTTTATGTGATAAGTTAAGGTGATGTCCTTTTTTGTGGTAGTAACTTGTCTCAAGTCATTCATGCAGTGTCTAACAGTTGCTCGAAATTTTCTGTATGTTGTGCAGTTCACAGTTGTAACGAATTCTGAATTGATTCTAGAAGTTATGTATGCCTTGTAACGTTTGTCCTTTCAAAGTTTTGGTCTATTAAATTGTATTGTCATTTTCGTAATAGCTTCCACAAAATGTTGGTATTCACTTCTTGTTTTAAGTTCCCTTCTGAATTTCTGTGAATAAAGTTTAACTTCATTTTTAATATGTGATCAAACGCGATAATAAACATACGGAGGGGCCGCAGCTCGTGGTCGTCCGGTAGCGTTCTCACTTCCCCCGCCCGGGTTCCCGGGTTCGATTCCCGGCGGGGTCAGGGATTTTCTCTGCCTCGTGATGACTGGGTGTTTTGTGATGTCCTTAGGTTCGTTACGTTTCAGTAGTTCTAAGTTCTAGGGGACTGATGACCGTAGATGTTAAGTCCCATAGTGCTCGGAGCCATTTGAACCATTTTGAAACATACGGAGCATGTCAACACAGGATCAGTGTGAAGCGATATGAAATAAATTAATACTGCTAAGGTCATCACTCCCTAAGCTTACACACTACTTAACCTAAATTATCCTAAGGACAAACACACACACCCATGCCCGAGGGAAGACTCGAATCTCCGCCAGGACCAGCCACACACTGCAGCACCTGAGACGGCTTGGCTAATCCTGCGCGGCTCGGAGGGTGAATGGAACACACAGATTTTCTGGGAAGAATCTAGCAAGCTTAGTGGATCTGTGGAGGACAGCGACTACAAGGCCCTTGTGATGTTTTTATTGGATTTCTGCTCTGATTTTAGAAGTACTTCCGAAGTACCCTTGAAGAGAGACGCTACTATCGGAACAGTTCATTTCAGACCATAAGACAATGAAGTGAGGTGTACAGTTAATTTAAAAGATAACCTATGGAATAAAGTCGACGTTGTTCTGACTTCACATCGCTGCATTAGTTTGGAGGACCATCATTGGAAGTCGACTGCTGAATAATTACAGATTTTCCAACGTCTGTGACACATAGGGATTGTGAGAATAGATACGAAGGGTCAGTACGTGAATCAGGGCATATAGACAATTTTCCCACTCTTCACACGCAACTAAAATGAGAGAGAAAACGCAGAAAGTTGCTAAAAAACTTGGTGTTTCCATTCACCTCGCAGAGACGCGTGAATGTAAATACCACTGTTAATCTCGTAAATTTTTCTGTTTTTTGGTCTTAAGTGTGAGAAGGGACATACTAAATTCTGTTTTGGATCTAAGAGAAAGATCAAAATTTATGATTCAAAAAGAATTTTATTCAACACAAAAACCAAAAATACTGCGTGAATTATGGTTGTTTACTCTGTTTTTCAAATAAAGATAGTTACATCTCTAATTGCTTTATTGTAACATCAAATTACACACGTCGTATCGCCAGAAGTAAAGAAGAGTTTCGAACGTCATCTTGAATAACTAATTACTCACCACCTCTTATAATAAAAGTCTTTAATCGGCCCTTTTGTTTATAATAAAAAGCATCAGCATAACCTTCTAATTAAATTTTACATGCATGCAGTCTAAATGATTGCTTACTTTTTCCATATACTTTAATCATAGCAAAATATCATCGGTTGAGGACAGGGCCAGGTAGTTCTCCATTTCCTTCAAATTCTTGGTCTTCTTCTGAAGAAACACTGGCAATTACTGTTTCTTTTCACCCCACAAATTCCGAAATACAAGTCAGATTACAGTTATTTTTGAACTGAACTTTTAGTTAATGGAATGGGATAGCAAATTTGCTTACCACGTACTAAAATTAAACACCACCATTTAGATTGGTACTTGCAAATAAATTTCAGCGTAAGTAAATTCAGTACCAAATCCAATGTTTGTCATAGAGTGAAAAAAATCATTAACTGGCAGTTTCGACGTCTTTTAAATTCAATATTTCCCTTTTAGATTGATTCGCTACCAATCTAGGCAAAGAAATCTTTGTATGAGGATCCTACTGTCTTCTGACACAATACTATAGAACTTTATGTGTGTATTTCACCTCACTGATATTACGATACGTATGTATTTGTAGGAAACTTACTAAAAGAAATAGAATATGAAAGAATTCCGTCGAAAAATCACCTGGACAAATCGCAGGTGAGTGACACAGATACGAAGACATAGAAGAATAGTTGAACTGGTGCTGAACGCTAGAAGGGTAACGTGATAAGGGGTTGACAAAGACTGAGATGTATATGACGGTAGTATCTGTTCCCGAAAGAACAGTTACCGTAGATGACCATGCAGCTTTGCTAGAAAATACAGTTAAAATATGGCTTCCCGGCCATTGACCTTCTTGTGTGCGAACGCACACGCTATGCCCGAACTCGTATGGGACTTGGTAGATTAATCTGCCACGAGTAAAGAGTATGATGGGCAAACATCTATTATTTGTAAAAACAGACATAATGTCTTGTGGGATAACAGCAATCACTTATTTTATAATGTTACTTAAAATCCGTCTTGATTGCAAAAAATTTTTTATTATTCATATGACCGGTTTCGGTTCATTCAGAACCATCTTCAGATCTGATATTTCAGTTACAAGAGTAACCCGGCCAAATCTAGCAACTTCCACATGCTACGTCATGTGACGTAGCATGTGGAAGTTGCTAGATTTGGACGGGTTACTCTTGTAACTGAAATATCAGATCTGAAGATGGTTCTGAATGAACCGAAACCGGTCATATGAATAATAAAAAATTTTTTGCAATCAAGACGGATTTTAAGTAACATTATAAACATCTATTAGGCGCACGATGGCTAGAGCGTCTGCCATGTAAGCAGAAGATCCCGGGTTCGAGTCCCGGTCGGGGCACACATTTTCAACATGTCCCCAATGAAGTACATCAACGCCTGTTTGCAGCTAGTGTGTCCATTTAATTATCATTTCATTTAAAGACTGAGATACGAAAAATGTTCCGTTTCAAAGACAAATCCCCATGTGGGGATCAAGGCATTTAATGGGTTAAGATCTAAAATGTAGCTGTCCCTGAGGCTGACTCATAACATAAGTAAACCCTTTAAATGTTCGCCATTACTGAATTTGTATTGCAAAAACGCATCACTACGGGAAACGCATTAAAGACATGGCCTCCACTGGTACTATGAACCAGGACCTGTAAGTACATGCCTCTGACTGATGTTGTAGTCTAATGATTTTCATGATAATAATAATAATAATAATAATAATAATAATAATAATAATAATAACAGTAATAATGTTGTTGTCTTCAGTCCTGAGACTGGTTTGATGCAGGTCTCCATGCTACTCTATCCTGTGAAAGCTTCTTCATCTCCCAGTACCTACTGCAACCTACATCCTTCTGAATCTGCTTAGTGTATTCATCTCTTAGTCTCCCTCTACGAATTTTACCCTCCACGCTGCCCTCCAATGCTAAATTTGTGATCACTTGATGCCTCAGAACATCTCCTACCAACCGGTCCCTTCTTCTTGTCAAGTTGTGCCACAAACTCCTCTTCTCCCCAATTCTATTCAATACCTCCTTATTAGTTATGTGATCTACCCATCTAATCGTCAGCATTCTTCTGTAGCACCACATTTCTAAAGCTTCTATTCTCTTCTTTTCCAAACTATTCATCGTCCATGTTTCACTTCCATACATGGCCACACTACATACAAATACTTTCAGAAAGGACTTCCTGACACTTAAATCTATACTCGATGTTAACAAATTTCTTTTCTTCAGAAACTCTTTCCTTGCCATTGCCAGTCTACATTTTATATCCTCTCTACTTCGACCATCATCAGTTATTTTGCTCCCAAAATAGCAAAACTCCTTTACTACTTTAAGTTTCTCATTATAATACAATAATAATAGAAATAATTATAGTAATAATATACTTTCTGTATAATTTCAGGACGAACTACCCATGAACGATACTCAGTAGCGTATGCAGTATATCTGTATTACGTGAAAACAGCGCCCACGGAAAAGTGTATTATGCCACAAGCTTAAAGTCTTCAATCTTCTTAAGTAAAAGAAATGAATTTATACGAAATCAAATTTTCTGCTGTAAGTGAAAGGCCTGCGAATACGGGCGCTTTCTGTTCTTCCAAGCCCAGCCGGACCCTCGAATCAGATGACGTCACTGTCGAGAGGCAGAGAGAAGACGGAAAAACAACTGACGGAGCCGTGTTTTGCAGAAGGGGAAGGAATGGACGGGAAATACGAGTCGCGTGTCCCGGATCGGCAGAAGGCAGCCAGTGGCGCTTGTTTGCTGGGATGAGTGTGGTGTGGTGGGCTGGTGAGGTGGGTGGTTCCGGAGGAGAAGAGGGGACCAGGACCGTGGCGATAAAGTAGAAGCCGTCCCCCTCCCCCCTCCGCCCCTGTCCATACCCCTTTACCCCCTCCCCCAACCCCCTCGCTATTGACAGCAGACAGGACAGCTCGGCGCTCTTTCCAACCGGGGATCCGCAAGAACCCTAACAACGGGATTGTGAACGTAGACGGAATAGGGTATTAGTCTCTCGTAGTGCACGTTTGACAGTTCCTGGCAGCGATAAAACAAGGCCGTGAGTTCTGCTCTCTCAAGGTCTGATATGCGTAATTGCTTCGTATGTGATATCCTGTGTCTCTTTCTCCCCAGTTCTCTTCGTAGCTCTCAAGGCTTCAGTTCCGTTTGATGGCACGAGCGATAGACATGCCCAACAGAAAAGACACCACTCGCAATGAAGCAGTTGTCAAATATACATGAGTAATTGGGGCGAAAGGAATGGAAACGAAATGAGACGGGAAAGATAAGAAGGAAATAATAAATTCGAGGCGCAATTCCAGCGGAAATTCAAAGGCGAGAACTGGAAGTTTGTGCCGGACCGGGACTCGACCTTGAATGCTCTCATTCTCTCGAGTGGTTAACTTAACCGCCTCGGCCATCGGCACACCCTTTACGTCGGACCTAAATTCCCAGCCTCCTGCTCGCCACATTGCAACGTGCCCCGCACTGAAGCTTTTTGCATCAAGCAGTCGTCGCGTCGATAAAATTATAGATATGAGTAGTGTCTGTTCGCTTGGCAGTGTCCGGCAACTCATACGCCACTCGTATCTATAATTCTAAGGGTGCAGCAGCTGTTTGATGAAAAAGTCCCAGTGCGAATGCACAAACGACGTCCCAGTTCCTGCGGGAATAAGAAATCTGCGAGAAGTAATGGGCGTGGGTCATTGTGGTGCGGCGGGCGGCAGGTGGGGAATTTAGGTCCAACGGAAAGCGTGTTCGAATGGCCGAGACGGTTAAGACAACAGTACAGTCTGCGTTCGGCAGGACAGCAGTGCGCACGCGCTCGGCCGTCCACGCCGCTACGCGCGCGGAGTGTTTTGTTTACTCCCTCGTCAAAGCGCTTCTCAGTCGAACAAGCTCTAATGGCCAACTCTTACAGGAATAACACTCTTAAGTTCACCTTCTCAAATGAATACGCACGGCCCAAAGCACTGGCCGTCGAACGCTTCCTACGCGAAGACGTGAAGATCCCTCGTGGCGAACTCATCGGCATACACCTATCGATCATTAGCAGCGTCGTTTATGTTAAGATGACTTCTGTCGCTGCCTGCAACGAGATTATTCAAAGGACGCGACATGGACTAAAATTTCGGCACTCCCACGGAAACGTCGGGCCTGTGGATGTCGACCATGCAGGACTTGGTCTTCGGACGATCCGTGTATTCGAACTGCCTTTCGAGGTGAATGAAGATGAAGTCATCGCGGCGCTAAGCCCGTTCGGAAAAGTCCAGAGCCACATAGCCGAGACATGGGCACAATTTACGACGTGTCCGGTGCTTAATGGTGTGAGACAAGTCCGAATATATCTCAAACGGCACGTTCCATCGTACATTTCTATCGGCGGCTGCCGTGCGGTGGTAATTTACGACGGACAACCTCGAACATGTTTCGGTTGTGGCAAAGAAGGCCACGTCCGTAATGAATGCCTGCAACGCCGCATCCCACAACTAAGACACGACGATGCGAACACCGACAGAACCACAACCACCCTTCCAGTCACCTATGCGGCGACACTGCATGTCCAGCCCTCACGAGGCGCCGTTCATGAGCGTCTCTCTGGTCCGATACACCTGGAGGCGTCCCAACACCTTGACACCGGCGATGCCGCCCGTGAACATTTCCAACAGTCGGACACACCCATGCCAATGAGAGTGTTCTGGAGAATGACGACCGCATCATAGCACCCGCGGCTTTTGTACTGGAACGACGTGAATCTTTTCCTTCTTCAGACACCGAAACTCATTTCCGAAAGCAGAATTCGCCCAAACGACGAAAAA